>NC_088247.1:3803463-4403463 GCF_036013445.1 Caloenas nicobarica
AGACAGGAGGAAGAATTTTTGACACCGAGGGTGGTGAGAGCCTGTCCCAGGTTGGCCAGAGAGGTGGTGGATGAACCATCCCTGGAGACATCCCAGGCCAGGCTGGATGGGGCTCTGAGCAACCTGAGCTGGTGAAGATGTCCCTGCTCATGGCAGGGGGGGCACTGGGGGAGCTTTGAAGGTCCCTTCCCACCCAAACTATTCTATGGTTCTGTGATTCTGTATGTTCAACTCATACACACAGTGATACACATGTGCACAAGCACTGTGGTACACACACATGAGGTTTATTATCACTTTTAAATGCTTTGAACATGTTACCTGTATACACATACATGTACAAAGGCTGTTTTACACACATGGGATTGTTCAACATAGTCTGTGGGCATGCACATGCCTGTGGAACACACAGACACTGCACTGTGGTTCACATCTTGATACATACACACTCGTGCCCAGCAGATACATCACACTCCTGGAAGCCGATCCCCAGACAGAGATCTCTTTACACATCTGAGGCCAATTAATGGGTTTTGGCAGCCATGTTAATAAATTGTAATCCCTTTATAGCAGTGCACAGAGCCCTCAAAACCCCAAGCTCTTTGACATGTGATTACCTTTCTGCGTGCTTGATGCCAGCTCCGACTCCCTGCGAGCATCCTCTCCTGGGATGGCAAAGGCAGATGTGCTCTCGGGGAAGCCAGCATCAGATTTGGCTTTCCTGGGGTGGCTTTCCTGGTGCTCTGAAAATCAGGGCCCCATAAAAAGCAATCACTCAGAGGGAGGGACGTTTAGCACAGATGTGACTCCATCCATGTGGACAACAGCGTCCTGCACATGTCAAGTTGAGGAATGTGCTCATGAACATGTACCCTGGGACCTGGAGACAGAGAAAATCTGAGGAGGGATGTTTTCACATAGGGAGGAGTGTTAATATCTGAATTAGAGGGGAAAAGGAGGGCCTTGGAGGTTTGTCTGGGGATGCCCTGCAGCCCAAGCAGGCACCCAAAAATGCTGACCCCGCTGTCTACTCTTGCAAATCTCCCCTTCCCATCACCCACACCTTAAATGCAGCTTGATCCAGAGCACATGGGCAGCTCTGTAGGAGAACATGTTCAGGTCTGAGCTGCAGCCTGGAGCACAGCGTCCCTGGCACAGGGACATCACCTCTTTATTTCCCAAAATATCCTATACTGGTGAGTTTTGGCCCTTCCATCTGGCACAGCCACGAGACAGATGGCCGCAGGAGATAGCTCAGGTATGAAGGCAGCTCTTCTTTGTTCCAAATCCCCACTTTTCCCCTCTGCTTTCAGGCAAAGAAGGGACTGATTAGCACAAAATCCATGGCAACCCGGCCAGCAGCTTCAGAGCTGGCTCCTCGCTCCCTCCCCTCCTTGGAGCGCCTTTGTCTGCCGCTGGCACATCCCTCAAGCCCTCACTTTTTGCTTTCCTCACGGATTTCAGGGGGAATGGCTTTGTTCTTCTTTTTTTCCCCCCAGACAGCACCAGCTGGAAACAGAAGATGCAGGTTTCCTTTCCTGCAAGAGGCTTACCTGTAAAAAAAAAAAAGCACCTTTGCTACTTTTCTTACACCACCAGCGTAAGAAAACCCATGAGCAATGTGCACAGATGCTCGCTGGGAGCAAACAGCAAGCTGGCATGGGCAAGCAAGAGCTGGAGTGCATACAAGCCTACAAAAACAAGCCAGCAAAGCTCCTGGGAAACCCCTCTGTAAGAAGCCAGGTAAGGGCTTATGCTATCAAGATTCATGGCTTGTTCTGGAGGTGGGTAAATAACCTGGGCTTCCACTCCCAAGCTGATGATTTCCACCTGCAAACAGCCCAGCGAAAAAACAATCAGGCTGTGACTGCAAAAAATCTTCAGAACAGCAACCTTGCAATTAGAAATCAGGGGATTGGCCTTAGAAAAAACCCTACAATAACACACAGGTGTGGTCTCCTTTGAGGGTAAGGTTATTTCTGCATCAGTGAAGCAGCGTGTTTTCCTCTCTGGGACCTGCAGCTCGCTGCCTGTGAACAAATCTACCAAAACAAGCCTGGAGTCACGGTTTGCATGCGAGGCTGGAGGTCTGCAAATGCAGCCTGCTGAGGACAAAACAGAGAAAACAGGGAAATTTTCCACCTTTCCAGGCAAAAACAGGCCAGAGGAAATCCCTATTTGAGTCCTTTCCTTCTGAACCCACTCCAGACATGAAATCCATTTTGCTTCTTTTAAGAGCAGCCCTTGAGTTCACCTTCTCAGACAGCTTTCCCCCAGGGAAACAGCCTCCTCTGTGATGTATGAAAACAGTCCGGGTACCTGGACATGATGAATTGAATCTTCGCATCCCAGTAGGCTGTCAGCACTGCGCTGTTGTCAGAGACCCCTGACATTCCCCTGCCCCCTTAGCAACCACCCTGGGAACTGTGGTGAGCCCCCAGGGAACCCTGTGCTGGCAAGAGCCCCCCAAATCCTGGCCAAGCAGCCCTCTGTCCCTCTGGCTGGTGCCAGTAAGTGATGACGGACAACCACAGCAGCAGTAGCACCATCCCTTCTGCATCACCTCACCTGGAGGCTTCAGGCTGAGAGAGCTGGGGTGTTCAGCCTGGAGAAAGCTCTGGGGAGACCTTATTGTGGCCTTTTTGGACTTAAAAGGGGCCAATAAGAAAGATAGGGAGACTTTTGAGCAGGGCTTGTTGCAATAGGACAAAGGGTGATGGTTTCAAAGTAAAGGAGGGGAGATTCAGGCCAGAGAGGAGGAAGAATTTTTGACACCGAGGGTGGTGAGAGCCTGTCCCAGGTTGGCCAGAGAGGTGGTGGATGAACCATCCCTGGAGACATCCCAGGCCAGGCTGGACGGGGCTCTGAGCAACCTGAGCTGGTGCAGATGTCCCTGCTCATGGCAGCGGGGCACTGGGGGAGCTTTGAAGGTCCCTTCCAACCCAAACCATCCTGTGATTCTATGATTCCTGATCAGAGACCTAGGGCAAGGCATGGAAAAGGGGTGACTTTGCAGCGTGGTATGGGGCAGGGCATTTCTCAAGTGGTTCAGGAGGAGCTGTGATGCCTGGCACGATGCTCTGCTCATCTCAGTATGTGAGCAGTCTTGCTGAAGCTGGTAATGTTTCTTGCCTTTGAAGATAAGCATGTGCTTGCAGGCTGGGCTGGCTGGAACCCAGCGCCGGCACAAAGAGGGCTTTGTACAAGCGGGATGCACAAGGCAATGGGGCAGAGCTGCTCTCCGAGGAAACTGGAGGCCCGCAGACAAAACGGGTCCCCGGGGAGAAGCTAAAAGGGGATGTTTCTTTCTTTGCTTTTTTCGCAGAGACAGAGGAGAGCTGCACGTCGTAATTAATAAGCTGCAGGTGATCAAACCCCTGTGGCCGCTGAGCAGTGAAAGGAAAACAAAGAGGCGTGGGAGGGGAGAGGGGAGGCAGGAATAAACGCTCGCTGCAGGACACGGCTGGGAAAGAAAGGCAAGCTGAGCTGGGAGGGATGGGAGGCTGAGCCACGATGGCACCTCTCAGATCTGCCAGGCTTGAACTCATCAAAAACTCTGTTTCTTATGGGTTGTGATGCTGACGGCCAGGCTTGAGATAGCCTCCCCATCTGTTAGAGCAAGGGGAGAGGAAAGCGGTGTGACACCAGGAGAAAAGCTTGTCTCTGTGCTTTCTACAGGACCTGTGTCCTTGGGCAGACTGGGCTGGATGTCTGGCCAAGCTGAGGAAACACAGGCTGGTCTGGTGCTTGAGGATGGAGCATCTGCAAATTCCATTTGCCACAAGCACTGGCTGAAGCATTGCAGCTGAACTTTTGGTGAATGCAAGACCTTGGATTCAGGCTCTGTAGCTACGTCTATGCTAGTAAGTAAAAGAGGTCAGGAACTACCCTTTGGTCCCAAGGATCAAGTGGCATAGAATCACAGAATCATAGAATGATTTTGGTTGGAACAGAGCCTCAATATCATCCACATGGAACGTGGTCATGGATGGCTATGTCCTTTTCAGGAAAGACAGGCCAGCCAATCGTGGTGGTGGAGTTGCTCTTTACGTGAGAGAGCAACTACAATGTATAGAGTACTGTCCAGGGGCGGTTGAGGAGCGAGTTGAGAGTCTGTGGGTGAGAATTAAGGGGCAGGCTGGCAGGGGTGACACTGTTGTGTATGTCTATTACAGGCCACCAGATGGGAGTAAGGAAGTTGATGAGGCCTTCTACAGGCAGGCTCTGGTTGTTATGGGGGATTTTAACTACCCTGATGTTTGCTGGAAGGACTACTCAGCCAGCCAGCCTCAGCCTAGGAGGTTCCTCCAGTGCATTGACGATAACTTTCTGATGCAAATGGTGGAGGAGCCAACTAGGAGAGGTGCGCTGTTGGATCTCGTCCTCGCTAACAAAGAGGGTCTGGTTGAAGCAGTAAAGGTGGGGGGCTGCCTTGGTTGCAGTGACCATGAGATGGTGGAGTTCAGAATCTCCTGTGGTGGGAGCAGAATGCCGAGCAGAATTGCAACCCTGGACTTCAGCAGGGCCGACTTTGGCCTTTTCAAACAATTGCTGGAGGAAATCCCGTGGGCAAGGATGCTAGAAGGTAAAGGGGCCCAAGATAGTTGGTTAACATTCAGGGACTACTTCTACCAAGCTCAAGATCAGTGCATCCCGACGCGCAGGAAGTCAAGGAAGGGAGCCAGGAGACCTGCGTGGTTAAACAGGGAACTGCTGGGCAAACTCAAGTGGAAGAGGAGGGTTTACAAATCATGGAAGGAGGGGCTGGCCACTTGGGAAGAATATAAGGCTGTTGTCAGAGGATGTAGGGAGGCAACTAGGAAAGCTAAGGCCTCCTTAGAGTTAAACCTGGTGAGAGGGGTCAAGGACAACAGGAAGAGCTTCTTCAAATACATGGCAGATAAAACTAACACCAGAGGGAATGTAGGCCCACTGATGAATAGGGTGGGTGCCCTGGTGACACATGATACAGAGAAGGCAGAGTTACTGAATGCCTTCTTTGTCTCTGTCTACTCTGCCGGAGGCTGTCCTGAGGAGCCCCGTACCCCTGAGGCCCCAGAGGAAGGCAGGGCAATGGAGGAGTTTGCCTCAGTTGATGAGGACTGGGTTAGGGACCAGTTAAGCAATCTGGACATCCATAAATCCATGGGTCCAGATGGGATGCACCCGCGGGTGCTGAGGGAGCTGGCTGAAGTCATTGCTGGACCGCTCTCCATCATCTTTGCCAAGTCTTGGGAAACGGGAGAGGTGCCTGAGGACTGGAGGAAAGCAAATGTCACTCCGGTCTTCAAAAAGGGCAAGAAGGAGGACCCGGGCAACTATAGACCGGTCAGCTTCACCTCCATCCCTGGGAAGGTGATGGAACACCTTATCCTTGGTGCCATCTTAAGACATATCAAGGATAAGAGGGTCATCAGGGACAGTCAACATGGCTTCACCAAGGGGAAGTCGTGTTTGACCAACCTCATAGCCTTTTATGAAGATGTAACAAGGTGGATTGATGATGGCAGAGTGGTGGATGTGGTCTACCTTGACTTCAGCAAAGCATTTGACACCGTCTCCCACAGCATCCTCACGGCAAAACTGAGGAAGTGTGGACTGGACGATCGGGTTGTGAGGTGGACTGCAAACTGGCTGAAGGAGAGAAGCCAGAGAGTCGTGGTCAATGGGGCAGAGTCTGGTTGGAGGCCTGTATCTAGTGGAGTGCTTCAAGGGTCCGTTCTGGGACCAGTATTGTTCAATATATTCATCAACGACTTGGATGAGGGAATTGAGTGTACTATCAGCAAGTTTGCTGATGACACCAAGCTGGGAGGAGTGGCTGACACAGCAGAGGGCTGTGCTGCCATCCAGTGAGATCTGGACAGGCTAGAGAGTTGGGCAGGGAAAAATTTAATGAAATATAACAAGGGAAAATGTAGAGTCTTGCATCTGGGCAGGAACAACCCCAGGTTCCAGTATAGGTTGGGGAATGACCTATTAGAGAGCAGTGGAGGGGAAAGGGACCTGGGGGTCCTGGTGGACAGCAGGATGACCATGAGCCAGCACTGTGTCCTTGTGGCCAAGAAGGCCAATGGCATCCTGGGGTGTATTAGAAGGGGGGTGGTTAGTAGGTCGAGAGAGGTTCTCCTTCCCCTCTACTCTGCCCTGGTGAGACCGCATCTGGAATATTGTGTCCAGTTCTGGGCCCCTCGGTTCAAGAAGGACAGGGAACTGCTGGAGAGAGTCCAGCGCAGGGCAACGAAGATGATTAAGGGAGTGGAGCATCTCCCTTATGAGGAAAGGCTGAGGGAGCTGGGTCTCTTTAGCTTGGAGAAGAGGAGACTGAGGGGTGACCTCATCAATGTTTATAAATATATAAAGAGTGGGTGTCACGAGGATGGAGCCAGGCTCTTCTTGGTGACGACCAACAGTAAGACAAGGGGTAATGGGTTCAAGCTGGAACACAAGAGGTTCCACTTAAATTTGAGAAGAAACTTCTTCTCAGTGAGGGTGACGGAACACTGGAACAGGCTGCCCAGGGAGGTTGTGGATTCTCCTTCTCTGGAGACATTCAAAACCCGCCTGGACGCCTTCCTGTGTAACCTCACCTAAGTGTTCCTGCCCTGGCAGGGGGATTGGACTAGATGATCTTTCGAGGTCCCTTCCAATCCCTGACATTCTGTGATTCTGTGATTCTGTGAGTCCAACCATTAACTGTCACTAACCCATGTCCCTGAGAACGTCATCTCTGTGTCTGTCCAACCCCTCCAGGGATGGTGACTCCAGCACTGCCCTGGGCAGCCTGTTCCAATGCCCCACAGCCCTTAGGGGAAGAAATTGTTCCCCACATCCAACCTCAACCTCCCCTGGTGCAACTTGAGGCCGTTTCCTCTGGTCCTGGCGCTTGTTCCTGGGGAGCAGAGCCCGACCCCCCCTGGCTCCAAGCTCCTTTCAGGCAGGTCAGAGATCAGAAGGTCTCCCCTCAGCTCCTGTTCTCCAGCTGAACCCCCAGCTCCCTCAGCCGCTCCCATCACACTTGTGCTCCAGCCCTTTCCCCAGCTCCGTTCCCTTCTCTCAACTCGCTCCAGCACCTCAAGGGCTTTCTTGCCATGAAGGGCCCAAAACTGAACACAGGATTCAATGATGACATCCAGATTTTAACTAATGTGACTAAACCATGGAGGGTGGTTAACTGGCAGGTAATTTGGCACACGGAAGGGATCCAGGCCAGCTCCAGAGAGAGAGCAGGACTGGCCCTATTTCGTAGAGTCATAGAATGGTTTGGGTGGGAAGGGACCTTCAAAGCTCCCCCAGTGGGGCACTGCCATGAGCAGGGACATCTGCACCAGCTCAGGTTGCTCAGAGCCCCGTCCAGCCTGGCCTGGGATGTCTCCAGGGATGGTTCATCCACCACCTCTCTGGCCAACCTGGGACAGGCTCTCACCACCCTCATTGTCAACAATTTTTTCTTCATGTCTGGCATGAATCTCCCCTCCTTTAGTTTAAAACCATTACAACTTGTCCTATTTCTAACCCATTTTTCTAGGAAATGAAAACTTCCACTGTCAAGGTCTGTTCTCTGTCTTTAACCACCAGCATTGCCTTCTTGCTAACTTTTAAGCTCATCAGCTGTCCTTGATCAATGCCTGTCCATGTTCATCAATGTGTTTGACCTGCTGCTCATAAATGTGGAGGAGCAGAGGACAATAGTGGTCAAGAGTGGCAGCTTGGTTTCTTGTAGCTGTGAGGTGACTGGACTTGCATCTGGAGAGAGACATGAGAAGACAAGCTGTAGGCTGAGGACTCTGCATCTCCGGAGAATTTACTTCAGCTTATTTGGGGAATTGGGAGGTTTCTATGAGGGGAGGTTTCCAAGACAGCTGGCTGATTTGTTTTGAAGAAAACTTATTCAGAGCTTGGGAACAAACCCTGCCTTTGCACATGAAAATCAGGAATTTCAGCACAAAACCTGCTTGGCTAATTAAGACGCTCCTTAGTGAAATAAGCTGCTAAAAGGAAGCATACAAGAAATGGAAATAAGGAGAGAAAATGCAAGAAGAGTGCAAATGAATTTCTTGGGTACTTAGGGATAAAAGCAGAAGGGCTGAAGACCAGCTGGAACAAAGGCTGGCCAGGGATGCTAAGAGCAACAAAAAGAGGGTTAGCAAGTATTTTAACAACATACTTCCGGGAAAATGTAGATTGATTGTTGGATGGTGGAATAGGCTAGTGATGGATGATTATGGAAAATGTTGAATACTGCTTTTTGCCCCAGTTTTTTTAGGTCAGACTTGCTCCAAGCCTCTGCACACAATAGCATTTTGGAAGGAAAAGAACAGCTAGCAGTGGGGGAAGAAAAAGTTTAGGGACTATTTAGTGACATTAAATGTACTTACACCCATGAAACTGGATTAGATTCATCCTCGTGCTCTGATGGAGCTCTTTGATGTGATTGTGAGGCTGCTGCCTGTCATTGACAAAAAACCCCCCCATGGTGTCTGGTCTCTGTCCACCCATCAGGTGTGTCCAAGGTTATACACATCTTAAGAAAGGGAAAAAGGAGGATGTGGAGAGCTGTAGAGGTCCTCCTCACCTTGGTCCCTGGAAAGATCATGGAGCACATACTCCAGGGATTTATTTCTGGATGTATAAAGAGCAAGAAGACAGGGACTCGGAGACCTCAAGCTACGGGACATGGTTGTGTGGAGACTGGTGTACAAGCTGCTCTGCAGAAACAGATGTGGGACTCCAGGGTGAGACAGAGCATACAAAGGAATTTACTTTTCTTCTTTGATGGCAATGACTTTAAATTTGGGCCAGGAAGGATTGCATTTTCAGGGTATGAAGAAAACCCTTAGTACTGACGTCCTGGTACTAAATCCTTTCCTTCTCTGCCAGAGCAGAATGGTGGGACAAATTTCACCTTGCACTGTGATACATGACAAATCTCCCAGCCTCTCAGTGTAGTTTGCATTAAACAATCACAGGTGAAGGCACAGAAATGGTGAGAAATCCAGAGTTTCCACTCTCCTGGGGACTGCCCTGACCTCTGAACCACCACATGCCCCTTTTGACTTGGTTACTCTCAAACCAGGCTCACCTCCTGGAAACCTTCCTCCCTCCGGACAAGAAAACTGGAAAAAATACCGAGTAAGAAAATGGCGAAAAACCCAAAGAAGGGCTGTTCCCAGGCAGTACGGTTGCCTATATATAGCCAGCCCCTTGGCTGAAACTTTCCCCTTTGCCCAGGGCAGCGGCTCAGCCCTGCTGTGTGGCTTTTTGACTGATCCCACCCAGGGCACGCACTGGGAGATCTTTAATTTCCTTTTGATGGTTGATTTTTGCCTGCAGGAGGATTTCCAGGAACACTGCTACACACCATCCTTTGGATAGGTGTTGGAGGCTGTTTCTACCCTCGATAGGGCCCCTGGAGCACCTTCCCTCCACCGTCCTCTCCTCTTATATGACAAGGAACTGTCTGATAAATATTTCCCCTATTTATCTTTTTTTAATTGCATCTTGTTACCAAGATGTCTAGGGAAAATTCTGACATCCCTGGAACCACTGCTCAGAGCAGACTGGCAGCTAATGAAGATAATTAAGATTTTATAGTCACCTTTCTTAACAAGCTGGCCAAGCTTTCCCATGGGGATTTGAGAGGACTGGTGTCTTCTGCCTATGTTGGATGGGCTTATAAGAGACCCAAGCAGGGAAGAACACCTTCATTAGGACTTTGCTAACTTTTGTGCTGTGGTTAGGCTTGTGCTAGCAAACCAAAAGGCTGAGAAGCATTTCCAGGTGACAGAGTTTAGTGGTCACCTGGCAGGATTTAGGCATGGGAGAGCAATCCTTAGGCAAGGTCTGGGAGCTTTCCTGGGTCAGGGACCACTCCTAAGTTGTAGTTTGTCTGTGGATGCCCTGTTTTGTGGTTAATAATATGGACCTGGCCACTTGGCTTTGGGTCAGAGAATGCGTCCTGGCTGCTGGTGGAGATGTAGCTCTTGGTGTTTCCCTCCACATGATTGATCTTACTTCTGAGAGGGAGGTTTGTGTGTCATGAATCCAGAAAACTCTATCTCCACAGCCTTGGCTTAAAAGTGCACTAGGGAACTGTCCCTTTGCAAGACTTTGAGTCATTGATGATTGCTGCTTTATTAGAAAGGTTCATTGCCCACCGTCCTGACCGCGTTTCCTCATGCAGATGTTGTGACTAAACTGGTGAACTGGAGGGCAGCAGGGTCCCTCCTCTGTCCCCAAGACCAACTTATATGGCCCAGACAGGTTCATATGGTTAAACCCTCATGCCCTAAACGAGTTGGTTGCACCCAGATTGCCTATTCGGGTCCCTGGCTTACACTTACTCCTGAGCCGTACCTGCCAGACGTTTGAGCCAGTTCTAGCTGGACTGGACCAACACCATGCCAGGAACCATGCTGAAAATCAAGCAGGCAGAGCTGACCCTTGGTAAGCCACATGCAAAAGCCCCATGGGGGACAGGGCAGACTAATGAGCTGCTGTTTTCACAGGGTGAGCTTAATAGCATTAAGAACTTGATCCCTCTGATCTGGTTAGAAGCCTTGCAAGAGGCTTCCAGTTTTAATTCACCTGCAGGACAGGCTTTTGTCTAAAAGCCCAGTCCCGGCAGCTTCCAGAGGACACGCTGAGCATGCCAAGGTGTTCACATCTGAAAGCCCAGAAGGTCCTCAGCTGTATCTCAGACTGGGCAGCCACAGCATGGGGCATCCCATGTTTCATTTTCCACCTTATAATCAGAGGATAATTGTTCTAACTACCTTTCTGGGGTGGTAGGAAGGAGCTGACCTTTGCAAATCTCTGCAGGGCATTGTTAACAGCATTCGTGCTTCCCATTGAGTTGCCTCCTTAGCTACCCATGCTGCAAGATAAAGCGACTGGGAAAAACTCCCTCTGTCTCCCCCAGCAATCCCCATCCTAAAAGAAATCCTCTCGTATCACATGGCATTTTGGGAGCAGCTCCCTCCAACCCGCATGGTTCCCGGGAAGGAGAGACAATGATCTAAGAATGCAAAGCTCTTGAAATGCCTCCAGAAAGCTGCGATTTATGAGCAGCCTGTTCCAGCTGACAGAGGGGAATCGTCAGTGGAACAAAACCATTGTGTAATAGTCCCCTTCCTCCTTCTCCTCCCCCTCCAAGAGGCAGGCAGGGGTTCTTCCACCAGCATCTCGGGGCTGGGGAATTGCAGACCTCACACAGCGGATGACCTAGGGTGTTTTGCAGCACGTTGAGATGCTGAAGGCAACCGTGACCATGATGACTTGGCCACCCCAAGGCTCAGACTACAGGGACTCTGCACCATCCTCCTTTTGCAAGGTTAGGGCAAGTCCAGGTCTTGGCTGCTCTGAGCGATGGGTGTCTTGGTCCTTCTTGATAAAACAGGTGGAAAGGATGAGACATGACAGCTTGAAATCATGATCTTGCCCCGCGTCTGATCTTCACTTACCTTAAAATCCACATTCAACCATTGCAGCTTGGGGCTCAGCTTCACATGAATGTGGTCACACAAGACTCAGGGGTGTCCCCTGGTTGGGGAGGGAGGTGCTAGTGTTATTCAGCTTTCCAGATTTCATGGGTAGCATAGAGACTGGTGAGGATTTCATAGAATTGTGGAAAAATAGAATAGTCTGGGTGGGAAGGGACCTTCAAAGCTCACCCAGTCCAACCCCTGCCATGAGCAGGGACATCTGCACCAGCTCAGGTTGCTCAGAGCCCCGTCCAGCCTGGCCTGGGATGTCTCCAGGGATGGTTCAGCCACCACCTCTCTGGCCAACCTGGGCCAGTGTCTTACCACTCTTATGGCAAAAAATTTCTTCCTCATGTCTGGCCTGGGAGCTGTTTGCACATCTTTTGGTGCTGCTGCTCCTTTGGGCTGCTGCAGGGCTCCACCAGACACCAGCTGGGCTATAAGCAATTCCCAAGGAATGACTTTTCCCTGGTGTTTTGGGATGTCTCGCTCCCTTGTGCGCATCTCCTGAGACACAGCACTTGGTTGTAAAACGTGCGGCGAGTGAAGAGAGTCTGAGCCTGGTTTCGGTATGTAGTCTGCCACTTCCTTCTTGTAATTATTATTTTTTTTTTCCTTTCCCTCCTCTCCTATCTTCCTTGATCTAAAATAAGACACACTTAGCAGACAGCAGTCTGTGGAAAAAAAAAAAAAAAAGAAGCAGCACGAGGTGCTGGGAACACTCCAGATGGTTTTTTTTCCCATATATATATATATAAGAGGTTAGACTGTGACAGCTGAAATACCACGTAGCAGAGGAAGTCTGAAAATTCAGTCTTTAAGTCCTTAAACCTGTCATTCCCTGGCTTTCCTGGTGTAAGTGGGACCTATTGGGGCATTTCTGTGCTGAATCTCTACCGAATTTCACTAAGGGTTATATGAAGGCAATTGTGGGAGACACAAAAAAAAGCCAAATTACTCACTGACTATACAATAGCACTTCCCAGTGACAAAAGAGTGAGGAATGGGACACTTTCCTAGGAACAATGACCCTTTTTATTGTCACTGCATTGGGGCTGTGACAGAAGAGCAAGGTCTTGTCCCTCGTGGCAGACCATGCCAGGGAGCATGGCCAGGTGACCATAAGTTAAAATGTGTAAAATTGCTTTGTGCTTCCTCTTAATTGACCCAAAGGAAGCCAGAAATCAAGCTGGGCCAATTAGTTTTTAAATCGATTTCTTCGTGCTGAAAAATATATAGAGCTTTGGGTTGACTGAAATTTCAGGGGTTGGGTCTAGCTGGGTGAATGGCTGATATCCACTGAAGAAGAGAAAATGGAAAAGTTCCATTAAGGCTGTTTCAGGGGAAATATTTTGACGGTTTGTTACAAAACAATGTTTGAATGAAAATGAGGTGTTAATGGTTTCAGTTTTAAATTAATGTTTTTAGAAATGTTTTAAGTAAAAGCAAAATGTAACCAATTAAAAAACTAGACTGACAACCCTCCTGATCGAAAATTTGCATGTACATGAACTTTCTTGGGCAAGAAAACACAATCGGAAATTGGGTCTTCTAGTTAACCCAGAGAAATCTGTCATCTTCCAGCCTGACCATTTAAATTTTAAAAGGAGTTAATTATTCACATAGACTAGTCTCAAACTGGCTCTTTGATTTCAGTGAGGAACATGTCTCGGTGCTGGGCAGCTGTGGACAATCCTTAAGTCAACATCCAGTAGATCCCTACTTCAAAGAGGTGGAGCAGCAACCACCTCCGTGCTGCCACTGGTGCTCCAACTGGAGATACCAAGATCTTATTTCAGTGGTCCACGTGTGGTCCTATTAAAGTGTATTTTCAGACTGGATTGTAGAGGCATCAACCTTGTTGTCACCAGCCTTTCTTTGCAGGCATCATAGGTCATCTGGAAAGGAGATGTGGGTCTAGGCCACTTGTACAAGGGGAAGAACCATCACTTGAGGGCACAAATATCATTGAAGGCAGCTGAGACCTGGAGACTCCTTTCTGGGAATTTTGTGATGGGAGTAGCGACCTGTACTCCTGTTTCTCAAGGCCAACCTAACCTTTGGATGACTCATTTTTTTTTCTACACAAAGTTCAGCAAAAATCAGACAAACTTCTATTTGTTCTTCTTCCCTAGCCTGATATTTTTCAAGCAGCTGGACCCACTTTTGGCTCAGTGGCTGACTAACAACAAAACAGCACCTAACATAGAATAGTGCCTTTCTTTTTTCCTTTTTCCTTTTTCCTTTTTCCTTTTTCTTTTTTCTTTTTTCTTCTTTCTTTTTTCTTTTTTCTTTTTTCTTTTTTCTTCTTTCTTTCTTCTTTTTTCTTTTTTCTTCTTTCTTTCTTTTTTCTTCTTTCTTCTTTCTTTCTTCTTTTTTCTTCTTTCTTATTTTTTCTTTTTTCTTTTTTCCTTTTTTTCCTTTTTCTTCTTTCTTTTTTCTTTTTTTCTTTTTTCCTCTTTCTTTGCTCTTCTTTCTTCTTTTTTCTTTGCTCTACTCTATTTTCTTTGCTCTTTTTTCTTTGCTCTTTTTTCTTTTTTCATTTTTTTTTCCTTTGGCTTTCTTTCCCATACATTTTTGTCTAAATACATAGTAAGGGGTTTGACCTTAATTTCTTCTTATCTGCTCTGGACTGCAAGGCAGAACAATCGCTGCTGAAACCACAGGGGTGTCCCAGTGATGTGCATTAATAGACAAACCTGACTGGAAACTTTGCACACCTGTAAACCTAGGAGATACCAGACTGGTGCTTCCCCGACCACTCTCCAGGCAGAGCTGGAGCTGCTGAACACAGTAAGAGACCAGAGGCAGAAATCGATACAGACATAATTTTATAATTAAAAAATTGTGCATTTTGATGAACAGCTGGCAGTTATAACCATCTCCCATTACACTTAATGCAGAAAATACACGTCTGGAACCCAGACGTCTGATATTTCTAATGCCACTTATAATGACCTCCTAAGACTGTGCTTGTACTAACCTCTGGCATTCAGCTACCAGACAAGAGCCCAAAGGCACATCCACCCAATGGTTGACCCCAGCTGACCCTAGAGAGGACCAGTCCCCCTCTTCCAAGGCATTGCTTTCACTGAAAGGTCATCATTGCTTTCTTTTGATTGAAAAAGTCTCTGAAAATCAACATGTGGGATATGAATTGATTTTAATTAAAAAAGTAAACAAGTAAGAATTTTAATTATATATATTTTTTTTCTTTTTCAAGTCTTACACGGGGAAATAAGGCTATTTCTCTACTAGTAAACTAAATGTCATCAGTGCCCGTTGTCTTGTCCAGAGGCCAGCTGGCAGTCTGGCCACAATTCAATTAAACCTCCACCACCTGGGCAGCACAAGGTTCAGCACCCAGGCAGGGCACTGATTAACTCACTGGCATAGACAGACCTCCAGTGCCCAAAATACCTCCTTCCTTGGCAGAAAGAAATGATATTCAGTGAGATTTGGAGTGGAGGGAGAGGCATTACCAGGGGTTACGTACTATGGGAGCTCCTGGAGATCATAGAATAGTTTGGGTGGGAAGGGACCTTCACAGCTCATCTAGTCCAACCCCCCTGCAATGGGCAGGGACATCTTCAACAAAATCAGGTTGCTTAGATGGAGGATTGAACTCAGCTCCAGAGTCCCCTGCCAGTTCCCTGCCCCATGTGGCTATGAACCCCTTCATGATGTTAATTTGTTCCTCCTGTGGAGGCAGATGAATTATTGGTCTTCTCTGCATCAACCTAAGCTCTCTGTGGAAACCCCAAGCCTTGAAGCCTCATTGCACCTTCCCAGGCATGGCAGAGCCTCACTGGCTTCTGGTTCGCCTCGTGTTCGGGAACAAAGGCATAGGTCCACCACTCAGCCTCTTAAGAGAGGCGTCCTGCGGGCTGACATGCACACACACAACAACTTATGCACACACACAGCTTACAGACATGGTCAGGTACAGGCACATCAACATGGCCACGCAGCTTTCAGCTCAGAACTGGCTTGCATCTCCTGCTCATCTCCAAGGCTTGGGCTGGTGCTGCGTGGACACAGTCACCTTCACTCAGCCACAGAGCTCTCTGCTTGGGCACGTGGTGGTGAGCAGAGGTGGGCTGGGGTGATGGATTGAGAGATTTCACCGCTCTGACGTGGCCAGGAGAGATGTAAACACAGGAGAGAGAACCCAGAGGAGCCCACACTCCCTCTGGACAGACTGTCTTGGGTGCCAGGTGTCCCAAGATTGCCATGGCTAGACTGCTTGTGTCCCTGCCCTTGCTGGGATACACCACGGCTGTCTCTGCCCTCCAAGCCATGTATAGGCAGGTGTGCAGCTGTGTGCACTGAAAGGCAAGAAAATGATACCATCCATCTTTCATCCTGCCAAGCAGGGAGGGAATCCCACGTGTCTGCTGCAGGTCCAAAGCTCATCGCAGTAATATTTCTCCCTTTAATTTTATAGTTCATTACACAAAAGTCCCTTTTGCCCTCTCAGAGTACCTTTCTCTGATGGATGTGTGTTGCTACAGAGGATCCAGGATTTGCTGGTGCTGCTGTTGGGGGAATGACAGCCTGGGGTGATTTCTCTGACAGGAGATGTCTTGGGTGTAAGTTACCTCCTTTGCCTTACTGCTTGCAGGGGGCAACCACACGGTGTCTTGTGGCCACCGCTCACAACAAGATCAAGAACACATGTTGCTCTGGGTATAACTTCTAGTGCACACAGGTGACTTCTGGCAGGCTGGAGCCTCTATATAAATGTGTCCATGATCTGTTCATAATCTATACCACAGGCAAAATCAAGCTAGAGTACACCGGACTCCATGGAGCAAATCAACGAACACATCTTCTTAACACTTTCTTTTGGGGCTGCATACCATTTAACCCATGATCTCTCAGCTGCTAGGAGGGCTCCTCTCCACTGGAAACCAGCTTCCCACCTGAAATAGACCCGTGGACCCTGTGCTTGGGCGAGCAGAGGTTGAAGATCAATGCTCAAGGTGGCATCCAGGGAGGAGAGTGACTCTGAAGAGACAGCTGTAGCCTGGTAGGAGGTAAAGGGGTTGGGAAAAGGGATTTTGCTTGGCTTTTTGGCTGATTTTTGACACCCTCCTTTGATTTTGAGTACAAACAACCACTCTGGTGCTGCATCCTCTTAGTTACTGTTGGGGGAAGAGAAGGAGAAGGGACTTTGCAAAGGAGCAGGCTAAATGCACATGGTGTGTTCAGATGCTCTCCACGCTTCCTCCACACAGGTCCTATCTTCTCAACGAGCATCTCTGGGCCATGTCAGCGCCCAACTCTGCTGCTCTGCCCTGCCACTGAGACCAGCTGTGGGTTCCCTGTTTGCTCCTGTTCCCTTTGCCCCTCTTTGGCCTCTTTTCACCCAGCCATCAGGCAGAGAGCGCCCTGGTGCTGCCCAGTCCTCTCTCTCTTTCTCCCCCATCCTTCCCTCTTCTTCCCCCGCTTCAACACAGTGAGAACCGGCGAGAGTTGATGTTCATCTTGGTGACCCCAATGAGCTTGAGTGGCGTGGAGAGGCTGAAAGAGCTCACAAGGGGGAAGTCGCAGAAGAGGTCAGAGAGCTCGTCCCTCTCCTCCAGCTCGTAGGTGGCATCGTTGAGCATGCGTTGGTGAAGGTGGCAGGTCTGCTCGATCTTCAGCTTGTTGATGTCGCTGCGAAGGCGCATGAGCTGCCTTGCCAGGTGCTGGTCCTGCAGGCGCATTTCTGCCTGAAACACAAGACGGAGGGTGGGGAGGGAAGACAGTGTTGGTCATCGTGCTGCTCCCTGTGAAAAGCTGTGCCAAATCACTGGAAATGTAACTCATTTAATCAATAATAGAATCATAGAATGGTTTGGGTTGGAAGGGACCTTCAAAGCTCATCCAGTGCCCCCCCTGCCATGAGCAGGGACATCTGCACCAGCTCAGGTTGCTCAGAGCCCCGTCCAGCCTGGCCTGGGATGTCTCCAGGGATGGGGCATCCACAACCTCTCTACACAACCTGGGCCAGGGTCTCACCACCCTCACTGTAAAAAATTTCTTCCTCATGTCTGGCCTATATCTTCTCTTTTTTTAATTTAAAACCATCACCCTTTGTTCTATCATAACAGGCCCTCATCTAGAGATGCTATGCCATTGCAAAGAACGGGGAGGGAGGCAGGGATCTTGAAAGACAGCAGTGCATCCCAGTCACATATCAGCTCAGGATGGTGAATTTTTAACATTGAGGTAATCTGTGGCTGCTCAGATTTTCAGGAGCACCAGGAAAGTGGAATTAAAGCCATCCATGACAAACCTGTTGGCTTAGGTATCCATTGGTGCAGGCTTCAGAGATTCCATCTCAACCTTTAGCAAAGCCCAAATTAATTTTTTTCATAAGGGAGCAGCCACAGTGAGAAGGAGCAGTTAGAGGTGGAAAGGACCAATTAAAAGAACCCCAGAGAACCAATGCCCAAATACTCAGCCTGGGTTTCCAGCCTGCGTAAATCAGAGCTGGTTCACGACAACCAGGAACATGGCCCTCCACATCCCCTGTGGCTTATCTCGCTGATTTGAAGTGGCTCTTGGGATGGGACCTCTGTGGTTTCCCACAGGAGAGAGAACAACTATCCTGCAGGCTAATGAGCTAAGTGTTTCGGAGGGTTTTTTCCTCCCCTGGAACCTAACTTCCGAAGGTGGAAGATTCAGAAGTGATGAAAGAATTTTTTTTTTTTTAATTCCAACCTATAATTAAGCAGAAAATTTATTGCCGCAGGATATCGGGGGTGGTGGAGGAAGGAGGTGAACACTTGGTGCAAGAATCAGCCTTTGTCTAGGGAACAGAAGCAGACGGAGCTAGAACAGCAGATGCCAAGAATACAATCCCCACGTCTCACCCCACATCCCTCCTCACAGAAAAGCAACAAGCCACAAAAACCACAAAGAAAAGAGTGGGACAGGAGAGAAGCCAAGCAGCTCTTAGCAAACTTTGCAGCTTAAATCTCTCTGTAAGTGCTGGAGATAAGAAGGGAGCAAAACTAGCTGGAAAACAGCCCAATGCCTGCCTGTTGCAATGTCCTGCCTCTTTCCCTGGTGTTGCCTCCATTGCAGGACACGAACTGGGACTGGAAGGAGTCCCTTGGGACCAAGGCTCCTAATTTTGTTTTGTTTGTTTGTCTTTATCGTAGAATCTTAGAATAGTTTGGGTTGAAGGGACCTTCAAAGCTCCCCCAGTGCCCCCCCTGCCATGAGCAGGGACATCTGCACCAGCTCAGGTTGCTCAGAGCCCCGTCCAGCCTGGCCTGGGATGTCTCCAGGGATGGGGCATCTACCACCTCCAAGTCTTCCTCTCCACTCAGTTGTGAGCAAGGTCCTGGCATGCTTTGAGCTGAGGCCAGCTCTCACAGTCCCAAGGAATTCCTCACAGACACTCTTCAGTAGTTAACAGAGAGGGGTTTATCCTCAGCAGGCATTTGGGATACAGCCCCCCTGTCTGGATTTTAGCAGTATGGATGTGGTCACACTATATCAGCTTTCCTCCAGGCCTGAAAATGAGTTGTTTAGTTTACAAGTACAGATTTAGCTCTAGGGGTGGGGGTAAATTTATTCTTGGTCTTGTGGCTTGTACATAAAATCATAGAATCATTTTGGTTGGAAGAGACCCTCAAGATCATTGAGTCCTACCATAAACTCACATTGTCACTACCCCATGTCCCTGAGAACCTCATCTCCGCGTCTGTTCGACCCCTCCAGGGATGGTGACTCCACCACTGCCCTGGGCAGCCTGTTCCAATGCCTAACAACTCTTTCCATGAAGAAATGTTCCTTAATTTCCAATCTGAACCTTCCTTGGTGCAACCTGAGGCCGTTTCCTCTTGTCCTATCACTTGCTACTTGGGAGAAAAGACTAAAACACCCTCCATGCTACAACCTCGTTTCAGGTAGAAGGGAAGGGAGGAGGCAAAATTCCCCTCCAGAGGCTCCACAGATGGCCCTGGTATTTCTACAAGAGAACTTTCTGATACCTGATGTCTTCTGCAACCAAGCTGTCAAAGCAGCCTCGGAGTTGCTCTAGCTTGTGGCACAATCCCTCCTCCTCCAGGCAATGCCTACAAAGACATTGGGATTGCCCCTTGCAGCTTTGCCAGTCACACAGCAAGGCAAATCCGCCAACGACATGAATACAATGAAAATTAATCCAAGCCAAGCAAGGCTTTTCTCAATCCTGCAGCATGGAGGCATCCTGGAGGACATTGTCTGGTGCTCTCAGACAGCAAATGGAATCCAGCTCAGTTGCCTGGAGAGGATTAAGTCACCTTTGTACAAATCTCAGAGTGAATATCTCTTTCTCTCAATCTCTCTCAAATTGTTGGCAGAGGTGTGGTCATTTACCTCTCAAAAAACCCACTATTTCCTTGCAGACCTCGTTGCCTGTGCACCCAGCAGAGTAATGCCACTTGGCAGGTTTTTCCTCTCCCACGAGGTGAAATAAAAAAAAATTGATTTTGTCGATATTTTTCCCTGTTTCACTATGAATGCTGCAACTTGACGTTTTATCAGGAAGGCAATCATGGGTGCTATTGAACTGACCCTTGGTTGCTCTTTCTTATCAGTTTATCAAGCTACATAATAAATGTCAGCAAATGCTTTCATTGAATGTTTTGAAGAATGCAGGATTAAAAAAAGACACCACTGCCAAAAAGGGTTTAAAAATGAATTATGAGGCTATTGTGAAGAGGGGTGTGAGTTGGAGATTGCTATTTTTCCCCTTGCAAGACAGCTTTCCACTTTTTGACCAGTTCTTGCTTTCCTTGCCTTTTGAAGAAGCCATCTTGATTTCATGGAAGCTGGAAGACAAAGCCCTCCAGGGTATGTCCTTCAGGTTCTCAGCCTTCCTTACACCTATCAGACTTGGTGACCCTGGGGTCTACTGAGCCAGCCACACGGCCTGCTGACCCATCTGTAGGGTGGGAGCAACGTGGCATGGGGCAAACCCACCACTCATCTACATTGATCACCTAGGCGGTGACACTGGCTTGAACACAACCCTTTCTGGTTGTGCTCTGAGGCTGAATGAGGAAGCAGAGATGACCTGTCAGATGTACACCATCAGCTAAGGCTTTTCCAGGGTGAAGCCCTCTTCTGCACTCCAGAAAACAAAGGTAGATGGATGAGGAACAAAACCTGGAAGTGGTTGGCTAAAGGATGATGTGCACAGTGAGGAGATGGCACAGCCTCTCTCACTCTTCCCACTCATCACTGGGGCTTAGCTTGAGATGCAAACACCCTGTCTTCCTTCCATGGACCCGTCCCATTAAACACTGCTTTGTTCAAAACCACCCAGAATATTAGCAGAATTTGGATCAGAACCCAGAAATCCTCATTCTCCTTCCCTTTCTCAGAGGGTCCTCATGAAACATTCAATCCATCCCATGCTGACGGCCAAACCATTGCTAGAAATGATGAATGATCTGTTTTTAAAAGGAGCACTGTTGGGTCAGCAGAGCTTCACAAAGCTCCCTGGAAACAAATAATGGGATTACAGGGGCCACATCATGGGAAGCCATGGGTTTTCAGTTTATGCAGTTCACCCACAAAGTAACTTGATGCACCAGTTCATCCCTGTGGGACGACAACATGATCCCACCCACTCTGTGCAATGTCCTGGAGAAACACCAAGGGAGCACCCAGCAGAAGCCATGAATTTTGCTTCCTTCGACTCTCACATGCCAAATGCAGGAGGAGTCTCAGGTATGTCTTGCTAACACAAACCATCTTTTTAACATACCCTGTCTCTTTCTGCACACCCAGATCCATCAGAACTGCCCCTCATCTGCATGGTTGGAGCACGCTGTTGGGGTGGACAAGCTGCTGGTTTGAGCTTCAGCCAATGTCGGCATCCCAAATAGGGATAATGGCAGTTAATAAATGTCTGACCAACAGGACATAGATGTTTTACAATTTCCCAGGAGAGATTTGTGTCTTTCCAGGTGTCTTTCCATAGAATCACAGAACAGTTTGGGTTGGAAGGGACCTTCAAAGGTCATCTAGTCCAACATCCCTGCCATAAGCAGGGACATCTCCACCCAGATCAGGTTGCTCAGAGGCCCATCCAGCCTTTTGCAGCATTCTGGCTCACACACCTCGGATTTCAGTGCCAAGCACTTGCGAATTTGAGACAGAAAACATATTTTCCTACTGGGACAAAGTCAGAACTGTCCTAAGATGTCACAGTTCATAACAGAGTTTTGTTCTTTCACCACATCTAGGAGGAAGAGGACTTTGAGAGCTTAATTTTAGAATGTGTAAACATTTGTTCTGACACATTCCATGAACAAAGAAGAAATTACAGTCTGACCGCTCTGATCCTTGGGTCTGTCACCATACCCTGGCTGGCGATGGCTTTGCTCACAGCATTGATGACGAGCAAACATGAGGGCAGAGAAGAGGCAGGAAGAGTTGGGGAGGGACGAGCTGCAGCCCCGGGGCAGTTCAGCACATGCCGAGAACTGCAATTTGCTCGTACACCTACACAGAACCTCTCAGCACAAAAAACAAGAGCAGGAGTTTGCGTGTCTGAATAAATCAGGTTCTCAGGGCCAGATTCTCAGCAGGTCCCAGCTGACATGGATGGCTGGAGCTCAGCGGGCATATGTCAGTCCTATAAACCAGGGCCAGGGCTTAACATGCAGAACCAGGTCCTGGGACAGGTCACATGAGGTGAAGGACCAAGAACAGCAGATGGATAGTAAGACCTTGGGTTTGTCCTTCACTTCTGAACACGAGGAGCCTGAATCTGGCTCAAGCTGAACCAGAACAGACTCTGGAGGCACAGAGGAAAATTCCTTGCAGTTTGGATGACCTTTTTTGTGTGAACTGGAAGTGATGCTTCAGATTTCAAGGGTAACTTTAATTCCAAAGCTGGGCACTCCTGGACTATCACTTTCAAGGGTAACTTTAATTCCAAAGCTGGGCACTCCTGGACTATCACTTCACCAGCCAATTAACCTGTGCCATGGTCCATTCTACAGCCCTATGGCCAAGGGGAAGCTCAGGCACACACGTGCTCCTAAATTCTCTTTGCTTCCTATACTGGTTTTGTCTGGAAAGAGTTAATTCCAAAACCGGGTGGTCTCATACAAGTTGCATGTTGGGAACAGTCTCCAGCATGCATGAACTCCTGAAGCTCTAACTGTTTGGCAAGGGTGCTATGTGGTACAAGCCAAAACCATACTGGGGCCATGCTGTTGAAATAACCCAGTCTAAACACGCTGGTAGCTGTGATGAGGGTTGCACAGCATGGGTGATGGAGCTCCATGCCCTGCATCTTTGCATTTCGTTCAGTGAGGACACAGGCTGGTGCATTTCTTTCCTGGATAGAAATCTTCATGTACACCAGTTTTTGGTGTACATCATTGGATAGATGAATCCTGCATCCTACATATTCTGTTGTGATAGGACAAGGGGTGATGGTTTTAAGCTGAAGGAGGGGAGATTCAGGCCAGACATGAGGAAGAAATTTTTTACACTGAGGGTGGTGAGAGCCTGTCCCAGGTTGGCCAGAGAGGTGGTGGATGAACCATCCCTGGAGACATCCCAGGCCAGGCTGGACGGGGCTCTGAGCAACCTGAGCTGGTGAAGATAGAACCACAGAACCATAGAATCATTTTGGTTGGAAAAGACCTATAAGGTCATGGAGTCCAACCATTAACAGTCTTGATATCCAGCTGCTAGAAGGATGATGCCTGATCTCAACAGAAAATGGTGGCTTTTGTCCCTGCGCATGGCAGCGGGGTTGGACTAGATGAGCTTTGAAGGTCCCTTCCAACCTGAACTATTCTATGGTTCTATGATTCTACATACTCTAAATTGACTTTCTCATGAAGAACTGTGTAGAGTTGGGGAATGTTCACCCTGCAGCAGAGGACCACATAGCAGAGGCAGATTTCACCCCATCTATGACTACTGGATCATTTTTGGATGATCTTCAGAAAGCTACCTGGGATACTCACACCAACCTGGGGCAAGGCTGAGTTTCTTGATCCTCCCAGGTCTATGGCCTCCTACGTTAAATCAGACCAGAAAGATTGATTGCCTGCTTAGGATGACCTTACCCAAGGTGTGGGGTGCTGGTGTCCTGCCCGGCTGCCCCAAGCAGGGTCCTGTCTGAGGGATGCTGCTTAATCTGGCCTTGGCTCCTATCTTAAATAAATACATAAACTTAGACATAACCATATCCTGCTCTGAAGCCTTCCTGATTGCTTTACTGTCATGATACAGGGATAAACAAGGAAAAATCCTGGCTGTGTTGGGAGGAGTGAAAGCTTGTTCATTAATTTGAAAAGAAGCTGGGTTTCGCCCTTGAAATGTAATGTGAAACGCATCTTTTTGTTCCAGCACCCTATGATGCGATGGCCTTGCTGTGTTCTCACTGTTTGCTGGCAGCTCTTACCCAACAACAGTGCCTCCAACATAGCTATTTAGCTGTGTGGTCAGTCAAATACATGGTCTCTCTTTTGGGGAAATTGTTCTAAATTACATGAGTCATGTCCAGATCCAGCAAAGACTAGTATAATTAAGAGGCAGGAAAATGGAAAGTGAGGAACAATTAGGGTTTGCTTTGCCCTTTTTCCTCTTTAATTTAAACTCCTAGCTTTTATCAGACAGTGGTTTATATACCACACCCTAGTCTAAAGGTCAGAATTGGACTCTGAGACAATTCATACTTCCACTATGGGCAGAAACTGAAAGAGCAAAACTAAATTCTTAAAATCTGGGGTTCTGAGGAGGAAAATCTGCTTCTGTCTGTCTTTGGGCATTTTGAGACTTGGGTTTTAAACCAAGTGCACTGTGAATTTAAGATTGCATCACAGATGCAAACATGAACTTAGATTCAGGTCTCAGATCAGGAGCTGAGATTCTCCAGAGACCAAGTGATTTTAGGAGATCAGCTCAAAACTTTTCATAATAGTCCTTGATTCCTGAGAGCACTGCACTTGCCTTGTGAAAGCCATGGTCCTGAGAAACATCTCAAACACCAAAACTGTGACAACCAGAAACACCTCTGTAAATAACTTGTCTAGAGGTCAGTGTAGATGGGCAAATACAGAAAGAGCAACAAAAAGTTGGCGAAGAAAAATTATCTGGAGTAAAAGTCACAAAGAATTTTTAAAAGCTGTTATTCATTGATGTGCATGACAAGTTTTCCTCAAAGATTTTCAGAGATAATCAAAAGAAAAGCATTTGAGCAGGAACATTTTCACAAGTGCATCCGAACCACAAGTGGTGTCCCACCTCCCTGGGACCCTGTTGCAAATATTTCTGCTGTCAATGCAGTTGCAAATACTGGTGGGGTTCACAGGAAAACTTCCAATTAGTCAACAGAAACAAATCCATGTGACACGAGTTATTGCCAGTCATGTGGGCCAAATAATAGAGATTTCTCATTCCAATGAGGAGAAGGGAAGGATCATTAGGAAGTGTGGTCTTGGTGTCTGCTTGCTCCTGCGCTTGTGAAGAGCAGCAGGACCCATTGCCCAGCCCTGAAAACAGCTGCCCTGATCTGGCTGTGGCCGTCATATCTGCCTCCTGTGGCCTCCTGATGAGATACGCTGCACCCACGCTTCCTCCTGGGAATTATCGCCAGACTGTGCTGACTCCTGAGCTGGCTTAGGAGCTGCTTGGGTCAGCACTAGCTGTCCCAGGTGAAACTCGTGCCGAAACCCATGATAGCAGCACAACAGATAAAAGATGAGCTTCCAGCATCCACACCCTGCCTCTGAGTATTTTCTTAGCATAGGTGTAGCTTTTTTGTCGTATCTTCCTCTCTGTGAAACTACCAGTTTATATGTGTAAGACAAGACCCAGGGTTGGGGTGGGAAGATGAGAGGAATGTGGACCATCTTCTAACAAAGGAGTCAACAGATGATGAACCTGTAGGAGCTGGGTGAGGAGGGATCTGAAATAAGGTTCTGGCATAATGAATACAGCAGAAAAAGGAATGTTATTCATTGGATATTACATGGTCAGAAGAAAGGGTTTTCATAACAGTTTGAAACAAAAGGAAGCACTTGGCCTCACCGTGCAGAAATGACTTGGGGAAGCAGGTTACCACAAGACCTTTTAGAGAGTTATGAGTTACAAAAAAAAGAAAAGAAAAAGGAAGAATTAGGCAAACGCTTGGAGGTTAGATCTGCTAATGACTGTTAAACACAGTGGTCAGCATACAATCTCCTGCTGAGGGTGTTTCTAAACCACCATCAGCCACAAGCTGCAAGGGCAGGTCCAGGGGATGGATCTATTTATGCTTCCTTCCTACAGCCCTGAAAAGCATCCCTCCATGATGCCTGTCAGAAAAGAGCTATTGCACCAGCAGTGCCCACGTGTTCATGGTGTATTCATACCTGCTGTACTCCTCTGAGTGTTGAGATATAACTAAAGCAGCAGGGGAGGGGGCAAACTGCTAAAACGTCCCAACCAGTGCAAGCTACTGTATGTCCCCAGCCTGCTGCATCCCAGCAGGGATGCTGAGATGGGTCTGGCTCCTTCCCTGAAGTTATGGATGTTCTGACATTCACCTTTTCCCTTCCCTGGGCTGCTTCTGCACCCACCAGCCTCAGAAAACACAACGATTGACTGTTGTATTTTCACCTTGGGCTGAAGGCAGATAGGAACAAGGAGTTGATTGTTTCCTCATTCTTTTTTTCTTTAAAAAAAAAAAAAAAAATTCCTCTCTTGAAAAAACACACTGTCTAACATGGACAGGAGAGCACTTACCAGCTCCTTCCTCAGCCATGTCAAAGCTTCATCGATGCTCTCAAAGCCACCTATTCTCCCTGAGGTAAGAGTCACCTTGTCCTGGGCAGGGCTCCCATTGAGATGCAGCTGCACCTTCCTCAAGGGGACAGTCTCCCCCGTGGTGTTTTTGGCCTCATTCACCTCCTCCTCCTCTCCCGCGGGCTGGGGGCTCTTCCATGCCTGCTCCTCCAGCTTCGCCTTCCACTCCAAGTAGGAAGGGCGCCTGGTCTCCAGTCTCAGCTTCTCCGTCAACGCCTTGAGGCTCCTCAGATGGTCATCAAGAGGAGCGGCACCTCCAGAGCCAGCATCTGTGTTGTCCAGCACCTCTTCTATTTGGATTTTGGGCAGAGACATCCTCTTTGGGAGTTCAATAGCATAGGGGTGTTCTGTAAAGGTCCAGGGATGGAGGCTGGAAACCCTTGGGGCTGGACCAGCTCCTGCGGTGTGACAAATGCTACCCCTTGGAGGACAGCTGCAGCAGTAGTGGCTCCTGCTCAAACACCACGCCAGCCTTGGCTGAACACCTAGAAGAAAAAGAGAGGGTGGGTTTCCAGTCTGAGAAGGAAAAGGGAGTGAGAAAGGAGAGATGGCTCTTGCTGCAGAAGAAGGAGGGCTTTGTGAGAGGCACGGTGCCAAGGTGCTGCTGGGGAGTGTTACCTCACCTCTGCCATCTGCCTGCTTTTGGGGCAAGAACAGACAGGCTCTGGCTTCTAGGGAAGCTCTGGTTACCTGCATCTCCAGTTTTAACTCGACGGGCCATGAAAGGGTTGCCAAGGGGACTGGGACATGTTCAGAGACCTCTCTGGAGACATATCGCACAAGCTAACATACTCTGGTGACAGCAGCTGCTGTTGTTGAGGGTCAGGCTGTCTGTGCACACTGTCTGGATGGTTTCCTGGCTGGCAAACCACCATTTTTCCACTTGGGCAAAACAGGGCCAGGTGAAGTAAGAAAACCCAAACTTCTCCTAAGAGTTTGAGCCAAAAGCGGAGCAGGGAAAAGTGGCCATAAGATTGAGCTCCCTCCTGTCCTTCGGGCTCAGAGTAGGAGCACAGTCCCCGGACAAGTGTGGGAGTAACTGGGGTGCTGTCATGGCTTGGGTTCAGACGCCTGCCCTCAGGGAGACCTGGACTTGTGGTTTCCACCACTGGTCATCTCCAGTCTGCCCATTGGGAATGGTCCCAATGGTCTCTTTGAAAACACTGAGCACTGAGGAGCCAGGAGCTTTCCTCCCAGCTTCTCCTCCTTCTACCACGTGTGGACTCGAGGAAGCTGTGCCCAAAGTTGATCTACCAAACCATGGGACCTGGAGGAACAAAGGACTCAAACAACTCCGCAAGAGTTAAGCTCAGGCAGCTTCTGCATTCATTTGCCAGAAGGACCAGATAAGAGACTTTCTCAAGGTCGTATGCTCATCTGTGGCTGAGCTAGGAATAGATCCAGAGCTCTCGTCTACACGTCAAACACAAAACAAAATTATTTTTCACCTTCCTGGTAATGTGCCCAGAAAGACCAGCCAGGACATATGAAACTATCAAGCTGGATGCACTAAACCACAGCAGTATGAGTTACTCAGCCCTTCTTTTCCCTGCTATTTGTGCCCACAAAGACGTGGGTAACTTAAATCCAGACCATAATTATGACTCTTGAACCTTTTCAGTGAGAAGACTCAATTTAAAATAAACACCAACAGAGAGCAAGATTTATCCTACAATTGTGTGCAGGCACACGAGCTGAGCGAGGAGTTGATAATATACACATAGACAGTCTGGGGGTGGAGAATTAGTCATGTTGCAGTCTTGTTCCTGCTCCTATTTATGTTAATGAGAGTTTTACGGTGAGCTGGAGCAAACACAGATACTCTATCGGGTTGAAGCCAACAGCTCTCATGCCTAGAGTAGCAATGATTTTCCTTCTGTTGAAAAATAGATTGGATGGAGTGAAAAGCAGAGGGCTGCCCTGTTGGAGAGTCAGGTTTTTCACCAGCTCTTGCATGGATGCTCTGCAGAACTGAGAGCACGTCAATGAATTTCACTTGCCGCCAGCTGCAGCCTGCCGAAATCAATAAAGGGAAACACCTAACGACTTTAAAGACCTCACTTCTGAGCATTTTTTCTGCCCGTTGAGGAGAAAATTTCCAGGGATGGCCAAAACCAGCAGCCCAATAGAGTCTGCTGCAGCTCTGCACAGGGCTACTGTATTTGGTAACCCCTAACAAAAGGATATTTTTATTGTAAGGCTGATTTTCTGAATGCCACAGCTACAAAGCAGAGCCCCCACAGACTCCTTTGTCTTGTGTCTTCAGGATATATAAAATCCCCAGAGTGGAAAAGACCCTCATTTGAGCCCTGGGTACCACTCAGCACTTATGGCATTGAATGCTGAGAGCATAACAGCAGTTTGGAGCACCCCCTTTGACACCACCCTTCTGCTATCTCTCCCTCCCCGTCACTGCCTCCAAGTAGCTTTGGAGTGATTTGATTTTTCTACTCTAAAAATGGCACTGATCCATCCTTCTTCTCCTCCCAGGTGCAACATGAAACTTCTCATTCACTCTGTAAGGACACCCCCTACACAGTCAGGTCTGTTCCACAGCCTGTCCAAACTCCAGAATGACAGAAAGAAGCCACCTCTAATTTCTTATCGATGTTTTGGACTTGGGTCAAAGACCTGCTGTAGAAAAAGAGATCTGAAAGTGGTTAAGTGTGTGAGAAATGTCTGTGTGTGAGGCTGTAATACAAACCTGTTCACTGCCTGAGAACTAATTCCCAGGAACAAACCTCATCCCTAACTCAGATCTTCAGATTTCTCCTGGTCTCCCGGCCCCAGGCTCAATTTCACCCTAGGCTGGCCTATGCAAGGGAGTTTAAGTGATTAACCCTTTATTTGTCTTCATTATCACACTTGTCAGGCTCAGGGCATTCATGTCATGCCTAATTACAGGTAATAGAATTTTGGGACCCAAATGGAGTAAGGGTCTCCTCCCACTTCACTAAGATCCTTTGTGCAGTGGTTTCTCTCTTCCCTTGCATGAACCCTGTCAATCCCAAATGCACAAGGACGCATCAGGTCACCAACTCATCAAAAAAACATTCGTTTCTTTGTTGGGTTAGGTTTCCATTAGAGAAGTCAGCTTGATCGACCTACCCTGCAAGCCATAATGCAAAGCAAACAGCAGAAGCACACAACCAGGATGGAGAAATAACAGGACTATCAAAGTGTTTTGGGTGTGAAGTCCTACCACACCAAGACTCTTGGAGCTGGTGTGCTCTGAGGCTTGTATTTTGTATGGCTGCAGGTCAGCAATGCAAATTCTGCCCTCTCCCATGCCAGACACACCTTGTGAAGCTCATGGGGTGTCCTACTGAGGACAGACTTTTGAGCAGGGCCTGTTGCGATAGAACAAGGGGTGATGGTTTTAAAATAAAGGAAGGGAGATTCAGGCCAGACATGAGGAAGAAATTGTTTGTGCTGAGGGTGGTGAGAGCCTGTCCCAGGTTGGCCAGGGAGGTGGTGGATGGACCATCCCTGGAGACATCCCAGGCCAGGCTGGACGGGGCTCTGAGCAACCTGAGCTGGTGCAGATGTCCCTGCTCGTGGCAGGGGTGGCACTGGATGAGCTTTGAAGGTCCATTCCAACCCAAACTATTCTATGATTCTATGTTCTAAGCGACCAAATCCAGCGGCGCAATCTGCCACCCCAGCTTCCCATTGCAGCCACTCCTCCAACCCTGAAGCAGATGCAGAAGACCTGTCCCCATCACACACCCTCAGACATCCCTGTCCACGCGTTCGAGCAGGGGATCAGGAGACCCATGTGAACACCCCCTGACAAACCAGGTGTGATGAAACAAGTCCTAGGAGGCACTGGGAGGTGTACAGGGGTGTGAGAAAAGCTTTGCTTTATCGTCACTGATGGTGGATAACAAGAAATTCAGATGCTGTTCACGATCGAAAAAGAGATTGCACAAAATGATGCTAGGCACGGCCTTTTACCCTGCAGGAGTTTTACATGACTGAGAACTTTTATATGTCTGTACATTCCCCATCAGTTCTCTGTGCCCTGGTCAGCTTTGAACATGAGGCATTCATGAAGCAGCATTGGTTGGTATATGCTGGACCAGGGCAGCACAGGTACAGCCTGTTAAATTAAGGGCTATAAATAAGGTCACACACGGAGGAGCAGGTGGTCTAGTAGAAGAAAGGGGGAAAAAAAAAAAAAAAGAAAGGTGAAACACTCAGGATAGAAATGAGAGGGGCAAAAAAAAGGATAAAACTATCAGCCAGGGCAGATATGTGGGGAACAAATTATTTTACTCCTTTCACTATTCCTGGTGGACTTTAGCTTACTATAATATCATTTTTCATTGCAGAGGACCAGCAGTAGTTGTAAGAGTCTATATTACTCTGTTCATCTAGTCTCTGAGAAGGAAAAAAAAAGCCTCAATATGAGATAAAGCCCAGGCCAAGGGAAACCCTTTTGCAGGATGAAGTGGTGCCCACATGGCATTCCTGGCATGGGTTAAACAGGGCAGAGGTAATGGTTCGGCCTGTTAATAACCTTCAAAAACCACTTCAGCCCCTTTTGTGCCTCAGTTTCCCTCTTACTGAGTATATAGTTCATGCAACCAGCCTTCAAGAAAAAAGGTCTGAGGATCTTCAGAGGTGTACAGAGATTCACCTCTGATATCTCCAAGTCTCTCCATCTCATCTGGGCCACATGTTCTGGCTATAATTGGTGCAGGGATATCCTACATGAGCAACAGAGTTCAGGATGTGGTTCTCCTGACCATTTGCAGGCATTTGCTCCAAGGGTTTTATTAGAGAAGTTCACAGGTTTGCACAGGTGTCACCCTGTGGGCCATACAGACACCCCTTGATCCTACAAAAGAAAACCCTGGAGTAAATTTGGGCCGATAAGAAAGATGGAGACAGACTTTTTAGCAGGGCCTGTTGCGATAGGACAAGGGGTGATGGTTTTAAACTAAAGGAGGGGAGATTCAAGCCAGATGTGAAGAAGAAATTTTTTACAGTGAGGGTGGTAAAACACTGTCCCAGGTTGGCCAGAGAGGTGGTGGATGAACCATCCCTGGAGACATCCCAGGCCAGGCTGGACGGGGCTCTGAGCAACCTGAGCTGGTGCAGATGTCCCTGCTCATGGCAGGGGGGGCACTGGATGAGCTTTGAATGTCGCTTCCCACCCAAATTTTTCTGTGATTCTACGATTCTAAGAACTGAGGAGATCATGCCAGGTGTGCACACCCTTTGCAGGCAGAGCTGTGTTTGCTTTTCTTTTCGGCGCAGCATAAAGACGGCAGAGCACAAAGACGGGGATGGGGTGGGGATGGCTGACACCCCTGGAGGTCTGCAGCAGGTTGGCATGGGGGCAGCGAGGAGGAGATGCCTGAGTGAGGGGGTTGCCATAGCAATGGAGTAAGGGAGGACTCTGGCTGCTGCATGGTGGTGGATGGAGGCTCCCGAGCATCCTCTGGGCAGCCAAGATGCTGAAGCCCTGGGCAGCAGATGAAGGGAGGAGGGACCCATGGATGTCAACGCCGCAGCTCCCTGGAGCCAGCTGTTCCCTTTCAGGGAGGCTGCACATGAATCACTCCTTTCCTCGTGCCAAAATGACCTCACTCCGGAGAGGAGCTGCTATGCTGTGTGGGCTTTGGTGAGCTCGGGCTCTTCCTCACCCTGGGGTCCCCTGTCACAGTCTCCCCAAGCAACACAGCTGCAGCACAATACTCTGCACAAGGCTTCTACAGAGACGGAGGGCAAATCACTCCCCCAGCCACCCCACTGACTCAGAGGAGAGTCCATCTGCCTGGGGTATGTTATCCAGTATTTGGCCACCCGATCCCTTTGCTCCTGCAGAAATCTGATCTGGATCCTAAATGCTTTTCTCCCCTGTCGCAAAGTGACCTTCAGCCACTCTCTGCCCCAAAAAGAGAAGATACCAGCAGCCTGAAGATCTGCCCAATCCTGAAGCCAGGACTCCCCCCAGGACAGAGATCCCTGATGAAATTGGTGCTGTCAGGTTCAAATGCTCTCTGCCTGCTCAGCATGGTTCATAGAATCATAGAATGTCCCGAGTTGCAAGGGACCCACAAGGATCATCGAGTCCAACTGCTGTCCCTGCATAGGACGAAACCAAAATCCACACCATGGCTGGAAGAGCCCATGCAAGGCTGGAGAGGTCATTGCAGAGCCCCCAACCCTCAGTGCCCACTAGACATAGTGTCCATGGAGACCTCTTGGCCACACTCATGTGGGCTGTGAGCTTGGCTTTTCTTCCAGGGGAAAGACGAAGACACCAAAGTGACCAAGCTGAGCATCATAAACCAGAGCACAGGTCCAAATCTGGTGACTCTTCCTTCAAACCAAGGCTGCAGGGCTGCCCCTGTTGGCTGTGTCCCTTCACACACACACAGACCTAAAACATAACAGCCTAAAACATAACAAAAGCCCAGGGAGGAGATGGAATTTCTGTCCCAGGGTTGATCCAGAATTCGGTGTCCTTGCAGGGGTTTGGAGGGGTAGCCACAGAGCCACCCCACACAGTGGGCTGAGATATGGATACAGAACCCGGCTGAATGTGATCCTGAATGCACTTGGATATTAGGATATTCAGGGAAAGGTTCTTCACCCCGAGGGTGCTGGACACTGGAACAGGCTCCCCAGGGAGGTGTCACAGCCCCAACCTGACAGTGTTCAAGCAGAGACTGGACAACGTCCTCAGACACACGGTGTGACCTGTGGGGTGTCCTGTGCAGGGACAGGAGTTGGACTCGATGATCCCTGTGGGTCCCTTCCAACTCAGCACATTCTGTGATTCTCTGGATATTCCTGTCCATTTACTGCTGTGAACAAGCCCCCAGAAGACCTCCCAGACAGTTTGGATGTTAAGGTCAGCAGTGGGGAAGCAGCCCCTTCTGCTGCTTCAACCCTTTGGATGTGGACGTGGCTTTCACAGATACATTGGGGCAAGAGGGAAGAAGTGGGGCTTTCCATGACCTGGAGCAGGGTGAGGGCTCACCCTGGCACATTTTTCTGCCCAAATGACCCCCAGACAGATCCCAAACCAGTGCAGTGAAGGGAGGAGGGGACAGCAGTGGGTGGCTGCAGCCAGGTCCACCAGCCTGACAAGAGGAGCGGAGCAGAAGTGCTGCGTTAACAGGGGACCAGTTTGCACTCCCTGCCCTGAGGTATTTCTCGCAGGCTGATCTCCAGCATCACTAGTAGAGTCAGAACACGCTTCAGCAAATGCATCTGTCCTTTCCTGCCTGGCTGCATCTTGTCCCTCCTGTCTCCCCTGCCCAAAATTGAGCAGGCTGCTTTCGAGGAAGCAGGACTGAGATTGCTGCCTGCTTTCCATGGACCCTGGCAGCTCCATTTTCTGCCCAGCTCAGCTCCCCTTGGTCAGCAGATTTCCAACAGTTGTGTGGAAATCCTGCATGAAGATGGGCATTGCCAGATGTCTGGCATTCCCACAAACCAGTCTTCCAGTGAGTGAGAAGCATTTACAAACTGTGAAGCTGAGGGGGTTCAATGATCTCAGCCCATCAGCCAAAACCAGGTATTAATGGCTTAAGTAGCAGCAGCAAAGACAAGTTTATAACCTCCTCATGAAGACACCCCTCCACCCTAGTCACCTTCTGGTGAGCTGTCTTGAGATACAAAGAGGCCCACAGATTATAGAATCATTTTGGTTGGAAGAGACCCTCAAGATCGAGTCCAACCATTAACATCACACTGGCATTAACCCATGTCCCCAAGAACTTCATCTCTGCATCTTTTAAACCCCTCTAGGGATGGTGACTCCACCACTGCGCTGGGCAGCCTGTTCCAATGCCCGACAACCCTTTCTGGGAAGAAATTTTTCCTAATACCCAATTTAAACCTCCCCTGGTGCAATTTACGGGCAAGGGTTCCTTTTCTGTGCACTCCCACAAGGTCCCAGCAGGTTTTGGGACATAATCCTGGAGGTGGAACACCTAACCTGTCCCAAATATCTCCCAAAGGACCTGTGGCTTGGCAGAGCCAGTTCCTTCCCTCGTTTTCCCTGCTGCCACCCAGGCACAGCCACATTTCAGCAAGGAAAGAGCAGACAGAGCCGGCAGGGACGTCTGTGCCTGTGCGACCAGAGTAATGTGAAGGGCTGAGGCTCCTTGGGAATGAGCCAGATCAGGCTTAGAAATGCTGTCTTCCCAGGAGACTGGCACAGGGAGTTATTTTTCCCTAAATGCAACATGGAAGGCAGAAGGGTATGTTTCCAGGAAAAAAACAAAACAAAACAAAAAACACCCAACAACTCTTTCCAGCTTTGCTGAGCTTCATTCTGCCCAGCACTGAGCTGCCCCTGCAGAGACGAGCTCCCAAGGCTCCAAGTTAAAGTGATGGGGGGAGCAGGGTCAGCCCCCCAGCAACCCCTTAATCCCCTTTACATTCTCCCTGTCCCATCCAATTACCCGCTTTAGCTGCTGCCTGGGCAATGATCATACAACCCCTGTACTCAGACCTGTTCAGCCCAATGCACTTTGTTATTTCATAGTATTTAAGGAAAACTGGTTGCAAACAGATCCCCCGCTCCCAGGCCTGGAAAGGCTACGTTACTCTGAGCCTGATTATTATTATTATTATTATTATTATTATTATTATTATTATTATTATTGTATTTTTTATGCAGTGTCTCTGCTACATTTCACAAACACCTAATGGCTGCAGAGCTATTGCAAGCCCAGAGCGCGGGAGAAGCTGGATTCCTCCCATTCTGTTTTAATTTTCTTTTTTTTGGTGTCGTACAGATCCTCCCATGAAGAGGTACCACTGCAATGGGCATTCGAAAGCAGAGGAGACCTGGGATGTGAATAACAGCGACAGCCTCAGCATGCTGAAATGATGGCTGGCAGAGAGAAAACCCACAGCAACCAAAACGGGCTTGTTCCCACTGAAAAGTGGGGAGTCCCTGAGATACTGGGGATGAGCAGACAAAGCCGAGGACAACATGGTAACAGCCAGACATAGATCCTCGCTGGAAACATGGGTTTCATCCATTTTACCCCCACTCCACTGATGTAGAAAAGCTCCAAAGGGTAGAGCGGTGTTGAATAATACAGGGAGAATCATAGGAAAATAAGGAGGGTTCTGCATGGACCGGTGAGGGTGCAAGCTGGATGATTTGGGAGGTGTGGGTGCAGGGGTGTGCATCACACTGGGGTTGCACAAGTGCTTGTGCTAGAAGGGCTGTGGGCTGGTGGAATAATTTTAGCAATTAGACCCAAGCTGTTATAAAGGGCTCTGGGGAAGTTCTGGGTGATTCTTTTCTTTTTTCTTTTTTTTTCCCCCCCGGTGTTAACGTGAGCTGCAAGGGCCAGACCTGAGCAGGTGGAAACCTGCTCTGCTCAGAACACGCTGCCTGCTTCAAAAAAAATCAAAGGTAGCTACGCCCTGTGAGGCCACCACGCTTTATCCCATTATGTCTGCACTGCACAAGCCAAAAAACCTTTCCAGGGCTCTTACAAATCTCAGGGAGGGGGCAGAGGGAGCAACAGCTGATTGTCCCGAAACCTGGCCAGACTCTTCCCTTGTTACATCTCATCCAGAGCAGAAAAATTGCCTTAAAGGTGGTGAGGACCCCCCCACCACTCCCAGCTGAGAGCAAAATCCACAAACCCCGTTGCAAAGGAGGACTCAAACCCTGATTTCCAGCCTGTCCCAATCAACGGGGAGACAAGGTTCCCTCCATCTCCAGGGGATTTCGGCAAGGCAGGAGGTTGTGGTTGGGGAGGAATATGCAAGCCCACAGCCACACCATGTCACAGCCAGACCCCAGTGCTGAACTTCATGGTGTTTGGGGTCCCCATCGCCCCCACCCTGATGCTCCCCAGGGACCTGCTCCTTGTTGCTACCCCATTCCACAGGGCTAGAAAAGACGGGGGGTCCCCTCCAGCACTGGGGACCTCTCAGATACCTCCCGCCCTGGGTGCAGCGGGGTGTCCCCAGGTCTCTGCTCCCCCCCACCCCCAACACTGCCGAGACAACACAAGCAAAAAACTTACCATGGAGCGAGTCACAGGGACGAGTGCACAGACATATTAGCTCCCTCCTTCCACCCCAGGTCTCCAACTTGGTATTTGGAGAGCGGTGTCACGAGTGCCTTCAGGAGACTCTCTCATCCTCCTTTCTGTCTCGCTTCAGAAATCTGTGTGTGTGTGTGTTTTTTTTTATTTAAGGGACTTTTTTTTTTTTTTTTTCCAGTGGTTGCGTCAGGCCTGTTGCCTGGAGACAGGCGAGCTATTCCAGTTTGAGCCTTTCAGTCCAGATTTCCTCCCTCTCTCTCTCTCTCTTTCATTCATACCACCAAGCCCTGAACTTACCTCCCACCAAGCAATAACCCTGAAGAGACCTGAAAGGGAGGAGCTGCACAGCCCGGGTCCTAAACATCCTCCGACACCCAAACGAGGGAGGAGGGGTAATGATGCCCTGGTAACGATGCTCTTGGTGTGGGTAGCAGGGATGAAGGGGTGCTGTCGAGGGCACGGACCCAAGGTGTTTGCAGGAGATGCTTGGAGAGCTGGTGTATTCGCAAAGGATCCCGCGGTTCTTCCCGACACGAACCGAGGCTGGTGTTCCCGCGGCTGTTCCCGTTACACGCCACGGAGAGCCGTGAGCCCACCTCCGAGGAGCCTGGGGTCCTCTGGCACTCGGGAGAGCTTTGGGAAAACGTTTCCCAGATGCCACAACTCGCCCAGGGGTCAGCGTATGTGCAGAGGGGAGTTTTGCAAAGCTGCATCAGCGTCTCCGGGAAGCCCTGGGGTGGGTATCTCCTGGCACCGTGGCTCATCCCCGCTTGTTGGCACCATCCGTCCCCTGACAGAAACCAGCTCAGAAACCAGTCTTTGCCTGTCTTTTGTACCGGGAAAGTGGCTGTTGCTCCCACGTCTTCCTCAGTGGGGATGGAAACCATTTTAACTGCTTCCAAGGAGGGGCTGATAGAGGTATGTGTCCCAGCTGCTGGCTGATTCGGGGCCAGAAGCAAAGGCAGGGGACACAGAGGGTTTCGAGCCTTTGCCAGGAGCTGAGGGTTAACCCCTAGAAGCCTGGGGACAGCTCTCAAAGCATCCCGCATGCCAGCTGTTGTACAACTGGTGTCTCAGGATCACTGGCTGTGTTTGCAAACCTGGTCATGCGAAGGGTTAAGTGTTGGCTATTGACACAACACCAAACCACCCAGGCCCCTTCCCACAGTTCAGCTTTTGTGAGAAAAACCCCCTCACGGCATCATTATTTTTTTTTTACCCTTCCGCTCTCCTGCCTAAATTGTCCCTCCTCTCCCCCACCCTTTCCTGAGTCCAGCATCCCAACAAGAGCCTTACAAACCACAACACAGTGCTGGGATTTCCCACCTCCCTTCAAATGCCAGCCAGACCGGGGGGTGCCCTAGACCCCCCAGTAATTTAGAGCCTGTGTCTGTACAGCACTGAGCACAGGGGGAGCGGGTGCCCTGCAAGGTGCAGCAATGCAGACTTTGAAGAGCGAAGAACAGCATTTTCACATTTCTGATGAAAATGCACTTTTTTTTTTCTTTTTGCTTTGCCAGCACCCTTTTTATTGTCAGATTTCAGACACGTATATGCAAACTCAGTCCGCTGATCAGCTCTCGCTGTGCTGCAGGTGGGGATCTGATTGCTTGCGCCCACCCCTCCTGAGGCTGCTGACGATGGAGAGGGATGAGGGAGATGGAAGAGCTGTTCCCTTCATGCTAAAACCATCTGACACAGACTTACAGTTGCATTTAAGCCCTTAGCAACAGACGGGTCGTTCAACGTTTCTTGCAACATCTCATCAAAACAAAAATTGGGTCCGTCCTGATGAACCAAATGGTGTCAGGGAACGAGCACGGGACTCTGGCAAAACAGAGTCCCTGGTCTGGTTTTGAAATGGCTTAAGAAATCCTGGGACGTGGCTCAGGAATGAGCAAGATCACAGAATCACAGAATCACAGAATGTTAGGGATTGGAAGGGACCTCAAAAGATCATCTAGTCCAATCCCCCTGCCGGAGCAGGAACACCTAGGTGAGGTTACACAGGAAGGCGTCCAGGCGGGTTTTGAATGTCTCCAGAGAAGGAGAATCCACAACCTCCCTGGGCAGCCTGTTCCAGTGTTCCGTCACCCTCACTGAGAAGAAGTTTCTTCTCAAATTTAAGTGGAACCTCTTGTGTTCCAGCTTGAACCCATTACCCCTTGTCTTACTGTTGGTTGTCACTGAGAAGAGCCTGGCTCCATCCTCGTGACACCCACCCTTTATATATTTATAAACATTGATAAGGTCACCCCTCAGTCTCCTCTTCTCCAAGCTAAAGAGCCCCAGCTCCCTCAGCCTTTCCTCATAAGGGAGATGCTCCACTCCCTTCATCATCTTCGTGGCTGCGCTGGACTCTCTCCAGCAGTTCCCTGTCCTTCTTGAACTGAGGGGCCCAGAACTGGACACAATATTCCAGATGAGGTCTCACCAGGGCAGAGCAGAGGGGCAGGAGAACCTCTCTGACCTACTGACCACCCCCCTTCTAATACACCCCAGGATGCCATTGGCCTTCTTGGCCACAAGGGCCCAGTGCTGGCTCATGGTCACCCTGCTGTCCACCAGGACCCCCAGGTCCCTTTCCCCTACACTGCTCTCTAATAGGTCATTCCCCAACCTGTACTGGAACCTGGGGTTGTTCCTGCCCAGATGCAAGACTCTACATTTTCCCTTGTTATATTTCATTAAATTTTTCCCTGCCCAACTCTCTAGCCTGTCCAGATCTCGCTGGATGGCAGCACAGCCTTCTGGCGTGTCAGCCACTCCTCCCAGCTTGGTGTCATCAGCAAACTTGCTGATAGTACACTCAATTCCCTCATCCAAGTCGTTGATGAATATATTGAATAGTATTGGTCCCAGAACTGACCCTTAAGGCACTCCGCTAGATACAGGCCTCCAACCAGACTCTGCCCCATTGACCACGACTCTCTGGCTTCTCTCCTTCAGCCAGTTTGCAGTCCACCTCACTACCCGATCATCCAGTCCACACTTCCTCAGTTTTGCCGTGAGGATGCTGTGGGAGACGGTGTCAAATGCTTTGCTGAAGTCAAGGTAGACCACATCCACTGCTCTGCCATCGTCAATCCACCTTGTTACATCTTCATAAAAGGCTATGAGGTTGGTCAAACACGACTTCCCCTTGGTGAAGCCGTGTTGACTGCCCCGATGACCCTCTTATCCTTGATATGTCTTAAGATGGCACCAAGGATAAGGTGTTCCATCACTTTCCCAGGGATGGAGGTGAGGCTGACCGGTCTATAGTTGCCCGCGTCCTCCTTCTTGCCCTTTTTGAAGACCGGAGTGACATTTGCTTTCCTCCAGTCCTCAGGCACCTCTCCCGTTTCCCAAGACTTGGCAAAGATGATGGAGAGCGGTCCAGCAATGACTTCAGCCAGCTCCCTCAGCACCCGCGGGTGCATCCCATCTGGACCCATGGATTTATGGATGTCCAGATTGCTTAACTGGTCCCTAACCCAGTCCTCATCAACTGAGGCAGACTCCTCCATTGCCCTGCCTTCCTCTGGGGCCTCAGGGGTACGGGGCTCCTCAGGACAGCCTCCGGCAGAGTAGACAGAGACAAAGAAGGCATTCAGTAACTCTGCCTTCTCTGTATCTTGTGTCACCAGGGCACCCACCCCATTCATCAGTGGGCCTACATTGCCTCTGGTGTTAGTTTTATCTGCCATGTATTTGAAGAAGCTCTTTCTGTTGTCCTTGACCCCTCTCACGAGGTTTAACTCTAAGGAGGCCTTAGCTTTCCTAGTTGCCTCCCTACATCCTCTGACAACAGCCTTATATTCTTCCCAAGTGGCCAGCCCCTCCTTCCATGATTTGTAAACCCTCCTCTTCCACTTGAGTTTGCCCAGCAGTTCCCTGTTTAACCACGCAGGTCTCCTGGCTCCCCTCCTTGACTTCCTGCGCGTCGGGATGCTCTGATCTTGAGCTTGGTAGAAGCAGTCCCTGAATGGTAACCAACTATCTTGGGCCCCTTTACCTTCTAACAGCCTTGCCCACGGGATTTCCCCCAGCAATTGTTTGAAAAGGCCAAAGTCAGCCCTGCTGAAGTCCAGGGTTGCAATTCTGCTCGGTATTCTGCTCCCACCACAGGACATTCTGAACTCCACAAGATCAGGGCCCCTTCCTGATGGAGAAGTTGGATGCCACCCAGAATTGACATCCAAGTGCATTTAATTGCACAGACGTGGCCAGACAGGGTCAGTTGGCCTCAGGGCCAGAGATCAGGTCTAGCACAGGTTAGTTTACTAGCAGAGGTGTCACTACCAAGGCTGAACATTTATCTCATGGCAGTAACAGACCACAGTGTCACCCGCTCCCTCTTCTATAAGTGTTTATTTTTAATTTCGTTGTGTAATGGATTTCAAATGAGCTGCCATAAGACACCAGTGAAAGGCTGAAACCAGGTTATTATGAAGTCTCTTCATGGCTTTTGAACATTTTTTGGTCTGAATTTGTCTCATTTAAATTGTCTTCATCCATAAGACCTGTGGTGGGAGGTGCTGACGAGCAGTGATGCTCCCACTGATGAGGCTCTGACCCCAACCATGTGCAGTGGGCACCTGAGATTAGGTGTGATGAGTCAAAATAAACCTCTGCAACACTAACACTGTCCGTACCTGTGGCTTAGACCTTTTTCTTTTGCTCAGATGAAGCGACGTCTTCATTTTGCACTCAGAGATGCAGAAGCTGTCAGTTCCCGGAGTTATGTCCCACAGGACTCCTGGGCACAGCGTCTTTTCCAGCATATGCCTGAATCCTTGGGAACACTTGGATCCAAGCCTGGGTCCTTGCTGGGTTGTGGTTTTGCAAAGCTCGAACTGGAGATTGCCTGCTGTAGTGGTAACTCCCTCCAGATGGGAACCCAGATGTCCTGTGCCAGTCTGAGCACCAGAAATACTATAAGGTAGATGTGCCCTATAGCCAGCTAAATCTCATCTGGACCTTCTGAGCTGCCTTTGTATCATCATAAACAGGCAGAAATGGCCATTCCTCTGTCATAAGGGCAGAGGTTCAACATAGCTTGGATTTGAACCATCTGCTTCTTTCCCTGGCTCCTGAGTTTGGGGAATTTCTGCTTGTAGGCATCCTGCCAACAGAGCATGGAGGAGCTGGACCTCCCAGTCTGGCCATTCTGTGGGATCCCGTGCTTGGGTCATCTTGGAGGAACATCAATGGTTGCTTCTCAGTTCATCACCGAATAAATTCCTTTCCCTCAAAGCAAAGTCCCTGGGGCTCAACCTGCCCAGACTGGGATGGGAAGAGGAAGCTGTGGTGCTCTCAGCCACCACCATCACCTCCTAGCCAGGTGTAGTCTCCATTCCCTAGACAGGGATTTGTACCAGGCATCGTTGGATGAGCCACCTGGCATCGTTGGAGAGCCACCTGGGAGCCAGTCAACCTGGAAATGTGGCAGAGTCACCTACAGATGGCAGCAGGTCTCCAGCTAATGCTATTCCTTGGTCACCCCAAGAGAACCCATGCAAGCACAGAGACCTGCAGAGGGTTGTGGTCACCTGGCTGTTCATGTCCATGGGTCACTGAGGGACCTGGGACTGGCCTTTTTCAGTATGGCACTGTCGTTTAGTCTGTTTCAGCTTGTTTACGAGATGTCTTTTCCCAGCTGGTTTCTGAGAAACATGGGAAATAGCGCATTGCAAGGACAAGTCCCCTGCACACGTGCGTTTGGCTTTTCTCTGCTTCTGGAGGGTGCTTCACGGGGGGTGTTGGTCTCTTCACAGGCTGCCCAGGGAGGTGTCACAGCTCCAAGCCTGACAGTGTTCAAGAAGAGACTGGACAATGTCCTCAGACACACGGTGTGAACTGTGGGGTTGTCTTGTGCAGGGACAGGAGTTGGACTCGATGGTCCTTGTGGGTCCCTTCCAACTCAGAACGTTCTATGATTCTACCAAGTAGCAAGTGGTAGGACAAGAGCAAATGGCCTCAAGTTGCACCAGGGGAGGTTTACATTGGTTATTAGGAAAAAAATATTCCTGGTAAAGGGCTGTGGGGCATTGGAACAGGCTGCCCAGGGAAGTGGTGGAGTCACCATCTCCGGAGGGGTTTAAAAGTTGTTTAGACAAAGTTCTTAGGGACATGGGTTAGTGCTAGAGTTAGGTTATGGTTGGACTCAACGATCCTGAGGGTGTCTTCCAACCAAAATGATTTTATGATTCTATGGATGATGCTGAGCATCCACACCTCACCCTGCCCAAATAATGTACATACCAGGACTGATGAATTGCTATTCTCACAGAAAGGTGTCCTGGTTTTCTAGTAGCTGGTATAGTGCTGCGTTTTGGATTTAGAATGAAAATAATGTTGGTAATACGCAGATATTTTATAATAATTTTTGCTAAGTAGGCAAGGACTTTTCAACTTCTTAAGCCACAGCAGATGCAAAAGATGCTGGGATGGGTCACAGCCAGGACAGCTGAACCAAACTGGCCAAAGGGATGTTTGATACCATATGATGTCATGCTCAGTACATATTTTGAGGGAAGTTGGCCTGGGGCAACCATTGCTTGGGAACTGGTTGACAGGCAGTGAGGAATTGCATTATGCATCACTTGCTCCACTTATTTATTTGTTTGTTTGTTTTTATTAGCATCATCATTATTATTATTATCATATTATTATTTTAATGTTTATTTTCTGTCCTAGTAAACTGTCTTTATCTTAACCTATGAGATTTATCTTTTTTTTGTGATTCTCCACCCCATCCCACTGGGAGGGGGAGTGAGTGAACGGCTGCGTGGTGTTTAGGTGCTTGCCGGCTTAAACCGCAACAAAAGGGTTTTCCATCCCTGTCTTCAGGCCCAGCCTGGAGTGTGATGCAGATTTATTGACAATTACTGGGATGTGGCATGGGGAGGAACTGGTCTCCTGGGAATCTGGAGCAAGTTAGCAGAAAGTGCTGAGGCTCTTTCAGTGTGAAACAGGTTCAAGCAAGAGGGAAGGTGTTTTTTGGACAAGATGTACTGCATGTAGTGGAATTAGAATAGTGATGTAGGGATGCAGGGGAAAGACGGTGTTATGTGAAGTACTCCAAGAACATGGCAAAGGTCTGTAAATATTTCATTGCTATTTCGAATAGTTCTTAACCTTGACCTTCCTCATTCAAATATCCCCCTGAGACATCAGGTTTCTTTCTTATTATTTTCAGAGGTTGGCATTTTGTTTTCCTTTGAGCTTGCAAACCGATTATATCAGCAATAGTGTGGTCAGCAGGACCAGGGCAGTGATTTTCCTCCTGTACTGGGCGCTGCTGAGGCTGCGCCTTGAATCCTGGGGTCAGTTTTGGGCACCTCATGCCAAGAAAGGCCTTGAGGTGCTGGAGAGAGTTGAGAGAAGGGAACGGAGCTGGGGAAGGGGCTGGAGCACAAGTGTGATGGGAGCGGCTGAGGGAGCTGGGGGTTCAGCTGGAGAACAGGAGCTGAGGGGAGACCTTCTGATCTCTGACCTGCCTGAAAGGAGCTTGGAGCCAGGGGGGGTCGGGCTCTGCTCCCCAGGAACAAGCGCCAGGACCAGAGGAAACGGCCTCAAGTTGCGCCAGGGGAGGTTGAGGTTGGATCTGGGGAACAATTTCTTCCCCCAAGGGCTGTGGGGCATTGGAACAGGCTGCCCAGGGCAGTGGTGGAGTCACCATCTCTGGAGGGGTTGGACAGATGCGGAGATGAGGTTCTTAGGGACATGGGTTAGTGACGGACTTGGCAGTGTGAGGTTAATGGTTAGACTCGATGATCTTAAAGGCATTTTCCAACCAAAATGGTTCTATGATATTGTTGGTCCATCCATCAACCCCTCACACCAAATAACTTGTAAACTTTCTGGTGAATTCTAGCTGAGTTTGGTAAAGATGATGTTTCAAAGATGCAAAGAGGTGGCTGAGCAGAGGAGCAAGGAGACTAAGTCCACTAGAGGAAAAGCTGAATGCTTAGTATGACCAAGGTGTTAAACACCAGAACATCAACAGGAAAACAGATTTCATAAGTTTCACTGTCATGGAACACTATGATATTTTTTGCATTGTGTGTTGCCTTGGGGTATCAGTGATATTTTCTCTGCAGATTTCTCCCAAGTGGGTCAACATCAAAGACAAAAGCAATGGACAGTTGTGCCTGGAGTCCTACTGACATCACTGTGGGATTTTTTCAGCCAGTCTGTTTTTTCATAGGTAAAAAGAAATCCATTTCATGACTCCAGAATTAACTTTGCAAGTGTGTATATTGACTTAGCGAATTATTCCTCTCTCCAACTTCAAAAAAGTTACCAAGCCCTGAAAAACTAGAGATCATTTCCAAAGAAAATCAAAACCTTTCCCAAAGATTCAAAGTGGCTTATTTGTAATTATTTTCCTTTGATAACATTGCTCATCCAATTCATTGTGTCAACTCATAGAAGGAAAAGGCATTTAAAATCTAAGGACTGATATGCAGCTTTTTCCACCTCTCTGCTGGAAAAAGGACTTAAGTTCCACTTTCACTCAGAATATTTGTTGTAAATTATTTTCCAGAATTTCTAGTGAACAAAATATTCCCTTTCTTGTCTTACCTGGCTACCCAGTAAGGCGTCTTTGCTGAGAAACACAAGAGTGGAGGGATCATGGGTGGACACCATCTCCTCAAACTTCAGTTAGAAAATTCTGTGATTACCCTCAACTTATTTCCTTGGCTTCCTGAGCCAAGGAAGGGAAAGGCAAGGAAAGCCTGTCTCAGACACCTGCTTTAGACTGGGATGAATAAATGTTGAAGAGACAAGCTGCAGCATACCTGTCCTTGTCATCCCCCTCTGTGATTTCTGCTCACTCCCGTGGCAAGAGCTGGGTGAAATTTCCTGGATTTGTGACTGATTGTCAGAAAACACAGTTTCACTGCAACTCTTGGTGGTTTGACAAACTAAATCTGGACAAGAACTTCAGCTCAAGGTAAGTTTGATTTTTCATGTTCTTGGATCAAACTGACCCCTTTTTGGGGACAGGAAAATTAAAACAACAAGCTAAATATTGTTGCTTGTCAGATTCTACTGCTCTGCTGCTTTTTCAGCCTAGTGAATGAACATGATCTTACATGCAAGTGATAAAGAGATATCAGGATGTGCTGTCAGCACTCCCCTGTACCTCTCTTCCTCCCCTGTGCCCTAAATGACATAAACTGCCCTGTACTCATTGCCAAAAGATGGCCAGCTCTGAGGGGGAACACAACCACTCTCTGTAGATGAGATTTTCAGCAGAAATAGAACCTCAAATTGAAAGTAAGATTACAGCACCGTAACCTAGATGATTATAAAAGGGGAAGCTGTTCAGACTAGAACCTGACTGGAGATAAAACTCTCCCCAAGGTTAAGCACATGCAATAAATATCTCCACCCCTGCTATTGGCCCAAACTGCTCTTAGCTGTGAATGGGCCAATCTAGAAAACTCGAGGACCCATATTTCCCCTCCCATTTGCAGACCACTTGTACACCCTGTGCTCCAGGGGATGACTTTCAACTCACACCAGCTTAAACGAGAGCAATTCAGGACATCATTTGTAGGGGGACAGTATTTTTTATAGCCCGCCGAGCCTTTGTGGTAACTGTTCTTCTAAGGTAGACACCGTGCTAACATTAGCACTAAATGAGCAGCATGGTTATACTACCAGCCCTTAATTGCTATAAGTGTAACAAACCATTTCGATTTGTCATTCAGCTGTTGTCGACAGGAAACCACTAACAGCAGTCAACTGACGACGCCAAGAAGAATTAGGCTTTCTCTTTCTACGTGCTCTAAGGATTAAAACCTATCAAGATGAGTTCATGGCCTTAAGTACACAGCCTGCAAGGGATTTTTGAGCTCTGGTGGACAACTAGGATCGAGCAGGATATGATTTAATCTGAACATAGGACTCACCAGGTAAGCACAAGCAATTTTCCAGCAATTTTGCTTCATTTCTGCTGCCTGTTTATTGGCCAGCACTCCATTGGGTGCATCCCCTTAGAGCATTTAAAGATTTAGCCCATCTCTGGTTGTTGTTTGTGGATTGGTGGTAATTAAACCCTTAAAGATTGGAAGTAGGATATTCAATGGACCATACTACTGCTGTGGATTGGGGCAGAGTGCATCGCTTTCTTTCCTTCTGATAGTGTCTCAGTGCTGAAATTGAGGCACTCTCTGAGGCGGGACTGATGCTCCAAGTCAGACGCTGACCTGGCAGGTTGTCTCTTGGGCACAGATCAACCTCTTTCTCTTAAAAAAACCCAACCAACCAACCAAAAAACCCAGGATGGAAGCCCTCTAAGTAGCAAAGGGTGAATGAGTTTCTTCCAGCTGAATAAATCGGAGATGAGAGAGCATTTCAGGAGAGGTAGAAGTTTGGATTCTCAGGCTCCAACTCATCAACCTTTGCTGAGTTTGAACACATGGGTGCTGCATATGATGCAGAGAACGGTTGAGACTTCAGAAGGATTCCCTTCTGCCGAGAGGTACGTTTAGGGCTGAGGATCTTTGATTTCTTTTGCCCCGCAGATGGGCTGCATGGTGTCCTTGGAGGTAATATGTTGTTTTCACCAGCACCTCCAGTCAAGCCGGTAAAACCGGTGGCAGGTTAATAGTGGTTGTAGACAAAGCTTCTGGAAAGTTGGGGTTCTCCAACAGCATTATATAAAGGATGGACTTACTGCTTCTCCCCCTGGTCACTTCCCATCCCCACACATGCAGAGTCTGCACTAAGTCCATAACTTTCCTTCTTGGTTTAAATTTAGGCCAGGCTCAAATTTCCACAGCACTCTAACTTGGAGTCTGGGTATCTCAGAAGCCACCTTGTCTGCTGTGCAGCTTCTGGGAGGGAAGAGCAGTTGCAGAGTCGTGGGGTATTTGCATCTCAGACCTCCTCAGGTGTTTGCTTGGGGCTTTGTGGCCAGTGATGCCTGCCAATCCAATGCCGTTCAAGGCGCTTCAGTTACCCCAGTTGTGAAATTGGGGCATTTCTTGCATGGCTGCTGTGATATTTAATTGATTATGGATCTTTAAATGTGTAAAATCAGGACAAGGTGTGTACACCCTCAGCAGCAAGTGTTCCTGCTCCACACAGAGCACATACACGTGGTCCCTGCTCTGGTACATACTGGAGAAGGCAGATGGAAATTTAGAAGAAAAAAGGAGACCTGCAGGGCAGCAAAGGCACCCTCATTGATGTGCTCCACTAGTCAGTCTGTCAAGGTTTAAGTAATTTTTATCAGAAGATTCGAAGTCTATAGAGCTCGTGATTTCTTGCCTACATTTTTCTTTTCTCCCAGACATCCTGCAGCATTATCATTATACTGATGCACAAAAATCCATGTAAAAAACAAGTCTGACCCGTTCTTGTTTCATTCTGCCCAAATAGGGCTATTGATTCACCTTCAGGCTTACAGCTAAAAAGCCAAAGGCTGAATTTTCCGATGGAGGAGAAAAGACTCAAGACACATTTAAGTCAAAATGTTGCAAAGTTGCTACTCGTTTTTCTCTATCTGCTTTTCTAATGACTTTCTGTGTTCTGCTTAATCAGTGTTGGGTGTTCTGGCATGCATTCCTACCCTGGGCTCTCAGCTGAGATGGTGTGCTCCCCAGCCCCTCTTAAATAAGCCCACGATATCCCAGGCTGAGCATCCCACTCCTCCTGCGCTGTCTGGGCTGTGTGCCCATTTCAGACAAGAATATCAGCTCTTTTATTTCTGCTTTGTGACTTTCCTCGTGACTGACCTTTCAGCCTTTAATTCTCCATGGCACCTTTATGGGCACATCAAAACCCGAAAATGTGTTGAGGCCATATTTAGGTGCAGACAAGGCTTTTTGTCATCTCAGTCTGGTGTGGAAACAGGTCACCACGGATTTCATGGGGGTCACAGCACTGTGTTGAGCAGAACAGGAGCACTTAGGCACACTATTACTTCATCATTATTTGTCTTCCTTCCTTCCCCTCATTCTTTCCATTCTATCTATGTTGAAAAAGGAGTTTTCTTGCTGCTCTTCCACGGTTGACAAGACTCTGGAGGCAACCAAGCATTGACTCCACGTGGGTGAGCTCCCCTGTAGTCAATCGTTTCCTGCGGGCCCGCAAGGTTCAATCATGGGCAAGAATTTTGCAAGATACCTGAGGCTACATCCTGCTGGAGCACTTGGCAGCCCCCAAGTTTCCATTCACGGCTTCCTTTTTTGTGGTGCAAGTCAGCTTTCTCGTTAGGTCTGTACCACACTGCAAGATTAGAAGTAGCTGAGAGGATAAAAAAGGATGCAATTCCTCCTTGGCAGAGGTCTTGGCAACAGATTACAGCCTCAGAGTCCTGTTGCTCATTGTGGGAGAAGTGGCTGTACTGCTGGACATGACTGTGAAACTCAAAAAAAAGTCCATCACCGTACTTAACACGATATACAGGATCACGGTTATTGCTTCAAAATAAATGTTAAGGCGTGACATATGCAACGCAAATGTAAACCAGACCTCCAGTATTTCATGTTGAATAAGCCATTTGCTTCTCACAGGTCAGCTTGTCTTCCATATCAGGGTTAAATCCTTGTGAATTCATTTCACTGGCCAGCCAAAAAAAAAATCCCCCTCCCCAAAAAAAACCCCAAAAATCAAAACACAGCAGCTTCTTCTGTTGAAATAAAAAATAGGTTTCTAATTATATTTTCCAAGAAAATGTTGCAACTGAGTGGGAGAACAATGTTTCTGTGGTTTTACAGAGCAATTTTGCCTTTGTTAGTGTTGGTGGGTTCTAATTTGGAAAACATTGTGGGGTTGCCTATTTAAACTTCCAAACCCAATTATAAATGCCCGAAGGAGAAGAAGACAGCTGAGCAAAGGTGTGGAAAGCGTGATCAATGAGGAATTTTTGTAAGGAGTAATCTTGCTTCATTTTCTGGAAACAATGCGAAGAAGGAAGGAATAAACTTCTTGTCCACCATGGGCAGCACAAGCAGTTGTAGGTCTTTCAGCAAAGGAAATTAGTGCTGATCATTTGGAAATCGCTTTAAGGCTCTGGGAGTTGGAGGGCTGGGATAGACTGATGGGGAGCAGTGGGAATTTCCATCACTGGAAGCTTTGAAGCTCAAGTTAGGTAGTCTCTCAGATGTAACGTAGGTCCACCATATTAATGACCTTTTAGGGGCCAGCCCTACATTTCTGCCATTCTTCTAAATATATGTGGCCTCTGAGTGAAATGCGCTTTTCGAAATCTCTCTCCTGTATTTCGCCCTTTTTATTTATTTATGTATTTATGAAATTATTCTCCAAATTTGACTGGATCTCACCGATCATTTCTGCTCCTCTGGAAACCATGAAATGTGTTATTGGTCAAAAAGCAGCGTGCAGGACTCCTCGGGTCCTGTAATGTCGGGCGTGCAGGAGACAGACCAGAAGTAGAAAACACATGGTTTACAAATGAATCCTTTGCTACCTAATGAGGGGAGAAGAGTGGAAAAATATTCAGTTGTCCAGGATGTCTGGTCTGCCTTAACAATGACTGAACATGCACCATTTTTGGTGGATGAAGACTGGTTGAAAAAACTCCTTGTGCCATCTTTTTAAGTGTCCTTATGGCAAAAGAAGCAGTTGACCCAAGTCTCCAGGGTCTGAATTTACTGCATTATGGTGTATCCTTGTACACAAAGGGTCAGAGACTTTTCTCAGATGTCTGTGCTTCCCCAGGTTATGGTGACCAGTGGTGAAGGACCACCAGGTCACGCAAGATGTCTTCATAAGAAGGCACCCCTCTTCTCCAAGAAACCGTGGAATGGGAAAGAAAAATCTTGACAAAAAGCTGCGGGTAGAGGAGCTGCAGATCTTCTTTCAGACCAGATGGTTGCCTGCCTGACACGCAAGCCATAATGGCAACCATGTTGATGTGAATAGCTATTAATGATGAATGGTTTGAAACCTTGAAAATTTGGGGCAGAACGTCTCAAAATATGTGTATGGGAGGATGATGCTTGAGAAGTGGGCTTTGAATAGAAGTTAAATTTGACCTACAGAAAAAACAAGGCATCAGCTGTGATACGTAATGGAAGGAGGGAGAACTAAGGTCATAGTTAGCAAATGGAGAAATTGATATAAAAGTTTTAACTTGACATTTATCTCAAGAGTTTTTCCTGTCAGTCTCTTACGTATTTGGCCTTCGTCATTTTAGAAGCACAGGAAGAAGACCACAGCTGCTTGAGACATTAATATAGCACACTTGCATGGGAAATAATTACTTTTTCCAGTGAAAAGTGCCAGTATGCATTGTATCTTAGTGACAGAACCTTTCCAAGGGTAGCAATTTTCCATGGAATTCTTTTTTTTTTTCCTGGAGATTTTATTGGAAAAGTGGGAAAAAACATTCTGTGTAAAAGTCCCTGGGTGGGCTGCCAATGAATAACAGCTGTGCACGGAAGGCAATTGAGACCATGGGACTCTTTACAAGAGAGGTCTTACCTAGATTGGAAGAAATCCTGGTTGTTGAAACGCAGTACTGCATGGGCATCAACTGCTGATATTAGTGAGAGTATGGACACTGACAAAGAAAGAAACCAGAGGAAATAAGATTTCTTTTAGCTCTGGTGCAATAGAATTAGACCAGATCAAAGATGAGGCAGCTTGAGAGTGGATCAACCCCATCACTTCTGTGCGATAAATAATGACTTTCTGCAACAGACCTGGCTTTGAGGTTTGGCTTTGTTCTGCCACGTTTCTGTCATCTTCAAGCACCACAGGGAAGTTTGAACATTCTTTTAATTCTGGAAGTCAAGCTCATCTTATAATTTTGAATGAGGGGTTGGAAAATTCTGGTGTTGTTTGTGGGTTTTTGTTTTTGTTTGGTTCGTTGGGTTTTGTTTGTTTGTGTTTGTTTGTTTGGGGTTTTTGTTTGTTTCTTTAGTTGCATCAAAAGGAAAATTATATTGTGGTAGGGTCTTGTTTGCTGCAGGTAGTCAAGATTAGGCATGGTGTGAGCAGTGCAGAGGAACTGGGGTGGGTAGCAGACAAGAACAAGCACAATCATGTCCAGCATGGGCAAGGTCTTGGGAGCAAGGACCACACGCTCCTCCAGCAAGGTTTTGTGAGGGCCGGTCCTGCCTCGGTGCAGAAAGCTGTGCTAGATGCTTCACCAGTGGCTATTTCCTGCAAGTAGTTGTACTGACTCTGGATGGTGGAAACTCACACTTCTATGAGGTCACCAGAAAGGCGCCTTTGTAAAAAATGCTTGTATTTCTCCTCATTATTTCTCTCATTTATAGGTGAGAAGAAGAAAAAGAAAAAAATAAAGTCACTTTCTCAGTCCAAAAAGGCTTTTCCTAAGTGGGGCCAGACAAAATCTCTTTGTCATCCCTATTAGTAGAATATATTCCAGTTAATCCTCCTGTTACCGTCAGCCAAAACCACTGCTGCATTGTCCTGCCAGTCCCTCGAGAGAGCCCTGCAATGCCTACGGGATTCAGTAATAAATAACAATAGTGAAACATGGGGGAGCCCATCATCACTGTGTGCTCAGGGTGGTCAGTAGCTGGGGCTACACAAGGCAACTGTGTCTGAGTGTCATCCCAAACACAGTGACAACTTTAGGATGGTACATCACGGGAAAAGAAACAGCCTGTCTCTCAGAAAGCAGAGACCCAACAGATGGGCAGTGCAACCTGAGCAATTAAGCTAGATTCTTCTAAGCACAGTCCAGGAGCCAGAATGGGATTGAAACTACAAGGAGTTTGGATGCAGCCATCTGATTTTGAAGGCTGAGAGAATAACACCTGATACTGTCTATTTTACTAGCAGAGATGCTCCCTCAGAGAGCTCAGAAAGTCTAAATGCTTCAAAATGGAAGCTGGTGGGTTGGTCATAATGCATCAGCATCTTCCAGGAGCAATGGTACATTGCATTAAATAAGCTTTTAATCTGCCGGGGGAATGGAGACAGGGAGGTTCAGATGGTAAACTGAGCTACTCATTCTTAAAAGGGAAGGCAAAACATGGGCAGACAATGGCCAGACCTTGAGAACAACATCTGGAGGGAATGAGCTGCCCAGCTTTCCTGGCAGGGGTATGGAGAAGCAGCCCTGGGGGACAGTTGGAAGAGGAGAGGTGCCTTCATCCCTCTGGGTGGTTTCAGATCAAAGCTGGAGTCCCCTGTGTGGAGACCCTTAACAAAAACACTTTTGGTTTGGTGTGAACTGGATAAAATGCAGTAGAAGTGGGCGCTGCTGCAGGAGGCCATGCAGTAGGCCATTGGTGCAGGTGTCTGGCTGTGGGTTCGTGACTGTGGGCTGTGGGTCATCTGGGGAGGGCTCCCACATTTTCTGATCCCTCTCCACATCCCATGGAGTGGTAGGTCCTAGAGGTCTTTCTTAGGGGCTCACCTAAGAGCCCGTGGGCATTTACCGCATGGGCTGGACCTCTGGTGTCCATACACGCCTTATAGGGGGCTGTAAAGGCAGGAGAGACAAGCCCGCCTCCGATTTGCACACTCGTGTAGAGATCTGCAAAAATACTGGAGAACATCTGGGGACTGATGTATGAAAACAGGTTGGAAACCACCGTCAGACAGACCCTTCTCAGCTGGGTGAAATTAGAGCCTGAGCTTTCTGGTCGGGGAAGAGGGGGCAGGTGGAGCCCATCTGAAGTGACCCAGGAGATGCATATGAGAGACTTTCTCTCTTTTTAGTGCCCCTTTTCACATGTTTTCTCAGTGGTCTCCTCCCAGCTTCTTTCAAAGGACAACCACGGGCTGTCATTTAATGATTTCTGAGTAAGAAAATTGCAAAAGGGCACTTGCTGCCTGGGCCTCTTGGCTCTGTGTCTCATCTCCATGAGATGCCCAGCCTGGAGACAACAGAAGAGGCGCAGGGATGAAGGGATGTACCCCAGATGACATGCAGGGGCACAACGAGGATACCTTAGATATCAAAAAAAACCTCCCTGGCACGCAGTAGGTAGTCCATGTCATATCTAATCCTTTTTATTTTTACTTCTTGCTTCTGAGCCACTTGAACCATGGCCATCACTGGAAGCATCTTTGCAGCAGCCTGGCTGCAGCTGCTGAGTTTCCCCACTGTTGGCATCAGGAACCTGTCTCAAATCAGAAGCAGATTTCTGTCTGGAGCCACCACGTTATTGCCCTGTTTCCCAAGTTGACTTGGCAGATGCTAGCTTATTTCTAAGCCTTTGCTGCACCTCGTGGTTGCTCCTCCTTCCTACCCTCACAGTGGTTGACAAGCAGCTTTCTAAAAAAGCAGCTTCCCTTTTCATAGGAATAGGAAGTGAAGCTTGTTTAGCAAAGAGTGGTCAGGTACCACAAATGCACTCTCCACCAAAGGATGAGCCCCTGCCCTAAAGCTCAAAGTGCTCCAGTTAAACTTGAAACTGTCCTCTCCTTCCTCAACTCCAACCTGATCATCCCTATCTGTTGCCTATCTCCCCTGCCCATAGCTGGAGGAGAACTGAGCCAGCGAAATGCAAACCAGTAAGGGAGAAGTCTGACAAATCTTCAAGGCCTTCCTCATTTCTATATCTCCTTGGTATGCAAACAGCAGGCCTGAATTTGCAGCACATCTGGCTGAGGGGTGATGGGATGGGTGTCTGTCCCGGTTGTGCTCAGAGTCACCTTGTGCTGACCTTCTAGGGTGAGAGGCATGGCGCGATGCACGAGCATTTGCAGACTCCTGCTTATGTCCCAGACAACCCTGCAACCCTCCACAGGGTTTTCTTCCTTTATCAGGAGCACAGAGCAGTTGCAGAGCCAAGGTGGATTTCCACGCCGTGAATCCCATGGGGGTTTACCAGGGAGGGCACTTCACAGCCCCATGAGCAGTGCTGTGCATCAATGGAGGTGGTGAAAGGTCTGGAGCACAAGGGTGATGGGAGCGGCTGAGGGAGCTGGGGGTTCAGCTGGAGAACAGGAGCTGAGGGGAGACCTTCTGATCTCTGACCTGCCTGAAAGGAGCTTGGAGCCAGGGGGGGTCGGGCTCTGCTCCCCAGGAACAAGCGCCAGGACCAGAGGAAACGGCCTCAAGTTGCGCCAGGGGAGGTTGAGGTTGGATCTGGGGAACAATTTCTTCCCCCAAGGGCTATGGGGCATTGGAACAGGCTGCCCAGGGCAGTGGTGGAGTCGCCATCCCTGGAGGGTTGAACAGACATGGAGATGAGGTTCTCAGGGACATGGGGTAGTGCCAGGGGCGGGTTATGGTTGGACTTTATGATCTTGAGGGTTTCTTCCAACTAAAATTATTCTATTATTCCATGATTCTATCAGGCGTGTGCATCCTGGAGCAGCTGCTCCCAACTCACACAGGCTCGTGTCCTCAGCCAGCCTTGTCTTGCCCTTGTGTCTCATGGCTGGTAGAGGTCCTCTGCCTTGACCTCAACTTAGAGTCACTCCACAAAGTCTTTCCTCCTGTAAATAACCTCACCAGTGTGTGGGCGACCTTTAGGTTGTGCATCGTGCTTGGCGGATGTCGGCTTGTGTTTGTCCTTCTCAGTGAGAGCAGTTGAAGTGCAAACCATGTGAGGTCATTTCAGCCTCAAGGTCACTGAGACCAGGAGTCGCTTACCTCCTGCTGCCCCATACAACGCAAAAATGACATCGTGCAACTACCCACAGAGATTTACACAGTGGTTTTTGGTGGCCTCATCTCTGCAACAGCTTAAGCAAATACATTGAAAACACCCCGGAGAAGTCAGCTCTTTATGCGTGTACAGGAAGCCTCAGGAGTCTGTAGAAACAAACCCTACTTCTTATACAACATTTATCTCCTAAGACAGAGGAATTTCAGTCTCCTTATTGAACGTGCTGAGGCAGAATGAGAAAGTCGCTTCCTCAGAGTCACCCACAGGTCCCTGTCCAGGTCTTCATTCGTTAGACCACGCTGCTATGGTTGAGTAGGTTCATAAAGGGTTGGGGCCTGCTGGAACAAGACTCATTTCATCTGCAGAAGGTCTTTTTTTAATCACAGAAAGAAAAGATCATTGCAAAGCCAGTTTGTTCAGCTGTTTCCTGAAGTTTGGTGGTTTGCATAGTGGAAGCACAACCCATTCACAGTCATTGTAGCTGTTTTTAATGACAGCTGTTAATAGCCTGTGGGTTTGCTGGGGTTTGTGTCTGGATTCTCTTTGGATTTCTCGCCTTCCTCACTGCTGTGTTCATAGGCCAGGTTGTCTGGGAAGTGCAACTCCCACCCCCCTCCCAGATGATCATTTTTATATTCAAAATAGAGCAAGGAATCCTCGGGGGGAAGAAAAGAGTTAGTTCTGACACAAAGACCTGATTAAAAAAAGAAAGCCCATTAAAAGTGTTTGCAAAATCAGGCTGCTCCTGCGATCTGGGAGTGTAACATTCAAAGCAGTCAGTCCCATGGATGGTGTGGATGTGGTGGGAGCCAGAGGTCTCTAACAGAGAAATCCTGCAAGGGCCCTCAGCCCTATGGAGCATCTGTCATGGGTCGGACAAGTGGTTCGTCCATCCTCGGATCGTGTCTCCAGGAGCAGCTGCATAGGAAGCAGGCAAGTAGGGAACATCTCACCCCTGAGGGTGGGGAGAAGCCCAGCAGGTTTTTCTCTGCCTTCTTCCCCTCTCCCATCCCTCCTTCATGTGATAACTCCGGGCCCTGTTTCTCTTCCCCAAGACCTGTGGGGTAGACAGATGATGGGGGCACCACCCAGCGGCTGCCAAGATCCAGTCCCGAGGGATGGTTTGCAGGGATGCTCTTCCCCTGGTTTATTGCAAAAGGAGAGGAGGACTAATAAGTGCCAACCACGCACACACTGGTACTCCCGTCCTCACTTGTCCCCCCGGGGCTTGTAGAGGAGGAGGGGGTATATGTGTGGGGGAAAGATGGTTGGAGCTGGACACAGCTGTGGTGAGCTCTGCATCCAGTAGCTATTTCTGATGTGGCTTTCCAAGCAGCTGGAGGTGTTCAGGTGGGGAACCGGAGATGTATGACTTTTCCTACAGCTGCTTGCCTCATCTGAGGATGGTGGGAGGGAGCATCACTCCCTCTGAGACTCAACCCAAGGAAAGGGTCTCTGATAGCATCAAATGCCTGAGCACCAGCTTCATTGCTCCTGTTGGGACATGGCTAACAGGTCCTACAAAATGCTGTCCTCTTGCTAGGAAAAGGCAGCCTCTGGGATGCAGGGACTCCAGGAATGGGCCTTGTCCAGGACAGAAATGTGGGTGGCCACACATAGAGATGTGCATCCATCTCCCCATGTTCCCAGGGTTGTGAGGGCCAGAATGTCTCCACATCCCTAAAGACCACCATGATGTGCCCTCAAAACACTGAGAAACAGAGCATCGTGGATCCTGGCCAAGTGAACATGGCCTGTGCCCACTTCCAGAGGACTTAGATGTTGGATAGGGGTGGTCTGCAGAGGGAACTGCTCGCTGCTGTGCTCAAGCTCGCCCATAGCCCATCCACAATTCTGGCCCAAAATCACGTTGGGCAGCAGATTTGAGTTGAAATTTGGGTTGAAATTCTAGTTGAAATTCCAACCACTGCAGAAATTGCCATCGAGCAATGCAGTTTCATGATAAGATCTCTCGCACCTAGAAGAACTCCAGAGATGCTACGGACACCTGAAGAGATATGCATGCTTCTCCTGGCCCCATTCTCCTCCTTACCCTTTCCAGTGCACCCCACCTCCTTGTGCTGCAGGACCTCAGGTCCTGCAGAGCCATCCTCAGCAGAGGTCCCACCTGGCTGATGCAGTGCCTGGGGTGAGATCACAAGAAAAGCATATTTAAGGGAGGCGGGATAAGCAGTCTGCCCTCCTGCTCATCCCCCATGCTTCCTCGTCTACAGCCTCTTGCAGCTCAGCCGAGCACCTACTAGGTTCCAGAAGGACCTGTTGGAGAGGGTTTGGAGGATGCCAAAAAAAAGATGGAACAGCTCTGCTGGGAGGACAGGCTGAGAGAGTTGGGGTGTTCAGCCTGGAGAAGAGAAGCTCTGGGGAGACCTTATTGTGGCCTTTCTGTACTTAAAAGGGGCCGGTTAGAAAGATGGGGAGAGACTTTTTAGCAGGGCTTGTTGCAACAGGGCAAGGGGTGATGGTTTTAAACTAAAGGAGGGGAGATTCAGGCCAGACAGGAGGAAAAATTTTTTTTACGCTGAGGGTGGTGAGAGCCTGTCCCAGGCTGGCCAGAGAGGTGGTGGCTGAACCATCCCTGGAGACATCCCAGGCCAGGCTGGACGGGGCTCTGAGCAACCTGAGCTGGTGCAGATGTCCCTGCTCATGGCAGGGGGGGCACTGGATGAGCTTTGAAGGTCCCTTCCCACCCAAACCATCCTGTGATTCTGTGGTTCTATAATTCTGTGATAAGGGTGCAATACTCAACATAAGCAGCTATTTTTCCTACAGAGAGATGTTTTTATTAGCAAATAACCACTCTGGCAAGAGGCGTCTGTTTTCTACTTCTGGATAAAGGGAGAAACTTTTATTATTCCAATCCCCTGCCATCAGGACACTTTTTTCATCTGTTTAAACTCAAGATCCTGGAAATTTGTGTGCTCACACCCCCCAGCCTCACACACAGCCTTCTCCCATGGGCTGTCTCAGCTGTTCAGAAAGGCCCGAAACAGACAGATTTTCCATTTAGTTTGTTTGCATGGGCCAGGTTCATCTGTAAAGCATGGCCTAAGACAGACTGTAGATTCAGGGCAGGTTTAAGTTGCAATGGAAATAATAAACTGGCTAGGATTTAATTGCAAGGAGTAAGAGATCCCCAAATAAGCCAGTGGGGTCCAGTCTCATTTCTACAATGCATACCCCTTGCCAAGGAGTAAATCACAGAGCTCCTGGGTTTGTCCTCTAGCTGCCCTGGGCTGGCAGGGGACAACCGTTGTCAGCACTGGCTGCGCTCAAGACTGGGACATGCAGCAGCACAGCACCAACGTCAGCAGGAGAGCCTGACTGCTCCTGGGGGTTGCCCTTTGTGGTTCCTCTAAGGCCTTTTACATTCGTCGGAGTATTTGAAAGAGGTCTTGATGCAAGCACAAATGCATCCTGGCTTCTTTATCCAACAAGGGCCCGGAATGGATAATAGAATCATAGAATCCTTTTCGCTGGAAAAGACCCTCAAGATCATTGAGTCCAACTGTTAACCTCACACTGGCGCTACCCCATGTCCCTGAGAACCTCATCTCCGTCTGTCCAACCCCTCCAGGGATGGTGACTCCAGCACTGCCCTGGGCAGCCTGTTCCAATGCCCCACAGCCCTTTGGGGAAGAAATTGTTCCCCACATCCAACCTCAACCTCCCCTGGCGCAACTTGAGGCCGTTTCCTCTGGTCCTGGCGCTTGTTCCTGGGGAGCAGAGCCCGACCCCCCCTGGCTCCAAGCTCCTTTCAGGCAGGTCAGAGATCAGAAGGTCTCCCCTCAGCTCCTGTTCTCCAGCTGAACCCCCAGCTCCCTCAGCCGCTCCCATCACACTTGTGCTCCAGCCCCTTCCCCAGCTCCGTTCCCTTCTCCCAACTCGCTCCAGCACCTCAAGGCCTTTCTTGGTGTGAAACATCCAAAGGTTTCAACACAAGGCCCTGCTCCAGCGACGCTTTTGCTGCCATTTGGGTGACATCTTTGTGGTGGAGAGAGGATGTGACCAAATGTCCTATCACTCGCCCATTTTCAAAGAGGATTGGAGAACATACCCTACAGAAGCAACCCATCAAGCTTAAGCTGGAACTCCCAGGCGATCCAAGGTCCAATAGAGATGGACACAAGCCTTTGCTAACCACAGAGTTTGGAGACTTGCCTCGCACCCCTGTTTGGCCTCTTTTGAGTGCCCAGGGTGGGCTAAATCAAGGAGGACAGTGTCGAATCAGACCTGCTGGTTGTACTTCTTTTGCTGCAGTAGATCAGAAGGTAGGATGGAGGTACCCAGGCTAAAACAGGTTCTGGAAGCATGGACTTATTGCTCATCTCTTGACGGAAAGCAGCTCTGCACCACAGGCACACCAACTACCATGGTTGGCTGGTTTCCACTACCAGAGCAAGAGAGCTCAAAAGTTATTTCTGATGTGAATGCAGAAATGTCTTCTGCAACAGGGATGTGGATGACACAGAGTAACGTCCTTGGGATTGCATGGGCGGGCGTGGGGAAAAAAACCAAGACAGAATAGAGCAGAAAAGCAGAAGTCTTGGCTCATTATTTGCCTCACCCCCATGAAACTGTGCCATGGAAAATAGGTTAAGACCCGAGAATGCCAATAGTGTTTCACTGTGAGTGCAGCTCCAAAAAACCCCCAAGCCCAGTGAAACCACAAAATTAGCCCCCTTTCCGTTCATATTCTAGGGTGGGTCCAACAAAGTTTTTTCATAGTTCACCAAGATAAGATATTTCACTTAATTTTAAAATTTCAGAATGTCTTTTTAAAGAAAACACACTTTAAAAAGAAATGACATTAAAAAACGTTAAAAAATACTTTGAAAATGCAGATACAGAAAAGTAAAAAGGGTTTTAAATTCTGAATTTCTCTTTGTGTGTCCTCCTCCTACCATAAAGAATTGCTGAAATCAACTCACTTTGCATACAATAATTTATTTATGTCAGATTTGCATTTTTACATTTGTAAGGAGCAAAAAAGTTTGGTAGAAAAAAAGATTTCCCCAAGTTCTAGGCACATCCCAGAAGCATTAAATTCTCTTTTTTTCCTCAATAGGAAATAGCTCTTCATTATATTTCCTGACCTGGCACCCTTGCATTGCTTTGCAAGACACAAAACTAGAGAATTACTGAAGATCTTGCTGAGATCAGATACTTAAATGGGAATCAAGATTTGCTGCTGAAGGGTGTTCTGTTCTGCTGTGACTGTTTTCTACTTTTATTGGGGTTTGGTCAAGTTGTTTTTTTCTTTCTTTTTTTTTTTTTTAATGATTAGAGGTAGAGGTTTTGTTGCTAGGAGGTGGTCAGAAAATAAGTGTGCTGTGCTATAAACAGCACTGACCATGCAGAAGGTCTGTCTCAAAAGCAGAAGGTGGAGGTTATGGTGACTGTCCTTTAAAAGGACACAGCGGTCAAAGTTTTGCTGAAGACCCCTTCCTGCAAGTGGGAGGGCAGAGAGACCTCCTGTGAGGATACACACAGCACTGGGTCCCCAGCTAACATCAGGGTGACTTTCATGGCCAAAAGTTGCTGCTCAGTAGGACCAGGCTGTGTGAGGAGGAATTGCAGCAGTGTAGAAAGTCCCCATGAAGAGATGGAGAGAATAGAGTGAGAAGCATCACGACTTTTTTTGGTGAGGAGTGAAGCAAATGTCTGGTTGGTATGTTGTATCCTCACTTGGCACTGTAAAGTTAATGGTTGAACTCGATGACCTTGAGGGTCTTTTCCTACCAAAATGATTCTATGATTCTATCTTCAGAAGATCTCCCCTTGACATATTGATGCTGGAACATCTGTATCTGCATCCAGCTCTCCCCAGCCAAAACGTGACCTCAACTGCCCATCTGAAGGTTACTAAAATTACCTTCTGTTGTCCTACAACAGAGGACACACAGCAGGTTTTAGAGGTCCTATACAAGCACCCAGTGGGCCTGTGACCTGCCTGTCTGTCCCACACGTGTTCAGAGCTGGATGCTACCTGGAGCTCAACCATTCTGGTGTCTGTTGATTCCTTCAGCAAACGCTTGCTTGACTCTCCCAGGAACACTTCAGTGTCAATTGTTTTTACTCAAAACTTATCAGCAGCTAAGCTGGACTATTTTTTGCTAAAACTTCTCAAGCATATGGAAAAATTTTGCATTGCCTTAATTTTTTTTTGTTCAATTTTGATTTCTAGTTACTTTAAAAAGAACTTGTTTTATGAATCTTCTTTTTGAACTTGCGTTAAGTTGAGGAAATGAGTTTCCCCACTCTCAGTTATTAAAAATATACAAACATTTTTAGATGTGAAAAACTGTAAATTCACAAAAGGAAATTTTCATGTTTTTCTGAGGTGCGTTTTCTCCCCAGTGCTCTTTTCCACTGGGGGAAGAAAAAAAAAATAAGGCTGGGAGAAATATCAGTTACTTTTCTCAAAATATTTTAGTGAAGCTAATTTTAAAAAAGTAATCGGAAGCAGAAATACCATGGAACAATGTACATTCAACTCAGCCACACTAAAAAAAAAAAAAAAAATTACTTTTTAAAAAACGAAAACTCTGCTCAGCGGCAGCTCTCCACATCTGACGATATTTTCTGCCCTGCTGTATTGGGATATTTTTTAGCACCGGCTGACATGAAGGATGATCACGTTGGCTGCTGAAGGCTGCAGAGGTGACCTGGGGAGCACGAAGGGTGGACGTGGTGGGGACCGTGAATACCTAGGGCTGTGCTAATGTCTTTGTGTGTGTGTGGGAGTGGGTGACCTTTGTGGCAGACTTTTCACCGGTTCCATTTCCCACCCGTGCTGGGACATGTTATTCACTTCTCTGTGCCGCTTTGCACGGATGTGTCTTCAACACATGTGTGTAGGGAGAAAGCTCAGGTGTGCAAATGTGCAGAGAGTTGTTGCCGGTCTCAGCACGGTGCAAAAAGGGTTGTAATGTCCTTCTGGACACAGGAGCACCGTGGGGAGATGCACAGATTAGGGCATGATCCCCACTCCTCTCAAATCCTGTCAGAGCAGTCAGGATGGTCACAAAGCCCCTGATGGGACTTGCTGAGGTTGGCCTTCCTCCACACCCTTTCCTACTCTGCCCCATCAGTGCTGTCACTGAGAGCAACTCAAAACCCCAAAACGTGCATCCACCATCCTGCAGAAGGTCCATCAATCCTCTCGTAAGATCATCCTGGTGACATGACTGGTCATCAGAGCATATTTCTGACCTGTGGTATATCTCATATTCCCTAACTCTGACCAACAGACGGCAATTGCTGTGTTTGTATCTCTCATTTGGGAGTAGAGTATATCAAAGACCGTGAGACGCTCCAGTGAGATAGTAACAAGGACCACAGATAATGTCCAACACGTGGATAGACTTTGTGCCTTTCATGGTTGGTAATGAGTGGTATCTAAAACTGCTCTGTCATCCAGCCTTGACTTAAAATGATACTTTGAACTTCCCTGGGTGAAAAGGGAATTCCAGCTCCTCTCACTTACCATCCTGACAAATAACACCATTCAGAATCAGAAATCCTGGCACAACAGTATCTTCCACCAATTTGCAAGTGGAAGAGCAGGAAGAGCTAACTTAATAAAATAAATCGCGTGCCATTACATGACAACCAGATCTCCTATGTAAAGCAAACCCTGGTTGCAACCTGGAAGGAAGGCTGCCAAATTAAAATGAACTTGCCACAGGAAATGCGGTGGCTGATTCAATGGGTGAAACTTCTCCCCCAACTGTGTTGTCAGTGCTGAGACCTGGGTACAGATGGATGGGCTCAGAGAAGGTTGGATGCTGACAAAAATTTAATTAGGGGGAAAAATATGTGTTGGACTATCCTGAAATATTTCACCAATTCCTTCCGTTTTGCTCGCTTTATCAGTGAAAATAAAAACGAGACAGAAGGGAAAAGATATTAAAAAAAAATTATACCTTAAAATATTGAGATGGCTCTGTTAAAAACCTCATTTCAGAGTTCCAGTTTTTAAAATATTAGATATGCCCTAGAAAGCAAAAAAAGTTGCTTTTAGTGGAATTTTTTTTCCTGCAAGTCTGGTTTGCTGGAAACATTTTAAACATATCTGTTGGAGTCTGATTATCACAACACAGTGCCAGACTGACATTTACGGGAATTGACTAAGCACCTTAGTCCCTGGACCACCAGTCCCCACTCCTCCATGTTCATCTCAGACATTGAGGTATTTTGACATAAACAGGAGCCAACCTGTCTTTTCTCAACTACAAGTTGGTGTTTATTTTTGGTTATTTGTTTGGTTTTTACCTGTATCCCACACCTTTCAATGCTTTTGGCGTTGGGTCAGAATTTGATGCTGGATGGTGTAGATACCTTCTATACCCATGGCAACAGCACTTCAGCAATGCTGGCTTCAACTGCTCCCTACATTTTCAGGGGGTTGAGCAGGCTGAATTTGCCATGGTTTGGCTATTTTGGCTACCCAGATCCAGTATTGCTCTAGAATTATTAACCAGCACTGAAATTACATTTCTGGGCAGATAGTTAAACAAGCCCTCAAGTGCAAGTGTGGAAACCCTGGTGTGGACCAGAGCATAGTCCATGGAAAGGGTTTGATTCATTTGTGTCTAGTGATCCTTCAGGTGTCCAGGAGGTCTGAGACAAGCACATGGGGTTGGGAAACATAATTAATGATGTATGGGAGACCCGCACCTTGTGAAGACACATCAAGAGGTGCTGGGACATTGCACATGGACAACTGAGTCAAGCCCTATGCCAACGTTTTACAGGTTGGATGGATACAAGCTCTGCCACATTTGACTCCCCAAGCTTCTTGCGGTCCTCCAAAGTGTGGCATGAGGTCTCATGCCTTTGCGGACAAGCTGAGTGTGTGTCTGTGCTCCTTAAGCATGAGGAATGGAATGAGTAGGGCTTGTTCTTGGTCCAGGGACTATGTGACTCTCCTGAAGCCCTGGTAGACCTGAAGAGCTCAGCACAGGGATATTCACCATGATCTCCAGCATCCCCTCTTCCCTCCTTTCATCAGTGCATGCATGCAGCTTCACTCAGCACTGGGGCAAGTTTACTCAATGCCAACTAGGGGTTGCTGCATTGGAGAGGGGACATATCCACAGCAGTCATTTGTGCTAATTTTTTCTGGTGACTTACAGTGTCTATCTGAGCTTCATCTGCAAAGTCTCAAACACCAGATTTGTGTGGGAACAGAAACTATGCAGTTCACAAGGTTCAAGGTTGCAGGAGAACTGTAGACAGAATGATTTTAGACTCTTCTCTCCATTGTTCCATTGCCCTGCATTCTCATCTTCTCTAATTTATTCCTCATTATTAGAAGGTTGTTTTTACCCTCAGTTCCTGCCCCTTTCCCCAAGAGCAGTCTCATTAAAAAAATAATTTCTGGTCTTCCTTCCAGGATGGGGTTGCTTGGGAGCAAAAATCAGCTGATGTCCAATGAGAAACACCCTTCTGGAAGCAACCCAAAACACAAGAGTAAACCTCCTCTCGCCTCACCCAAGGTAAGCCTGCAGTTTTGTGTCCTTTTGGGATCCTTCACAACCAGATTAGTGTCCGAAGTGATGCAGGCAATCTGTGTGTGCCAACAGGAAACTGAGTGCTTCTATTTCCTAAAATTTGGTGATCATTTGGGAAATGTTCAAAGGGCAGAAAACAAACATTTATGCCTGGCTTTCCCTCAGAAGCTTCTTTTTATGGGGCGAACTGTTCAATCAGCCTTTTCTTGCTCTAGGATTTTTCTCTGCCAAAAAGGATGTCATTTGCTCTTTGGGGGTATCTTATGGACATGAAAATGATCAGAGGGATGGAGTGCCTCTGCCAGGAGGACAGGCTGAGAGAGTGGGGTTGTTCAGCCTGGAGAAGAGAAGGCTCCAGGGACATCTTATTGTGGCCTTTCAGTACTTAAAAGGGGCCAATAAGAAAGATGGGGACAGACTTTTTAGCAGGGCCTGTTGTGATAGGACAAGGGGCGATTGCTTTAAATTAAAAGCGGGGAGATTCAGGCCAGATATGAGGAAGAAATTGTTTGCGCTGAGGGTGGTGAGAGCCTGTCCCAGGTTGGCCAGAGAGGTGGTGGCTGAACCATCCCTGGAGACATCCCAGGCCAGGCTGGACGGGGCTCTGAGCAACCTGAGCTGGTGCAGATGTCCCTGCTCATGGCAGGGGGGGCACTGGGGGAGATTTGAAGGTCCCTTCCAACCCAAACTATTCTGTGATAATTGTCTGAGTGGGCTAGGGATGGGGGAGCTCTGAAAGGCTATGGTGTGCTGAGCCTGCCACAATTATTTGCATGGGCTGGACTGGAGAGCAGGGCAGGAGACAGGGAGAGAAGGTGCAGAGGCCACTACCTCGTGTGCCCTGCATCACTTTAACACAAGACCTCCAAGCTGACCCCCATATCTCTTAGACAGAGCTGCTGCCCTCAGCAGTCAGCAACCCAAGCTGATGTTGCTGACTTGCAAACGGCACAAAGATGGGTTAGATTCAGGCTAAGATTGAAAGCTGCAAACCGCAGTGGAAACTTTACCATCGGGGAAGACAACAGGTTCACCAAAGAGGGTCTACAGCTAATCGGTGGTGTGGTGTGGTGAGAATCAGGAACCCTGAGAATCTGCTGCTCCCTTTGGGTTCATATGGCCCCTCCTTACATGGACACAGATCAGGAAGACACTGGGACAGGATTTAGGAGACCCCAAACAACAGACTCCTTGTTTAAACCTGGGAAAGGACTCTGTCTATCTGTCTGTTGCTGTGCAGAGATCATGAAGTCGTTTTCTCATTTCTTGCCCTTGTCAGCGCTGCATCCAGCAGCCATCACAAGAGGAACTCTAGGTGCAACTCCTCTGTGAAAACCACCTCAGGTCTTGGGCTCTGAGAGGGTGGAGGAATTGCCTGTCATTGCTTTTGATGACAGGTGGAGATATTTTTCACTCCTTTAGTATAATTTCTGAGTTCTCCCATGGTTGTGGGGTCCTGTATTTGTGACAGCAGACATCAGATTGACCAAGAGGATGTCCTATTCCTAAATTTCCTTCTCTCCAGCTCACTGGAGAGGAGCTGCTGTCAGTGTAAATACAGTATCACCAATCACCTTCTGACACTCACTTTTTCTTTTGCCACGGGCACTAAGCTCTGCCATGTCAGACAAAGTCCATGTTTCTTTCAATTAAATTAGAAAGGACAGTGGGTGAGCATCTCTCCCACCCCACACTGCTGCTAAGTAGGAGTCAAAGAGTGGTATGGACTGAAAGCACCAGATGTTTTTAGTTCAGCGTCTGTAGTTCACTCCTTTTGTATGTGTATAAAAATACCTGGCAGTGGTCAAACACCCACTATAGTCACTAGGTACTGTATCGCCAAATCACAGAATGGTTGGGGTTGGAAGGGACCTCTGGAGATCATCCAGTCCAACCCACCTGCTCACGCAGGGTCACCAGAGCAGATCACACAGGTCGGTCCAGGCGGGTTTGAATGTCTGCAGAGAAGGAGACTCCACAGCCGCTCTGGGCAGCCTGGGCCAGGCTCTGGCACCTCAAAGTAAAGAAGTTTCTCATCGGACTGATCACAGGATTGGCATTTGAAGTTGAGTAGAGGCCAACGGAGTCCACCTGGCCATTGCCATAATATTAAGCTCTTAGCCCACAAAAAAAGATGGTTGATCTGACTCCAGCTGCTGGTTAGGAGTGGTTTGTGGTCAGTTGACCACTCTCAGGGTCTGGGCCAAACCAAACTAGAGACCATGTAAACATTTTCAAAGTGTGCCTACATGAGTTGCAGTACCATGCTGATGTTTAATTTGCTAATATAGTCACTGCCTCTGTTTATTGAGCATATCCCTGAGCAGAGGATATTTCATGAGCCTTGGGACAATTATGCAAAGAATATCCTGGGTTTTCTGCCTCAAATAGTATTGCAATTGTAATTTCTCAATGGAACCATTCATTTCTCATCCTCTATTGATCTGAAATCTGGCACCAGCAAACAAGAGTTAGATAGACCACTGTATAAATGAGTGGGTAGCAGATTTGTGCTTTTATTCAGAGGGAAGTTAAGGATTATTCAAGCTGACAGCCACAACAGCTATGAACACATCACGGCAAAATGTTCTAAAACTATCACGACACATATGGAGCCATATGCAGGGGCTGTTGACCGACTACGGTGGGGTCTGGATCAGACTCTCACTCATTTGTGGAGCTGAGAGCAGGTCTTCCTGCAAACACAGCGAAGTAATAAATGTCTTTTTTTTTGATTTCTATCAAAGGGCAGAGAATTTATCAACATCCCTCATCTAAACCAAGCCTCTGTACAAGGTAAGATTCTTAGCTGAATTGCTGTTTTCTTCACCTTCCCGTGGGGTTTTGCAAGGTGGTGGTCCCTCAGCAGCAAGTCTTGAGAACAAATCGTCATGTTGCAGGCGTGCGGTTTCTGTATCTTTAGCATAGCCAGGAGGGGAGTTTATCAGTGTGTTTCAGAAGATTCAGTTTACATCAGTAACTGTTTGTAGCTGCCAGCTCCCCCTGCTCATCAAAGAAATTAAAAGGGAAGAGGATTCCTTTTTCACTGGTTGAGCAAAGCGAGATCTGAGACATCAACTGTGTGAGATTTCTCTGTCTGCAGCGTGACAACTTGTGGATGCTATATCTAGCCGGCTGAAAATTTCATAGGAAATAGCAGGAATCAGAGAGCCCAGAGAGACTACAAAGAGCATGAGAAGAAAGGAAAGAGCATAAAATAAAGATGTACAGAGCCCCTGCATGGAGGCTGTTTGTTGGCTTCATCCATCCTCTGCAATTATCTGCAGGTCACAGATGGCGTTTAGTAGATGATTTTAGCAGGAAGCCCTTGGCTACCTCTGCCCAGACTCCAAGTGCAATTTCTATATATTTATGTCAAAGAAGTTTTGCAGATTAAGGAGAGAGAGAGAGAGAATTAGAAGAGCGAAAAAATAGATGAAGCTTGGAAGAAAGCAGTTAGTAACACACGAAGGTTCCTCACACAGGTGAAAGTGTAGGATTAGGGGAAACAGGGCATGAGGAAAGGAAAAAGTTGGGTGACAAATAAATGGGATGGGTGAAACAGCAGACCTAGGTCTTAGGTCTTATGGATGATGATGGAGGGTCTCTGCTGTGGGGCAAACAGAGGAATTCCTGCAATGTCAAAATGTTCTTCAAAGTTGATGTTATGGAGATCAGGTTTGTGGGAGGTGTAGCTATTCAACCATGTGAATGAGGGTGTGTTTCTGTTGAAGCACAGTTTTTCCAGAAACCGTGTTTTCTTTTGCAAAATTGCTTTCATGGCATATTTCCAAGTTTCTGTGCTTTCCTACCTCCACAACTGAGCAGACAGCGCCAGTTTTTCACAGGTTTTTATCAACCTTCTCACTCTGGTGAGAACCATAACAGAAGTTATCTTCAGGGAGGTGGCTTTTACTTCTGCTTCATGCCAGAAGACAGAAGTGGGGAGATGCTAAAAAATGAGTTAAGTACCATGTTAACCACTTGCAGCTCTCAAAAATATTTTTGGTTTGTTAGATTCAGTTCCAGTTGGGGGGGAATATTCACACTGGCAGTCTAGGGAACTTCTTATTTTTCTGTACCAGTGCCTGGGTTTCCAGAAATGATGTTATGTCTGACTCTATCCTGTGTGTCAAAATGGGCTGATAGGAACCATGCAAGATCTTTGAGATATCTGAGAGATTCTTATGAAAGAAGGCAATTCAAGTGAATTGACAGAGGAAGCACAAAACCCAGACAATACAATCATATGAAAAAATCAAATACCTGAATTATATCCTGTGGGAGCACTTCAAGCTCAATCAGGTAAAGTTATTAAATTATTGACTATGGAAGTGTGGCATGTATTGTAAAATCAAACCCTTTTTCTTACTTTTTTTTTTGTTTTGTTTTTTTTTCATTCCTTGCCATTTTTTTTTCTGATCTTGGTGCTGTGCAACTTGTTTCACAGTTTCCAGCTTTCTCACTGTTGCCTCATAAATTATTTAATTATATATTTATTGTTAACAAACCCCTCATGCCTCCTGACTACTTAGATTAATGGAAGTAGCACAAAGGCAGGGAAGGAGTCTATACATCTGGATTTGGCTGTGGTGTTGGCAGCATCGCCAAGCTGCTTTGCACTTGGAGTGGGTTCTTCCATCGTGTGAGTCTCTCATTCATTTTATCATGGTTCTCCAAGCACTCATGGTGTCTTGAAGGTTGGCTCTATACCTCTATAGGGTCAAAACTTACCTTTAATTCTGCACCTCTAAAGCTCCTGGCACAGCAAAGTATCTTCTGATTGAGGAACAGCAACTTCATACAGCTCTTTTCATTTGCTTTTGGCTAACCATGGTATGAATAAGACTGATTTTCAGGGGTGGGAGTTAAGCACGCTCTGGAAATTGAGGTCTTTTGGGGCATCTCAAGATTGGCGTCAAAGTCCATAGTTGTTTTTATTGTTGTTCCCTGAATACGGATTTGAGTTTGAAAGAAATGCTGTCAGAAACGTGATTTTGAGCTTAACTGGGAAAAGAAGGGGTTATTTCTACTGAAAACACTGACTTCTCAATGAGAAATTAAAACTTCTCATCAAAAATGGGCATTGCAAATGAAAAATAAGAGGAAAGAAGAAGATCAGAGGCAATTGCCTGAAGTATTCAGATTTCCCAATAATAAAGTTATAAGTTTGGGACTGATACGATTTATATGAGGAAAGCGGAAGTTATCCTCAAAAACATTCACTATGTCAAAACACAAGGCAGAAGGGTATTTGGCAGAAAGCACTCTTGCCGTTCAAGACTGGATGTCCTAGGAGACATCTCCCACATTGTCAAACCTGGTCTTGCTGGCCAGCTGGGAGATGCAGCAGTACCAGCCCACAGTATTCTGCATCTCCACCGGTGGTATCTAATGAAGTTCCTCTCGGTGACAGCAGCAACAAGGCTGGCATGCCACCAGCTGCCGTGTGTTTCGAAGGCGTGCTTTTCTAGCACGCATTTACCTTGGTGAACCATCCCATGCTGTGCTGAAACGGAATGCTGGACCCATTTTCAGCAGAAGTAACTCACAGTTCAGTGCACCCAACCGGCAAACACATGTTCTTCATCCCAAGATCATCCTAACATGGCTCTAGACCAATTCATGGTCCTCTGGGACACCTTGGCGCAGTCTCAGCATGGCTTCATAGTCACAGGATGGTCGCAAAAACCTTCCATTCATGACGGGGCAGCGATGGGAAGGCTGGTTGAATTATTTCTATTAAGCCATCAAACTGGCACTCAGCCTATGCAAACCCAGCTGGTATCTGACTTCCCTGACAGCAGCTCTGAGCCAAGATGTGTTTGGCTCATAATCAAAGTGTTGGGGCTGCCGGTATTATCTGCAAAGCAGTCACTCCTAGCAGCCCCGACGGCTTCTCTGCCGTAGAGTTGCTCATGACCTAACTTGATCAAATGGGCCAAGAAAGTTTTATCGATGCTGTTTCTCAGTGGGGTGACAGACTTGGAGACGGGAAGAGTCACTTTCATCATGAGACGTCAAGTCTCGCTGGCTTGAGCAGAGAGAGCTTTTCTTCTGGCTCCCTTAAGTGTGCGGTGTTTCTCAACATGTGTGTTCAGAAGGGGATAGGAGGTGATCATATTTTTTCAGCATATAAAACCTTTTTGTCCATGCTATATTTGCTCCTTTTTCCTTCTCTCCCTGTCCTTTTTGCTTTTGGTTTCATTTATTTGTACTTATGTCAGTTGCTTTGAGATCAAAACTATGTTTTTAATCTTATTTTCTGGAACACACATCCACTCTGTGCTCGAAAATGTTTACACTTTTACTTTTGTTTTTCAAAACTATAATGTGACCACAGCATTATCTTGCTTCCAAGAGGAGCAGGACAGCACATGTGGGTGAACACATTTGCTGTGGACACCTTTCAGTAGGCACATGCCCCAAAACCTTGCATGCCAGAGAAGCTGCATGATGACAACCTCAAGTAAGCAGCAAGAGTTTTGGGTGCAAATGCTTTGAGATCCCTCAGAGGGAAGCCCCTAGCCATGCAAGCTATTTTCAGAATTCAAAGCCTTCTCCCTTGTGACAGATCATCCTTTACCCCATACGTAGGAGAACGTGAGGCTCTGCTGAAACCTCTCCTGGATCTCCAAGTTCCTCCTTGCAAGCCTGGAGGGAACTGCTCAGGTCTTTGGTTTACAAAGCTGCATTTACCCCACACTGACCCTTTCTCCTCCCTCCTCTCCAAAAAATTGCCAGCAGAGCAGCGATCAGTCCTTGCACAGACACAAAACTCAAGTTGCCCCAGGGACATGTTATCTTGCAATGACAAAGGGCCAGTCTGGCTCTCTTGCTGATGGCTTTATTTGAAAAGGTCACACAGAGACTGTGGCTTGACGGTCTGTTTTGAAAAATGCTATTTATAGACCATCCATCACTCTCAATGTATTAATTAGGCTACACACACTAAAACCTTTCCACAGCAAATGGTCTTATTTTTCTTTTTTTTTCTTTTTTTCTTTTTCTTTTTCTTATTCTTTTTCTTTTTCTTTTTCTCTTTCTTTTTATTTTTATTTTTATTTTCATTTTTATTTTTATTTTTATTTTTATCTTTCTTTTTATTTTTCTCTTTCTTTTTCTTTCTTTTTTCTTTTTCTTTTTCTTTCTTTTTCTTTTTCTTTTTCTTTTTCTTTCTTTTTTCTTTTTCTTTTCCTTTTTCCTTCTCCTTTTCCTTTTCCTTTTCTTTTTCCTTTTCCTTTTTCTTTGGCTTTACCTTTTTTTATTTTCCTTTTCCTTTTTCTTTCCTTTTCCTTCTTCCTCTTTTTTACTTGTTGCTTTTTTTTTGTTTTTATCCTTTTTTTTCGTTTTTCTTATTTTCCTTTTTCCTTTTTAAAAAATTTTTTCTTTTTTCTTTTTTTATCTCTTTTTCTTTTTTCTTCTTTTCTTTTTTTTCTTCTTTCTTTCTTTCTTTCCCCCCCTCTTTTTCTTTTTCTCTCTTTTTATTTTCTTTTATTCTATTTTTCTTTTATCACCATTGCATTTTGGTTTGATTTTTGTGTCAGCGTGTGTGTGCCGATACTCTTGATAAAGTTTGATCTGCCCCAGAATAGCTACTTGTTTCTGCTTCAGTAGCTGCGAGCCTGCAGATCACATGCGAACGGTTGCACAGCCTCTCAGACAGCAGCACCGGCACAACCCGGGCATGCAAAGGCAGCGGTTCAGCTCCAGCCCGCAGAGACCTGCAACCTCGCAGCACATGTACCGGGTGGCAGCTTTGCCACGCACAGCACAGCCCGTGTGCACCAGAGAGTGAAAGTTCATTTTGCTGTGCCCAAGTTTAGGCTCGATCAACATGGCTGGAGTAAAAGCAACATGTCAGGGTTGGGGATGAGGATGCAGATCTGCTCAGAGACTCAGTCCAGATGGGTTGCAAGTGTGGGCAGCAGGTTGAGGGAGGTTCTGCCCCTCTGCCCCGCTCTGCTGAGACCCCCCTGCAGTGCTGGTCCAGCTCTGGGTCCTCAGCACAGGACACACATGGACCTGCTGGAGAGGGGCCAGAGGAGCCCCAGAAATGATCCGAGGCTGGACCAGCTCTGCTGGGAGGACAGGCTGAGAGAGCTGGGGGGTTCAGCTGGAGGAGAGAAGCTCCGGGGAGACCTTAGTGCGGCCTTTCTGTACTTAAAAGGGGCCAGTTAGAAAGATGGGGACAGACTTTTGAGCACAGCCTGTTGTGATAGGACAAGGGGTGATGGTTTTAAACTAAAGGAGGGGAGATTCAGGCCAGACAGGAGGAAGAAATTGTTTGTGCTGAGGGTGGTGAGAGCCTGTTCCAGGTTGGCCAGAGAGGTGGTGGATGAACCATCCCTGGAGACATCCCAGGCCAGGCTGGACGGGGCTCTGAGCAACCTGAGCTGGTGCAGATGTCCCTGCTCATGGCAGGGGGGGCACTGGATGAGCTTTGAAGGTCCCTTCCAACCCAAACCATTCTACGATTCTATGAAAATGGGAGACACAGAGCACTAGTTTTGTGGTCTGGAGTATCTAAAGTGCATCAGGGCCAGGGGGAGGGAAGGGGACCCTGGAGTGTCCACCGGCCCTACGGAAATTTCATCTGAGTGGAGCAGCCTGTTGCTATAGGAACACTGGGTAGAAAGCAGCAGCGTGACTTAAATGTGGCGGCACATCTGCAAAGAATAGTGTGTGAAAAGGATGGCAAAGTACAGTCTGAGTTGAGAGCATCCAGAGGGAGAGTTAAATCCTAGAAATGGGCTTGAATAATGGAAACTGAGACAACTTTATACCTTTTTCAATCAAGAAAGCCTCATCTTTTTTGAGTCAAATCCCAGAGCCACCTTGGGAAATGTTGCTACAGCAGTATTCATTTACTGCCGTGTAAAACTCAGGCCAAACACTGACAGGTTATTTATGACCCTTCTTATTCCACATAAACCCTTTTTTCTTGTTGACACACGGGCTTTTGTGGATATGGGTTTCTGGAGTGCTTTAAAAACACATCCACAGGAAACACTGTGGTGAATCGACATTAGTCCCCGAGCAGAGGTTGTGGTTGGCTGGAAAGCTGGGTTGGTGGAAATCTTGGCTTTTGAGGGATGTGGAGGTTGACAGCCCCTCTGTGCAGGGGGGTGAAATGTCCCACCATAAACCCAGGTGTGCACCACCCCCTTGGCAGGGAACCAGCTGGATTCAATGGTGCTGTTTCTTCTTTCAGATAACTTAATTGTGATTGCACTGTACGATTTTCCTGCCTCAAGTGACCGTGACCTGCAGCTGGTCAAGGGGGAGAAACTCCAAGTCCTCTCCAAGTAAGTGACCTGCTGCCAGAGGGACATTCAAAGATGAGCATGGTGAGGCTGGGGAAGGAGGGGACCTTGGGCTTAGACACCAATTTGCAGCTCACCAGAGCCAAGCCTGTGTCTTAAATTTGCTCCAGAGTGTGATTCCGGGTACTGTCCTCTCTCTGCAAAGTGGAGAAGGTGACACTTCCATGTTTTCCTTGAGTTACAGATACTTTGGGGTTGGGTAGTGTCCCTGCCTGGATACCACTGTGACCTCCTTCACTGCCGGTGTGCGTGGGCGCAGAAATAGCATAAATAACAACAATAACCTAGCTCTTGTTTCGTATTTTGTGCTGATGGTGCTTTTGCAAAGGATGTGGGTTGGGCGTAGTCAGAGGAAAGGACAGGATCGAGCCAGAGAGGCTCGTGGTTTCATTTCGCCTTCTTCTCAAGCTTACGAGAAAAGAGGCAGCAGGTAGTCCATCTGCCCAGTCCATAACAGGGCAGAGGTAAGCTCGGGTCCCCTGGTCATTTACCCTTGTAGGGTTGCTTCATCCTTGACCTCTCTGTGAGGTGGCCTCCAGAGGTGACATTTCTCACCCAGATGCCATGAGACCCACAGGGCAGGGGAGACGAGTGGCTTTTGGTCACAGCTGGTGGCTGAGTGAGTGGTGGGAGAGCAAAGCAACGAGGTGTCTGGCAGAGGAAGGAAGGAGCAGAAAGGAGGAGCTCAGATGACCCTGTGCAAAAGATAAAATAAACCCAGAGTGACCCAGATTTCCCTCCTCTCACCTGGGGCGCGTAGCAAAGGTTTGGGTCTGTGGTCACTTTGTGCTTCCTCTGCATTCATGAAAAGAGGCTGTCACCTCCAGAAGTCCGTGAGAGACAAACAGCCTTCAACCTGGTAGTCCTGTAAAGTGAATTAAGGAGTCCTGGCCTATTTGTAGTGCTCAAAACCTCAGAAACCACGTTGTCCCCACAACCTTATCTTGTTGTGAAACCTCCTCTGGGCACTCACCCTTTTCTTCTCTACTTTCTTCGCAGCGAGGGGGACTGGTGGTTGGCAAAATCCCTCAGCAGCGGGAGGAAAGGCTACATCCCCAGTAACTTCGTCGCACAAGTAGACAGTTTGGAAGAGGAAAAGTAAGTGTGAAAACTTACGAAAGGTGAACACTGATGCTGGGCTTTCCTTTCCCAAAGAGCTCAGTCTCTCAACAAACTACAGGAACAGCTTTACTTGACAGGAGGAAGATGTTAGTGCTAGACCTGATGGCAAGAGGTCTTTCATCATCCCCAACAACACTGCCCAAATGTTCAGGAGAAGCTTGGGGATGCAAATCAAGGAGGATGAGGTTGCTATGGGGAAACTGGGCAAAGACTCCTGTCCCATTGATTGCACCCACCGGGGAAAACAAGGATTTAGGGGAAAGAACATAAGTTTATGTTTACACTGGTAAATCAGCAGTGCCAGGGATCATCCTCTGGCCCCATCGGTCCACTCCACCCACACAAATTGTGTTAAACTTTCTCAGCCTCCAAGTGGGTGTCCATATGCTGGGACTGGGGATTACTGGAGAAGAGTGAGCTGGTCTGGGTGTCAGGTGTGGCAGGGACCACACCAACAATTTAACAGGGCAGACAACTGAGTACCAGTGCCCAGATCCACAGACTGGTGCTGTTTGTTTCATTAGCCCAGATGCCGCCTCTGTGTTTGGCTCCCTCCAAAGAGGATGGTAAGAAAGACTTGAGCCAAAAGGGTTTATTATGCCTGTAATAAGAACAGCAGAAGAAATTGTTTCCATGACTTATTCTCCTCTATGGCATTTAGCTATAAATGATCAGCCCTGCTTGCAATCTCCTCTTGGAGGGACACAACCATCACTGAATTCAGCAAATATTTCACAGAGCACAAAAGTGTAGTTGACACATAAATGTTCTTTGTATTCAAAAAGTACAATGAAACAGCAATGGGCATTTTATACTCAGCCTCCAGCCCATGTATCTGCTTTATCTGCAGCCTTTGTGGGCACTGCTCATGGTTTACTCACTTGCCAGGTGAGCTGTGGGTCCCTGCTTACCTTGGAAGTTGAGCTTTCACTTCTCTTTTGTATGGGGTACTGTGCACACCATCTGCTCTCTGCTCTGGCTGAATTGCTAGGCTGTGAAACAAGCCCAAAGTGACCTAAATCTGGTGTTAATCTACTGAAAACAGTCTATTACTGGTGCTTTCCAGAAGATAAAAAACTATTTGCTGATAAAAGCAACCCTCACTTTCAAAGTGTAACAATAATAATAAAAAAATAACTAACTGGAAAGAATTTGGGTATTTTTAGAGCTTTTCCTTTCTAGACAACAATTTTGCCTTTTCTTTCTCCCAGGTGGTATTTCAAAACTCTGAGCAGAAAAGATGCTGAACGGCTGCTGTTGTCTTCTGGTAACAAAGTTGGCTCTTTCCTTGTCCGAGAGAGTGAAACCAGCAAAGGTGAGATCCTCAGAGCATGGATAACTACTTGTTATTGCCACAGTCTGGAAAACCTTTCAGACCTGAGCTGCAAAGTTCAGCTGTGACAGCATTTCTTGGATCAGTCTGGGCAAAACAGTGTTTGCCAGGCTCAGCAGGGCTGTAGAAGTGAGCTGGGCATTTAAAGGGCAAAGATTTGCTCATGGTGTTGCTTGTCTTTGTAGTTCAGGCTGTAGTAAGGGTGGCTCTTGTCATCACAGTTCATGGCAGAGATGCAGGACTACAGATAAGCAGAAAAGACTTTCCAAAACAATGTGTAAGGGGTTTCTTTTCCTTTTCTCCCCAAGGAAATGTTGCTCTCTTTTTGGCAAATGGAGATTCTTTTAGGCACTCTTGAAACATTTCTTCTGCTTGCAACAGGCACTTGCAGAATTTTGGAAAAAGTCTTTTGGTGAAACATTTTCCCAGAGGAAACACATTTTTCCTGATAGTCTATAGCAGGGGGAATTGATGCAAACCAAGACTTTTGGAAGGGGAATGGCTGGAGCAGGAAAGGTGGACTCTATCCACTTGCCTTCCCTATGAATATGGCTGGCTTTTGAAGACATGACCCAATGAGGATGGAAAGGGCAGAGCATTGTGGTCACTTTTCTTAGGCAGTGGATATAGTTATTAACCATAGTACATAACCGTGTAGTTGCAGTCTGGAATCTAGCTTAGGTTGTCCCATGGGAATTTCATATTGTTTCTTTCCTACTTTCCTCTCCTTGCATCCTCTGGGCCAGTGAGTGTGTTTACAACATGGAGGAAATTATGCTTACTGTGGACCCACAGTTCTGCTTTGAACCAGCTCCTTGGTTCAGGAAAGTACTTCAGTCTTGCTGTGCTTTGGTTTCTTTCCTATGAAATGGATATAGGAGTCTTTCCTTGCCACACAGGTGGTTTGTGCCTTCCTAAAAGATCAGTAAAGACTTGGAGCATCCATCTGAAGTAACATGGGACCTTCTTTTCGTTGACTTGCTTCCCAAATACTTCTACAAGGCCCTAGCCAAACAGTAAGCATGGGAACAGATAGACTAGATCCTCCATTTTACAACTAGTTCTTGCCTATGGTTGCATCTCTTCTTTCTTCCTTTCTTCCTTCCTTTTTCTTTCTTTCTTTCTTTCTTTCTTTCTTTCTTTCTTTCTTTCTTTCTTTCTTTCTTTCTTTCTTTCTTTCTTTCTTTCTTTCTTTCTTTCTTCCTTTCTTCCTTTCTTCCTTTCTTCCTTTCTTCCTTTCTTTCTTCCTTTCTTTCTTCCTTTCTTTCTTCCTTTCTTCCTTTCTTTTTCTTTCTTTCTTCCTTTCTTCCTTTCTTTCTTCCTTTCTTCCTTTCTTCCTTTCTTCCTTTCTTTCTTTCTTTCTTTCTTTCTTTCTTTCTTTCTTTCTTTCTTTCTTTCTTTCTTTCCTTCCTTCCTTCTTTCCTTCCTTCTTTCTTTCTTTCTTTCTTTCTTTCTTTCTTTCTTTCTTTCTTTCTTTCTTTCTTTCTTTCTTTCTTTCTTTCTTTCTTTCTTTCTTTCTTTCTTTCTCTCTCTCTTTCTCTCTTTCTCTCTTTCTCTCTTTCTCTCTTTCTCTTTTTCTCTCTTTCTCTCTTTCTCTCTTTCTCTCTTTCTCTCTTTCTCTCTTTCTCTCTTTCTCTCTTTCATCTCTGTTTTCCCCCATTCACATGGGAAGTCTTCAAGGCAGTGTCTGGCTCTTCCTCTGTGATTACATCATTACCCGTAAATTAAATAGTGCCAGAGCCTGGATGCAACAACTGGGTCATCCACATGGTCTCTGTGAAAGTTTTGTCCTGGTGTCAATAGTCAATTTTGAGTGCAGCCACTCTGTGTCAGAGGCTGAGATAGTTTCATGATGTGGATGTGACCTTAGGGCCAGAGACCAGGCTCCAACATGGTGCAATTTACTCACAGATGCAGTCTGAGCCCCGGTCGTGTTGCAGAACTGGCCATTTCAGCCATCTCCAACAACAGAATCTAGCAATGCAAATAGAGTCAAACAGGAGTGCTGGTCTTGAACTGGTGTGATATCTAATACGCTAAGTGGGGCAACCAGATGTTCTTCCTCCTGTAGCTCTCTCCCTCAACCCCCAGGCAGGGATGATGTGCCAGCATTATAGCAGCCTGTTTGGAATTTTTTTTAGGACAAGAGGAAATGGCCGCAAGTTGCACCAGGGGAGGTTTAGAAATTTCTTCCCGGAAAGGGCTGTCGAGCATTGGAACAGGCTGCCCAGGGCAGTGGTGGAGTCACCATCCCTGGGGGGGTTGGACAGGCGCGGAGATGAGATTCTCAGGGACATGGGGTAGTGACAGTGTGAAGTTAAAAGCTGGACTTGATGATCTTGAGGGACTCTTCCAACCAAAATGATTCTATGATTTTATGATTCTATTACTTCCCTCCCTGCCCACACCTGGGCTCACCTCCACATGTCCCTGCTGAGCTGATACCACGTAGGAGGGCTGCTTTCCATGCAGATTTGCGGTTTTCAGAATGTTTAGGGAACATTACCAGGTCAGGAAACATTGAATGAACCTGTTGCTAAGTATTTCCCTTTAAAAGTGACTTGTTCTGCTTGTGTATTGATTTCCTCTCTGCCTTTGTAGTGCCTTTGAAATGATCAGGCTTGGACTAGTCACCTCATGCTGCTCTTTCATTTATCCCCTTCCCACTTCTCCCCTTTATTTGCTAGGATATTTGGGTAGCTGGGATGACTGTGCATTGCACCCAGGAAGGGAAGGGAACATCTTTCCTATGAGGAAAGGCTGAGAGAGCTGGGTCTGTTCAGCCTGGAGAACAGAAGCTGAGCAGGATCTTATCAATGCTGATCAATATCTCCAGAGTGGGTGTCCAGAGGATGGAGCAGGCTCTGGTCAGTGGTGCCCAACGCCAGGGTGAGGGGCAACGGGCACAGACTGAAACACAGGAGGGTCCATGTGAACATGAGGAGAAACTTCTTTGCTGGGAGGTGCCAGAGCCTGGCCCAGGCTGCCCAGAGCGGCTGTGGAGTCTCCTTCTCTGAGACATTCAAACCCGCCTGGACCGACCTGTGTGATCTGCTCTGGTGACCCTGCTTGAGCAGGTTGGACAGGATGATCTCCAGAGGTCCCTAACCATTCTGTGATTCTGTTAATCACACATGCCGTGCACAAGCCCAGCAGACACCTGCATGTTGTATCTGAAGATCTAGGAAGGACTGAGGCCCTCTGTCCACACATGATCCTAGTCTTTGTGGCAACTCCATATGCCACACATGGATGGGATCAGACCTTTCCCTACACTTGCTCTGGAGAATTGCTCTCTACTTCCGTTAGACAGGAGCAGCACACACAGGATGAAATAATTCCTTGCAGTTCTCTAGAATGTGAGTGAGTCTAGGTTGCACAGGGCTTGGAAAGAGGTGGTGGAGTCCTGAGATTCAAGGAGAAGGAACCAGGCTGGATCATTAGAGCCTCATCTCTGCTGCCTAGATGTAGACTGAGCTGGAGGTGTGTGATATTCTTCATAAGCAGATGTGACATGTTCCACTCCATGAAAGCCCCATGTTAGTCCCAAATGGTCAGAAATCAGATTCTGCTCTGAAATGAGTGTCTCACTTGTGCTTTTTCTGATATTTAGCATTCTCTCTTAAAATATGGCTGTTATTCCTGTGAACACCTCATCCTTTGAATCATCCTATGCAATCAGCTTCTACCTGAGTACCCTGAGCTTTAGACCACCTAAATGGCCATGGTGACACCATTAAGCTGTCTTAACCACAGTTTCCTCCTTTAAAGAGAAGGCAAAAAGAGAAAGCCCTGCATCTCCAAATGTGCTGTGAAGCTGCACTCATTAACGTACAACATCCTGTGACCCATCATGAGATGTTCAGAGCAATGCTATGGAATTAGCACCGCCCTTCAAACCCCACAGGTTCTTCCTATTTTCCCCCTCCACGATGTATATTTTCGTTCACTTTGCACATCTTCAGCAACATTTGAACTTCAGGGTCAAGTACTGAGGCAAGCTAAGGGCTGTAGCCCCCTTAGCTGGTGCACTGGAGGGTGGTTGTCTCATAGTGGGTTGTCCAGCCAGAGTGAGACACATTCTGCACCCTGACTAAGAGCAGCCTCTATTCACAGCCCATCCTAAGCTGTGTCTCATTTTGCTCATGGTTAAAGATGCTAAAGATCTGCAAACCTGGAGGCTTCACTATGAGCCAACGTTTTGCAGAGGCCGTGAAAAGCACATTCAACACCCCGGGAAGATAAGTCCTTGTCAAGACAGTGTGGGAAGAAGACCAGCAGTGAAATCATCAGCAGAGCACTATCCTTGCCAAAGCTGCTGAAAATAAAATCTTCCTCCAAAGATATAATTCAGGAATGCACTCACAGAGCTGTGCCGAGTCATGAACTCCTGGGTCACAGCAAGACTCCTACGTCCATGATCCCAGCAGGAGGAACCTTGCAAGAGCTCAGTTGCTGTATCCAGCTGAGCTCCTGGGTTTCCCATCAGGAAGGAGTTAAAAGACTGATGAGACCTACAGAAACAGGAGATCACAGAATCATAGAATCGTTTTGGTTGGAAGAGACACTCAGGACCATTGAGTCCAACCATTAACCCAACACTGGCATTATGTCCCTAAGAACCTCATCTATGCATCTGTTCAACCTCTCCAGGGATGGTGACTCCACCACTGCCCTGGGCGGCCTGTTCCAATGCCTGACAACCCTTTCCAGGAAGAAATTTTTCCCAATGTCCAATCTAAACCTCCTCTGGTGCAACTTGAGGCCATTTCCTTTCATCCTATTGCTTGTTACTTGGGAGAAGAGACCAACACCCTCCCTGCTACAACCTCCTCTCAGGCAGTTACAGAGAGCAAGAAGGTCTCCCCTCAGCTCCTGTTCTCCAGGCTGAACCTCCTAGGTCCCTCAGCCGCTCCCATCACACTTGTGCTCCAGCCCCTTCACCAGCTTTGTTGCCCTTCTCTGAACTCGCTGAGATGTAGGCATCAAAGTGTAGATATCACACGTGACAGTTGCCTGAGCTCCCACTGTAGCCAGTGGGACTTGATTTGGTTGCCAAGCCCTGAATGTCTTAGAGGCATCTCCAGGTGCTCCACCAGGAGTTGTGGTTTTGCACCATGCCTGTCAAGCCCATGCAGATGTCCCAGGGCGCATCAAGTAGTATCAGACACCAATGTTTAGGTGACTGAATCAGTTCTAGGTATGATGTGAAGATGAATCCCACCATTTACATCTTCTGTTGCTCTTTCCCGTACAAAAATTGCCACTCTGAACAGAAAGGACCTGAAAGCCCTTGTAGGATGGTTTGGGGATCCCAGACCCAGAACAGGAGGGCTTGACACCCAGAACTGCTCAGAGCAAGATTTGGTTGCGCTCACACAGCTCTGAGCTGGTGTCAAGTGCAGGTGTGGACCTCTGTGTGTCAGTCCCAGTCTGTGTCGGGATGTGACGCAAGACTGTAGGACAGGTGAATGTCCCTTGTGGCTGAAGAGCAAGAACCCCTTTCAACCATCATTTTTACAATGAGGGTGGCAAAATACTCAAGAACTCCTTTTGGCTTCGTTTTTTTGATGAGGGTGGTAAAACACTGGCCCAGGTTGCCCAAAGAGGTGGTGGATACCCCATCCCTGGAGACATCCCAGGCCAGGCTGGACAGGGCTCTGAGCAACCTGATTTGGGTGCAGATGTCCCTGCTCATGGCAGGGGTGGGAATGGATGAGCTTTGAAGGTCCCTTCCAACCCGAACTATTCTATAATTCTTTCATGGCTATCATCAGGGAATTAGGAGTCCTGCCATGTCCGGCTCCACTTAACATTTTTCATTTGCTGCTGTCACTGGGAGAAGAGAGAATTGAAGCTTTTCAGCCTTAATGCTTTGCTGTGACATGACAGCTCCCAAGGGAACAGTAACCGGCCAAAGTTAATGACAGGGACATCTCTACCACACTCACTCCAGCAACCTATACCCTGACCTGGAGTGAAATACAGTCATTAGCTCTAATGATGGGATAGGTATTAATGCCGGTAGTAGGCAGCTGATAGATTGGCCTGGAGGGTGCCTGGAGCTCCTGTCACCACTGTGTGCTGCTTATCACTGGCTTGAAAGATGCAGAAGGGTTTAAAGGGTCATTGGGGTCTGGAAAGGAGATCGTGCAGAAAAGCAGGCATTATGGGTGCAACCACGCTCACAAACAGATCAAGTCTCCTCTGCTGACTCTCAGCCCCCAGGCACCCACTTGCACACATGTTGGTCATTAATTCCTGCGCTCCCTTCTGCAAGGCTGTTTGTCGTCAGTGCAGTTGGGTTCACACCACGTTTGGCTCCTTCCTCTAGCAGGCCTTGAACTGTAACATACCCCAAGCCACGTCCCAGGCGTGCAAAGCCCCATCTTGGACTTGTGCCATGTACGCCCAACTCTAATGGGCTACAGCCTGGCCTGCACATTCTTTCAATAACTTTGAAATTAAAATATTATCATCATCCTCAACAACAATAATAGAAGGTGTTAATAACAACGATAACAACAATAACAATGATAATAATGACAACAATATTAAAGGCTGACAGAGTTGGGGTGTTCGGCCTGGAGAAGAGAAGGTTCTGGGGAGACCTTATTGTGGCCTTTCCGTACTTAGAAGGGGCCAGTAAGAAAGATGGGGACAGACTTTTTAGTAGGGGCTGTTGTGACAAGACGAGGGGTGATGGTTTTAAACTAAAGGAGAGGAGATTTAAACCAGACATGAGGAATAATTTTTTTTTATGATGAGGATGGTGAGAGCCTGTCCCAGGCTGGCCAGAGAGGTGGTGGATGAACCATCCCTGGAGACATCCCAGGCCAGGCTGGACGGGGCTCTGAGCAACCTGAGCTGGTGCAGATGTCCCTGCCCATGGCAGGGGGGGCACTGGATGAGCTTTGAAGGTCCCTTCCAACCCAAACTATTCTGTGATTCTATACCGTTATCATATATAATATGTTGCTATTATTGTTGTTATTATTATTATTTGCAATTTAGGCTGTTTCTCAGATGTTCAGCTGCAGGACTGGTAGAGCCAAAAGGGCTCCTCCGTCTATCTTCTGCCTGATGCTCATGGTGAAGGGAAGAGTTGCAGAAGAGCATCCTCTGTTGAGAGGTTGTTGCTCACCACACCAAGGCTCTGTGCTTCCAATCTTGAGATTCCCTGCCTTTCCATTAAAACCAGCAGGTCTTCCATGAGCATTATGCCACCATATGTCATAGTCTGGTCTCTGCAGAAAGGGAGTCCCCCCAAAATGACTGCTAGCAGCTGGAAAAATTTTAGCCTCTCCAAAATTTTGCTCGTGAATATTTATAATTACTGCAACAGAGCAAATATCCACAGGGCTGCGTTTCTTTTGTTACTTTTTTAAAAACACAAGTGGTTTCCAACTGCTGGTGCGATGGAGGAACACCAGCCAGTGAGTGTTATATGTCAGTAAACTTTCCCCTCACACGCAGGATGAGGGTTTCAGAGTCACTGTGAAAGGCCCCAATTCTGCTTATGAGTCTATATGACAAATATGTACTTTTTAACATATATAACTTCGCATTTTCGAACATTAAAAAAGTCAGCCTATGAACCTGGGTGATGTTTTAGACTTTTCACAGCCCAGCAGTCTTGTAACAATTTACTCCGGAAATATGATCCAGACAGAAGGGAAAAAAAAACCCCACTGCTAAGCTGTATTGAAATTCACACTGACATAGGCTGAAAGTTGCTGCTCTGCAGCAACATCTAGCGATGTTTTTGTGCACAACAAAAAAACCCCTCATGGTTTAGATTATAAACCCATTATAAGGAGAGAACAACAGGTTGGAGTGGTAGATCGATGAGTAGCTCCCTTGAGGTCAAAAGGCACCTGAACCCAGATGTGAATCTAGATGTGCTTTAGCCGGAGTCATGTTTATGGCTGAACATGACAATTCTGAACGCCCCTTCTGTAGCTCCTTCTGTATCTCCCAGCTGAACAACTGACCTTGGCATAAGGGTTTTAGGGGACAACAGGGACATGGGGACCTTGGATAATGCTGAAAAGGGACACATAGAATCATAGAATGGTTTGAGATGGAAGGTACCTTATCTCTCGACCTTACCTCTCCCACTAACTGAAATTCTGGTTGTGCTGGTGAGGTGGTTTAGCTCCTTGTCAGTCATGTATTTGTACAAACTGGTGAGACTGCAGCCATGTATTTTGTCCAGATGAGGTGGTGCAGTTGAGAGAGCTCAGATGAGAGGTGTGGAGCTGTGGGAAAAGCATCATGACCTAAGGAGTGTCTGATTGCTCTGGTTGGAGATGTGCTATTGATTGCCATATTTCTTCTTTGGGGCTGTTGCCCATGGCATAGGTTGGTCATAACCAAACCTAAACAAGCCCAGTTAAGCTCTGATGAACCCTTATCATCTCCACTTGCCTTGGAGAGAGCTAGATTTAGGTTATGGTAGGACTCAATGATCTTGAGGGTCTCTTCCAACCAAAATGATTCTATGATTCTATTGAGGAGCAGCTGAGGGAACTGGGTGGGGTTCAGCCTGGAGAACAGGAGGCTGAGGAGAGACCTTCTCACTCTCTACAACTACCCGAAAGGAGGTTGTTGGTCTCCTCTCCCAAGTAACAAGTGATAGGATGAGAGGAAACGGCCTCAAGTTGCACCAGGGAAGGTTCAGATTGGACATTAGGAAACATTTCTTCACAGAAAGTGGTGCCAAGCAGTGGAACAGGCTGCCCAGGGAAGTGGTGGAATCCCCATCCCTGGAGGTGTTTAAAAGATGTGTAGATGAGACTCTGAGGGACATGGTTTAGTGCTAGATTTAGGTTACGGTTAGACTCGATGATCTGGAGGGTCTCTTCCAACCAAAATGATTCTATGACTCAATGATTCTAAGTTTGTAGCTTTGCAGTGTGGTGGGACTTGCCCTGAGAAGACATCAGCAAGGGCTAGGAGAGGTGTCTGTCAGCCATGGAAAGAGGAGGTAGCTGGTCCCTGGTACAGTGCTGCTTGACCACACCGTTCCTTTTTCTGCTTGTTCTCCAGGTGCCTATTCCTTATCCGTCAGGGACAGTGACTCTGCACATGGGGACATCATCAAACACTACAGGATACGCTCCTTAGATGGTGGGGGATATTATATTTCACCCAGGATGACTTTCTCCAGACTGCCAGATCTAATCCATCATTACAGCCGTAAGTAGCTTGTCTTCCCTCTTGGGTTTGTCTCCTAGCAGAAGGTGGGCACGTGGGCAGAGGGAGGATGGGCTTACAAGCCACCACCACCACTCTATCCACTCCCATGGGACAGATGTCCTTCCCCAAGCAGAATTTGGTCATCAATGTCCTGTCTTTCATCCTAGAGCATTGTGAAGGTGAGCTCTGCCCACAGCCCTGTAATCAGTGAATTTCTCCCACCAGGAAAGGAAAGAGATGAATGCTGAAGGGATATGCAGGAGGGATGCTTGGGAAGCAGGGTTTGGACTTGCTGTGCAGAAGAATTTGCTCCTTATGTCTCCCTTTGAGCTTTTTCCTTTCATTTGGTCCATTTGGGGTGCCTTCATCCCTGTGGCTGGAACATTTGTGTGGTTGTGGAGGTTTCCATGGTCCGACTTTTTCCTGGCATGCGTATATGGAGAGGAGGTCAGTGCTGTGCCTGAAAGTTCAGTCCATCCCATTGAACTGTCCTGTATTTTGTCCTCATACAGAGAAAGGGGATGGCCTGTGCCAGCGGCTCACAGTTCCCTGCAAATCCTTGGTTCCCCAGAGACCCTGGGCACAGGACGAATGGGAGATCCCACGGGAATCTCTGAAGCTCGTGAAGAAACTTGGCAGTGGGCAGTTTGGGGAAGTGTGGATGGGTAAGTATAATTCCCCCATTCCAGGGAAGAAATATATAAACAGAGGAGATGGAAACTCCTCTTTCCCCAAGAAAAGATTAGTCTTGGAGTGAGGATCCTAAAGTACGAACACATATTTCATAGAAGCATAGAATCATAGAATGTCCTGAGTTGGAAGGGACCCACAAGGGTCATCGAGTCCAACTCCTGTCCCTGCACAGGACAACCCCACAGTTCACACCATGTGTGAGGGTATTGTATTTATGGGTACACACGCAACAGTAGATGCCATATCCTTGGGAAGGACCAGGCAGGTTGTGTTTGCATAGATCAGCAGATGACCATGGGTTTCGTAGGTTAGTTACATGCGATGTGTGTTGAACTATATACTTATCTCCTGAGACATGCTCTCATTCTTCCTGGGAATCCTGGGTATGATTGCAGGATTACACACAGCAAGGTAGCTGGGTGACACTATCCCACTTTTTCTGCTTCCTTGTTCCACTTTCTAACCCAGATCTGAATCCCTTATGACTCTCTGCCCACTGCAAATCAGTGGGAGAGGAAGCGGGGTGAGGTCAGCTTCCTTTGTGTCCTCTTTGTGGTTGCCTGTTGCCTGGGCAATTGGGACTGTGGACAGGACCAGATTGAGTCGACATCCTGACTGCAGTGTCCTGGCTTTCTCAATAGTATTTGGGTTATCTGAGAACCCAGCTGGTGGGAGGCCTCAGGAATTTCATCCAGGAGTCTTGCCAGGCTGTGAGTATGGGCTCATTACATGGATGTCCACCATCCAGAGCAGGGATGATCCCTGATGAAGTAACGAGGATTGACAGTTGTGCCATGTCTATCCCTTCTCCTCTCATACCTGATGGCTGCCCAGAGCCCACTGGTACTGAGATTTAACCTTCATTTCTTGCTGGGAAATTAAAAGTTGTTACTGATGTTTTCTGCTCTCCGATCCACAAGCTCTTCTGTTCCTTATTGCACAACCTGACAGAGCCCGTAGAGAGGCCAGAATTCCTCAATGCATCATTATCCCTCTGCAGGCTACTACAAGAACAACATCAAGGTGGCTGTGAAGACCATGAAGGAGGGCAGCATGGATCCTGATGCTTTCTTGGCAGAGGCAAACTTGATGAAGAGGCTCCAGCATAACAAACTGGTCCGGCTATATGCAGTAGTCACAAAGCAGCCCATCTACATTGTGACAGAGTACATGGCCAATGGTGAGGACCCTCATGGAGATTTTTGGTTAGGTTTCTGCAAAATCAGGTCAACGAACTGGCTGATACTCCCATCATAAGGGGGGTGGGGAGGAGATCATTGTACCAAATCTGTTAGAAGAAACACTAAGTGATGCACAAGTTTGTTTCTAGTACCAGAAAGGACTTTGTGGGCTATGAAATTCTGCCTCTTGTGGCCTTGTATTTCATAAGCTACTTCACAAGATGGTGGTGCTCCATTTGAAGAGTATTTAAAGTTCTTGTCTCCACTGTTCCTACTGGAAGTTTGTTTCAGATTTTTACTGCCTTCATGGTGAGAATGTCCTTACTTTTGCCTCTCTTGCCTATAAGGCTTTGAGTGAAGAATGGCCAGCAGTTTGCAAAAGGTCTGTGCAAATTAGAGTGGGGAAGAGGGCTGCATTTGGGAACTTTCCTAATGGAAGATGCTCCAGTGGACACCCACCGTGGTTCCTCAGATTTTCTCTGGGATGTAGGCAGATTTGTTGTATATATTCAGAGAAGCATCAGGGAAAACAAATGCACAAGCTTATTTGGAAGAGTCACAGCAGTTCTCTCCTCTTTTGCAGGGTGTTTGCTTGATTACTTGAAGACAGAAGAAGGAAGCCAACTGAATCTCCCCAAGCTCATTGATATGTCAGCTCAGGTTAGTGAACAGCCTCTGGGAAATGGACTCAAGACCAGGATTTGCTATTGCCTCAGTGAAACTCTTGCAAGTCTGAAGTCTGTCAGAGTGCTGATTTCATGGAGAAAACCAGCACCTCCTGGTGTTGTCTCTCAGGGTTTCTCTCTCAGCCTTCTTGTATTGATGTGCATGTCAGCTCAGCAATGCCCTGCTGTCCCTAGGACAGCCTCTGGGGATCTTAACTAAAGAACTGGGGATTTTTGGGGAGGTCATTTTGTTTTTCTGGCTTGCTGAGCAGGAAATAAGTTGTGTTTGGTGGTTTTGTTGTTGTTGTTGTTGCTGTTGTTTTTTCCAAAAGGAAGAAAAAGCTCAACAGAGACTTTCAATGTAGAGACATTTTGGCTTTAGGCAGTTCTTCCCTTCTGATATTATGCATAAAGGATGTTCTGGTGCTTATATCTGGCAATATTGCTCCTTATCACAGAATCACAGAATCACAGCATGGCTGGGGTTGGAAGGGACCTCTGGAGATCATCCCGTCCAACCCACCTGCTAACGCAGGGTCACCAGAGCAGGTCACACAAAGTTGGTCCAGGTGGGTTTGAATGTCTCCAGAGAAGGAGACTCCACACCCACCCTGGGCAGCCTGGTCCAGGCTCTGGCACCTCCCAGGAAAGAAATTTCTCCCCATGTTTAGATGGAACCTCCCGTGTTTCAGTCTGTGCCCACTGCCCCTCACCCTGGCGTTGGGCATCACTGAACAGAGTCTGGTCCCATCCTTTTGACATCCACCCTTGAGACATTTATCAGCATAAATAAGATCCCTCTCTCAGCCTTCTCCAGGCTGAACAGACTCAGCTCTTTCAGTCTGTCTGCATAAGAAAGGTGCTCCAGACCCAGACCCAGAGAAGAGACTTTTATCTTTGTAGGTTTGTTTCCCTCTGAGCATCCTCAGACTGTAAATGTTGTGGCTGAACTATAACATTTGAGTCCAGAATTGCATCTAAACTCAAACAGGTCAATGGTCTTGTCTGTCCCAGGCACGAGGGTGATACAGGTCTGACAACACAATGGCTGCAGCAACCCCTGGGAGAAACCTGTCCCAGGGCAACCTTATGTACCCAAACCTCCTCTCCAAGTTCGGGGTTGAAACTTTGAATGTAATCATTTGGCATGGACTGAGTTGTCCAGAAGGCTATCCACCACAATGCTCAAATAGTCCCCACGGTGGACACTATCACTGGGGCTGAGCAAGTGCATGTGGATGTCACATCTCCACGGGCACCTGGAAGCACTCACCCACCCTGCACACCCTCCTCGCATCCCTCCACACAGTTTGCAGCATCCTATGCTGTGCATCACTTCCAGGACTGCATTCAGGATAAATATAAAGAAGAAATTTTTGACAGTGAGGATGGTGGAACACTGTCCCAGGTTGGCCAGAGAGATGGTGGCTGAACCATCCCTGGAGACATCCCAGGCCAGGCTGGACGGGGCTCTGAGCAACCTGAGCTGGTGAAGATGTCCCTGCTCATGGCAGCGGTGGGACTAGATGAGTTTTGGAGGTCCCTTCCAACCCAAACTGTTCTGTGATTCTATCACTTTGCCCATCCCTCAAGACATGAGTGTCAACCAGAAGGACAGCTTCCATCGCTCCCCCTTCCACCCCAGCACCACCTCCCCAGGGCGGGGATTCAAACACTCACTGGGTAGCTCTGGGAGGAGGAGGAAAAAGGCTGTCTCTCTCGAACTATTTTGCAATCTGTTCATCTGCGGTGTTGGGATGACATCATGGCCCAACAGGCACCCAACCCTCTTGAGCCCAATTTTGGATCCTGTCGCATCCGTTGGAGTTAAAATTAGCAAGCTCTGGGCTGATGTTCTCGATCCTGTGGTCAGTCTTGAGAATACATGCTCGAGAGCACGCTGGGCTGGAACAGGCCCGTCGCCGGGTACTATCTCATTAACATCAGGACAGGAAATTACATCAATTCTTCCATTTTCCACTGCAGCAAACAGCACTTGCACTGAAGGGGTGTTGACACAGGTTAGAAATGCAGCATTGGAAAGTATGTGTTGGTATCCTGTTCAAAACCACATGTAAGTCGAGACGCTGATGTGAATCTGTATGGAGTGGAAAATCGCTCTGCCCTCACCCACAGACGTGTGAAAGCTTTAATAGGTCCTAACCATTATTAGCAGGGGTTTTGCACATCTACTCACCCTCCTGATAAACCCTCCTAACCCAAATCTGGGACTCGACTGATAGAACAACTTTGCAGCCTCTTTTTTTTCTGTATCTCTCAGCACCCAGCAATAAAAAATTGCTGCCATCATTTATAGTCTCGTCACACACCAGACACCTCCCCAGGGCTGCTCCCTGCTCTGAACACCTGAACAATGGAGGATGATGTTGGGAACAAGAAACTCCCAAATATAAGTTTGGAGGTGGCTGAAGAAGTTCAGCACATACAGAGTCATGTGTTTATGGGTATGTGAGGTCTTCTGTCCTAATGCGTCCTGTAGGTATCAGAGGGGACTGTGTTGTGTTCGGTGTCCTAGCCTGGATCCAGCACAGGAAGAGAAAACAAAAACCTCAGTTTTGTTGCAAAGGAATCTCCCAAGGGGTGTCCCCAAGGCAGATCAGTGAAGGAGAACAGAGGGAGTTGCTGAATATCATCTAGTTGTTCTCCCAGATCTGGACTTTGCTACCATGACTGAGAGATGGAGAAGCTCTTTGAGGGTTTTTTCTTTTTTAAATTCACCTATTTAATCTGGAGTGTCTGTGATTAAAATCCCAACCAGAGAGGAGAGTCTTGTGGCAGAAACTGGAAATCCAGTGATGTGGCTTTGGGTTTGCTTCAACTTTCTGCATCTCGCTGCAGACATGGCTCGAGGCTGTAACTTCTGAGCAAAACAGAGAGTGAGCTGTCTGTTCTGCTTGACTTGGCTGCTTCAAGCGTTTGGTGGCTGGGTGCATGCTGGTAGAGCTGCACACTGGCAACTCCTCTTTTGCTCAGGGGAGTGGGACTGGGGGCTGTGCCACCACCTCGAGACTTTCCAGGGAGTGGAGGGAGACCATGAGTCCCATGAACAGCCATGGTTTTATGCAATAGCCACCAAAACCAGTGGGAAATGGACTCACAGCTCCACCACAGCAGAGGTCATTCAGTCAGAGAGAAAAGGACCTGTACTCCAGTCTTCATCCAGGACACGTACATCTCCATGAACTGGAGAGAGTTCAGAGGAGGGCGACAAGGCTGGTGAGGGGTCTGGAGCACAAGTGTGATGGGGAACAGTTGAGGGACCTGGGGCGTTCAGCCTGGAGAACAGGAGCTGAGGGGAAACCTCACTCTCTACAGCTGCCTGAAAGGAGGTTGTAGCGTGCACATGTGCATGGACAGTATCTATTTATGTATGTGTGTACCTCTCTAGCTGCTTATCTATCTGTCTGTTGATCTATCTGTCCATGCATCCATCTATGGAGCATGTGTACATGTCCATGCACATGGAGGCAAGTGAGTAACCTTATACGCACACTGTGTTTTTCTAAAGGTGGGTAAGATGAAGGCAGGATAGCTTGTTGTCATGGGGAGCTGACTGACGAAGATGGACTTTTCCTCCTCTCCCAGGTGGCAGAGGGAATGGCCTACATTGAGAGAATGAACTCCATCCACCGTGACTTGAGAGCCGCCAACATCCTCGTCTCAGAGACCCTCTGCTGCAAAATTGCTGATTTTGGCCTGGCCAGGATCATCGAGAACGAATACTTTGCACAAGAAGGTGGGTGTCGTTCCCAGGGTTGACTCACCAACACATTGCCTTTGTCTCCAATCCTCCTGTCACACAGACGTGCCAAGATATGAGACATCCAAGATCTGGGCTGGGACACGGGACACCATCACCGATGGTGTGAGACCAGAGGTCCCATTGCTGCCATTGTCAGCACCCTGGTAGCGGGCAGAGCGAGCAAAAGAGCCAAAAACAGGGTCCCAAGAGTGGGGGACAACAAAGAGCAAGTGAGGTTTGCAGAGGGAAATGGGAAAAAAAAATGTTTTGGCACTGTTTGGGGGAGTCCTGCTGAATCTCAGGTTGTGTTACTGGAGAAATTTGGCCTCTGCTGATGGTACTCGCTGCCTGTGCTGGCACGTTCGCACTGAGTCAGTCTGGAGGGAAGGAAATAGCAGCGTAAGTCGGTCACCGCAGCCTGTGGGGCTGCAGGGGGGAGCTGGAGCCACGAATCTGGACCTGAAGGTGGTTTCCAGATGTCCCGGGCAAACCAAGCCCAGAGCAGATCTGGTGCCTTCCATCACAGAGGGACAACTTGCAAAACTTGGGAGAAGGTGTGCAGCTTGGCAGGTGTTTCTCATAGGAACAGAGTGCCTTGAGCATCTAAAACAAAAACAGAAGGAAAAAAAAAGGAAAAGAGGAGAGGAGAGGAGAGGAGAGGAGAGGAGAGGAGAGGAGGAAAAGGAAAGGAAAGGAAAGGAAAGGAAAGGAAAGGAAAGGAAAGGAAAGGAAAGGAAAGGAAAGGAAAGGAAAGGAAAGGACAGGACAGGACAGGACAGGACAGGAAAGGAAAGGAAAGGAAAGGAAAGGAAAGGAAAGGAAAGGAAGGAAAAGAAAAGAAAAGAAAAGAGAAAAGAAAAGAAAAATTGAAATAAAACAAAATAGAAAATAAAATAATAAAATAAAAAAATAAAATAAAATAAAATAAAATAAAATAAAATTAAATTAAATTGGCATACAAACCCCAATAACCCTCATGTTAATTTTAAATCTCCTTATGACTCCACTTGCAAAACTAAGACTCCTGCTTAGGCTGAGTCTCTGAACTAGTGCAGGAGACCTTGGCCAGGAGAGGTGACAACTGGTTTGGCGGTGCAGAGGTCGACCTGCAGCCATTGGACCACAACTTTAAGTCCAATTCCTCCATTGGCAGTTGCTTCTCTGTAGTTCGAGGTCAGATATGAGATTGTGTCATTCAGATTGTGAAGAGTCTTTATAGAGCACCAGGGAAACAAACAGAAAGGACTGAAATAAAACAACTAAATCTGGCAAAAGTGGCTCTTACCAGAAGATTTTCAAATTTTTGAAATCTCTCCTTTCTTAAGAGTTGGGATAAAGCTAAAATTCCCCAAAGAGAATATTCTGGGGAAAGAAAAGTGAATAGATTTTTTTCTCTAAGATAGGGAAATTTTCTTTCATTTTGCTATTCCCAAAATACTTTATGATACATATTATGCCAATTTCAACATGTAAAACTATTTCAAAGTACTAAAAGCTCACAAATGCAATTCATGGAATGTCATGAAGGGGTACTGCGATAATGCTGCAATTTTTAAGGCATTTTTTAGCAGTAAGAGAAGTTTTGATGAAATTAATACAATTCTGTTAAAATACCCAAAGGAGCTACATTTCCAGTGGAAACTAGTTCCTATCAACATTTTTTCCAGCTAGCTTTACTTTGAACAATTTTCTCTTCACAGATTGCATTTCCAAGCCTCCTCAGTCTACTTGTCAGAGTGTGATGTGCAAGAATAAAGCAACTAATTTCGCACACCGCATTTGGGCTTTCAGTCCTGAAATAAAAATGTGGCTTCCTCTGCAGCCTTTAACACATTCAGTTCCTACTTATCAAGGTGTTTGGGGATTTTTTTTTTTTTTTGCCTTAGCTAAACTGAAATTGCAATCTTATGGTCATTGCTGTATGCAGTGTGCAAAAAAAGAACTTGGAGGACAAAAGAAAATGGGACTTATTCTATTTTTAAATACATACGTAGCTTTAAGAACTGGAGAATTTATATTTGCTGCATCATTTATGTACTTTTGCTCAAAACAGCCCCCTTGCAGTGAGTGATTTTATACAGAATTAAATCCTACTGTTGTTGTCCTCTTGTAAAGCTACTCAAGGAATTGGCTTTGAGTAGCACAGAGAGATAGTTTGGGCCACAGCGCTGTTCCCATTCCTGGCTCCATTCCTGAGACCCCAGTGCTAAACACACACGAGATGTAAAGGTGTTCTAAGACTGCAGATTCCTCTAACTTCTTCAGTAAAATAGTTCACCTACATTTTTTTAATATGCATATTATCAGTGACCTCATGCACTGTTTTTTTCACTGTTTCACCTCTGTGGATCAGTATGGATAGATGTTTATAAGCGTATAATGTTTATATGCATGATGTTTATAAACATATGAAATAAGTATTTTAAGACAAAATAGCCTTGATGGCACTGGGGAAAAGAACCAAGAAAGGCAGAGACGCCAGGCAGAAATGACCTTTTAATAAATGCAGGAGATAGACAGCAATTACTAGAGAACTGGAGGTGTTTAGCCTTGAGAACAGGAGCTGAGGGGAGACCTTCTGATCTCTGACCTGCCTGAAAGGAGCTTGGAGCCAGGGGGGGTCGGGCTCTGCTCCCCAGGAACAAGCGCCAGGACCAGAGGAAACGGCCTCAAGTTGCACCAGGGGAGGTTGAGGTTGGATCTGGGGAACAATTTCTTCCCCAAAGGGCTGTGGGGCATTGGAACAGGCTGCCCAGGGCAGTGCTGGAGTCACCATCCCTGGAGGGGTTGGACAGATGCGTAGATGAGGTTCTCAGGGACCTGGGGTAGTGCCAGGGGTGGAGTAACCGTTGGACTCGATGATCTTGAGGGTCTTTGCCAACCAAAATTATTCTAGGAAATTCTATGAAAGTATCTTCCTCTGGTCTTATCTCCATAACTCCACAGCACCATCTAGAAGCCCCATAACAGCCTTCTGATGCAGGCAACAGCCTGCAGGACCCAGGGCTCAGTTTTGGGGGGCTGCTTGTCCATGCCTGCAGGAGCACAGGGAGATGCTGTACCTCCATGTGCTATTTCCCTTTTCTTCATCCTCACAGGTGCCAAATTCCCGATCAAATGGACAGCACCAGAGGCCATTAACTTTGGAGTTTTCACCATCAAATCTGATGTGTGGTCTTTCGGGATCCTCCTGACAGAAATCATAACCTATGGCAGGATCCCTTACCCAGGTACGCTGTGAACACGGGATGAATGAGCATCAGCTTCAAAGCGTCTAGCGCTGCTTTACACTTGGAGACACGTACCCAAGTGCACACACGTGTGCCCAGACACACACCCGTGTCTCTTCACGGTGCGTTTCCTTTTCTGGGCTCTCCTAAATGTCATTTATAGCTGTGAAAGCCAAAACCTACGGAGGGGAGTCAGGGAGGCGATAGAGGGATGGAGGAGGGAGTGCAGCCTTAAAGGGATGGTGCTCAGATATGGCCCGGCATCGCAGTCCCTCACACTCCTGCAGCCCCACCTGGATGTGAGTTACTGGGACCACTGATCTTCTCCACCAGGGTGGTGAATAACTCCTGTTGGGTTGTATTTTCCTCCAGGAATGACCAACCCAGAGGTGATTCGCAATCTGGAAAGGGGCTACCGCATGCCCTGCCCGGACATGTGCCCCGGCGAACTCTACAACATCATTCTGAAATGCTGGCGAAACAAGCCAGAGGAGCGCCCGACCTTCGAGTACCTGCAGTCGTTCCTTGAGGACTTTTACACTGCCACGGAGAAGCAGTATGAGCCAGAGCCTCAGCAGTAAACCACGGTCCCACCAGCACCTGGGGACAGACCTGGAGGAAAGCCACCATCTCACGCAGCCTGGCAATGGCTCATTTCAGGCTTTTCCCTTTCTCCTGTGTGCCACCACGATGTGTTTGGAGATTGGGAATGAGGAGGGACATGAGGGAAGTGGATGCTGCCAGCTCTGTGGTTATCATGGAGACTGGTGAGGTGGTTGAGAGCTGGCACAGCATCTTCTCCATCCACCTTAGAGGTCTGTACCCATTTCAGAGACATTGTCTCTACCACGAAGAACAGTGGATTCCTTCATGACCCACACAGAGAAAGAAAAGCCCCTCAGCCCTGCAACTGCATCCCCAAGAAGTGGGGTGCATGGCTGGGGTGATAGTTGGGGGGGGTGAAAAATCTCGCCCCTCTTCTGAAGCCATTGCTGGCAATACTACCACCCCCTTCATGCCACAGGCAGGGATGGGAGTGTGTCCTTTCTGCACCTCCTTGGGCCGCACCAGCCCCCCAAGGTCTGGAGCAATCTCTCCAAGTGGTGCCTCCCTTCTGCCCCAAGCCAATAATAAAGAATGGAATAAGACCATTGCCCATTTCTCAATTCGGGTTTCAGGGTGAGAATAGGTCCTTGGGCTTCTCGTGCCCGCCCTCAGCCCATGGAGGAGAAGGAGGAGAGGACATGGGGGTCCCCGGGCAGCTGGGGGTGATGCTGGGGTGGTACCCAGGGGGATGCCAAGGGTGCACCCCAGTGACCACCGGCACGGAAGAGATGGAGCCCGGAGTCCGGAGAGATATTCGTGGTGTGGCCACGAGATGTCCCTCCTTCCCCACAAATCTGGGTGGCTCCTGTCACCAAAAAAAAAAAAAAAAAAAAGCCCAAAAAATTTAAAAAAATACCCTCCTTGCTTTGCTGAGCCCTTCACTGCCCAAACTCCTGATGCAGCATCAGTGCATCATGTCAGCCCCACAGCAGGTCCACATCCAGCACCAGGAGGGTTCAAATGCCCTTTCCCTGCTCTCAAATACGTCTGGGAGCCACTGCTCTGGAGTTAATGGCCATGTCAGGCTGCAGGGTGGTCTCTGATCAGTAGTTAGCTGGGTTGGGAGGGTGGAGGATGAAGAAATAAGGCAGAGATGGCACACTGAAGGGGTGTGAGGACCAGGTTGGGACCCAGGTGGACCCCCCTTCAAGTTATGGAGCTGAGCAGCAACTCTTTGGGGTGCTTGGTCTGCTGTTTTCTACCCCATGAACCAGATTTTGAGTCGCGAACCAGATTTTGAGTCTTGCTGTAGAGAGAGTTCCTCATAGTGTAATGTCAACAGGGTGATACACGAAAGAAACAGCAAAGATGACCTCTGTGTTGCAGAAAAAATACCTGACCATCACCAACACTTGACACAGAGTTACCTGAGTAGAGCCTAGAAGGAAAAAGGAGTGAGAAGGTTCATAACAAATCTGTAGGGACAAGAGTGCTACCAGCAGCTACATTCACTCCAACGCCTTGATCTTCAGTGCCAGAACCTGTCCAACACCTGTGATGAAAAAATCCCCCAATACGATGCCAACATCACTCCCCAGGTGTTCCTGACAGGACAATGTTGCTTGTGTCAAGGTGAATGGGACTTTGCCTGACTTCAAATGCTGTTTATCCCTCCATTGCAGACCCACAGCTGGGAGAAAGAATATGGTGGGACTGGTTTTGCATTCACGGGAGGCCAAAGTCTTTGGAGATGGCTGGTTTTTACAGCTTGGAATTGTCATTCCCTGCACCCTCAGGAGTGAAGGAGGCTTTAATAGCAGAAAACTGGTGTCTCAGGCACAGGAGGAGGGGAACGAGGTGAGATGATCCAGCCTCAGAAATCCTAGATCTAGTGGAGACACCCTAGGGTGTCCAGGACGTTTCCACACGGCTGGTGGACAGGGGTCTCTGGGAGACCTGCATCCCTCTAGGACTGCAGCTGAAGCTGGATGGGAAACCTGGGGTTGTTCAGGAGGTGGGATTTCACCCCCACAAATTGTCCAAATCAGGAGGCAAATTAACCTCTGGTGTTTCAGAGCTCTTTTCTTATCCCACCCATGACACATCTGATCTGCAATGGCTTTCCACAGCAGATCCGTGGACAGCTTCACTCCTCATGGAAGAAGATGAGGTTTCCTTCCAGACATTTCTATGAGAAGTCATCTTCTGATTCATCATGAAGAGCTGAGAAGCAGCTGTGTGGCCAGGGCATGGACATGGTTAGATAGAAAGACACATAGATGAGGTTCTTAGGGACATAGTTTAGCGCCAGTGTTGGGTTAATGGTTGGACTCGATGCTCTTGAGGGTGTCTTCCAACCAAAATTATTCTATGATTCTATGATCAAACCATCAGCAAACCTCATCCAACCATCTCCATCTTCACAACATGGTTCCTGGGCCCCCTGGACCCAGTGCTAGTAGGTCCTAGTGCTAATTTAAGATGGAACAGGCTTGGCCCACTTGTTTCATGGTTCCAAGGGACAAGGTGTATGTGCTGTAACTACAAAAAGCCCGTTTTGAACAAGAAACATTTATTAGTCATTTATTCAATAATTTCACTGGAGATGAAGAAACAGCCTTTCCCCCTGCTTGAACTCCATCTTGGTCTTTCACATCTACCAGGAGCTCCATGCAGAACTAGATGATTTCTATTAATGAGGTGACACACTGCAAATAAACACAGAGGAAAGATATATGACGCCTTGGCTGCAAGTATTTTATTGAACTGAAAACTGGGAATTATTTGTGTTGGAATAAACCAGGAAGAAGAGTTACAGGGTTTTTTCTAAGCACTTGTGCATGGCTTTATCACCCGAGGCCAAAGAGTCAAGTAGTGTAGCTCAATTTAGAAAGGAAATGGATATTTTTATGGCCAATAGGAGCATGTGGCCAAGACCGGGGTGAACATAACAGACTGTGAGTTTTGTTTCTTTTGCAATGGAAACCTTAGACTTTTTTATTCATGTTGCACAATATCTGTTGAATTTTGTTCCCTGCAATGCCTGTGATAAATGGGTAGGGCAGACACTGACCTGGCTGCATAGTCATACGTTCTTCCATCACAAAGCCATTGCAGAAGCCACTGGCAACTCCTCTTTTGCTCAGGGGATTGGGACTGGGGGCTGTGCCACCACCTCGAGACTTTCCAGGGAGTGGAGGGAGACCATGAGTCCCATGAACAGCCACAGTTTTATGCAACAGCCACCAAAACCAGTGGGAAACAGACCCACAGCTCCACCACAGCAGAGGTCATCCAGTTAGAGAGAAAAGGACCTGTACTCCAGTCTTCATCCAGGACACGTACATCTCCATGAACTGGAGAGAGTTCAGAGGAGGGCGACAAGGCTGGTGAGGGGTCTGGAGCACAAGTGTGATGGGGAACAGTTGAGGGACCTGGGGCATTCAGCCTGGAGAACAGGAGCTGAGGGCAGACCTTCTCACTCTCTACGACTAACTGAAAGGAGGTTGTAACATGGAGGTTGTTGGTCTCTTCTCTCAAGTAACCAGTGATAGGACAAGAGGAAATGGCCTCAAGTTGTGCCAAGGGAGGTTTAGGTTGGATCTTGGGAACAATTTCTTCCTGGAAAGGGCTGTTGGGCATTGGAACAGGCTGCCCAGGGCAGTGGTGGAGTCACCGTCCCTGGAGGGATTTAAAAAATGCATAGATGAGGTTCTTAGGGACATGATTTAGTGCCAGTGTTGGGTTAATGGTTGGACTCAGTGATCTTAAGGGTCTCTTCCAACCAAAATGATTCTATGATTCTATCAGGGACTTCAGTCAAAATCCCAGGTGAGAAGTGGGGTGCCATCTCCTGTGACCTCCAGCCCAGGAGACAGCTGTATTCCAGGAGGCCAGGACATCTCCAATGGCGCCAGCAAGCTCTGCAAGAGGTCCTTCACCCTCATACCTACCTGGCAGCCTATGAGGTGTCTTGTCACCATGGGTGAGCTCCAATCAGAGGCTCACAGGTGAGTCTTGGAGCAGGAAAAAGGTGGTAAAAGTGGTCCAGGTTCTCACACTCAGTTTGTGATTCTTGAGTGATCTGCAGCAGGGACTCTATCGCTCACACAAATAGCTCGGTTGCGAGAACCCTGTGAAGCTACGTGAGAAGAGCATGTTGTTTATTTTGTGCGGGCATGGGGCTGCACAAGGTGTTTTACAAGACAAGAGGCAATTTCTGCTGGAAATAGAATACGAACTCTCTGAATGGCCAAGACATGGGTTAACAGGGTTACCTAATGATATGTATCTTGCATAACAACAAAGGTAGTCCTTTGATTTCTTCCCCAGGTACCAGGTGGTCTTTCCAAAGACCACTGGAATGGTCTTTGCAATTCTCATATGGAAAAACCCAGACCACCATTATCAGTCTTTGCTACTGCTTTCCCATGCAGCCTTGGTCCTGTTACTTCACCTCAATCTTCTGTCTGAACTTTCATCTGTGCAAGTAGTGTCTGGTCTTCTGTTGGTGTTGGGTTCATCTGCATTAACACCCTGTTTGCAAGTGGTGTGAGGTGCTGGAGGGGAGGTTTCTGTGGCATTTCTCAGTTCTTCACCTACAGATGTGGAAATACCCCCATGGCTTCAGTGTAAAACCTTCTGCAGGCAATAACTGTGCACTGTGACATCTTAGCAAAGAAGAAAGTGCATCTGGAAACTTGGAGCCAGAGCCAGGGGGTGAGACGGGCATGGAAAAATCAGCAGGTGCTCAGAGGAGAGAGGTGGGAGCGAGAAAGAGTGGAGGAAAACCAGTGAGAGGGCAGGACTGTGGTGAGCAGCAACACTGAGGTGGCTTCCCTGATGTCTAGTAAGGTATGAGCTCCAGCTGAGGCATCACCAGCCGTTCATCGCTATGTGGATTTTCTCATGTCTGATAAAAGATTAAGCACAGCATAAACCACAGACTTTCCTGAGTGTGTTTAGGAAGTTGGGTTAAAATCAGAGCAGGACAAAAATCATAGAATGTCCTGAGTTGGAAGGGACCCACAAGGATCATCGAGTCCAACTCCTGTCCCTGCACAGGACAACCCCACAGTTCACACCGTGTGTCTGAGGACGTTGTCCAGTCTCTTCTTGAACACTGTCAGGCTTGGGGCTGCGACACCTCCCTGGGGAGCCTGTTCCAGTGTCCAGCACCCTCGGGGTGAAGAACCTTTTCCCAATGTCCAACTGAGATGGAAGAACAGAGCAGGGAGAAGGAAAAGAAGGGAGTGCATGGCCCTACCTAGAAGATAAAGACCTAGGGCTTCTCAGGTAAGGCTCTTCTACCCTCTTCTATCTCCCCATGCTATATTAACACCCTGATCTGCCTGACTCTGGCTCACACTGCAACCCTGTGTGTGCAGGATTCATCCAGGGCAGGGATAAAGAAGAAAAGTCCACTACATTTCCAGATCTCTGGCTAATGGGGGAGCTGGTACCCTTTTGAGGAAGGAGGTTGCCCAGCAGAGAGAGGCCTGTGTCTACTTTAACAGGCTGCAGCTGGACTCTGGAGCTGTGAGGCAATAGGTTTGGTCGACAGGTGTAAAGCAGAAACAGAGCAGAGATGTATCGAAGTCACATCCTGGGAAATTTGCTTTTTTCAGTGCCGTCCCACGCCAGGTTTGGTCCTGAGCAGAACAGCATTGGCAGGAAAGGCATCACCAACAGTGCACGCTGGCTTGTGCCAGGAGCTCAGGACCTCTCCCAGGGTGATAAAGAGCCTGTCAACCTGAGGATCTGGGTGTCCTCATCTGCTCCATGCATGACAGGGTGCCTGGAGCTTGCCACAACGACACCAAAAAGCGAGGAAGGGATTCCAGGGAAGGGAGGTGGTGAGGAGCCTTCACCTTGCTCTGGTTTACCTCCACCCGCCCACAGCAGAGCAAATATCCCCTGGTAAATACTGCAGAGCAAACAAGGGCATCAGAGTCCTGCCAGGCTGAGCTCTGGTCTCCAAGCTTCTCCACCAAAGGGAACAATGACCACTCTTTTTGCCAGGAAGGCCCCCTCCCTGGCCAGATAGCTCACTAGCCCAGTGCTTACAGCCAAGGGAGACTTCATCTGGCTTTTTTCTCCAAGAAGAAGTCTTGGTTCAGAGCATCCCCATGGGCTGGTGAAGCTCCAGGTTGGGTCTGAAAAGTGTGGGGCCCGTTCCTGAGCATGCCCTAACCAAAGGAGAGGTTGGGGACGTGAGTCACAGGCAGGCTGTGTGGGTGGCAGAGAGCACAGATGTGTTACTGATGTGACGCAAAGTGCCTGGCAAATCTGCACAAGGGCAAATCTGCCCTTCCATCCCCACCAGCGTCTCAGTGCAGCATCCCATCTCTGCCAGGAGCCAGAAAAATCATAGAATCATAGAGTCATAGAATCACAGAATGATTTGGGTTGGAAGGGACCTCCAGAGCACATCTAGCCCAACCCCTGCCATGAGTAGGGACATCTTCACCCAGCTCAGGTTGCTCAGAGCCCTGTCCAGCCTGGCCTGGGATGTCTCCAGGGATGGTTCATCCACCACCTCTCTGGCCAACCTGGGACAGGCTCTCACCACCCTCAGTGTCAAAAATTTCTTCTTTATATTTATCCTGAATGAAGTCCTGGAAGTGATACACAGCATAGGATGCTGCAAACTGTGTGGAGGGATGCGAGGAGGGTGTGCAGGGTGGGTGAGTGCTTCCAGGTGCCCGTGGAGATGTGACATCCACATGCACTTGCTCAGCCCCAGTGATAGTGTCCACCGTGGGGACTATTTGAGCATTGTGGTGGATAGCCTTCTGGACAACTCAGTCCACGCCAAATGATTACATTCAAAGTTTCAACCCCGAACTTGGAGAGGAGGTTTGGGTACATAAGGTTGCCCTGGGACAGGTTTCTCCCAGGGGTTCCTGCAACCAGTGTATTGTCAGACCTGTATCACTCTTTCCTTATCACCATGTGCCACCTGAAAATATCTGGATGAAACCAAATTTTTGACAGAGAAAACATGCTCACTCAAATTGAAGCTGTCAGGAAGTCTCTAGAGATGGACAACAAAAGAAGTGTAGGAGAGATTCATACCAAAGAAGCTAGGGATTTGGTGGAATTCTTGGGGCAAAACCTGGATATTTGGAATGCTGAAAGCCCAGCCTAGTGGTTAGTGCCTTGGAGAACAGCTATTGAGGTGAAACTTGTATACTAGAATGTCCTTTCTGAGGGAAAGTCTGTAGCATGAACACAATATTTATCAGATGCCACAAGAGCTGAAAGAGATGCTGCAAATGCCCCAGATGCAGAACAAGCTTCAGATTAGAGGAGGCAGGTTGTTAGACAACAGGGAATCCAACTGAAAGGATCCCCTCACCATCAATAATCCAGCTAGTTAACCCACATTTTCCAAAACACCTCATGGATGGAACTTACTTGGACTTACTGGGTCCCAGGTGAACCATAAAAACATTTCCAAAATCTCAACAATATTGAGACAGTGGGAAAAAAACACTTCTCCAAATCTTCTCTCTGTACCTTGAACCACCACATGCCCCTGTGGCCTGTCTACAACAAGATTCCATACAAAGCTTTAGAGAGCAAGAGTTTTATTCCAGTCTCTGATCATGTCTTGCAGCTTTCATTCTGGATTTTCCCTCCCAAAGATGCCACTCTTTTGAGGAAATTCTTCATAGTGAGGTGCAAAGCGGAGGTCCTTGGAAGCAAGTCATGGTGCTGAGTCCTCTTGGCAGTCAAGCCTGGACAACATGGACCTCAGGATGAAGTATGTTGCTTAGCTGTCACGTTGACACCCAGCTCAGCTATTAACAACACACCTTTCTTTTGGCCTCGTGAGGGCCTGAAACATTATTACTTCTGGATTTAGACATTGTGGTGGTCACCACTTCTATATCAAGGGCCAGCAGGCAGTAACAAGAAGGTGGACTGCAATTACCCACTCGTAGCGGAGCTTTTGAAGGATAAAACAAATAAATGTGACAAGGAGGGTCACACTCTGAGGAAAATTCAGTGCATGTAGGTGTGGGACTGTTCATGAGGACCCATTTGACCAGAAATGGCAGCTATAGCCATATTGGTATCTGGGAATGAAGATGCCTAGTTTGGACCTATCTGCTTCCACTGGCATTTGATGATCACATATCAGCATCCCTCCGTGTATGACATTAACAGGGATTGCAGTCAGTTTTCTGAGTTTCCCTGGAATTTGAGTGTCTGCCTGGTGACTCTGAGCAAACAGCAGAGGAACAACTCCAGATCAGGAATTTCAGTGTATTTCCAAGTGGAGAGTGGCATGTAGGAACCCAGCCCAGAGATGAGCTCACCTATTTTATTTGGGAAGAAACCCTTGCAAGAAAGATCTCATCTGGCCTCCAGCTTCCCCTCTGCAATGTGATGTGAGCAACAACAAACCTTCTTCCCACTGAGACCTACATGCATGGCCTGTTGCTCTCCCCTGCCCCACAAGTTATGGGTCCCAGCCAGGGCCCCAGCTCACCCATAGGGATATATTAGGAAGGGTAAAGACTGGAGCTGTATGGGGCAGTGATCATAGCTATAGGACACCCCCCTTGCAAAGAGGAAATGCAAAACATAGAGAACCTCCAAGCCATAGCGATAAGCCTTGACTGGAGGTGTTTAAAAGATGCGTAGATGAGGATCTCAGAGACATGGGTTAGTGACAGTGTGAGGTTAACGGTTGGACTTAAAGATCTTGAGGGTCTCTTCCAACCAAAATGATTCTATGATTCTATGATTCTATGACTGCAGCATGTGCGTCTTGCAAGCAGAGGGTTGTTCAGCTGCCCTGAACAGGTAAATGCGAGAGCCTTTGCCCAGATCAAGTCTTCAGAACTGTCCTGTCCTGTCCAGGAGTTCGGAAATGAATATGACAACAAGCTCTTCTGCGCTTGAAGTTGGACCCTGCCCTACAGCGAGGGTGTGCTCTGACCTTCCTTCTCTACCAGCAACTTGCCTTTGCCAACTTCATCAAATGACTTTTGCCATTTTCAACCAAGGGCCTCAAGGGCCTGCTAGAGCCGTTATGGGTGGCGTTGACCCTGCCGTACCTTAAATTTTTGAGCCCACTCGTTACAGCTGTGGTGGAAAACAAAAAAAAGTACCTGGCCTGTCCTCTGACCCTGAGGCCAGCTAGCCTGGTATAGCCACATTCACATTATTAAATTCTCTAAGCCTCCAGAACAGGGTGGACTTATCCAATATATTTTTTGGGAATGGTCTCTGTTGTGTGCTGACTCTTGACCGATGCCAAGGGGTTGTTCGGGTCTGTGCTGGTTGAACTGGGCCAAGCTGATGCTAAGAGTATGTTAACAATTTAGCACTGCAGATGATCAAATTGCTGGCTGTGTTGAATTTACTAGTACAGATATATCTACTAAGCCAAATTTTGCCTGAAATCACCAGCATTGGTTTTCATCTGATGGACAGAGCCACCTCGCTCCATGGGCCAACACCACAGAGGAGCTAAATCAGCCCAACTGGACAGACTGGAGAAAAGCACCTCTGCCATCTATGGGCTGGCAATTACTTATGCTGGGTGTTCAGATGCTCATATAGGTTCCCAGCTTGGGGTCTATACGGGCCAGGAGCCCCCTGTGTAGACTATATCTCTAGATCTCCTTTCCTTGAGCTGTGCAAGACCGCCACACAGCTCACGTTGCACCATAGGTGGTCCTCCAGCCCCACCGCATGGTCGCTTCCCTCTGATAACTCCGAGGTCTTAAAGGTCAACCCAAGGGCAGCGGGTGGACATGTATCAACCAGCTTCGACATGCTGCACTCCAGGAGTAGCTGTGTTTAGACCCAGCGACTCTCTGATCTTCAATAACCTGGCAGCAGCTTGTAAACACTGCGCTTGACGTGATAGCATCCTCAGTGAGCAATTTACACCCTTCCCCCCGGGTCCTTCTACCCTCTCTTCACTCCCGCAGCATTGGGAGGCTGACGGAGAGGCATGCTCGGAGCTAAAATTGCTAAAATATGCTCAGCTTGTGGCTGAGAGTCAGCTAAGGTGGTTTGGGGAAGACTGAAGGGCTGGGAGCACTCAACTGTGTGTATGTCCTCCATGCACAGCTTTGAGTATGTGGTGCTAGAGAAGCACTCAGAGGGGATTCTAAACCATTGCCTTGGTTTGTCTCTTATGTATCTGGTCTAAAAAGAGTGGGGCGGTGGAAGACTGTGGAGCCTGTACCTGTAACATTCTAGCCCCAAGATGCGACTCGCAAATCTAAAGCTGTATGTTGGGATATAAAGCAACACCCACCAGGCTGGTGGTCTGAACATGCCTCCTGTTTCTCAGCCTCAGTTTCCTCAGATATGAGCCCTGGGGACAGGCTGTATTTTACTCAGGGGGTTCCTCACAGCCTTGTCCGCCTTAGATGCACAAGGATATCTGCAAGGTCAGGCTGGACAGGGCTCTGAGCAAACTGATCTGGTGAAGATGTCCCTGCTCATCACAGTGGGTTGGACTAGATGAGCTTTGAAGCGCCCTTCCAACCCAAACTGCTCTATGATTCTATATCAGGATGATCCACCACAGAGAAAACGCTCAACTGCTGTCCTTTCTGAAGCGGGAGGAGATCATAAAGATGGACGGAAGGAAAGGGGACCGCTACATTGCTCTGTCTCATAACGAAACACGGAAAAAACCCTTTGAACCTCTACCTCCCAATTGTCCACCCTGCTGAATGTGGCACAGGTCTGGCTTGGCCTAGCTAGCACTGGCCCAGAGGAGTCCCAGGCATGGTTTGAGGGTTATCACAGACCAGGGACCATTCCCAACAGTCATTTTGAATGTGGCCATCTTTTTCTGAAGGGGATGAGATCTTGAAAGGACGGATCCCATCCACGCTGGTCTTCAAGGCCAGAGAGTGAATGTACCCCCCGTGCTCCCACCTGGGAAGAAACTGAAGTGTGAAGGCAGGAGAAATCAAAGAGCTCCCCAGCCAAAATCCCCCCCCTTTCATTTTCCCCTAGCAAAGCAGCGAGGTGAAGGCCACGGGACAGAGCCCAGCTGCGCCTGGTTACTTCCAACGCAGTTTCCCATGCAGTCCTTGCTGACGGCCCCGCTCCTCCTCCTCCTCCTCCTCCTCCTCCTCCTCCTCCTCCTCCTCCTCCTCCTCCTCCTCCTCTTGCTTCAAGCAGGGCTGCAAAACAAGCCGACCGTATCCCTGCTCATTCCGGAGCTGTTCCCCAGACCTCAAGGTAACAGTCGGTGCACATCTGCGCCCTGGCCCCCCCTGCCCACCCCTCTCCTCCCCACCGGAATGTTCTGTACCCGGGCACAGGAGCGTCACGGGGGGGGAGCTGCCTGCGTCAGGCTCTCCTGCCGCGGGGACCTTGACTTGTGTCTGGGAGCGGGAAGGACAGGCCAGGGCTGCGCTTGCAGACAAGTGTGCAATAATCACGGAATCATAGAACCATAGAATCATTTTCGTTGGAAGAGACCCTCACGATCACCGAGTCCAACCATTGACACAACTCTGACACTAAACGATGTCCCTAAGAACCTCATCTATGCGTCTTTTAAACCCCTCCAGGGATGGTGACTCCACCACTGCCCTGGGCAGCCTGTTCCAATGCCCCACAGCCCTTTCCAGCAAGAAAATGTCCCCCAGATCCAACCTCAACCTGCCCTGGCGCAACTTGAGGCCGTTTCCTCTGGTCCTGGCGCTTGTTCCTGGGGAGCAGAGCCCGACCCCCCCTGGCTCCAAGCTCCTTTCAGGCAGGTCAGAGATCAGAAGGTCTCCCCTCAGCTCCTGTTCTCCAGCTGAACCCCCAGCTCCCTCAGCCGCTCCCATCACACTTGTGCTCCAGCCCCTTCCCCAGCTCCGTTCCCTTCTCTCAACTCACTCCAGCACCTCAAGGACTTTCTGGTCATGGGGGGCTCAAAACTGACCCCAGGATTCAAGGTGCAGCCTCAGCAGTGTCCAGTATAGGGGGAGTAATGGGGCTTGGGTGCAGGATGCTGCGGTCCAGAGTCCCCTCTCCAAGGTGCCAGCTCCAGGGTGATGCTTCACTGGGGAGTGCAGCAACTGCATTGAAGGAAGGTGCCAGATATGTTTAGCAGAAGGATGAGCAGCTCCCATGGGATGTTTCTTCTAGACCCCATCTCCACTCAGACATAAGGGTTTGTATCCCTTCATGTATTTTTTCAGATCTTGCTGTTATAACATTGGATTTTCTTGCTATCCATATAAACATCCACTCTGTTTTAACATGGATTGTAAACCCACCATGATCCGGGCCCCCGTGACAGCTTATGGAAAGGATTTCCCCTGGTCCACAGCCCCAGCTGTCTGTTAGTGCCAATGGCCTGAACCTGAATGAGGACAAGGAAACATTAAGGTCCTGTGATGCCTGCAGATCAGATGCAGAATGCACTTGAACCTGCACAAACCATGCACAGGATTAATGCCTCAGCCTTTGCTGCAGTCCAGCCAGCCCACCCTTCACCAGTATTGGTGGGGGGGAAAAAAGAACATTTTTCCATCCTGAAGAGAAAGTGGGTTCTTAGCCAAAGGCGTCTCCTTCCCTGGTCATCCACTGACCACAGCCAGCCCAGAGGAGGTCATGTCACCTTCTTCTGCCTCTTCTCCTTCGGCCTTTTCTCTGGGATACAACACCAGCAAGGCCCTGGGGGCTCGGCACGGCAGTCACCTCCTTCCTCCTCCCTACACGACCAGGAGACTCAGAGCTGCTGGGACCTCAGCCATGCATGAGCAAGGTAGCCACTTTGACCCACGTCCTTGAGAAGAAAACTCGAGGCACCAGGAAGCACTGCAACATCTCAGAGACAAAGCAGGACCTTGGTGGATCACCAAGACACATCTGAGCACCTAAAAACACCTCGCTGCCCTGTGGCTTTCCAGACAAACTTGTTTCCACCTAAGCCCCATGCCCCGTGGTCCTCACCAGCAGTCTTCAGGTAGCTCCCACCTTACCAAGTCCCCTCAGAAGCACGCTGGAGAAGGCTAGATTTTAGGGTTCCCTATATCCACCTACCACATCCCCAGCACAGTGAAGCTCCAAACTCACCTAGAGCCCCCAGGTACACTTCAACTAAGCAATCAGTCCTCTAAAGCTCTTAGCACAACACTCAGAAGGCAACAACAACATTTTGGGGTGAAATACAATGTCTGGTTTGCCCAGCAATGCTTCTATTTGCTCACGCCTCCTCCTCTTGTTCCAGGGGATGTCTACATATCTGTCTGGCTTGTGAGCTGCCTTGTCTCAGCACAAGTCAAGAGCACGAAAGGTTGGCTGCCACGTTGCTGAACGGATATGGGTAGGCAAGAATGGTTTGGCAGGGAGAGCTGACATTAACTGCTTGGGCTATTTAAAAAGGGTGATTTAATCAACCGAGGTATTTCTGCCCAGCTCCGTGCACGGTACATTTGGCAGTTTGCTGGAATCGAACCAGGGTCTTTTATCAAGGGGAACGAGAAAGGGAAGGAAAGGGCAAAGCAGATGCTGGTGTAAATGAAAAAAAAAAGGGGCTTCCAAGGCTCTTCCATAAAGAAAAGCAAGGAAGAGAAAACAGAGTTAAAAATAATATCATGGCATGTTCTGGGCAGAGATACCAGTGTCCTACAAAAAATATACACGTTTATTTTTTGCCAAGAGGGAAATAAAAGGGAGGATGAGGGAGGATGCTGAGGCTGTTCTTTGATTTGAAAATGAAGCAAGGCCAAAGAGCAGAGCTGGTCACTGGGATTTTTCAGCAGAATGTGCATTTTATAGCAAAAGCAAGCTGGGCTTGAAACCTGCCAAGTGCAGAAATTTGCTCCTAGAGAGAACGGCCAGATCTGTTAACGTTGGATGGTGAGCTACCAAATGCTGCTCAAATAGTACTGCAAAGAAAACTGTGACAATCCTTGGATGGGGGTAAATGGAGGTAGCGTGAACTCTGCTTTTTGCTCTCAGTGGTCGGCGATTCAGTCCCTGCTGCTGTCAAAAACAGTCGTCACCATATAAGCATGAACAGCCAATGTCATCCAAGAATTAAGTACTAACTGTCTGTCATTTGAGAGGGAGTTAGGTAAATGCATTCCTTTAAGAAGCCAACCATAAAGGCTTGTCTGGGAAGACTTTTGCACCATTTTAACTTTATCTCTTCAAAACAGCTCTGGGTTTTGTCTGAGCTGGCTGAGATTTTTCATGACAATCATTAATTCACTAAAAAACAGAAGTTTTGGCAGATCAAGTCTCTTTGTAGGTTCAGGCCAAATTTGGCAAGTTGTTTCAGCCAAAAAAAAAAAAATTAAGAAAACTTTGAAGCATTTTTTCCCTGAGTTTCAAAATGAAATTTCTTGCCTTTTCTTTCTTGTGCAATGGTTCTGCCTCTAAATGAAACTGTGATCTCATTATTCAGCTTCCTGTGAGATTAAGTAATAAAACAACACAAAATGAAAAAATTGGTATCATTTCTCTTTCACCGGCAGAGAATGATCTGGATTCTTTGGGGGATGAGGAAGGGATTGGTCCCCTAAACCAGAAGCCCATTCCCTCCTCACCATTACACCATCCAGTTTACCAGGATGGGGATGCTAGGACACGATGCTGGGAAACAGCACTGCAAAAAACCAAATATCAGGACAGGTAAAACTGCATCCCCATATCCTACTCCTATATAGACAGCAGAAAACTCCTGTGCGTTCCTCTCTCCATTGGTTGGGTTGATCCCTTTTCCACAGGTAGTTCTTTGGAAGAGGGATCCCTCTTCCTGGTGCCTTTCCTAGACTGAATTTGTTCGTCATGGCTTTGTAAATAAGGAGCAAGTGCATGCACAGACTGAAGAGCATGGCTTGCAGAAGCTGAACATCTCAGAAGATTTGTGGGAGAAATGAGCAGAACAGGCCTGCAAAGTCATTTCTAGTTTGGCCCAAAATAGGAAGTAAAGAATGTGGTTGCAGCACAATTAAAGGCAACCTTCTAATATCCCTAGTGTAAAAGCAGTACTTATATCCCCAGTTAATTCAATTATTCAGCTCAGTGCACTGATAAAACATCAGCTTCCACTGTAAAATCTTAAGGTGGAAAGTGCTGAGCCACTGGTGTCTGCAGAAACTACTGGTTGTCTTTCAAGAAAACCTGCACACTCTGAGGTCCTAAATACCTCTAGAGTGAGCAAAAGTGTTGTAGGTGGGCTTCCACAGGGACTTCTGGTTTGTTTTCAGCCTAGGATGGTTGTACCGGAAACCCTGGCGTCAGCTCTTTGGTAAATTAAGGTTGATTCTAGTCCATTCTCAAGCATCTCTTGGTGCTGAGACACAAAAGCTGCTATGTCAACTCATGGTGCTACAGGCATTTTGGGGTGATCCTGCAAAAGATGGTCAGACAGACAGGCTGGGTTGTATGCATGGGTTTGTGAGACCCAACCTCTTCAAATGTCACTGTATATCTTCTCTTCTTCCCAGATAAATGACACCAACGGGATGTAAGTCTCAGCATTAGATCCAAAGAATCCCGCAAAATGCTACACTCCTGTGTTTAGGCATCTGAATTCATCTTGGAAATGGTTGTCAGGTGTTGGAACAGGCTGCTGAGGGAAGTGGTGGAGTCACCATCCCTGGAGGAGTTTAAAAGATGCAGAGGTGACCTTCTTATCGACATGGGTTAGTGCCAGTGTGAGGTTAACAGCTGGACTCGATGATCTTGAGGGTCTCTTCCAACCAAAATGCTTCTATGATTCTATAGTCAATAGTCAGTGGAGCCTGGAGAGCAATTCAGCTGGATGCAGGTACGTGCTTTAGCACGAACAGAATCCCTCCAGGATCTGCTGACTGGCTGAAGGACATCTCCAGTGACTGTCATAGGACACAATAAACAGCCATCGTAAGCAAACGGGAGTTGAAAAACTGCTTTGCTGCCATATTTTTCAATGCGAAGGCAATAAACGATTAAAGCTTATCCTTATGGAGCCTGATCTGGACAAGGTGTTGAAATGTGTAGGAGGAGGCCCAGTGTCTTAAGATTTGGGAGGCTCCTTGTAGCACCGGGTTTTGCTTGGAGGAAGTGGAAAATCCCCATGGCTTCTGGAAGCTGCTGTGTTCATTGCAACGTTGGAGCACAGAGCAACTCGTGACAATGCTGGGACTAAAAGCCAAGCTTCCCATAGTGGACATTAACTCGTGAATCATGGACCACGCTGCTGCCTTTTCTCCTTGTGTTAGGAACAAAGGTAGAAAACACAACGTGATGTATCTCCCAGCTCGTTTCCCCACAAGCAAATCCTCACACTGCCTGACTTGCTTCAGCAGTTCCTAAACCCCGTGGTTTGAGAAGAAACTAGAACTACCTCGTCACTTCCCTTGTTACAGTTTCAGCTAAGTCACAATTATGGTATTTTTTGTAATTGGACCACACAGCTTCTGGGGTGTTTTAAGGAAGCCAGCAGCTCCTAGGAGATCCTGAAAGCACCGTTTCTGTCTCCAGCATGACCTGCCAGGTCTTGCTGCCTTCACCATGCACGTGTCTATCAGGAAAAGAACTTGTCCCATGACTCGGTGGCATTTTCTCTGATAAGAAAGCTGCTTTAGGGGGGCCATGTAGCAGTACATAGAAACAAGAGGGGAAGTGAAGACTCCCATCCTATTGTCCTGAGAAGAGATGTTACCCCTTTATTTTTCTTTTCATGTCAGTCCAAATTATCTCAATGACCTGGCACAGCACCAGAATTTTTGTCATGGGGCTAACTTTAGGTTTGGCAGCCTGGGGCACACACTTGGGGGACATCCCTAGGGTTGGGCAAACTTAAGCTGGCTTCACACCCACAGAGGGTAAAAACTGGACCTAGACCTTTAGCGTCTGGATGGGTGTGCTCACAAGCATCTGTAAAACGCTGCTGACATTGATCAGAAGAACATCTCAAAGTTCATCTCCACTTCCATTTCTCTCTCTTCTCCAAATCATAGAATCATAAAATCATAGAATAATTTTGGTTGAAAAAGAGCTTTAAGATCATTGAGTGCAACCATTAACCTCACACCACCAAGTCCACCACTAAAGCATGTTCCTAAGAACCTCATCTCTGCATCTTTTAAACCCCTCCACCGCTTCCCTGCGCAGCCTGTTCCAATGTCTGGCAACCCTTTCCGGGAAGAAATTTTTCCTAATATCCATCTAAATCTCCCTTGGTGCAACTTTAGGTCGTTTTCTCTCATCTTATCACTGCTACCTGGGAGAAGAGATTGCTTAGGCAAGTGCCCCGCTCTGGACTGGCAGCTCCAGGAAGCCATGGAGTAGTTTTTGTTCAAGTCACCAGTGCAATTCAGGTGGCACATCTACAGTTCTTTCACCAATGAAATGCAAAGCCAGTTTGCCTCAGATGTCCTGAGATATCCTGGGCTTGAGCAGAGGCAACGTGAGAGCACACAGCCAAAGCCAGGCTTTGTGACACCTTCCCATGTGCCATACCTCAAGTCCCTTAAGAAGCTATCAGATTAGCATGAAAAACATGAGGTTTTAAAAACATTGCTGAGTTTCAGGCATCTTTTCCTCTCCTAGAGAATTTCACTTTTCCTCCACAAAAGTGAGGACTAACAGCTTTTGAAACCGAAAGCATAGGCTCATCAGCTTGTGCTGCAACCAGGAGACTTCCCAGAAAAGCTGAACCAAGAGTGGATTTGCAGCAAATCAGTGATGGGCAACATCACTGCAGGGCAGCTCCTGAGGTTGCTGGGGAGGAGAAGCCCAAACAACTTGGGATGTGACCATGTCTCTATCAGGAGCCAGACCCTGATCTCTTTTGTGGTGTCTTCACCTCTTGTTCCTTCCACCCAGAGAACTCCATTTCTAGTTCTCCCAGGTGCTTTTGGAGTATTTCTTCATTCAGATGGGTCTGTCTCTAGGAAGGTTGAAGGGACAATTAGCTCCTGTTTTGTTCTTGAGGAATAACATTCATTGCAATCAGCTCTCGGTCACAAGACACAGGAAGAGCAGTGAACGCTGGGGTAGATGAACAAAGTCATGATGTCAAAAATGCAGAGGGATTGCCAGGAAACACTCGGAGGATATCTGAAATGCAGCAGGGGAAATGAGATGGAAACAAGGTCTAACTAAGGGATGAGCTATACTCTCACACGCACAACACTCCCTTGCCTTGCCTTCTCTTCAGCCATTTTTAGATCCAGAACCTTTTTTTAGGTTCTCTGATATTCAGGGTTGTTTTCGTATTTACTCCGGCCACCTACAGGAAAATGATCCTGAGTGATCTGCTGCCTGGCCAGAAAATAAAGGTGAATTAAATCTGCGCAACAGAGACATACGCAGCTGCACCCAGCAGTTGCCGTCATCTGGCTTGCTCAAAAAGCTGGTAGCAGCCCTATTGCTCCACAGTCCATGTCCAGGGGCTCCCACCAGCTGGGGAAAAGCTGACTTTCTCCTGGCAATTCAGATCTCCATGGACCAAATTTCCAAAGGTGGGTGTGCTGCAAAACACACAGTTGAGCACCAAACTGCAGTTTCCAAAATGTTCTTGCATGTTAGGTTTTGCTCGTCCGTGTTTTATCACCTTGCACAAGAAGTTCAAATCACAGAAGACCATAGGGAGGGGCAGCTTGTGTCTATAAATCAGAAGTCCCAGGCTCCATCCCCACCATCTTACTGCATCAATGCAAATGCACAGGCAGCAGCGGAGTCCACCTGTGCAAGAAAGCACTCTAAAGATGAAATTCATGGCCAGCCTTCCCTCCCCTTCGTCACCTTCACTGTCTACGAGTCACTTTTTTTTTTTTTTAAATATATAGTTGGCTAGCTTCAGCGAGAAGGCTGGAGAGGAGATTGTGGCTCCTTCTTAGGAAAAGGATTAATTCAGTCTCAATTTTCTGAGCCTGAGAGGGGCTATGGAATGGATTTTCCTCTCTCAAACACCTCAGACACAGGGCTCTCCTGAACCTTCCCTGGTGTCACAGAGACGTTATCCACTCTGGGACAGTATTTGGGAATATGGTGGGGATGGGGACCTAGACTCCTTTCACTAAGAAACCCCTCAATAGCCTTTCAAGAGGGAATTTGTCCATTTGAAGGCAAAACGTGAAAGCTTTACAGTTTTCACCCATCCTTCTGATGATAACAAAACAATTTCTACTGCAAAAGAAGGCAAAAGGACACCCAAAAAAGGCATTAAGAAGAATTCTGAGTCCTGTATCCCCTTTTCCCTTCCAAAAATATTTCGAGTGAATGATTTCCGACTGCTGCCAGCTGCAGTGCCACTGGCAGAGTGAATGGAAGCAGCTGAGACCGGCCAACTCAGCGCACGCAGGACCAGGATTTGCAGCTGGGACGAACCGCTGGGCACCGAGTCCCCTTCGCTTTGCTCTCAGATCTCCGGTCACTCATCATCAGGCCCTGAAAAGGGATGCAAGTCACTGCAAAGAGTCTCGCTGATTTGGGGGGCAGGGGATGGGGCAAAATCAGTGTTTTCTCATAAATCTGGACAACGTGTATATCACTGTAATTGATGTCAAACTTTCAGCCTGACATGCTTTATAAACCCTGGGAAGCTTTGATCTCCTTGTCTTTGCCTATAAATGCAAGGATTACAAAAACATTCCAAAAAATGGCACCAAAAAATGTCTTTCACCGAGGTACTTTGCTCCAGCAGATAAGGCTAATAACCAAAGAAACCTCAGGTATTAGGAAATGAGGCTTTTCAGGAACATACACTAAGGCAGAGAGAGGGGGGCCGAAGCGTCTGAAGGATATTGATGCTTATGTTCTCCCTGTCATTATTTCACGATATTGTTTATATCCCCGGGATGTGGATAAAGGTAGCTGTCACTTCTGGCACCGCTCATCCCCCCCCGGGAGATTACAACGAACTGTGGCTGACACTGCCCAACGTTGCATTGACTGACAGCCCCCGTGGCATGGTTACTGTCAGAGCCCTCGGAGGGATGGGGGTGCCTGGGTTTGTGAAGGGGAGGAAGGTTTCCAGAAAGCGATGGGCTCTGCTCAGCCTTCAGCACATCCCCGTGCAGGAGGAGGCAGCTCCTCTCCGTGCAGGACTCAACACAGAATCATAGAATCATAGAACAGTTTGTGTTGGAAGGGACCTTCAAAGCTCATCCAGTGCCCCCCCTGCCATGAGCAGGGACATCTGCACCAGCTCAGGTTGCTCAGAGCCCCGTCCAGCCTGGCCTGGGATGTCTCCAGGGATGGTTCATCCACCACCTCTCTGGCCAACCTGGGACAGGCTCTCACCGCCCTCACTGTAAACAATTTATTCTTCATGTCTGGCCTGAATCTCCCCTCCTTTAGTTTAAAACCATCACCTCTTGTCCTATTGCAAAAGGCCCTGCTTAAAAGTCTGTCCCCTTCTTATCATCCCCTTTTAAGTACAGAAAGGTTGCAATAAGGTCTCCTGGGAGCTTCTCTTCTCCAGCTGAACAGCCCAACTCTCTCAGCCTGTCCTCCCAGCAGAGCTGTTGCAGCCTCGGATCATTTCTGGGGCTCCTCTGGCCCCTCTCCAGCAGGTCCATGTGTGTCCTGTGCTGAGGACCCCAGAGCTGGACACAGAACTGCCAGGGGTGTCACCAAAGAAGACTACAGGGACTTCTAGTTGAGTTGAGGGAAGGTGCTTTACCAACCCTTTCATCTGTGCAAGAGTCAAGTCCCAAACGTTGGGGTCCCTTTCAGGCATTTCAGTGCCCTGCACCCAGGGGATGCTTAGGGATGTAGATAGGATGGGGTCCTGCAATGCCTCCACCAAGTAGGGCAAAGGGACTCTCTTTCCACATGGGGAGAAGAGATGGAAATGGAGAAGGCAGACATGAAAACCAAACAATGGAGGCTGCACAACTTGGCATCCCAAGTCAAGACTCAGTTGTGAATTAAGACTAAATTTCTCCAGTCCAGTGTCCTTCTGTGAGCTGGATGCCTAAATTCCCTTTATATTCCCTTTGTTCCCCCTGGTACCCTTAGGCACAATTCAGTTGCACAAACAGGAGCACCGGAAATGTCTGAAAGCACCTGAGACATCAATACAGGGTTAGAAGATATGGCACAAGACTCATACTCATCTGAATATCAGCAGAAACTCTGGCTGTGCCCTAAAATTACCTTATACACCCATGTGGCAAACAAATTCCACCTCAGTATTGACTGGAGACACCACAGTCAATTGACTACTCCAGTCAGTAGCAGAGATCAAGGCTTGGCCAGTTGGATGACTGACCTGTGGACACTGAAATGTGGATGTCTTATGTCTGTGGACAGCCTTCCCAAGTCTCATTTCATAACGGGAACCACTCTTCCCAATCCCTGGGAAGCTGGGAAGTGTTTGAGCCTTTGGGGAGCTCTGCGGAGTTATGGCATTATCTTTGAAGTTAGCTATGAAGTTATCTCCTTGGTACTGGAAAGGTCTGAGCTGGAGTGCTGGGCCCCCTCCTGGGCCCTGGGCTTCAAAAATGCAAAGAAAATGACTAAAGAAGTAGGAACAACAGATTAAGGAGTAAGCACTGAAATTTGTCAGTCTGCAGAGACACTTGAGGACTGACATTCCTTCATGAAAGGTAGAAGAAGGGAAGGAAGAAGGGAGGGAAGGGACTTTTAATGGCAAGGACGAGGAAGATGGGGAGCGAACAGTTGCCTCAAAAACTCAGCATCCTTCAGAACAACCTCTGGCCAGGATAAGTAGGTAGATACAGCTGACCCTGCCTTGAGGCGGAAGGTCGGGCCAGATGCCCTCAAGGAGCCCCTTCCCATCCCGCAGTGCTTTGACCCTTGTCGGGCAGGGCCGTGGCAGCTGCCACACGATGTGATTTGCCCCAGGCGTCTCAGGACTTTTTGGGTGGAGCAGGGAGCGAGACCCATCTCTGCGGGCGCCCACACCAGCGTCGGGATGCAAGGCCACCCTCTGTATCTGCCGACATCTGTCAAACAAGCTGATTAAGAAATCTGAGAAAAGCAAAACCCAGGGGCTGGGACTGTCTTTTGATGGTGCTGCTTGGGTGAACTCTAACAGGCTTTGTCAATGAAAACAGGGGGCAGGGATTTCCAGCCCTGGCAAACAGCCCTGTCTGTACTATTCCAGGCTTTGCCATATTTCTCCAGGCCACAAAAATGATCAGGGGACTGGAACACCTCTCCTGTGAGGACAGGCTGAGATAGTTGGGGGTGTTCAGCCTGGAGAAGAGAAGCTCCGGGGAGACCTTATTGCGGCATTTCTGTACTTAAAAGGGGCCAGTTAGAAAGATGGGGACAGACTTTTTAGCAGGGCCTGTTGTGATAGGATGAGGGGTGATTGCTTTAAACTAAAGGAGGGGAGATTCAGGCCAGACCCAAGGAAGAAATTGTTTGTGCTGAGGGTGGTGAGAGCCTGTCCCAGGTTGGCCAGAGAGGTGGTGGATGAACCATCCCTGGAGACATCCCAGGCCAGGCTGGACGGGGCTCTGAGCAACCTGAGCTGGGGCAGATGTCCCTGCCCATGGCAGGGGGGGCACTGGGGGAGCTTTGAAGGTTCCTTCCAACCCAAACCATTCTATGATCCTATGATTTTCCTCTTTCTCACTTTGTAGGCTTTTATTTACACAAGCAAACCCCCTGCAAACTAGATTCTGCATTCTCCAGAAGACAGAGGAACGCAACTAAACTGCCCATGTGAAGGGTTTTGAAAGGAACATGGGTTTAAAAAAAATGAATCAAACATTCATATGAATTAAATGACATTGTTAATCAACATGATTTAAGATGACAGACCATCTAGAAGGGACATTAACTCTCATGCTTCAGGGTTGAAAGCAAGCTTCAGTTTTTACAAGTCCAGATAAGTCTTCTTTGAGAAATGGGAATTTGGCTCCTAAATCAACTAGGCCTGCCAGCTCTACAAAGGGGAATTTATAACTGAGCACAGAATTAACCCCAGACCTTGCAAACTGTACGTCAAGCTGCTGAGCGCTGCCTCTCGCCTCTTTGCCTACTGGAGTCACACAGCCTGAAGAGAGAAATTACTTTGCAGTAATGCTGTCAGAGACCAAAGCAAATCTGATGCTCCCAGACGTATGGAGGGCACAGGCCTTGACCTATGGCTGTAACCAGCTGCAAACAAAGGATCCAACCATCTGAGCATCAGAGGGAACCAAAGCGTGCGGCACCGCTGGTTTTCTGCTAACTGTCTCTTCGCTGGACCTGAGCTGGCTGTATGAGGAGCCCTGGCAAAGTCCAGGGTTGTTCTAAGACCCAACAGCATGGTCTGAACTCAGCTCTATACACATCGCCTGTCCTCACGAAAGACAGAGTTGGGGTGCTTCAAGGAGGCATGTTGGACCATGTTGTCTGACAGACATCATGACCACAAAGACTGATGGACATACATGGTGCATTTCATGCCTAAAAGATCTTATAAATAGGACTTTGAGTTTGTTTTAAAGCATTTGATGATCTCTCTTCTATCAACCAATTGGTCATTCAACAGTCACTTGCAGCATGGAAACACAATCATGGATTGCTAACCTGACCTAAAGCTTGACTTTGGAGTCACTTCTTCCCAGACGTGTACACAAAACTTGGCAAGCTAGGGCCAGACATCTGGAGCCCAAATGATCTGCTTTGACTTTAGTAACTTAATTCAGTTGCCCGTGAATAGGCATCAAGTGACATTCTAGATGCCCTTAGCCTCCAGCTGCTCTTCAAGACCTGCACAGGCCTCCCACAGATCTGATGTCATATGTGTGTGACACCAGCTTAATGTAAATGTCCCAGAAAAAAAACCAAACCAACCAACCAAACAAACAAAAAACCAAAACCACCACCACCACCACCAACAGCAACAACAAACACCAAACCAAACCAACCAAACAAAAACCCACAAACAAACAAACAAACAAAAACACACAAAAAACCCCATGAAGTCTCGAGGTAGAAACTAGATGGTCTTCAAGATCCCTTCCAAACAAAGCCATTCTATGATAAAGCCTAGAGAATCCAAGAGGGCACCAGGTACCTACATGTGTGCAGCTAAATGGATGTTCAAGCTAACAGCTCTAGGCTCCCTTTCCAGTCACTGCAGACCCTTGCAGACAAGCAGGCAGGAATCATTTGACCTCTTGGAGATGTTTGCCTTAGGTTGAGACAAACTGTGCCTTAGAAGTGTGTCTGTCTCTCTTCGCTGACTACAAAGGGAGCTTGGGGTGATTAGCTCGGCTTGGGATGTTTACAATGCATATGGCAAAATTTGACCAGAAGACTCTCACCCTTGGGCCTTTGCTATTATGCATGTCCCTATGTCCTTTCCAAGGCTGGGTTTCTAATAAAAAAATTGAAAAAAGAAAGACGAAGAGGCCCTCCCACTCAGTCTCTGCTTACACCGTCCTTACACTAAATGGAGAGTATCCTAATAGCATATTTAGAAGAGGTTAACTCTTCAGAAGCCTCCGTCTCTGCCCTGCATCCTGGACGCCTGCCAGAGCAAAGCCAAGGATAACAAACCAGCTTTCGTTCAAGTATTCTGAGCCAATTAAAAAAGACAAATTAGTTTGGCCTTATCTCTCCCTCCTCCTCCCCCTTCCCACCCGAGAGACAAGAGGGGATTCGCGGAGGAATGTTTCTCCTCTGTGATGGCTCTGCCTCGCTGAACTCTTCAAGGTCTATGATGGATGAAAGCTCTCTCTTCCATTACGCTTCCGACAGCCCACTGGGTCCTAATGGGATGGGGGGGAAAGGGCAGTGGTGGGGGCACTGGAGTGGCAAAGCAGGGAGAAAGCTTTACGTGGGGAATGAAGGCAATGAAGCTGGTGGGCGTCTCTTCCACATCCAAGCTCAGCCTGAGGATCTCTGCAACCTTGCAAGCCCCAGTGAGAGATAAACAAGAACCACCCTGTGCTGTCTGCCCTTTTTCTTGTAGCTGTTCTTTCTTCCCCTGCATTTTTTGAAATGCAATTGCTGAATTTTCCAAGTGCTGCAAGCAGAAACTCTGGCATGGCCTGGGCATGCCAGAAGGGAAAAAATATTGCCAGGAAAGAGTTTTGGGAATAAGTATCTGGTTCAGACCTGGGCTTTTTAAAGATATCACGTGCTGGTTTGACCTCTGCCATGGTCTGAGCTCGTCTGCATGAAAAGCAGGGTAAAAACTTCTGAGCAGCCGCAATGAGTCAGAGCAGAGCTCTATCTGCTTACATGCTCTTTCCCAACACTGACCACTAGCAAATGTTTATGTAAAGGGTTTAAGAAGCAGGGCAAGAGGAGTGATACATCAACAGGCTCAGCTGTGCTGTGGCCACATGCTTGCTGCACCCATGGGGGGTTCGGATGGGGCACCCCAAAAGTCTGAACCTCATCTGGGTGAAGCAGCATCCCTGTGCTTGGAGCACAAAGACATTGCCTTGTGCAGAGTTAGGATGGCTTAGGTTGGCACTGGTTAGTTTGGTCTAAAACTGTGCCAAGCACAGTGCTAATGATACAGACAATCAAGTTCCAGTATCTGTGCTTGGCACTGTTTAATTTAATAATAGAGCTGTGCCCTGGGACCGAAAAGATCATCTCATTCCCAAGATTAGAAACCCACTTGTTCTTGTTATTCAAGATAACGCTGAGCTCTTTTCATCCCTCTCTTACACTGTCTTTATTTCACAGCTGGGGAGATGCATGCCTTACCTGACGAGACACTGCAAGGAGAGGAGCTTAAATCCCATCTCACTTCCCAAAATTAACACTCTACCCAGTGGATAACTAAATATGTCTCGTTTGGATAACTGGTTTTCTGGGGAAGGCAGGGACAGGACCCAACACACACTGCAGATGACCCTAAGGTACTCTGTCCCCGCTCCATGGACCTTGGGCTGAAGGAAGCCAAAACATCCAGGCAGTTCAGGAGAACTAGGCTCCTTGGTTTCCATCCAATCTTAGCCTCCTAGATTCTTTAGTGATTTTGCAAAACTCTGCTTCTGCAAGTCTAAGAGAAACACTCCAGGACATCTTCACAGTAAGACTGTGTCTTTACAGAAGGGGAATAAAAAAACTTCATAGAAAGGTTCTGGGGAAATCTCCAGTCCCCTTTGTGAAATACGTGTTGGAAAGAGTTGCATGCACTCGACTTTCTGCTAATGCTGTTCAATGGTGGGAAATGTGGAGAAACAGCATCAGATGAGGAGGTATGAGGACAGCAAGAGAATGGGCTCTCAGAGGCAGAGAAAGGATGAGACCACAAAACAAGTCATAGGTCTATGGAAAGAAGAAGGTGCTCGTTTGCACTTTGCTAGTTCCATGTGATTTGGGCTGAGAGTTGGGTTTGAAAGGCTGGTTGGGGTGCAGGACTGTTGTGTTCTCCATTATTTCTATTTAATCAGAATGACAAGTTATTGCTGTTAACTATGAGGATGCCAAAGAGGCCCAGGTTTCCTCAGCACAAGCATCTCTTAGATAGCAGTGCAAGACTCTTAGAATCACAGAATGGTTTGGGTTGGAAGGGACCTTTCCAGCTCATCTAGTCCAACCCCTGCCATGAGCAGGGACATCTGCACCAGCTCAGGTTGCTCAGAGCCCCGTCCAGCCTGGCCTGGGATGTCTCCAGGGATGGTTCATCCACCACCTCTCTGGCCAACCTGGGACAGGCTCTCACCACCCTCGGGGGCAACAATTTTTTCCTCGTGTCCAGCCTGAATCCCCTCTTTTTTAGTTTAAAACCACCACCTCTTGTCCTGTTGCAACAGGCCCTGCTCAAAAGTCTGTCCCCATCTTTCTTCTGGGCCTCTTCCTGCCTCACCCCACCACTTGCCTCTTCCCCCCCACCACCACTGCTTTGGAGTAAGATCATCACGGGGAGGTTAACTCCTGATCTGCATTCTTACATCTGCCCTGCAGGCAGGAGCGGTTGGGATGGTATGGACACCCTTCAGGTATAACCTTGGCTAAAGAAAAGGGCTCACACATTATTTAGGAAGCCATAGCTGTGTAGAGCTCCTGGAGACAAGAGACATTCACAACTGAGAGGTCACACTGGCTCCTGCATAATGTCAATTTTTTAAGGACGTGGTCTCTGCAGAGTGTCCGCAGCAGCAGGGGTTTTGCAGGCACACGGGCTAACGCCTGGCACAGCCTTCCCAGGGCAGAGCCGTGACCGTACCCCATGGGCAAGGAGCCAGCAGGGTTTTCTAGGAACTGCTCAAAGGACCTGAGGGGCTTGAGGTCAAAGCTGCAGCATTTTCATGTCAGTCCCAGGGGCAGAGAGTGTAAAAGACTATCGGAGGCACAGGAGCAGTCCCTTGGAGGGGCTCCGGACGGGCTATAAAAGGAGCTGGTCTCTGCTAAATTCCACAGGGAGGGAACATGCTGTAATTACGCCGGTGCTGTCTCAATCGACAGTGGCACAAACCAGAACCTTCCAGTTCTGCAGTGGAGAACAACAACAGCCAAAAGAAAAAAAATAAAGAAACCTTGTGCCCTTGAAACCGGGAGCATGCAAATTAAAGTTTAGTCTGAAGCTTCACTCCTCTGCAAGCTCAGCCCTGGAGCTGGAAAGGGGGTGTGCATGTGGGCTGCTGGGAGAGAGAAATAGTGAGAGAAAAAGCAGGAAAGGGAGAGGTGGAGGGGGGGAGATGAGAAAAGGAGAAAGGAAAGATTTAGGATAAACATATCCCAGCTGATAAGCAATCAGGGTCGAGATGGGAGGAGCTGGAAAACCTGCTCAGATGGAATGAATGGAAAGGCTTTTTTCAGCCATGCAATGAAAGGCGTTGTGGCCTCTCTATATGTGAGAACCGACAGTGTCTCCCTGCCATGCTGAACGTATGTACACAGGGCATGAAATATCCATGGAATTATAGAACAGTTTAGGTTGGAAGAGACCTTCAAAGCTCCCCCAGTGCCCCCCCTGCCATGAGCAGGGACATCTGCACCAGCTCAGGTTGCTCAGAGCCCCGTCCAGCCTGGCCTGGGATGTCTCCAGGGATGGTTCATCCACCACCTCTCTGGCCAACCTGAGACAGGCTCTCATCACCCCCAGTGTAAAAAATTTCTTTGATGCTCTCCAGTTTAAGTAGCCAACCTCCATCTCACATGGAGATGACTAGTCTGACTTCCAAATGGTCTGGGTCACCACTGGTTCTGTAAGCCTCAAAGAAACTTAGTAAGAAGAAAGCACAGTATTTCTATTGGCATCTCAGTGTAGAAACACTTTGCTGGGAGATGAGTATTTATGAGAATACAGGGTAATCTCCATGGATCGAAGTGTCATGGGAAAAAGGAGAATTGAGTAAAGAGATCCTGCAAGCAGTAAGCCAGGATGGATGGAGGCCAACCACAAGGTAACAGATCAACAAGAGCAGAAGAGGATCTGCTTTGCAGATCAGAAGCTGAGCATGAGTCATCTGGTGCAAAGGAGGTTAACTCCACACTGAGAAATATAAACTAGTGCACAACTTGGGATACGGGAGGTCCAGACAACTCAGTGTTGGAGCACAGGATCCAGCTTGGGGCATCACACAAAGTATGGGAACAAGTGGAGGGAATGCAGAAGACAGCAACGGGGATGAGCAGGGGAGTGGAAAACATAGACGCTAAAGAGCAGTTGAAGGACATGGAGTATTCAGTTCAAAGATAAGACATAGGGTAAATGTGATACGTACCTCATTTGTCTCTCCAGGGACAGAGGACAGAGGAAGAACAGTGTCTCCATCACCAGTGGTTTACAAGAACAGTCTACACAAGGAGGAAAGGTTATGAAGGTCCAAGCCAGCTGAGGGAAGAACAGTTCTAGACAGGCTGAGTTTTTCAAGTGACCCTACCTGTTACAGTATCTGTCAGCCCTGTTCTGCTTTTACTCCTCTGTTGCTGAAGATTTTCTCAAGTTGCCCTCCTGATGGTCACACCTTGCAGCCCACAGTCTAAATGGTGTTTTTTAAACCCTATTGAGCTGCTGGCAGCTTTCCCCAGCGAAGATTCATCAATGGTGGGCAGAACTCAGGAAAAGCATTTTCCAAGCAACACATTTGGTGAAAGTCTGTCCTGCAAAACTTGCCCAGTGAGAAAACTGCACATTATTGATGAAGCTGCTGCGAGTGAAACATGCTTTAAAAGAATTTAAAAATACAAAATTTTTTAAAAAGGTAAAAAAATTAAGAAAAACAAGTTGAGTGAGTGATAAAGAAAGGACAAGACCATTTTGAAGAGGAGGGTGAAGTACTAAATCACACAACCTTCCTGTTTGCCTATGACCTGCAAATGCAGCAAGACCAGTGTGATATCACCAGCATAAAAGCACAAGAAAACTTTTCCTGGATTAGTCTAAGTTCTCCTGGTGAAAATTCTCACTCTGTTTTACCCGTCACCTTGATTTGCTGAGCTGTCAACCTTACCTCATGCAGAAGCTCCACAACCATGAATAAACTCTTTAAGCACTTACCCAACTGGCCAATGACTAGGTGCTAAGTCTCCCTCAGCAGTCAGAAGCAAATCCAGCTGAATCCATCATCTGGGTAAGGTTAAAAAAAATATATACATAAAATTAAAAAAAAATCTGCCTACATCTTTTTCCTAAATCCCCCTTCACTTTTCACGAATCACAGCATTCAAGGCCCTCGTGGTCTCACCTCTCATATAGCTCAACCCATTATATTTCAGCATGGTAAGTTTGCTATTCAGATGTAACTCCCACCCATAACTCAACAGCTTGCACATTGCTTCCAGAGAGGCATCTGCTCTTAATTTAAATGTATCCAGGGATGAAGAGCCTGAGTAGCCTATTGACTAATTACCCTTGGTGGTAGCCACAAGCCTGGGTGGTTCGGCTCTGCTTTGCAGCCATGGGAAGGCCATTTTTTGCTAGATTAAAGAGACCTTTCACATCAGGCATTTTTCTCCCCAAGCAATTCTTCTCCAGTCACCTCTCCGTCTCCTTTTCTGATAAGCCGACCAGAACAAGCTTTCTGAGCCTGTCATGCTAAGGCTTTGTCTTCACTCTTCAGATAATTTCTGTAGCCCTTTTTCCAAGCCCTTTCTCATTTTTTAGTATCTTTTTTAAAACAGCAATGTGGCTTTTCCAGCGTCTATCTCTGCCTTTCCAGAGAGGAGGTCTCTCTGGTTTAAGCTTTATGGCCTGGATAGAAATCACAGAAAAAGAGGCAGGAGGTTTTATAAAGGTAAAGATATTAGTATGGTTTCATCTTTCCTTTTAGATATTTGTATTTTTTGCTTCCTGTTTCCAGTGAAAAATCATCAAAAAAATTTGCATACAGAATCTGTATTTGGGGAAATTAATATATCTGTGAGGGTGCTGCTTTTCACCTTCATTTTCTGAAAAGAGTGGAAAAGTTTCAGAAATTGGATTTTTCCTGTAGATTTCTTTCCACCTAGCTGTACCAACCAAGGAAATAGGGCCAAGAACACCCGTTGGCACCAACCTGCAGTCACCCACATCATTGTTACCAAGGTCTTTGCCGTGGCCTTTGCCCTTGACCAACCAGCAATTGAGCATGTCAGCAAGCAGTTGCACTTCCCAAGACCTAAGTCCCACAAGGAAGGCATGATCTGCATGAGTAGGGATTGCCTGCCCACAGCAGCATTGACTCTGGAGTGCAGGGATCTCCAGCCCTTCCCGGTCTCTGGTCCTCAAGAAAAGTCGGCTAATTAACAGAAGTGCCAAAGTGCAGTATTGCTGGGTAGTGGTGAAAGATGAAGGACAGAGAGAGATATTGCTCAAATAGGCACTGGTGAATGTATTTGCGCCTCAAATCCTGGGTTCGGTTCTGGGCACCTCACAAGAAAGGCCTTAAGGTGCTGGAGCGAGTTCAGAGAAGGGAACGGAGCTGGGGAAGGGGCTGGAGCACAAGTGTGATGGGACCTGGGGGAGTTCAGCCTGGAGAACAGGAGGTTGAGGGGAGAACTTCTCGCTTTCTGCAACTGCCTTAAAGGAGATTGGAGCATGGAGGGTGCTGGTCTCTTCTAAGTAACAAGTGATAGGACAAGAAGAAATGGCCTCAAGTTGCACCAGGGGAAGTTTAGACTGGATATTAGGAATGATTTCTTCCCAAAAAGGGTTGCCGGGCATTGGAACAGGCTGTCCAGGGCAGTGGTGGAGTCACCATCCCTGGAGAGGTTTAAAAGACACGTAGATGAGGTTCTTAGGGACATGGTTCAGTGCCAGTGTGAGGTTAATGGTTGGACTCGATGATCTTGAGGGTCTTTTCCAATGGAAATGATTCTATATGATTCTGTATGATTCTATACTGCTGTCTGGTTTCACGCAGCTACCCCAGCCGACCTGTCAGCCCTGCTGTGTGACCATCCTTTGGCCAAGGTCAGCAGGGCCAGTATGTTCCAGACCACTCACTGTAAGTCCCTCTTGGAGCAATCTCTGATGTGAGAGGGGTGGACCACTTCAGGTGCTTTTTCCTCCTTCCTTGGAGGGATTTCGTACCAATCCTTTCTCCCTGACTCTGTGAACAAAGATAGAATCAGAAGATATTTGCAGGTACACATGCCAGCTTGGGTTTCCACTGCTTATGATGTAATTGCTCAGTTCCTATTTTGCTTCGCTCAAGCCCAGTAGGCTCTTAAAGAACGTGCAGCTGGGATATGTCCTCATAAAGTACATATATCCAGTAGCCGCCTGTGGAAGCCCTACAATAATTAATATGTAATTTATAAGAACCTGATATGACTCATACTTTGGCTGTTTCACCAGTGCCTGGTTCACAGTGTGACCAAGCAGAGGACAGCGTTGATTTTGGACTTTGGGTTCAACCACCAGCTGACTCACCTTGGGTACAGGGCTGTGTTGTGTGGCTCTAGATAGGTCTCTGCTGCACATCCACCACCCCAGCGGCTCAGCAGCTTTGGTGTCAGGTCAGCAGGCTTGTTTGATGTGGAAGGATAAGCAATCGTATGTCTTGCTACAGACCCCTAAACTCCCATTTAATAGCTACAGTCAGATTCAGGCTTTTCAGTGGTACTTAGGAAGAGTCTGTGGAGCTCCAAAAAGCTGCTTGGGACCCGTTTACATCTCTTCAGAGTTTGTCCTTGAGACAAAAGTAATTTACAATGAACTGCAAATACTAACCCCAGGCAAACTCTGTGCACAGCTGTGAGCATCATCCTCTGGGCCATTGTCAAGAGTGTGAGGAACATGGCTCTCCAGCTGCAGGAGGACTCACACACAACATGCTTTCCCTGGAGCACATGAATGGTATGTACCTGGTATGTACACCTTGCAGCAGTTTCCATAGAGGCCTGATGTTGGAAATCGCCTCATACATGGCAGTGTGTCCTGTCTGACACTCATTCAGACACGAACAACAGCACTTTTCATCAATACCCAATGGGTTTCAGACTGGGACTTTGGAATTTGCCTACCAGTACTTTTGCATCTGTGTTTGCATAGCCTGGATGACTGTGTTTGCATGTTGACCCCGGAGATGTGTGAAGACCACGGCATGTTTTACTTGCAATGGAGAAACCAAAACAGATCTTTCTGAGAAGACCTGCACAGCTAGTTTGATTTATTACTCCTATTAGTGGAAATCCCACTGTGATGGAAGCTTGACAGACCTGGGTTCCAACAGAGTGTTTAGGTGGCAGTTCTGAAGTGCTAATGAAGGGAAAGCAAGAGTCAAAACATGAATCATGGTGAGCAGAAAGATTCATGGTAAATGGTTACTGCACATCCCCAATCACAATGAATCCTAGAATCACAGAATCATTAGAGTAGTTTGGGTTGGAAGGGACCTTAGAAGCTCATCCAGTCCAACCCTTGCCATGAGCAGGGACATCTGCACCAGCTCAGGTTGCTCAGAGCCCCATCCAGCCTGGCCTGGGATGTCTCCAGGGATGGTTCATCCACCACCTCTCTGGCCAACCTGGGACAGGCTCTCACCGCCCTCAGTGGAAACAATTTCTTCCTCCTATCTGGCCTGAATCTTCCCTCCTTTAGTTTAAAACCGTCACCCCTTGTCCTATTGCAAGAGACCCTGCTCAAAAGTCTGACCCCATCTTTTTTATAGGGCTTTTTAAGTACAAAAAGGCCGCAATAATGTCTCCCCAGAGCTTCTCTTCTCCAGCTGAACCCCCCAGCTCTCTCAGCCTGTCCTCCCAGCAGAGCTGTTCCAGCCTTGGATCATTTCTGGGGCTCCTCTGGCCCCTCTCCAGCAGGACCCTCTCCACATCTGTGTTTTGAATTTACTGTTGTGTCCTCAGACTCCAAATAAAAAGTTGGAAGCTCTCATGCAATGGTGTGCAGCAGTCCTGGTGGGTCTCGGCTCACAGAGGTCTTACCTGGACCAACCAGCTCATGCTCTGAAGCTGTTTGTGCTCTCACCTCTTCCTCTTCAGCCTCTGGCTGCCCACAGTGGGGCTGGCTGATCTCTCTGCCCAGTGAGCGGCTGTGGTTTTGTCTCAGTCATCGTTTCTATTGTTATCTGCCCATTATCTGATCCTCTCCCCGGCTGGGCCCGGAAACATCCTTCTGTCTCTGTCTTTGACAGTGCTCCATCCTCTTCCTCCTTGGAGAAGACAAAAGCAAAACAAGCGCATAATGAATCAGACGTTTCCCTTCTCACTTTGCCCCTTACTTCCCCCTCTCATTTTTTACAGCGACCAATTTCTGCCTTTTCCCTCCTGTTTGTTTGGGATGTGACCTGCGCAGTTCCCCTGTACTCAGCATCCCGGGGAGTCTGGCTGGCTCCTTTCGGAGTCAGCAGGAGTTCAGTGCCCGGTAAGGCTGATACGGCTCCTCTGGCCCCCACCGCGTCCTCAAAACTAACGTCTGCAAGAAGCTTGGCCCTGTGACACCAGGGTGAGGGATCAAACCCGGCAAGCTGAACTCCAGCCCAGCCAGAGGTTCATGTGGGTTCAGAAAAGCAACTGGACAGTTGGGTGGAGGAAAAAGGGCCGTTAAACATGAGATCAGCTTCATCCAGCTCAGGATGTCACGTGGATGTATCTTGTTAGAGGCTGGAAGGGGACGCTGGGGAATCATTGCTCTGTCCTTGCCCTGATTTTGTATTCTGTCATTGGCATTGCTGGAGAATCACAGAATTGTAGAATGGTTTGGCTTGGAAGGGACCTTCAAAGCTCACCTAGTCCAACCCCTGCCATGAGCAGGGACATCTTCACCCAGCTCAGGTTGCTCAGAGCCCCATCCAGCCTGGCCTGGGGTGTCTCCAGGGATGGTTCATCCACCACCTCTCTGGGCAACATGTATCTCATAGAAAAAAAAGTTCTTCCTTATATCTAGTCTGAATTTCCCCTCTTTTAGTTTAAAATAATTCAAATATTTCCTAGGGTCTAGCAGTGGGCCAAATGTAAAACACAGAGTTTGAGATACTTGAAGACAGCCTGTAACCATGTTCTTCTAAGTTGTCCCACTTGCCGCTTGGCAATCCCCTCAGTTCAAGAAGGACAAGGAACTGCTGGAGAGAGTCCAGCGTAGGGCAATGAAGATGATTAAGGGAGTGGAGCATCTCCCGTGTGAGGAAAGGCTGAGGGAGCTGGGGCTCTTGAGCTTGGAGAAGAGGAGACTGAGGAGTGACCTCATTCATGGTGATCAATATATAAAGGGTGGGTGTCACGAGGATGGGGCCAGGCTCTTCTCGGTGACAACCAACAGTAAGACAAGGGGTAATGGGTTCAAGCTGGAACACAAGAGGTTCCACTTAAATTTGAGAAGAAACTTCTTCTCAGTGAGGGTGACGGAACACTGGAACAGGCTGCCCAGGGGGGTTGTGGATTCTCCTTCTCTGCAGACATTCAAAACCCGCCTGGACGCCTTCCTGTGTAACCTCACCTAGGTGTTCCTGCTCTGGCAGGGGGATTGGACTAGATGATCTTTTGAGGTCCCTTCCAATCCCTGACATTCTGTGATTCTGCGATTCTGTGATTTTTGAGGTGTTTCCAAGAAGGTGTTTTTGAGGAAGTCAGTATGATTTTCAGTCTTGGCTTTGTACTAGATAATAGTGCAGTGAGAATGATAAATAAGTAGAATTAAATTATGGACCAGAAGTCAAGGTGGCAATGGCTGCTGGCATGGACCTACTAAACATTCAGATGCGGGACACCCACGTCTATGCACTGGGGGGATTTTTTGGCTGCAGAACAGGATGGTGCAAAGCTCTGCCTGTGAAATCCAGTATTCTGTAGCCTTTGGTGACCTTTCATGTTTTCTGTGTCCCAAAACAATGTTGGGTCCTACTTCTAATATTCTGCGGGGTTTGCATTGCTTTAAAGCCGGGGTGGTCCTGGTCTGCCTTTGACCTGGTCAAGGTAGCTGTATCGAAGGCCTGGAAAGAAAACGATGCTTGTGAGGCATTGTGGCTCACCAAATAGTATCATGGAATCATAGAATCAATTTGATTGGTTGGAAAAGACCTTTCAGATCATCAAGTCCAACTGTTAACCTCACACTGTCAAGTCCACCACTACATGTCCATAAGAACCTTACCTGTGCATCTTCTAAACCCTTCCAGGGATGTTAACTCTACCACTGCCCGGGGCAGCCTGTCCCAATGCCTGACAACCCTTTTCATGCAGAAAATTTTCCTAATATCCAATCTAAACCTCCCATGGCACAACTTGAGTCAATTTCCTCTCGTCCTGTCGCTTGATACTTGGGAGAAGAAACCAACAACCTCCATGGTACAACCTCCTTTCAGGTAGTTGTAGAGAGTGAGGAGGTCTCCCCTCAGCTCCTGTTCTCCAGGCTGAACACCCCCAGGTCCCATCACACTTGTGCTCCAGCCCCTTCCCCAGCTCCGTTCCCTTCTCTGAACTCATTCCAGCACCTCAAGGGCTTTCTTGTCGTGAGGGGCCCAAAATTGAACCCAGGATTTGAGGTGCAAATACATCCACCAGTACCTATTTGAGCAATATCTCTCTCTGTCCTTCATCTTTCACCACTACCCAGCAATACTGCACTTTGGCACTTCTGTTAATTAGCCGACTTTTCTTGAGGACCAGAGACCAGGAAGGGCTGACCAGCCTCAGCCTCCTGTTCTCCAGGCTGAACCCCCCTAGTCCCTCAGCCACTGCCATCACACTTGTGCTCCAGACTCTTCACTGATGCTCAAGGATGCTGCTCAGGTATGGTTCCAGATGGCTTGTGCCCTGAGTTGACAACCTCATTGCTGCTCCTACTACTGATGGATAGGCTGAACCTAACACACTTAATCCTACCTGGCCATACACCTCTTGTTGCTGTATTAACATAAATTAAATGTACTTCTCTGTTCCCATGTAGCAACTGAAGTGATTCTGTCCTTGTTGCTGTAATGGAGATGGATCCTGAGGGTTTAAACCTCAGGAAGCAAAACCTATGAGGCCACCTTGCAATGTTATTACTTCCTGCAGGTAGCTTCATCTGTCCTTCCCATTCAAACCCAGAATTTTTTTAAGCCATTAGCCAGCTAAGGATGCCAAGTTGCTGGCTGTTTTCTGAAAACAGATGTCTAAAGATGTGAAAAAAACTGGGAGATAACCCACAGTGGAACTCAACTAGTATATCAGTCAGTGGAAAGGTCACCAGGAAAGCGCTCTTAGGTATGACCCACATAGTGGGACAACTCTGGGCTCCCCCACCACCAGCAGCTGGGCCAGTACAGCTGCAGAAAGCCAGGTCTGCACCTTCTGGGGCTCACAGAAGGAACCAGAGAACCATAGAATCATAGAATGATTTGGGTTGAAGGGACTTCCAAAGCTCATCCAGTGCCCCCCCTGCCATGAGCAGGGACATCTGCACCAGCTCAGGTTGCTCAGAGCCCCGTCCAGCCTGGCCTGGGATGTCTCCAGGGATGGGGCATCCACCACCTCTCTGGCCAACCTGGGCCAGGCTCTCACCACCCTCAGTGTCAAAAATTTCTTCCTCACATCTGGCCTGAATCTCCCCTCTTTTAACTTGAAACCATTACCCCTTGTCCTATCGCAACAGGTCATCACGACAAGCGAGCACTTTGGTTAAAAATATTGTTTGGAGGGGGGTGTGGGATCAAAAATTATGTTTCTTAAATTGCAAATATTCTGCTCAGCTGGGTCTGGTATCCCCCCTCCACCACCCTCCCTGCTCCATGCAGGAGAAGGGCTCCTATCTCCTGAGAATCCTGATAAATCCTCCTCTCGCGCCCTCCCTTTCCCCCCCCCGCCGAAATAAAAGTGAGCTGTCTTAGTGCTAGGATGCAGAAACCACTTCCAAGCCAGCATTACATCAACATTGCAGCTGATAAAGGGATGCACAATGGAGTGTTAGACTAATAGAAAAACACAGCTCAGATAAGGCAGGCTCCTGATAGCCTGGGCTGATGTAAAATGCCATTGTCTCCCTTTCTGTCAGCTGAGTCACTGAGCGATAGGGAATTCCAGTGGCAACGGGCAAGTCAGGGGTCAGAAACCACAAACCCTGAGCAATGCGATTCCCCTGGCGTGGGCACCGGTGGGCATAGGGAGCTGGGGAGGGAGGATGTGGCTGAGGGTGCAGGTGGTGGCAAATGCCCCATGGCTGCAGGGATAGTGAGCAAGGATGGCAAGGGTCCAGAATCCAAATGGGGGACATGGTTTAGTGCCAGAGTTAGGTTAATGGTTGGACTCGATGATCTTGAGGGTCTTCTCCAACCAAAACGATTCTACGATTCTATGGCACTGTGTGAGGATGTACCCAGCACACGTTCCTCGGCAGCACCAGTCCTGGTATGAGACCCATCAATTTTAGCAGTTTTTCCTTGCTGTTTCACCCCCCTCCTGCTACTTCATCCATCTCCTGTATTTTCCCCAGGTACTCGAAGTCAGGGAGGCTGGGAAATCAGCTGGAGAAATTCAGGGGAGGGGATGCTGCTGGCACTGCCCTGGGTAACCGCAGTCTTGCCAGCTCTTTTGGGTGAAGATCGTCTCCTCCGTGAGGCTTGAACAGCACCAGGCACAAGAGGGGCCAGTTCTCATCTCGAGCTGTCATCTCACACTAGTCCGAACGATAAGGTGGGAGAGGCGTGGAAAAAGACACCATGCCCGCACCCAGAGCCAGTGAAGGATGTCTGTCTCCATCCCTCCTGTGAACGGGAACTTCCAAAACCCACCCAGGGCTGCCATCAGTCCCCGGGCCAGCGGGTGAGGGTGTTTTTCCCTCCGTGGGCTCCGCTCTCCTTTTCCTGTGCTGCCCTTTGATCTCCTCTCGCACAGCCCCAGCCCGCTAGGCTGCCTCAAAGGAGGAACTCCAGATTACGTGACGGGGTTATGTCATTTTTCCAGCGGACGTGCTGGCCCGGCTTTTAAGTCGAGAGGGCTTTTTTTAGTGCCGGCGCTGTGCTCATTGGCCAGACAGGTCCCAGAGAAACCCTGCGGTGGGGGTGCTGCAGAGACCTTGGCCCCAGGGAAAATCTGGAGCAGCCAGATGAGACCCAGGACAGGCTCAGGATCCAGCCCTGGTCCTTATGTTCGTGTTTTCTCACACTTCCATGGGAATACAAGGGGTTCAGAGCCTGCAACAACCCAGCTGGTACAAGACCAGCCCTGGCCAAAGCCCTAGTCTAAGGGCAGTTTTATGCTGTGAAATGGATCCTCCCTCCCATCCAAGTTCTTGGAGGTGGAGCAGAGCTACAAGGATGTTGCACATCAAAGGGCTAGAAATTCCAGTGATGGAGAATCTTAAAAATCTTTAAAATCTTTCTCTTCTCCCCAAAGTAGTGGGCTCTCTTAGCAGTTTGGACACTTGGAGACCACTTCATCATTATCCAGAGGTAGAAGCAAAACTCAAAATGTTGAAGAGTGCAAAAAGAAGTGGATGGAGGCTCATCATCCATGTGATTGTAAAGAAGACAAGATGGCTAGGCAAAGGTGGAAGATTGTGTACGAGACCTTGTCATGTAAGGAGCCCTGACTCTTGTATCTCAATCCTACCTATACTTTCTTTGTTTCAAAACACTGACCAACTGAAGGATCCCCCCATGTCAGTACCACTGCAAACTCTTGTGAGTGTGGAAATACCCAACCTGAACCTGGCTTCTGATACCAGCTAGATGGATGGAGGGTACTTTCTTGTCATAGTGCCTCACCTAAGTACTTAGGTATACAAGGAAGGACAGAAGGTCCCCTCTATTTGGAAGAAGAAAGGGATGGAGGCTCAAGCTTCCCTTGCTCTTCAGGATGACTGGGGGTATGGTTTGTGCCCTGGTTGTATTGGTTTGTAGAGGTGTGTTTGTGAAGGACCAAGACGATTTTCCAGAAGGTGCTCCAGCAATGCTAAAGGCTTCTTCTGAGTCAATCAAGATGAAGTGGTGTTTCAGAAGTTGACCCATGCTCCCTCAAAACTCAATATCCTCCTGGAGGTTCCCATCCCCTGGAGATTCCTACCTCTTGTCTATCATTGACTGAGGCAAACATGGGCCACAGCCTACATCCATTGCCATGGATCAGGGCTTGTGATCTGCCAGCACTGATCACCTCCAGAACAGAGCGGTAGAAGACGTCTGGCTTTGTATGGAAGCTCCAGGGAGATGTTCACAGGAGTAATTAATTATCTGCTCTGGAACACCCCCAGCGCAATTGCCACCTCTGTTCGTATTGGGAAATCTTCAATGACCACATATTTGGCAGGAAATTTTCCATGAAGAAAGGACAACTCCACACAATTAAAATCATCACCCCTTCTGGAATGAAAAGGTCCCTGGAATAGCCGCTTCCTTCCAAAAGAAAACATGCCACCTTTGACTCAGGACTACTTGAACAAGAGGGGCTCTGCAGGGCTAAACTGCAGCCCAGAAGAGGAAGGTGTTTGCCTGTGACACGTTTCTTTGCCGAAAAGAACAAAGCTGCCTGAGGGCTCAAACTACAGTTGAAATGACCTCAGTGCTGCGCTGTTTCCCTCCCCTGACCTCACCAGTTCTTAGATCTGGCTTTGGAAGGTCAACGCTGTGTTGTGTTAGATCCAGATGTGCTGGAGGACTGGTTAACAGGCTTCAGAGACCCAGGGACAGGGAGTGCGGGGTAGATTTTGGATTTCAGGCAGCAGAACAGCCTGAGTCTGGTTTTCAAATTCTTGCAGATGCCCAGAGCTGTGTTTTGGAAATGCTTCGGTAGGAATAGTTATGAAACACAAGAGCTTCCAGACTAGTTCCTCAAAGATCTTTTGAAAGCAATGGGATTTTCTTATTGATATGAATACAGGGGTATTGTGCTCCTCTGAAAACCCTTTTACCTCCCACAGCACGAAACCCATGGAGAGATCTTCTTTACCTGCAGAGAAATGCATACAGTCTACCCTCCTGCAAAAATCTTGCATGGGATTCAACCAAAAGATTCAGGAACCTAAATTTAGGGCTTAAGATGGTTGTCCTCACTGAAGATGCATTAGAGTAGCTTTATCCCTTTCCTGTTTTTGCTCCAGTTATACTTATGTGTAGCTGCAGAACCACATCAGCTCAAGGCTTGCAGGCCACAAAAGAGCTCCGACCATCACCTACAATGGTGACCTACTGGTCACCTACTCCCACTGTAGGTCTGTTTACATGGAAGAAACCCACTGCTGGGTCTTATTTTCAAGTCATCTCCAAAACTATTTAAATCATGCATGATTTTGGAGAGGAGCTACGAGGATAAACCCCAGAGAGTGCAGCTGGGCTGTTGCAGATGTTTTAGATCCTGAGAGACAGGATCCCACCCATCATCTCACCCGTTTTCAAGAGAGACAGACACTGCTGGGTTTCTGCTGGGGAAGAAAAATACAGTCTGGCAGTCAACCCTTGAAAGGTTTCCGGCCCTTGGATTAGATGACCTTGGTTTGCCTTTTTTATCTCCTACCACAGATATAGGACTAACTTGAGCCTGCTGGGAATTTTTGGACAAAATTCCTCTTTTAATTATTTTTAATGGAGAAAGCCAGTTTATTTAGCATTATTACTATTATTATTATTATTATTATTATTATTCCACTTTTCTGTGGAAAAATGCTTGTTCCAGTGAATCCTGCAAAAGCTGTCAGTGTTGCATGGAATTTCTGCTCAAAATTATCACATTTCTTACCCTACAGATTTGAAGACCTCTACAGTCCAAATCAGGCATTTAATTCTCAGTTTCTCAGTACAGGGATCAGCTTTTACTCTTTGGACATCTCATTTTAATGTTTCTCCATGACAATCCAGGGCTAGGCACAAGGGCCTACTGCTTTGCAAATAAATGGCCAGAGAATGGCTTTCCCACTTGAAAATGGCCTCTGAATTTCAGAGTTCTGTGCAAACCCCTTTTTTTTTTTTTTTTACCTGTCCTGAAATAAAATTAAAAGAAAATTCACACTCTGTGAAAAAGCGGCAGCTCGTATTGGGTCTCATATCCCAAAGCTCTTGATGATAGTGTTGTTTTCTCATTTTTCTTGCTTTTTTCCATGGTTTTTTGGGGAACAGAGGAACCAACTGACTCCAGTCCTCCACTTGCAAGACAGGTTGTGGCTTGCTGCTTATGACCAAATGTTAAAGCACCTTGGGTCCCTTCCCCAAACTCCTCATAGCTCAGTGGTCCTGGCATCCTGTGCAACACCAAGTCCTCTGAAGGAGCCACGGAAAGGGAGGACATTGGTGGCTTGAAACAAACGGTGGTGTGATCCCAGCTTCTGTCCTCAAGGATTAAAAATGGCTCAGACATGAACATTTAGGACACCTGTCAGCTTTGCAGTGCTATCCTCAGCTTGGTGTAACTCAGCATCTTTTCACCTGCATCCTTTTCAGCATCCTCAGACAGTTGGTCCAGTCTTTATCAAAGTCAATGGAAAGTCTTCTACAGAGCACAGCTATCGTTGCTTGATGGTGGTGCCTTTCCATGATGTCGCCTGCATAAGTGTGAATACAGCATCCGTTATGATGCTCTGTAACACTAGGATTTCCATATTATTTATTATGAAATCTCAAATTACCTTCCTTATGGAAAACGGGCTGACTTTAAAAGCTGACTTCAAAAGCTGACTTCCTTTTCAAAGTGATCATCTTGGTATGCCTTAAAACCATCTTATTGTCATACAGCACCAAACATATTCTCCTACCCTGAGAGGAAATTGTGAAGTGGCTGGAGTCAAACCTCCCCAACACCATTACTGAAAGTCTTGATCCATCTCCAGAAATTGATTTTCCTGAAGGAGACACCTCCCAGTCTGAGCACCACCACGGCCAGCCTCCTGAGAGCACCCATGGGGTTAGGAGAGACGTCAGCAACCAGAAATCCACTTTTTGCCCCGACACATAAAATCAGAGCTAATAAAAATTCTCCACGTGGCAATCATTGCCCCTAAAAACACACCCTTATGAAAACCTTTCCGTGTGACAATGTCCTTTCTGAAGGCAGGCAAGTTGAAAAGTCCAGGTTGTTTCAGTTTGTTTTGCTTTTCAGGGAGGGAAAAGAGTTTCATTTTCAATCAATACCTTTATGTCAAAGTTTGGAGTCGAAAAGGCAACTTGTGGTTCAAACCAGTTTGAAACTGCCCTGAGAGAAAAGGCAGTTTTGCAGCCAATGAAATTCTAAATCAGGTCAGTTTGTTTTATAAATTTATTTCGAAGAAATGCAGTGACTCTCAGAGTGCATCCTTTCTTGGATGCATGAGGACAGATACACTCTTTGGAGATATTGCTGTTGAATTGCTCTTTTTTGGTTCCTTCCCCAACATGCCAAGACCCATGGGGGTGATGGTGGGACAGGACAGATATAACATCGGTTTGGGAGCTGGGGGTTGTTCCCATCACCCCAATGGGAATATCATAGAATCATAGAATAGTTCAGGTTGGAAGGGACCTTTCCAGCTCCCCCAGTGCCCCCCCTGCCATGAGCAGGGACATCTGCACCAGCTCAGGTTGCTCAGAGCCCCGTCCAGCCTGGCCTGAGATGTCTCCAGGGATGGTTCATCCACCACCTCTCTGGCCAACCTGGGACAGGCTCTCACTGTAAAAAATTTCTTCCTCATGTCCATCCTGAATCTCTCCTCTTCTTGTTTAAAACCATCATTGCCTCCTTCCCGTGCTGCCAAGAGGAAAGCATCCCAAAGCTGGAGGTCGTAGCCCAGAAGGAGCATATTAAAGGGGGGAAATTAGGGTGGAGAGAGCAAGGGGAGAGGCGAGCTGTATCGATTGGTGTGTGAAAGGCCTCCCGGGAGCCCCGTTGCTGAGAGACAACCCTGGGAGATGCAAGGCTGGAATTAATAACTGCTCCATTGGGGCCCTGTTTGCTCTCCTTGCTCAGAGCCAGGGGACTTTGGTCCCGGCTTATCGACCAGCCGAAAGCCCCAGGAATGCAGTCACAGGCAAATGTGCATGTTCACACGACATCTATTAATCAAGAGGCTCCCCCACCCTTTAACCCTTTGCAGGTCAGGGAAGGGGAGGGAGGTGAGCACAGCTCTGCTTTGTCTAAAATCAGGGTCCTGGGAGTCTCTTTAGAGCAACCAGAGATAAGAGTAAGTCTCCTCTGAACTTCAGTTAAGATTCTATCCCCCTGTTCTGTATCCAGGGTTTTCCTAAAACATTATCCCCCACTACATTCAAAATTCTTGGGGAACCGATTTTGGTACCTGTATCTGAAGACATCCCTTTTTGGTGGAAGCTAGGCATCTAACTGCCTCAAAAAGCCTTGAAAGTCACAATCATTTGCCCTGAAAATTTATCACAGACTTTTCTTCCTCTTCACTCTGTTTCAAATTTCAGGTGCTGTTTTCACTCACACCATGGTGGTTGTTGTACAGCGTCTCGGAGCTGCCTGTGGCTACGGGTCCTTTGCTGCTGTACACATCCATAACGGGACAATCTCCACGCTCAACAGCACAGAGCTAATCAGACACACTCTTTCTCCCCAGCTTTCAGCTGGGGGCACAAAACATCACAGGCAAATGACTTTGCTGCAGCCTACAGCCATCAGAATTTGCCTCAATTTGGTGTCTCTATGGCAAGATCAACCACCCTCTTCCATTACTGTTGAGTGTTTTAGTCTCAGAAGTGTGCAGCAGAGCGTTTTCCTGCCTTGACACATGAAGTTGAGGAAGGTTTTCAGGCTGTTGACTTGTTAGCAGTTATTTAGCCAGCTGTAGGCCCTCCATGGCGAAAGAAGAGACAGTGGCACCTCCTGAGGGCGATTTAGCACATCAAAGTTCGGTTCCTGCTCTGTTCCTCTTCCCCTGGAAGACCCTGATGACAGACTCCAGGAAAGCATCACCTACTGAATTAAATATTGCAAGCTGGCCAGGATGGACATTGCTTCATTGGTTACCTTGAAATGTCACCTCATCTTTACCAACACCCTGACACCCACACTTTGGATCAACAAATCAGTTGAACATAGGCAGACACCAAATAGACTTCTAGGAAGGCACCAGGGATGCTGCAGTGCTGTGAGGTAGAGATGAGCCCTGGAAACGTCAGCGGGGCATTAGAAGATGGCTCCTCCTACAGAGGAGTGAGGCTCTGGGATGGCCCCCCAGGAGGAACAAATGGGACAAGAAGCCCATCCAACCTACAGATGGACCCTGAGCAGCATCTGGTGTGGTGACCTAGAGCCGAGACTGATGCTGCTCCTCCCTGTCCTCTGTCCCCTGTTCCTGGATAAACACTGCCAATTGATAAGGTGCCCATTTGCAAAAGGGGTGGGGACCGAACAGCCTCAAGGAGCGTGGTCAGTTCTCCATCAGTTTTCCACCCAGATTGGCATCTCCACGCCCAGCGCCACTAGCAGCAGTCATGGGTTCATGCTGGGTGACAGGGTGAGGCTGTGGCTTTTGCCACTGGATAGTGGGGTGGGTGACTTTCAGCCTTCCCAAACCAGGAAGGAAGAGGGACATTTTTTTGTGCATCATGTCTTGAGAAGCCTTCAGCCCTGGATCCTGTCCTGTTTATCTCGTGTGAAGAGGAGCAGCATGAGCTGAAGAAGAGGCTTGAATGAAGACAGAAGTCATCACCTCAGAGGTGGGATTTGGGGTATTTTTACCAGCATTAGAGTTCCTAGCCTAATTCGTGAAATTTCCCAGGCTAGGCTCTCACAAGCCAAGGGTACCAGGACAACAGGCCCCTTCTCATCAGGGCAAGTTTCACCTGTAAAGGACAGTGGTGGAGACAAAGTAGACTGTTACGAGCTGGCATTTTCAGGTGTGCAGAATTTTGTGTTCTTCTAGGTGCCAAACAACTGAGCACATATTTTGGAGTAGAATCAGTTCATTTCTGAAGCACCACCATTCTCCAGTTTCTGGTTTGGGTCTTGAAAAATTCCCCCTCAGATCCAGCTGTGCCTAGAAACCTGGATTCCTTTTGAATGAAACTAACCCAAAAGATACACTATAGCTGTTAATGGATCTTTTTGTCTATGGGACCGGAGCAGGGCTGGACTAGATTAAGCCTCTACAGAAATCATGGAATCATAGAAGAGTTTGAAGGTCCCTTCCAACCCATCTAGTCCCACCCCTACCATGAGCAGGGACATCTGCACCAGCTCAGGTTGCTCAGAGCCCCGTCCAGCCTGGCCTGGGATGTCTCCAGGGATGGTTCATCCACCACCTCTCCGGCCAACCTGGGCCAGGCTCTCACCACCCTCAGCACAAACAATTTCTTCCCCATGTCTAACCTGAATCTCCCCTCCTTTATTTTAAAACCATCACCACTTGTCCTGTCACAACAGCCCTGCTAAAAAGCCTGTCTCCATCTTTCTTATCAGCCCCTTTTAAGTACAGAAAGGACGCAATAAGGTCACCCCAGAGCCTTCTCTTCTCCAGGCTGAACAAAAAATGTGTGCAGTGTGGACATCATGTGCTCAAAACCAACCATTTGGCTACGTTGACCCACTTCTAGATGGCCACCCCACTGGCTGATGCAAGTGTTTCTTCTTGCTATTTCATAACCTGTTGCACAGGACTTGCCACATGTCTGTGCAACACCCAAAGCAGAGGGACCTAATAGGGCCGAGCATGAAAGACAAGCACTAATAAGGACTAATCATATTATAGAATCATGTTCCTTACACAATGCACAGACAGAAAGAGCTATGAACAGAAAAAATTCATTATGAATTCTGCGGTCTAACCAACATCCAGCATGTGAGCTATTAAGGAAGGGAAGGGTGGAGAACAACAACAACAAAAACCACAAGAAATTTGACACTTTTACCTGTAATTAATTATTCATCCAAACCCTAGCAATAAGCACATGACACTGTCCATGCAGATTAGGTGCCCACAGGAGAAGAAAACCCTACTTGCTTTCCCTCTTCCCATCAAAGGCTGTATTGTTCCCAAAGAGTTAACAGCAAAGCAGGTCTGCAATTACCTGGGAATAATGGGGTGTGATCGGGGCACTAAAGAGCTGGAATTGATTTTTTTTCAGGCTTTCAGCCCTAGAAGCCCCTCCCTGACTTCTTGGTAACTCATGACCAGCAGGGTCAATAGAGCAGAAATCCTTCTAAAGGGCCAATCTGTATTTGAATTATTTAAACAATGTAGTACAGCCAAGTTAAATGGGGCTTATCAAATGTTACACCTCTTAAAGCACAATTGGAGACAGAAGGATATTAACTCCTCAATGCTCCACCAATGGCCCCAGAGAGGGGAGGTGAGAAAAAAGGAGAGAGAAAAAAGAAAAAAAAAGGGACAAAGCAGGCTGATTTGTACAAGGAAGGAACAAGTGTCTTGGCCAGAGATGGTCTCTTCTTCTTCTTGGAGACCCTCCATGCTTACCCAAACAGTGGTTGGCTTTACCATCCTGACTCAAACGAATTAAAAACCTAGACTTGGGATATTTGAGTGCTTCATAGAATCATAGAATAGTTTGGGTTGGAAGGGACCTTCAAAGCTCCCCCAGTGCCACCCCTGCCATGAGCAGGGACATCTGCACCAGCTCAGGTTGCTCAAAGCCCCGTCCAGCCTGGCCTGGGATGTCTCCAGGGATGGTTCATCCACCACCTCTCTGGGCAACTTGGGACAGGCTCTCACCACCCTCATTGTCAACAATTTCTTCCTCAAGTCTGGCCTGAATCTCTCCTCCTTTATTTTAAAACCATCACCCCTTGTCCTATCTGCGTAGTCTCCCCCCAACCTGGTGCTAGAGGATATGGGTCTTTTCTTCACCTTTCCTGAAGGAAATACAGGCAGAGGTTATTTCCATGTCACGATAGGCCATGGGTTATTATCCCCATGCACAGCTCGGGATGTGCACTTTGCCCAGAGAGGGCTGGGACACAGAGCTGTCTGCAGGGCACAGTGGAAAACAGAACGGGAAGCTAAAAATTTTCATCCAAATTTGGGATCCAAAGAAAAAAATCTTATATACTGAGAGGGGCTAAGGACAACTAGGGAAACCTCAGCTTACCAAAAGATGTCTGTGAATATTTTTGCCCATAAAAGCAATGAGTTTTCCTAGGTTTTAGAGCTGGGAATTTGCCCAGGAAAACAGCTCGTTATTTTCTCACAAAGGTGAAAGTAAACAGAAATCCACCTGGTCATTTTTCTGGCCATTTATCCTGCATTATCCCAGCCCTTTTGGGTTGTTTCAGGTGACCAGCTGTGAACCAGGAAGCTCGGAGGGTCCTTGGTGGGATGCAGAGGGGGTAAATAGTTCACAGGTAATTTAGGCACTGACATTTTCACATGACTTATTTGACCCGGAGAAAAAACAAATATGTTTGCAACTGAGAAAGCGTGATCTGCCAACAAACTGCAAACAGGCCCCAAAGGAGCCTGAATTCACTAGATGATGTATGGACAGGTGAGAAATAATTCAGCCACATGCAACCGTGCAGTCAGGATACAGGCTTTGTAAATTATTTGCCCACCAAAAATGTATAAATATTGGTTAACTGACCTGCAAAAGTTTTACTAGAAAGCCATGAGTCTAAAGCAACAAAGAGGGAAAAACGTAAATTAACAATGCTGCCTTAATGACACATGTCCCTTCATTAATATAGTTACTGTGCTACCTCTGAGCTAATTAACCCTGCTAATCAATGGGGATTCAGGCTGTTTTCTCTGTGTTGTGTGCACAGAGATACCAGCTCTCCAAGAGCTGGTTTTGGGGAGGGTCTTTGCCCACTCCTGAGCTGAACTGCTGTGTCCAGGCTGAACCCCCAGCCCAACAACAGCGGGTTGGGGACTTGCAGAACTGGCCAGGAAAACCAGGAGGGAAAGGTTTCCTGCTGCAGAAAGCTCTCCGATCCAAACTGGAACATTTCAGGAGACGTTGGTGATTTCACTGAGGTTGTGTATTTAAAAAAAAAAAAAAGAGGGGAAGGAGAGGAAAGTTTTCCTGACTCTTTTCCATCCTTTTTATCAGAAGTTAGGAATATAAGAAGGTGCCTCGCGGCTCAAATCCAGCCCAATGCTATCTCACTATTTGACATTATTTGTCATTTGGGGAAGAATTTAAAAATGTTTAGATTTCATTATGGTTCAAAACGAAGCCCCAAACTCAACCCTTCCTCCCCCTCCTCGCCACTTGCCATCCTTCCCCATTCCAATTTTAGGACCATCATTTGCTGCAAACCCAAACGGGTTTTGGAGCTGGTGTCTGTAACTTCCAGCTCAAACAAAACCGGGTGCTGGGTTTGCTCATTCGACTGTGACAGATCCGGCCCCAAGAACCTTCTGTACACAGGGGGGTCCTGTCCTCATGTCCTCACAGGCTCTGGACGTCACATCTCCAACGGGTTCTTCCACCTTGAACATCTCTCTGAAGGTCACCATCGCCAGCAGGCCCTGCTTTCGCACACTGCTTTCCCACCCCGCGGCACCGGTCGACGTTGGAAAGGGACGGGATGATCACAATATCGAGAAAGCTCGCCCAAGCAAATGGAGGATTTATAAACTCCCGGCCGAGCCCGCAGGCTGCAAGGTCGCCCCTTATCTGAGTTTGCAGAGGGTTTTCAAAGTGCTGGCAGCCCTCCAAATATGTTTGGGAGTTTTTACTCTAAACCTAAGGCTGCCGGACTCCCACATTTGACATTTTCCAAGTGCTGTTAAACGACGAGGCAGCGACCGGGAACAATGTGTGATTATAACTGCTGGCTGAGGCTTTCCAAGAGCCGTAGCAAGTGTGAAGGCTCAGCGATCTGTCTGTCCGCCCCGCAGGAGCCATCTTCACCAGGGATGCTCCGGGCTGGAGGCAAGGGTGACGGGCAAAGCAAGTGCTTACGCCTTGAAAACCTTTCAATCCTGGCCCAAAGGTGGAATAATGAAGTTTTGCAAAGGGGGAAAATTTGGGGGAGCTTTACCAGGGAGCATCCCTGCCTGGTTGTCTTTGCTTTCCCTGCAGACACCCTGTAGGATGCACCATTGTGGTGCGAGACCCTGCAAGCGATCCGTTGTGCTGCTTTCTGCACAAGCCAAGGGGTCTGGGCTGCCACCCCATTTTCATAGAATCACAGAATTGTTTTGGTTGGAAGAGACCCTCAAGATCATTGTGTCCAACTGTTAACCCACCCCTGACACTAACCCATGTCCCTGAGAACCTCATCTACACATCTGCTCAACTCCTCCAGGGCTGGTGACTCCACCACTGCCCTGGGCAGCCTGTTCCAATGCCTGACAACCCCTTCCTGGAAGAAATTGTTCCTAATATCCAATTTAAACCTCCCCTGGTACAACCTGAGCCCATTTTCTCTTGTCCTATCACTTGTTACTTGGGAGAAGAAACTGACCTCTACTTCACTGTGATCTCCTTTTAGGTAGTTGTAGGAAGTGAGAAGGTCTCCCCTCAGCCTTTTGCAAAGAAAAGAGACAAAAAGGAATGATACAAGTGATTCAGAGTTAGTAAAGGAGCCTGTGGACTTGAACCCGTGTTTCTCAATATCTGCACTAATACCCACATAGACTATTCTTCCCCTTTGTGCCTTAATTAACCCATCACAGCAAGGGCTAATGACTATTAGAGAGCTGCGTTCATTAACAGATATGTTCAGTATTGCACTATAATTTCAATGAGTCCTAATTCTCAGCTGGGAATATTTCTGTTATTTGGTGGAAAAAAGGGGAAGAGAGGAAATCCACACTGAAGACAGATGATAAAATAAACAGGCTCATTGTTTTATTTCCCCTTTTTTTTCCTTTTATCTGTCTTGAAAACTGACTGTGCAGGACAGGGAGTTAAAGAAAACAAAAAAAAAAAAAAGGAAGGAAAAACAAAAAACAAAAGTGCTGGTTTTCCTTGTTTCTTTCTCAAGAAAACAAGTTCAGAAAAATCTCTTGCAAAACACAGTTTTTCACCTGACAGCTGCCCCCCAAAAAAAAAAAAAATTTTAAAAAAAAGTATTTTTGAGAGGGGAAATGATGAAAGGAGAAGAATGGCTGAGGAGAAGGGGGATGTGCTTGAATATAAATTGGATTGGAATTGCAAAGGGGGTTATTAGTCAGATATGGAGGATTATTTTACATCTCAACCACCTATACAACCAAGCATGCAACCGCCTAAATGAAATGTTAGCTTAATCATCCTGGTCAAAGTCCTCTGGCTACAAGCAAGGCTTGTTGCATTGGAGATTAACAGGAGGGGAAAAAAAATTGAGGGATACTATACATACAGTTTTTCTGGCTTTGGTTAGAAGCCCCAGGGTCACAACAAATCTCTGATTTCAAACAACTGTATTTTGAGTGATCCTGTTTATTCTGAGTGTCGGCTGAGGCTTTGACTCCTAGCTATTAATACAAAATAAATAATTTTCACACGAGCTAGTTTTGCCTCGGTTGCCAGAAAAATAAAGCCAGGCAGCCACAGAAGTGACACAGGAGTGAAAAGCAGAGAGGGGCTGTGGGCTGCTGTGATTTTCTCGGCTGCTGAACGACACGTGGAGCGCCGCTGGCAAAGGATGCTGAGCGAGACCGCCTCGGCCAGCACAATGAAGGATGCTTTTGTGACACATACGGGGCGGTGGGAGTCTCCCAGGGCGTGTTAAACCATGGGTTTTATGGCATCTAAATCCACTGTTGTTTGAGAGGGTGTGTGACCTGCAATAAAGTCAGCTTAGCCCCCGTGAGCAGCAGCTTCGAAAGCTGCCCGTTGCAGATCCTGCCAGGCAGATGTGAGCCCAGATGATCCAGATGTGCTAACAAAACACCCTGCCATGGGCACAGATGCCTCCAGAGGATGTTACTTACGTGTGGCTGGGTGTAAATATGTTTTTTGGGGAAGCAGCATCCCACCACAGTGACCCCAAATAGGGATCCAAGAGATCCCTCGAGAAATCTCATTCCCCACGGCATGGGACCCAACCAGGCTGGCTGGGATGCACTTGGACCCACATCATTCAGATGTCCAGGGCAAGGGAGCAAAAGGTCAGGAGATAAAGGCAGCAGGTCCCTGCTCGGCTGTGTTCCCAGCAGATGCCAGGGACGAGCTGTATTTGCACACCTGCAGCCAAGCCCCCTCCCATGCTGATGGTAATACACTCACAGTCTGGTTACCTTCTGCACCAGCTGCCTTCCTGGTCCCTTTTTGGAGTTAGATGACCTGAGTTCACCAGGTCTCTGCACCTTGGTACCAGATTTTGGATGTAGTGATGGAACGAAATGGGAGGGAGGGAAAAACTCCAAAAAATGAGGTCCTCAGCGATGGGAAGTGATTCTGCAAAGCCACCACAGAAGCCACCTGGCCTCCTTCTCTGGTTTAGATAAGGACGGCCTTGCTATTTGTCTTCAAGAACAGCTTTAAAGTCTCCAACACTTGCTTGTTGTGCATCCCATAATAAAGGGGCTTCACTGGGGTTCAGAGGTTCAGAAATGATGGCAGCCTTGGGTGGCATCAGCAAGGCAAGGAGAAGGCAGCTATTGAAAGTGCAAAGTGATTACCTCTCAAAAATCACAGTTCTTAACCTACATCCATGCCAGGCACTCAGGTCTGCTTGGGGAAATGGAGATCTCTGCTGTCTGTTAAAACTGTGGCCCCTCTGTCAAAATAAGCACCAGCTAGACCAGGAAAGGTTCTCCTATCTCTGCTGTGTATGAATCATGGAAGGATGCAGCCTGACCCTGAGGTATTTTACATACACCACTTCCCAACCTGATCTGGGTGAAGATGTCCCTGCTCATCGCAGGAGGGTTGGACTAAATGAGCTTTGAAGGTCCCTTCCAACCCAAACTATTCTATGATTCCCCAGGGCAGTGGTGGATTCACCATCCTTGGAGGTGTTCACAAGATGCATAGATGAGGTTCTTACGGACATGGTTTAATGACAGTGTTGGGTTACCTGTTGGACTTGATGACGTTGAGGGTCTCTTCCAACCAAAATGATTCCATGATTATATACTCAGACTCACACAGGCACAAGAAAAGACCTTCAAAGGTGCCAGGCATGGGACCTGGTGCCCCTCGGGAGCAGGTGGGGAATTGTTTGCTGCTGAGATGTGGGAGTCATTTGCTGGAGTCTGAGAGTCTGCAGGGAGATCAGGCAGCTGGAAAACTCTACCTGCCATCCACATCTGGGTCCTGGAGTTTAGGTGCTGTCTTTCAAGGGTCTAATAAACTATATATTGATCAATTTAGCTAGTTACCTTAAATTATCAGGTTATGAAAACCATACATTCATTTAAGCTGTAAGATCTCCAGGATGGGACTGTGTCTTACAAAAGGCAAGCATCGCAGTGAGGTGTAACATCCCTGTTAAACTACTGGGATGTAGAAGAAGCAGACAAGGCTTTAGATCTGCAGGTGTTTCTTGAGGAAAAAAAAATGAAGATAAGGATTTAAATATATTTACGTCAATTCTGGTTCTGGATATCCATCACCTGCAATTTTCTAGAGGCAGGAGGAGCGTACCAGGGGAAAATCCCTACAAGCTCACTTCGGTCCCATCTTTTTCCACAGTTATCTGCCAACAGCCACTGTTTTCAGTTTGGAGGAAGAAGGTATAAACACACTTCATCACTGTCACAAATTATACATTTCAGTTTTCCATGTTTGGCAAAACCAGGGCTCAGCATCCCCCTGTGCAAAGCACTGGTTGGATTTTACTATCACCATTGGAGATCCCAGGTGGCTGGACCACCGTCATGTTAATAAGGTCTTGGTCCCAAATAGAGCATCTGTGCACCCCATAATACAACTAAACACCAATAAGATTTTATGTGTCCTGCCCATCATTCCCAGTGGGTCTCGGGATCTGCAGTGTCCCAAAGGAAACCTGTGAATTTTGTCGAGCATTGGAACAGGCTGCCCAGGGCAGTGGTGGAGTCACCATCCCTGGAGGGCTTGAACAGACACGGAGATGAGGTTCTCAGGGAGATGGGGTAGTGACAGTGTGAGGTTAACAGTTGGACTTGACGATCTTGGGGTTATCTTCCAACTAAAATGATCCTATGATTCTATGAATAACCCAAATCTGAGGTCCCACCAGGACCAAGTCAGGAGAGCAAAGTGGGGCCAGCTGGCTTTCCCGAGCCATGAGCTGTAGGCATCTATTAACAATTAGCTTTTTGGCTCCACTAAGTGCACTCAGCCTGACTTGGTTTTATTGGCATCACCCATCTCCCAGTAAAAGTGATAAGAGAGTCTGATTAGCCTCAGTGTTCAGACGGGGCTCTGAGCTGGTCTCCAGCACAGCTGTCTGAAGGCTTCTTACCACATCTGCTTTCCATGCCACACTTCCAGGCCCAGAAGGGTCTAATGAAGATTGTCCCTGAACCTCATTATTTACTTTCAGGCAAACATCAGAATTAAGACTGATTTAGTTGCCCCTTTTTTTTTTTCTTTTCTTTTTTTTTTTTTTTCTCCAGGCTCAGTCTAAACACACATCTCAAGAAAGACACTTTTTTATTGCCAAGACAACGCTTGATAAGGAAAGATCATCTGTCTGCAAGAAAATTACTTCTGTGTGGTTCGGAAAGTAGTCCCAAGGGTCTGATTCCAGCACAGGCACAGCCCCTGGAGAACATTAAAGAATTATAACCCACATGATAAGGCACCTTCTTTAATAGGTTGGGTTTTTTTTATTTCATAGCAATAGTCACAACTTAAAGATAAGAACAACATACATTTTGTTTAAATAGGCTCTTGTTCCTTGGTGTGGGGCTCGCTGTGAACTGGCATCCATCAAACTCTTTTGTGATTTACATGAATACCTGATGCTTCTGATAAGGGAAAGTGTAAGTCAACACAGTTCTGTTGTAATTGGGTGTTACCTGTTTAGATACTGAACTGCTATCTCAGCATCAGTTCACAGGCAAGCTCAACTTTACCTTTCCTTGCTAGGTGCAGAGAGAATGTCTCTTGGTTTTACATTGGCCCCCAGGTGCTGCAATAAGCTGCTTGGAAGCATCTTTCTCTTCAGTCTAGTAGAGGTGGCCACAAGATGTTGTGGATGCTGAAAGTCAATGTGCATTCAAATAGTGATGGGAAAAAAATTACAAAAGAAAAATCTCTAGTTAAACCCAAAGTCCCCACTTCAGATTTAGTATAATCCCTGGCCACAGACTGGTGGAGACTGTGTAGTCTAGCAAAAAGCTACTACCATATCCTTATTTTGCTGATATAATTTTTTATCTTAGTGAGCAGCATTTCATGTTTATAGTATAAAAAATATGTTACTAATGTGTGTATGACAGCAACAATCCCTGACCCTCAGCATAACAAGACTTCTTTGCACTTAATGATAGAGATACTAAGACATCTCAAAGCCTGTAAGTTTGCAATCTAAAACCAAATCAGGAAAGGAGCCCAGTAAAGGATTTGATGACTGCCATGAAGGACGACTTCTCAGAAGAGAGACCAGAGCTCCTGCCTTGGACCATTTCACCTTTAATTAGATGCCAGAGTCCCAGGAGACAACTGCTTTTCTTCTAACAAAAATAAGAGCACCTGATCTTCTGTAACAAGTATAACTAGAAACAAAAAAAGAAAGAAGGCAAGATTACAAACAGCCTGAATCTCCTGCCTATAGTCTCTGAGAGACAGAGGACTGAAGAAATTAAATGCAAATCACTAACCAAAATGCTCATTTTGGATAAGGAATACCCCAGAGGCTGCCCCGTGTTTGCTCTCTCTCTGCCTGATGCCTTTAGCAGAGCCAAGCTCAGGAGCCTGAAGTGGAGAAGCAGCATCGAATTTGGCCATTGTCAGGGACACCACCTCTTCTGCTTCCATCCCAAGTTTTAATATCAGCCTACAACAGTTCATGACTTCCCTGACCTAAGCCAGGACTCCACCAAACCCTGTGGAGCAGCAGAGCTGGGGGCAGTAGCACAAGACTGCAGGGATCTCTCAGGAGTTGCTGGTGGAGGAACCAGGAGACCATCGGTCAGTGAGATGCAGACTGGGAAGTTCCCATACAAGGGCTGTGAAGGGGTATTTGGATGTATCTTCTTCCCAAAACAGAAGGTGAATCTGGGTGATTTGCCAGTCCCTGGCAACCGGAATGCCCAAAGGTCTTTTATTAGGCCAAATTCTCCTCTTGGTGTGAACCCACCTGATTGCAGTGAAGGTGCAGCAATGCTTTGCCATGAAAAGGCCTGTTCATGGCAGATCTCACCAAACCACAGTGATATCCCACCACTGCCCAGATGGGAAGAATATTGCTTTCTGCCAACAAATACTCAGAGTTGGATGAATAAGAGGAGCAGCAGGGTAGATAGGAGCTTCTTCCCAGAAGTGAGATCCAGGTCTTCAAAAAGAGTAAGACTCAAAGCCTGGTCCCTCCTCAGCCTCCCCAAAAGCTTCTGCTCTATGCAAAGTCTTGGCTGAGACCCCTCATGCAAGTGTTGGGCTCCAGCTTGCAGTAGGTCATACACCACCTAAAACATTGCTTGGCCACGTTTGGCCAAGGCCCCTCTCTGTGGAGCTGGATATGGGTTGTGTGGGCACCTCCTGGCAAGCAGAGGTCCTGGCTCTGTTGGCCTCAAGTGTCCTCAGAGGCTGGAATATTGCGAGACACCTGAAAAAAGTGCTCCAGGTTACGTAGTTGAAAAGATAGCATTATATAGGCTTGTTTTTATTAGTTTAAAAGAATTTCTTGGCCAGTACACTGTTAGAAGGCAGGGATTTTATAGTGGCATAAAGACAGATAAATAGATGTGTATATATATAAAACGCTAAATATACTTCTAGCACAGGAGAGCTGAGGTTTAAGAGGCTATTTCCTGGCTTAGTCTAATTCTCTCACTAGACGTTTTCCTTCACACTAAGTGAAATTCTGGCTGAATTAAAGGACCACTTTTCCTCTTATCTGCTGTTCCTGTTATCTAACTCCAAGGCAAAGGCTGGGAGCTGAGAGACAGAGTCAGGGCATAGCCATTTTACAGCTCGCCTTCCCACCATTCCCCTGGGTTTGCATCAAATGCCAGGAAGATTTGTTAAAAAACAGGCTGTCACTCTCAATCCAACCATACAAGGGAAACAGCAATTGGAAAGCCACAAAATAGGTGTCTTTGCTGGATATGTTGATTTTTTTTAGGGCAGAGGCTCCCAAAATCTTCTACAGAACCCAACGAAGTGGTTGCAAGTCCCTGTGGAGCAGGGAGCACCTTTTCCATCAAGGGGTCCAGATCCATTCACATGTGCAAATTTCTGAGGGTGTAGTGAAAAGAGAAACAATAAAAAGCATAAATCCTGATCATTATTTATTGTCACTACTTGTTTCTGGCTCCTGGGCCAGGTTGGTGCAATCAGCAGGAGCCAAGAGACGTCAGCTGCCTCCCTGACTCCACCACCGACTTACTGCTTAGTCCTTGGCAAGTCTCTGCAGTTCTTTGCATCTCTTTCTCCACCTTCTTCTCTATCTTGGTTGCAGAAGTCACCAATTTTGGGGGAGCAGGATATGTTTGTCCAGCACCAAATACAACCGAGGTTCTTACTTCCACTTGATCCCCTTCGTGCCATGATGAGAACTCATACCTAATTGGGGTAGCTTTAAACTAAGAAACATTTTTTATCTTTGGATTTTTCATTAGCGTCTTGTGCTAAAGTTATTCACACACCTTTTAATAGGTTTCCTTCCATGTCCTCCCTTGTCTCAAGGGATCATCAGCCTCTTCCACGCTTTGAATTTGTGAATCCAAGACTTTGCAACTGAATTAGCTGTGATGAGAGCTGCACTTCTCACTAAGGCCACATTTATTAATTTTGCATTGTCATTGTGTCTGTTCCCTAAATTCAGAGCACACTGCTAGGCATGGGTGTTTAGTCCCCTTGAAACCAAATTAGCTACGATCCATTTTGCTCACATACAGGTTCCTTAGATATGTCCTTAATTCAGGGTTCTTGAAGCCCACCTCCTTGCAGCATCTTGCTGTCTCTGGCGAAATCAAGAGAGAAAACAAAACAAAACAAAACAACCCCAACAAGGTCCTTCCTTGCAGGACCCAGACATCCTTCCAAGAAGTTTCCTGCTCCACAGACAGTGCGAAGTGCAGACGCCTCAGTTTCACAGGGGTGTGGATGCTGGGTCTCAGGAGAAACTGTCATTTCCAAGGTTTTCCAGAACTGGACAGGACATTACATGTACAGGTCTATAGCAAACTGCATGAGCCGCAGTTATGCACTGTGAAGTGCTGCCTATAGAGAAGCATCTAAATAAATATTGCCACAGGTGAAACGTGGCTGTGGTTGGACATCCACTGGGGGACACTGTGGGGGGCTGAGATGGTGATGAGTGCCCAGATGTTTGTTACTGCTCTTTTTCTTCTTTTTTTTCATCATCCTCTTGCACAGTGAGTGTTCTGTAGACTGGGAAGCCAATGAATCTCAAGAAGTGGAAACTGCAGATCCATCTCTGAGAGAGCCAAGAGAATCGTAGAATCACAGAATGGTTTGGGTTGGAAGGGACCTTCCAAGCTCCCCCAGTGCCCCCCCTGCCATGAGCAGGGACATCTGCACCAGCTCAGGTTGCTCAGAGCCCCGTCCAGCCTGGCCTGGGATGTCTCCAGGGATGGGGCATCCACCACCTCTCTGGCCAACCTGGGCCAATGTCTCACCACCCTCAATGTCAAAAATTTCTTCTTTGTGCCTAGCCTAAATCTCCCTTCCTCTAGTTTGAAACCATCACCCCTTGTCCTATCACAACAGGCCCTGCTAAAAGGTCTGTCTTGGTCTTGATTAGAAGCATGACCTCATGTCCAGAGCCGTGAAGAGGCACAGATTCCTGCTTGTCCACTCAGCCCTTTTCCTCACCTCCTGGGGAGCTTTAGGAAAGTCTCCTGCTTTGATTTCCCCTTCTGTAAATCAGGGGTGAAATCTGCTTCTTCTGAGATCAGCTAGTGAAAAGAGATGTACAGCACCATAAAATGATGGTGATTAGAATGACATGCCTCTTTCCATTTGAAACAGATACAGATCTGGGCCAGTAATTCCACAAAAAAAAAAAATCTCAATCTGAATATCTTTAATACACTGGTTTAAAAAGAAACAGAAACCTGGAGTTAAAAAGCAGGTGGGTTTTATCGCCTCTTTTATTATTTAATTTAGCTGGAATGTCTTTCTTTTAAGATGAATGAACCTTCTGCTGACAGCAACTCCCTTATTTTTTACTTTCAAATAAAAATTGACGGGATTCTAGGGGATTTTCTGTTAAAAAAAAAACAAAACCCTTTCCTCATAGCAGGAAGTATGTTTAGCACCTGTCATTAAAAACTCTGGCTAAAACCACAATATTCTTCTTAGGATGTTACACCAAAGAGAGCGGTTGCAGCCCAGAACATTTATGGTCTCTCCTGCTCCCACAGGTTTAGGTGCCCAGTCCTTCAGATGTCAACATAAATTCAGTCTGTGGTAAGGACAACTTTAAGTTGCCTGGGACCAGGTCAGCATACCTGCACTTGCCCACCACAATGCACTAATCAGGGCTTGGATGTCTTTAACGTTACGCTGAGTCAGATGGTGTGCACCTTGACCATTGCCACCAAAGCGTGGTTTGCCACCCAACCTCCAGGAAACTCTGCCTCTAAGACACACAAAACTTAGCACAAGGAAGTGTGCCATGGTGTGTGTCTTCCTAAGGCTGAACAATTGCTCACGCATTTCCAGAAAATGAGTGTATAACAGCACCATGTAGAATCACAGGATCATAGAATCATTTTTGTTGGAAGAGACTCTCAAAATCATCAAGCGCAACCATAAACTCAACACTATCACTAAATCATATCTGTAAGAACCATATCTACACATATTTTAAACCTCTCCAGGGATGGTGACTCCACCACTGCCCTGGGCAGCCTGTTCCAATGCCCAACAATCCTTTCCAGGAAGAAATTTTTCCCGATACCCAATCTAAACTTCCGCTGGTGCAACTTGAGGCCGTTTCCTCTCATCCTGTCGCTTGTTCCTGGGGAGCAGAGCCCGACCGCCCCTGGCTCCAACCTCCTTTCAGGCAGTTACTCTTTTCTGATTAACCTTAGATTTTCCCATAAAAAATGATACAGTCACTTCTTCACGTTTCTTCTAGCTCCTCACATGGACCTGTCCAATCATCCATTGTCAATGCCTTTATTTCCCTCCTCTTGCCCTTGGGGGATGCCAGTGCTTGGCCCAGCAGAGAAGAACCTCAGCTGACCCAGGAACTGTGTAAAGCAGAGCAGCAACCTGCCAACCTGAAAAAAAATACAGCAGGCAGCTAAATATTTTCCTTATACAAGGCATATCAGGGACAATTGGAGCATGAACTTTGCTTCTTCACACTGTGTGGATTATGAAGGTTTTTCTCTCTGCAGCAATAACCCGTGCTCACTAGAAGTAACCTTTGCATCTTTAAGTGCATAATTCATGGGCTCTGCCAAGTGGACAGGAAATTAATGAAGTTTAAATGAAGAGCTCTGCTCCCTTTTTCAGCCATCTGATTATTTCTTTTGATTGAGTATAATCCTGGCAAGGCACTCCTGATCTAATCTCAGGAGCTTGCACTTCGTGATCCAATTACTGCCAAGTTTCTAGATGTTCGTTTTGCTTTGATGGGAACATTTAAATGTGTGAACATCGCAGGGGCTGGCTGACAGCTCTCAGCTCTGGGATCTCATTTTAATTATAGACCCAGTGGAAACGGGTGCAAATTGGTTGTCCCAAAGCATAGCACTATGACAGCAGGTTTCTTTTCATGGGAAAGCTAGAATCCTTACGACTGGGGGAAAAGAAAATGAAATAATGTGATTTTCCACAGAACAGAACATCTGCTTCACTTTTAGCCAGTCTCACAGCCTGTCCCTAGCTCGGAGATGCAAACAGCTCCTGGCTCAGCATTGCTTCTAGAGAGAGTCCACGAATCCCAATACCTGATACCTATTCCTACTCTTACCTACAGGTCTCCACTCCCCTGCCAAACCTGGCTCGAATGAATCAGTAAACTTAAATGCTATCTGGACAAGCGTGCAGCCAGCCCACTCGTATAGTTTCTCTATTTTTTTTAAAAAAAATAGAAGATACAGACACAGAGATAACACTGAGCCTGTTTTCCAACAGACTTCCTCAGCCCAAACTTGCATAAACTTGGGCTGAGAACCCATTATTTCAGTGCACTGGGTGAGACAATACAAGACATTTGTTTTGCACGCTGATTTTACAGCGCTGTCGCCCCAACACCATCATGCTGTACCTTCAGTCTTTCATGACCTAAGGTTGCTGCTGTCACCAACCTCCTCCCAATGCCCCTAGATGGAGAAAACAGCTTTGGGGTCTACCTTGTGAGACAGCATCACCCCGCTGGCTCCTAAAACCTTCCTTGTGATGCCACTGCCCAGTGTTTGCTCATGTCCTCGCATTGTCCACAACCCTGATAACCCCTCTAGTCAACGTTATTGTCTTGTCACCACTGAGTCTCAGGCTCTCCACATTTTGCAGGGAGGGCACCAAGCTCTAGATGCTGATAGACCTATCTATAATCCCATTCAGGGTTGTTTTGATCAATGGCTTAATCTCTGTTTGTACGGTCAAATCCCTCCTTCCCTTGTCTGCAAGCTGGGTGATGAGATGAACGTCCCCTTGGCTCATGCCATCTCAAAGCCTGGCTGTGTGGAGAGCACGTTGCAGTCAAAGGTTCACCATTTGCACCCCATGGGGCTTTATTAGCCTTATTTTAACAGACGGGAAGCTGAGGTCCCAAGAGGCCTCTCCAAAGTCTTGGGACAATTGAGAATTGAGCTAGGGTTTCCCAAGACTTTGGGACATCCTTCTCCTCCAAGAGTGTTTTAAAGGACTGGCCAAGTAAAGACATTATTGTGCTGACAGCTGAACACAGGAGCCTTGGCCAGAGACAGTTTTCCATCTAAAGTCCCGATATCTTTTGAAGACGTGACCATTTGCTTAGCTTTATTTACCTAGCAACCCTCTTCCAGTCAATGGAGCAGAGATAAGCATGATATTGATGAGATCAGGATTTATCTGACAGGATGAGAACAGGGTGGAGAAGAAGAAAGAAAAAGAAATAGTAAAAGTAAAAGCTCATTGATGATCCAGGCTCCAAAACAGCCCAAATTTGAAGAGCAGAGTTGTCCCTCAATTACTTCTCATTTTTTTTCAAAAATGGCAATGTCAGGTATTTGGGCTCCAGCATTGAACTACCAGCAGAGAGAAAAAACATGAGAGTGGGGGAAAGATAAACTAGGAAAAAATTGATAAAAGTAAGGAAAAGCTCTTTATATTTTCACCTTTTTTTTTTTTTTTTTTCAAACAGGAAAAATGTGAAATTGGCCAAGAATTCTGAAAAAAAGAAAAAATCACCAAGAGAAGATGGCCTCACCCTCCACTGTATGTTTAAAACTGGTGGCCAACTTTATGCAAGGGAAGGAAACGAAGTCCATTTCACAGAAGAACCTGGCCTGGAGGCCCAGCTGGGCCAAATTCAGATGCTTCCCAAAGGTGTCCAAGTTATTGTCAGTAACCAATGGAGATGAACAGTTCCTCTACCTGAGGAGCATCCATGTCTCAGGATTAACTGCAGAGGGACATTAATTCCCACAATTCCCAAAGGCTCCTGGGCAGCTTGCAGCAGGGCTAAGGGAATTGGCCACATCATCCCCAGCTACATCAAGTAAATCAGGCCTGGTTTTTGGACAGGTGGCCACAGCCACCCTGTTAAACTCCAGCTCCCAATTCAGAGCAGCAACAGCCAAACTACCGCATGGGAATGGTCCTGGCATGTTCCCACAAAGAGTTTGAGATCATGTAGAATCATAGAATGGTTTGGGTTGGAAAGGACCATAAAGCTCCCCCAGTGCCCCCCCTGCCATGAGCAGGGACATCTGCACCAGCTCAGGTTGCTCAGAGCCCCGTCCAGCCTGGCCTGGGATGTCTCCAGGGATGGGGCATCCACCACCTCTCTGGCCAACCTGGGACAGGCTCTCACCACCCTCAGCATAAAAAAAAATTCTTCCTCATGTCTGGCCTGAATCTCCCCTCCTTTAGTTTAAAACCATCACCGCTTGTCCTGTCACAACAGGCCCTGCTCAAAAGTCTGTCCCCATCTTTCTTATTGGCCCCTTTTAAGTACAGAAAGGCCACAACAAGGTCCTTCTCTTCTCCAGGCTGAGTTTTGCTCATTGAACAGGTGAGTAGGAGAAACATCTGCAAGGGAAGAGGATAGAAAAGTGCATCCAATGCAAACATATGAAGAAAAAACAAAACAAAATGCATTGGATGATTCTCTCTTTTCCTAGTGTCTGTGGTGGAGAGCTGTGGCTCCCTTATATAATACTTTTAATAGCATTTTCCATGGAAGATGAAAAGCCAGGAAATAAATAGTTAAACAACAAAGGCACTTTTTTGGTTTGTTTCTTTTTTTTGTTTTTTTGTGGGTTTTTTTGCCTGCAACAACACAAAATGTAACATCTTTTGCCCATTCTGTGTTTTTCCCACTGTATGCTGTTAACAGCCAAGGCTTTTCAGACTTGCAAGCATGCAATAAGAAGAATTTTCAAAATGTTATTTATTCTCTATGCAAGCCCTTCCCAAAAAAAAGACTCTTGAAAGAAGGAACACTTTTTTACTGCAAGCTAAGGAAACTATTTCAAAAGTTTTACAGCTAAAACTACTAAAGCCCATCTGAATTCATGCTCGTGTTATATTGTCCTTTCAAGAACAAAACCTCAACCCTAAATGTTACTGAAAACTATTAGAAACATTTAAACTTCTTGCTTATAGCAGTTCAAGCCTAGCTTCTCTTTTTATTGAGTTTAAACAGCAATTCAACAGAAATGTCTTCAAACCTTCTTAAAAAGGCAAACCAACCAAAATGAAATAAAAAATCCAAAAATTAAAGTGAAATTCAGTTAAATAATAATTAAAAAAAACCAAACAAACAACACACACATAAAAGAAACAAAACAAAAACTAAAACGGAAACAAAAACAACATCCCCCCCCACCTATTATACTTTGGAGATTTGTTCAGCAAGAAACAAAAAATACTGAACCTTCCAGTTTGCTGGTTTTGTATTTCTGTCTCTTCCAGATGAAAGACAAATGACATTTTCCTTGATTTTGGGGGGATTTTCTACCAAACCAAAAAAATCAATTTCCTAATCAGTTCTATTTCTGGTGTGTGTTTTTCTGGAGTGGACTTTAGATGTACAGCTCTACCACAGTCTGTATGGAAAGGTGCTAAAAATCACATTTTTTTTCATCTGAGAAGACAGTAAATCAAAAAAATATGTTTTGCACAGGAACCCTCCATGGGCGCACACAGCCATTTCTCCGTGGTGGTTTGCATATCTTTGGGTGTTAAAAACTAGAATATGCTGCGATGCCTCCCGTGTCCCACTGGCATTTACAGTGAGATTTCACAGCTGTTCTGCCAAAAATCCATAATCCTGTGTTAAGACCCAGGACTAAGTGCTTGGTGAGAGAGGGGTCCTGTCCTGGATCTGCGATCCCCCGAAAGCCTTTTAATCTTCCTTTCCCTTGTCTTCTCAGATAATAAGATCTACCTACCCCACAGTGTTGTGGTGAGGCTTAACTTGGTAATGTTTAGAAAGTGCCCAGGGGGTCCTTCGCAAAAGAGAAAAGAAAAAGAAAAGAAAAAGGGAAAATGGATGATCCAGCCTGATTTTGCTTTCACATGTCGAAGGAGCGACTCCCGGGGAGAAATGGCTGGTGGACACAAGGAAGCCCAAGATCAGCTGTTTCTCTTGGAGGTATCGTAGAGTCCAAAGACCCTCAAGATCATTGAGTCCAACCATTAACCCAACCCTGGCACTACCCCATGTCCCTAAGAACCTCATCTACGCATCTTTTAAACCCCTCCAGGGATGGTGACTCCACCACTGCCCTGGGCAGCCCGTTCCAATGCCCCACAGCCCTTTTAGCAAAGAAATTGTTCCTTAATATCCGATCTAAACCTCCCCTGGGACAACTTGAGGCCGCTTCCTCTCATCCTGTCGTTGTGGGACCCATCCTTCATTTAGCCTCTTGGGTACCACCAAAGGTGATGCTGCAGTGACACATGTTTTTCCAGCCCACGTGAAGACCTGTGCTTTCGCAATGTCTTTGCTGTTATGTAATAAATCGAAGTCTGCTTTGTCCCCACCTTGCTTAAAATGCTGTCAGCACATCTTTTCACCGGCGTAGTATTCCCCTTAGGGTCAAACGTGAAGACAGTGACCATCTAGATGGCGGAGCAGCGGAAGATCTCTACCTCCATCCAGGACCTCTGAAGGGTCAGGGAACCCGCTCACCCTAAAGAAAGGGTGATGGCTCCCAGGCGAAAGCATGCATTTTTTCTCCAAAGATGTCAAGTGGTCTACTAAAAGCTATATCCTCCTCCTGCATTCCTGTTCCTCCTTTATTGCTGTTTTTTATTATATTAGCAAGAATGTTGAGCCAAAGAACTCCCAGTCTGATTATAGGGTAAGACCTCAAGGCCAGGTGCCCGATGCAGTTCACACTGTCCAGCTTTCACTTTCATTAATGACAACAAATGGGGATGTCCCGCCACCCTTTTTACAGCCTCCCTCCAGTCCCTGGTACCTGGCCAGGGTAGGACAACAGGGTCTGGGCCAGAGATGGTCTCTCCTGCAAGCCAAGAGCTTCATACCCCCATTTGAAGCACTGTCTGCTCAGCTAAGTACACTACAAACTACATAGCAGCGTATACCAGTGCATCAGGCTTTATCTAAATCTATATTTATATTTTTTCCACCCGGAATGATAGACAAGGTGATTGATGGATTGATGGATTGATTGACAGATGGTAGCTAGCACTACAGAGAGATTCAAGTCCAGGTTCCTCTCGCCTCTAACAGGCTTTTCTGATTTTTCCCAATAAAAAACTCCAAAACTCAAGCAATTCCTGGGAGTCACCCTCACCCTCCTCCTCCACCACCAGCCCCAGGACTCACAGAGTTTCTCCTGATTTGTACGATGCATGAGAAATCAGAGGTGCATCTGTCTCCAAGCACATTGCCTGACAGATATTACTGTTTATTAATAGTATCAACGCTGTATTAATGATCTAAGAATGAGGGCTAATTAGATATAAATTTGCCAATGCACCGGAGTATTCTTTCCACAGTGTGCTGCACTGGAGTTTTGCTTAATGATAACAATATCATTTCATGATAAAATGCACTTTCATGTTATGGCACCTTTTACGATTACAATGTGCTGTGTATTTTCTGGGTTTTTTCTCCCCACAAATGACAAAATGCCACCTTCACCCAAGCTTTTCCACCCTGTCAGGCACTCCTAGGTCAGTGTGAAGCTGCATGCCGAGTCTGTTTGCCAAAGCCAGGCTGCGTTTTTGCAGATTTAAGGGATCAGCAGCTCTGCTGCTCTCCAATAACACCAGTGCACCAGCAATATTAACACCAATGGTGCTTTTCTTCACAGTCCAAACCCAAAAGAGGAGAAGCAGAAGGGTGAGGAGGCTTTTCCCAATGGTAGAAGGAAGCTGGAAGCTTTATTTGTGCAGCCGTAGGAATCTCGGCGGCATAGTCAAAATTCCTGCTGCAACAAGCGAAGCTTGGGAAGGAGAACGGCAGCACAAGAGGTGCTCCAAGTGGGTTTTTGGTGGGATATTTCTGGAAAGTTGGCTGAACTCATAATTAGGAAAGAGCCCACGATGTCACCTCAACTCCAGAAATCGTTGTATAGATCACATGGAAATTAGATAAAACGCAAAGCAGCCCTGGCAGAAACTTGGAGATTAATGAGTAATTATTTATTAGCACCAGCTCTGCTTTATCCAGCCTCCAATCCTGAACATCCCCAGCACCCAAGGAGTTGAACCCTTCCCACGTGCAGTTGCCCCAACACCTCTGAGGCTTTTAGTCCCCCATTCCCATGGGATTTCAGGTCCTCCTTTCCTTTGCAAAGCTGAGACCAGGGGATTCGGGCTGTGTGAGCATCTGCCGGGTCCCAGCCCAGCGTCCCAAGCTCAGGGAATTAATCTGTGACAGACCCAGGTGAAGAGAGGGAGATTCCCAAAAAGCTCCCATCTGCCTGGAGGACACTGTCAACCTCAGGTCCCACACTCACCCTGTGCCAGAGGGTTTTTTCCTGGTTGAAAACAAAGACTAGATATTTTTATGTTTTGGGGGTTTTTTTCCAAGTTTTCCGTTTTTTAAATTGTCAATATTTTGTGGTTTTTGACTGGCAATCTCGTCCAAGGTCAAACCAACCTCCTGCCAGCAGGTGCCTTCAGGTGGAACCCTACTTGTTGTTTGCATACGTGTAAGCATTTCACGTGGATTTGGCACTCGCAGCACTGAGCATCAGTATGAGAAATTACCATTTGGCTTTGTGGTTTCATTTTTATTTCTCTTTTTTTTTCAGTCTAACCAGAATAGGTGGATTAATTCAAACCCATGCAGTCCCCTGATGTGTCAGTGCAGAGAGATAAAAGTGTTGGGTTTTTTTTTTCCAGCCCAGAAGGAAATCGGTGATGACGCCTCCATCCTGATACCGCATCTGCCACCCAGGGGCGGAGGGTTTGGGTCAAGATTGGCCCTTTTCTCATCACACCCAGCGCCAGTTGCCACAGCCCAGCGCCCGGTGGGTGATGCTCGGAGCGGGAGCGGGGGCATCTCCTCCGGGTCCAGCCCTTCCCTTCCCGGCGGCGACGGGGCTGGCCGGGGCGCTGACCCCAGCGCCGGGGAGTCTGGAGTGGAGCTGGCGGACGCCGCTCCCCGCCATCAGCCCACACCTCATCAATAGGGGCTGACAGCCGCGGCCTCGCCGCCCCGACGGCACCGCTGATGGCACGGCACGGCTCGGCACGGCCGGGAGTCAGGGGTGCAAGCAGGCAGCCCCTCAAAGTCTGGGGTGCGGGCAGCCTCGTCAATGCGGGAGTAGGGAGACCGATGGTTTGGGGATACAGGCAGCCACATGGGTCCGAGATGCAGGCAGGGCTGTGGGTACAGATGGATGCAGCCCCATGGGTCTGAGATGCGGGCAGGGCTGTGGGTACAGATGGATGCAGCCCCATGGGTCTGAGATGCGGGCATGGCTGTGGGTCCAGGGGGATGCAGCCCCGTGGGTCTGAGATACAGGCAGGGCTGTGGGTCCAGGGGGATGCAGCCCCATGGGTCTGAGATGTGGGCAGGGCTGTGGGTCCAGGGGGATGCAGCCCCGTGGGTCTGAGACGCAGGCAGGGCTGTGGGTCCAGGGGGATGCAGCCCCATGAGTCTGAGATGCAGGCAGGGCTGTGGGTACCAGTGCAGGCAGGTCTGTGGGTCTGAGATGCAGGCAGGGCTATGGGTACCAGTGCAGGCAGGTCTGTGCGTCTGAGATGCAGGCAGGGCTATGGGTACCAGTGCAGGCAGGTCTGTGCATCTGAGATGCAGGCAGGGCTGTGGGTCCAGGTGCAGGTAGGGCTGTGGGTCCAAATGGAGGTTGTCCCAGGGGGTCCAGGGTACTGGCAGCCCTGTAAGTCAGAGTACAGGTAGCCTTGTGGGTCGGGATGTGGGCAGCCCCATTGTTTTGGGGTGTAGGCAGCCCTGTGGGTCAACATTCCCACAGGAAGACCCATAGGTCTGGGGTAGTGGCAGCATCACTTGCCAGGGGGATACAAACTCCCATGTGGGGCTGGGAAAGACTCAGACCCAATGGTCCAGGCAGCCCTGGATCTGTGGGATATGCGGATATATGGATAAAGGGATAAAGAGATAGTGATATAGCTGAAGTTCTGCCCTGCCAGGGCTCCAGCCCATGCATTTCCAGGCAGCTCAGCCTTCTGTCTGATGCAAGAGACTTTTCCAGCCTCTCTGACACGGGAAGGCGTTTTCCATCAGTGCTGCCGTTACTGCCGCACACCAAGGGCCGTGCCCAGGCCTGAGCTGCCGGCTGGTACCCAACAGCCAGGAAGGCCATTTCACAGCATCCTGGTGACAGCATTATTGCAAGAGTGCTCCACGCATGTGGTTTTATTGTCACTGTGGCGCTTTGACGTAATGACATTAAAAACACACGTGGATGGCGGTGCAAGTGGGTGATGGAACCCTGGCAGTGATGTGCCCCCATTCATCCCTATCTGGGTGAAGATGTCCCTGCTCATTGCATTGGGGTTGGACTGGATGAGCTTTGAAGGTCCCTTCCAACCCAAACCATTCTGTAATTCTATGATCCCCATGGGGCTGTCCCCGTCCCTGGAGGCGATGCTCAGGAGCTGACCTATACTGTATTTTCAGTGCCCTGCCCCGGGACACCTCTGTCCCCGCTATGCACACGCAGTGATACAGACACAGGTGGTGTCACACAAGGACACACGTGTCCACATCCTGCAGCCCCCGTTTCCCTAAAGATTCCGGTTCCAAGCGGGTTTTGGATCCTGACTCTTCCCAAATGACCCCGGCACCAACCCTCAGCCTCTCTCCCCTCCTGCTACATCAGAGCACGAAGCGCTGCTCCATGCACCTCTGCACCCACAACTTTGTCCTTGAGGAATTCATTTGTATTTATTTCCATTGGGAGAAAACAAAAAACAAAAAAACCCAACCAAATAAAACCAGAAAAAGCAATAACAAAATATTTGGAGGTGGGGCAAGGGCCAAAAAGGATTTAGAAATGGCCCTGGAGCATCACTGAACAGTGATGCTTTTTGGACACCCTTCTCCCACGCGGTAGTACCTCGCCTTTGGCGGGGTATAGATTTGGGGGGGGCTCACATTTTAAGACTGCTGTAAACAGATGTGACTTTTTTTAGGAAAGTGTCTCTGAAGGTGCGACAAGGGACTTTGACAAGTCAGGGGGTGACAGCCAAAGCAGGGACCCCTCCAGCTTTGACACCTTCCTGCCCACACTGTCCCCTGGTTGTGGGTGGGGGGTATTGCCCCCCTAGTCCCCCCCTAGCTGTGGGCTCGGCTGCCCACAGTCTCCTGTGGGGTTTCCCTGTGCCAGGACATCCTGACACGTGTCCAGGGGTGCGAGGGGGTGCAAAGCTAACGGGGGGGGGCGGGCAGGATCAGTCCCCCAGGAGGGAAGATGGATTTCCCCCACCCCCAGCAGAGGTTTGGATGCTCGGGGGTCGCCCCCTTTGCTCCGTGTCCGCCAGATCGGGGGGAGGGCAGGAGCGGGCGGGGAGGGGGTCAGCGGTATCGCCCCCTTCTCCATCCCAAACCACCCCCCCCAAAGGCGGGCAGGGGGGAGGCGGGTTCGCTCCGCCGCGGTGCCGCTCCGAGATGTCTCCGGGCTCTCCTCGCCCCCACCCGGTCCCCGCAACCCCCGGCCAGTTCCCCCCGCCCGGCCTCATCCTGCCCAAAAAACAGGGGGTGCAGCCGCATCCAGTCCCCTCGGCTTGGGAACACCCCTCCCGTTCCACACCGCCCCCTCCCCAAATGACACCGGCTGCTTTAATGCAAGACAGCGCCGTGCAAACCCCGCCGGCTGCATCTCCACGTCCCCAATACCTATATATATATATATATATATATATATATATGACACCGAGACGAGGGTGTAGGTTTTTTGGAGCCCAGTTGCTCACCCCGGGATGGTTCGGTCCCCCCCCGCAGCCCATACCCGCCTCCAAACCCCTTCCCGGCTGACAGCCAAAGCATGGAATAATTAAAATATAGACACCTTTTTAAAGTTCAAAAATACCCGTGCACGCTTGGCAGGGCAGCAGTTTATCCCGCACGCTCTGCTCAAAGCACACTCCCCTGCTGTTTGTTGGGTTGTTTTTTTTTTTTTTTCAATTTTTAACCATTTTTTCCGTGATTTTTTAAAAAATTCAATTTTCAGCACAATCCCGCGGATAAAGTTTTAAATCCACTCTTCCCCCTCTCTCCCCCCACAGCCCCAATTTCTAATGGCTTTACTGTCGTTGTTATTGTCGGTTTTGGTGAGTTTTTCTGGTGTGTTTTTGTTGTTGTTCGCTGCCACTCACGGATGCATCTATCAACACCCGGAGCTTTAACTCTAAAAGAGCCGCGGAATTAACTTCGATGCGTGAAATAAAATAAACCGGCATCGTATCGATTTATTTCGTCCCTGAGGGGGAAGAAGAGTCTGGAAAGGAGAGCGAAAAGGCCGAGGTTTGCTCCGCAGGATTATTTTCAGCCAAATTTCGTTAAACGCTTCGCTTTTCTACCGGGCGCACTCTGTAATCGCAGCGAAAAAAAGCTCCTCGGAGTGCAAAGCGGGGATTTTTTTTTTCTTGTCGCTGCTCTCTGCTGTGTCCCCATCCTCTGCTTTTTCGGGATAAAAAGTGTCCGAAATCCATCCTCACCCTCCCGGCTGTTGGTTTACACCCAGCTGGGGCTCAGCTCAGCTCCTCACGGCGTTGATTTTTGGGGGTGTGCACCCCATGGGCCGATATTTCCCGGCTGAAAGAGGCTGGATCTGGCCACGCACACGCAAAACCGGCCGCGGGATTATTTTTTCTGTGTGTATGTGTTTTTTTCCTGGAAGAGGCAAAGCCAAGGCAGGTCCTTGAAATCGTCTCTGCTGCTGGTAGAGCTGCTCGGCCGGTTTTAATTGGTTATAATTGGATTTTTGCCTTTTTTTTTTTTTTCTTCTTAAGGAAAGGGTTGATCTTGAGTAGAAAGTCAACGAAATTTAAGCAAAGCGCTGTTTTGGTAGAGAAAATCGACAGCGATTTTGCAAGGCGTGGAGAGGGAAATGTGTGTCCAAAACCCCGCACATCTGGATACACAGCTGCTTTGGAGGGAAAAAAGAAAAGAAAAACGAAAAAAGAAAAGAAAAACAAAAAAAGAAAAACATCGATATATTTAATTCTCTCTTCTTTCTCTGCATAAATACATTTTTATATATACACACGCACACAGTGTGGTATAAATTGCACTGTATATTTAAGTATGGGTGTATATACATGTTTATACATAAGACACGTTCCTATGAGCGCCTAATATACATTAAGTCCCATCTCTATGTATTATGTTTTGTATTTGTGTGTATATAATTACATATTTCTTATTACATGCCAGTTATTACCCCCGTATGCTCGAAGTATAAAAACCCGCAACTCACACAGAGCCGATATTTCTCCGTGCCGTATTTATGCGCTTATAATTTTATTTCCATACATGCCTATAACCATCTTCGTGTCCATATTTTGTGCATTTGCCCGAATTCAGCTCTACCGGCTTTTTAGCATCTGCCGGTGCACAAACGCAGCCCTGCCGGGCTGGAACCCCCTTTTGGGGGGTTTCCCTGCCAGTGTCCCTGTGTCCTTTTCTCACCCACCCCGGCTACCCCGGAGTAACGGGGCGGGGGCGGATGCGGGAAGATCCGGGCGGGGGGAGGATGGAGCCAATTCGTGTCCCCCGGGATCCGCTCCCGGCTCTGGGGAACCCCCGAGCGTTCCCTTCGCCTTCCGACCCCCACTTAATAAATCGTTTCTCCTTCCCACTCCTTTTTTTTAATCATTATTTTTATTCTTATTATTATTTCCCCCCCCCCGCTTCGTCTTTTTCTCGCGGAGATTTTTTAATTTGCTCTGAGATTTGTTTCGTTCCAAGCCCCAAAAAGCTGCTACCAGCCACCCGCCCCCCCGGCTGGGTAGGAGCCCCAAATTTCCAAGGGGAACCCTGTAGCTGGGGTGTAGGAAATATTAAGGGGTCTGAGCGTTATTCCCGGGTTCGTGAGACCCCCCCCCTGCCCCGGCGGCTTTTACAGGCTGGAGCCACCCCGAAGCGAAATAAGCCCCCGGGAGAGGGGGGTCGGGGGGCTGAGCCCCCCCACATGGGCTCGGTGCCCGGTGGGTGGGACCCCGCGTTGCAATGGGGTGCAACCCCCCCTGTGCTGCACCATTGACCTTTAGACCCAGTGCACAGGGAGGCAGTGGGGGGGCAAGAGGTGGATGTTCATTTTTTTTTTTGGGGGGTGGGGGGGCACCCCCAAACAGGCTGGGATGGAGAGGAGAGCGTCTGCGACCTCTTCCCTGGGCTCCGACCGTGAGGGATTTGGGACAAGAGCTCGGGAGAAATCCCCCTTTTGCAAAATCCCCACGGAAAGGAGGGGTTGCCTCCAAAGGGACTGGGGAGCCGGGAGGGTGTCACGCCCCGCCGAAAATACCCCAAATTATCTCTGTGTCCACGGGTGTCCCTCCGGGTGCATGGGGAGGTGCGGAGCGGGGCTGCCCGGCTGGACTTTGCCTGCAGCGTGGGGCCGTGTGGCCATGCCCGGGGTGGCGCTTCGATTTTATTATTTTATTCCTTTTTTTTTTTTTTTCTCTTTTCTTTTTTTTTTTTTTTTTTTTTTTTTTTTTGCACGGCAATGAAACTTGGCGCCCGGCTGATGGTGCAACAGATACCAGCCACCCCCCTCCTTACCTCCTCACCCCCCCACACCTCTTTCCTCCCATCACCGCCCATTTCCACGTGACGTGGGCAAACCAGTCAGCCAGTGGGACTGGGAAGTCTGGCCACACTGGGGAGCCAAGTGGGGGGCAGACAGAGCCCCATCGCCCCCTAATTCCCCCTCCCACGAAGGAGGAGCAGGCAGGAATCTCATAGCCCTGTGCTTTCCCCACAGTGAGGCGGTGACCTCGCCCCCTCCACCCCTTGTCCCCCCAGCACTGAAGGTGGGTAGCGCTTCTCTGTCCCCTCGCTCCTGTCCCTCGCTGTCACACCTGGTGAGCCCCTCCCTACAGGTCTCCCCTAAAAACTTCCTCCTATTGTCTCCTCGGGCTTGAAAATTGACTCGATTTTGCTTTTATTTAGGGTTGATTTTATTTTTTTAAATTGTTATTATTATTATTATTATTATTATTATTATTATTATTATTATTATTATTATTATTATTATTATTATTATTATCATCGTTGCTATCTTTAAGGCAGGAAGGGAATTCACTCCTTTTTCCTCGCCTGTGGATCCTGCTCCTTTTTGGAGCGTCCTGTGGAAACCCTCTGTCCCAGGCCGGTCACACACACAGAAAACAGCCGTTCCTCCGTCCCCTGGGTTTTGGGGCGGAAGCAGAGCCCCCTTAAACCCCTTTTTCCCGGCTCGCTTCCATCCTTACCCCTTCCCAACGCTGCCTCCGGCTTCTCCCCCCTTTCCTCGGCTGCCTGCCGGTCTCCCGCTGCCCTCCCGGGTATCAGGCCTTATCTCCCGGTTATCTCCTCTGCTGCTAAATTCAGCCCAGCGGAGGGGTTCAGCCTGGGGAATCTGCTGGTTAAATCTAAATCAGTCGCAAGAGTTATTTCTCCGGCCATAATTCCCCTCCATCCAGCCCTTCCCCGGCTGTGAGATGGTTTTCTAGGATCCCTCCATGATCCGAAGAGAAAACAGCGTTTCAGATCATTTCACATCCCTCCCGGACCCTCCTTGGGAAGGGTATTTCATCCTGACCTCTCCACACACAAGTATTTTTTGGGGGTCTCGCTATTGCAAGGCACCGATGGCATCCCAGGGCCCCTAAAACCAGCCCCTAAAAACCAGCCAATCCACCCCAAAAAAAAAGGCACCTGAAAGAGCCCAAGTCAGAAACCAAACCGACATGGGCAAAAGCACCCACTCTGCCCCGGACCCACGGCATCCCCGCTCTCCAGTGGGTCCCCACTGGGTTTCCAGCTTCTCCCAGTTCCCCACGAGGGAAAAGTGTTGGGGAGAGGGAATGAAAAACATCCCAGATGGGGAGTTTTGTGGGTGCTGCGAGGGCTCTGCTCCCCACTTGTAAGTGGGTCTGGGCAGCACTGGTGGGGGGTGCAGTGGTTAATGCCCCCCCTCCCCTTTTCAGCGCCCCCCCCCCTCCACGCGTGGGTGCAGACACGCGTGGGGCAGGGTGGGAGGTTCGAGCCAACCTTCCTCCCCCCTTTCCCCACCGTCTCCCTGATTTAATTCTTACACCCCCCAAACCCTCCACAGTCTCAGACGCCGGGTCGCCCCACCCCCGTTTCCCCCCCCCACGCCGCCATCCCACATCAAACGCCGGCCCCGGGGGCCCATTAACAACTTAAAGCACCGATCGTACCTGCGGGACAAAGGTTTTTTTGCTCCAGGCCTTAAGAGAGAGCATCGCTGTCTCTCACCTTCCCGGCTGTGTAACCCCCCCCCTTTTCATCTCCCCCCGCTCCCCAGGACTGCTCTAACCTCCTTATCTCCTCCGCCCCGGGGGGGGTCCCGGCCCGGCCGCCGCCTCCTCCTGCATCCCCGGCAGCATCTCCCCCGGGGGGGGTTGTTGGACGGGGCTTTGTGGGGGGAAGAAAAGTGGGGAGGAGACTGACCGAGGGTTTTAAACAGCCCAGCCCCATCGTGGAGGGGGTGGGGGGGGGTGGGGGGGGGCGGGAGGTGATGGATGGAGCCCGGTGGGAGAAGCTAAATCCAGGCGGGAGCTAAATCTCTGCTCCGGAGGGACCTGGACTTCTTGCTTGGGGTGTCGAAGAGGCGGCCGGACCTGTTGAAGGTGGGGAAGGTGGGCGGCGGGGGGAAAAAAAGCTGGGGGGGAGGTGGAGGAAAATTGCATCGCTGGTGCGTGGTTTTTTTGGTTTTTTTGGCTGGAAGGTTGTACCCACGCGAGACCGCTCCGGCCACCGCTCGCCGCAGGGGAAAGCGGATTCCTGGGGTTTTTCACCCGCTGGATTTTAGCCGGGGACCCGGCTAGGGTTTTGGGGGGCCCATCGCGAGATGTACCAGAGTTTAGCCATGGCAGCTAACCCCGGCCCTCCGGCTTACGAGGGGGCAGGTGGCTTCATGCACAGCGCGGCCGCAGCGTCCCCAGTCTACGTCCCCACCACGAGGGTCACCTCCATGATCCCCAGCCTGCCTTACCTCCAGAGCAGCGGCTCTTCCCAGCAAGGCAGCCCCGTTTCCAGCCACTCCATCTGGACGCAACCCGGAGCCGAAAACGCCGCTTACAACCCCGGATCTTCTCACCCTCCTGTGTCACCTCGGTTCTCCTTCTCCACCAGCACCCCCATCCCTGCCACCTCTTCCCGGGAAGCCGCGGCGGCTTATAGCAGCTCCTTGAACCTTTCTGCCAACGGGAGGGAGCAGTACGGCAGGGGTTTCGGCAGCTCCTATTCCAGCCCGTACCCGGCTTATATGAGCCCCGAAATGGCCACGACTTGGACTTCTTCCCCCTTCGACAGCCCCATGCTGCACAACCTGCAGAGCCGAGGGACGCCCGCGGCCGCCCGCCACGCCAACATAGGTGAGCGCAGCCAGGGTTGGGATAATGGGGAGGGAGGGTTTCACTCCATAGCACACCCCCCCCCCCCCAAAATTTTTGTGCGCACACCACTCTTTGTGTACGGCGAGGAGGCGCGAAGGGCAAGGGGGAGAAATTTGGCGTATTCGGGACGTGGCTGACAAACACGGGGGTCCCCGCGGTGCTGTGGTTACCGCCGTGTACACGCAGTTCCTCTGCGAAACCACCATTTCCAAATGTCCTCAAGGACCACAGTTTAAAGAAAAACAAAAACAAACATATATATATATATATATAATTTAGGGTAGGCCTGAAATGATGTGCAAGAGCTGGTCGGCTCCACAAACAGCTCCGAGGGGTTCCAGGGGTTGCAGCTGGGATGACCGTGATGTGCAGGACCACGCTGCTCTGTGGATGTGCAGGGAGCCCCTTCCCAGGCTCGCTTTAGGCGTAAAATGGGGAAAATTGTTTGGAAAATGGAGAAATCAAGAGTTTGGCCCGTGAAGCCCAGATCTTCCCTTTGGGCTGTTTCATGTTATGCCTTTTATTTTTTTTTTTTTAATTTTGAAAGGTTGATCAGACTAGAAAAAAGGAAAGCAAAGGGAAATTCGGTGCCGATGGGGGAGATACAATGAAGAAGGAGGAAAAGAAATGAGTTTGCATTCATTGTCACGCTTTTTGGGGAACTCACAGGCACATATGGATGACTCAACCCTCTATTTCATGGTCTCCCTGCCCCAAAAAATTCTCAGCTCCAATCTTGGAGTCTTTCATTTCATTAGGTACCCCTGAGTACTATGACCAGAGGTTGGCCTGAATGGCTTAAAATATCACTTTTTTATTTTATACAGCAGAAGAGGGAGAAAGGGGGAGAGAAATGCGGGACACATCTTTGTACCGCAGTTGCATAAACCCTTTTTTTCCTCCTCGACTTCTCTCCGTGAAGGTATTTCTATCGGCTTTGAGGTTGGGGTTAACAAAGAAAATGACTCAAATTTGTCTGCTGATACGTTTTAAGATTGCGTTCTTTAGCCTGAATTTTGGAGGGTAATTTTTCCATAGTGTCTAGCACAATTGGCTTTGTCTTTAGCGTTATTTTAAGATGTTAAAGAAAGAAAAGTTGGGCGTCGGTGAAGGCTTGGCCTTGCCAATGCCTTTTGCTTTTCTTCGGGTGTTATGAAATTGCTTAAAATAGGGAAGAGTTTATCTTTAAGGGTAAAGTTTTGGCCAAGCAGGCAATGTTTTTAGGAAGCCCTGAGAAGGTAGAAAGCGTAGGAAAAAAGCAGGATGAATCAAATAATGAAGTAATGATTGAATATTATCAACAAGGACATATCTGCATTTATACTTGACTATACTTGACTATACTTGACACCTCTTCCTTGGGGAAAAAAATGTCGCGTTTTTGAAGTGGTCTCAAAAGGTTTCTTGGGAGTAAAAATAACTTAAAACCAACTTAACGCAAATGAAGAATTGCAGCTGTAGAAATACCCAGCAGTTTTTAACGTGCCGGAGATCGACCACAGTGATTTTGGGGTTTCAAACCCTGTGTTAAGCAGCGGTTTGTGTTGCAGGTCTCTGCCTTTCGATGGCAAAAAGTGTTTTTTTGTCTGGGCTCTTAAACAGCACTGGGAAGCCAGGATGTGTTGAGCCAGTCCAGAAGGTATTAGTGGTCACTAATGAAGGAGGAAGGAGCCGAGAGTCCCATTCCATCGCCAGGTCCCAATTCGGGTGCTGGATTCACGGTGCCGCTTCGCGGGGGGTTTATTAGCGTGGGTCTGATTACACGTCTGCATGAATGTGGAGATGGTGCTTGAGTTTAAGTAAAATACGCTAATTTTTGGCTTAAAAAAAAAAAGAAGAAAGAAACTGCCTACAAGCTGGTGAGTTTTAAATTCAGGATTAAAATGGCCGTGGGGATTTCAAGAGGTTTAATGTCCAGACCTGCCCCTTTCCCTCTTCTCCCGGCATCGGGACGCGGCCGCTGCTGGGCTGTTCCCAGCCGGGTCCCTTCTCGACGCCGGGACGATGCTTTGCACAGGCTGCGGGTATCGATGGGGTTGGATGAAGTATTTCAAGCCTGGCCGGTGGTTTCTGAGCGGGGAGAAGGTGAGTTTTTCTTATATAGTGGGTGGGAAACACCATTGTGCACTGTGCCCATCACAGACACGTCCGAGCCTGGCTCAGCATCCAAGCGGCCACTGGCACAGTGGAGTCCAAATTCCCTCCTTTGCCTTTCCTTAGGTCTAAAGGTATTTATATTCTCTGTACAATAAGGAACCTCAAGGTGGAAACACAATTCTTCGTGCAAGGCTCGATTTAATAAATCACTCGATTTAGTAAATCAAGTGATATTTGCAGCGCTCGCATTTCTCTCCGGTGATTTTGCTCCCTGGAGAACCACCACCTTTGGATAGTGCTAATTGCACAGCACCCCAGGGATCATTAGAATATGAATTATTATAATTTTTCAACAATAAAGATGAAGTCTATGCAGGTGCAGCTGATTTGCAGATTATGCAACTGGGCATGGCATTTTTTCCCACTGTAAAGCAATGTACTAGGGAAAGAAGTTTAGCGAAACCGTATACAAAGATGGTAGAAAATGGAAAAAGCAAGAAGATATTTATTTCTACTAGAAAAAAAAATAAAGATCTTACTGTTTTTTTCTAATGGGAGGAATTTTGGCCTGGGTTGAAATGTGCCAGTGAAGCTCTGTGGTACAAAGTGGGAAGGATGGGTGCATAAATCACATAGGAATATTGGAAAAACTCTCGCCGGTGTGAGTTCAAAATGCCAAATTTGAGCTTTTCAGGGTAAGTTTGGTGAATTATTTTATTATCCCGAGGGGCAGGATCAGACCCTGCAGTCGAGGCCGTGAACTTGCTCCAGGCATTGCCCGGGGTGGCGTTACAGTGAATTCCTGACTTAACGAGGCATGAAAAGGACCCGCTGCAACGTCCCCTTTCAGGAGGCTTCCCCGCCAGAGCCAAAACCCACTTGAAATCTGTCCTAAAATTAGCAGTTTGCCCCTTTCCCCTTCCCCCAGGCAGAAGGGAGTGGGTCTGGAGGGCGGCAGAGGAGCCCAAATGCATCCAGCCCGTTGCTGCTTCTGCCTCCTGGATGTTTCCAGGCTGGGGATGGGGGGTCAGATCCTGGTTTGCTGTCCCCAACCTCTGCAATTTTGCCTTTTTTTTTTTTTTTTTTTTTTTCAAAAAAGGAAAAAGGAAATAAAAGCAGCGAGGTTTGGAGGTTTTTTTGCAGTGCCATCAGGGAGGTTGATGTGGTTGCAAGTAAATCAGGGCAAGTCACTGCGGGTATTTCTGATGTGTGCTTGCATTTTGTTTTAAATAAGTCTGAGTTCCTCGCTGTTTGAACACGGCAGCAGCATCTGGGAAGATCAAAGCCCGGAGCAGACGCTGGGTTTGGAAAAATGTCTTCTCCACTGCTGGTGGGGGAGAGATTGTGAACCAGATCTTCAGCTTTCCCATAGGGATGCGAAGAGATTTGTCCCGTAGCATCCCCCCTCAACCCATGCCCGGCATTTCCAGTGACTCATCGGCGTTTGTCACAACTCTCTGCCCCACAAGCAGCTCCTGACCTTCCCCACAAACCTAAGGACAAGGTGACATCTCCCCGTGGGGCAGCGGGTGATGGGGAGGGCCCAGCATCTCTGCTGTCCCTGTCCTCGGAGGGACGGGAGCATAGGGTGGATGGAAGGGACCATAGGATGGACGGAAGGGACCTTAGGACGTGTCCGCATTTTGCACGGGATCCTACATCCCCCGTTTTGCAAGCAGCTGCATTTCTCACCTCGGGGGGAAAACGTCGCCTTTGGCCCCCGCCATGGGTTTCAAGTCGCCTTCTGCTCTCCAGCCTAATTTAATTGTCACCGGCCAGTCTGGGATTTAGGATGAAACCCACAGAATTAAGAGATACAAGGTCGAGCTCAAACACACAACTTTTTTACACCCCTCCCCCAAGTCCCCAGACAGTTTATTTTAAATTATAAATAATGTAAAAATAATAAATAATTTAAAAATCACCATCACGGGCACTATATCATCCTTATTAATTGAATAGAAAACTTCACTGAAAACTGCACTTTATGACCAAATACAAATGCATATGCTGCATATGGTGTGGTATATAATACGTTATAAGTGCCTGTGAATTTTTGTAAAGCAGTAGAACTTAAGGGAGTGTGTAGTGGCACTAAATCCAAGACTTTATTGAGTGAGGATTAATTATTTTTCTCCTCCACATATAAACTCACGTATGTGTCTCTATCCCTGTAACAATAACAGGTTGGGGTTTTTTTTAAGACACAGCCAATATTTTGCTTTTTCCACATATATTTCCCTCAATTTTAGGGGAAAGAGGCAAAACCCTTGGAAACAGACGAGCATTTATCGGGCGGTGTTTCCCAAAGGAAATCAGGCCCAATCCTGCTGTCTCTGTTCTCTTCTGATGATGGAGAAACCTTTTCTCGGCAGGCAGAGGAGCTCCCCAAAATCGGTTATTCCAAACACGGTTGGGTATTTTGAATGGGCAAAACATCTCGCTCTGAGAAATTAAGGGTGCCTCAAAAAAAAAAAAAAAAAGCCAACAAAGCACCAAATGGCAAATAAAATCCCCAAATGGGTGAAAAAGCTGCAGTAGAGGGAGTTGGGCAAGTTTTTGTGCCTGAAGGTCAGCAGCACTGGGGGAGGATATGTGCAAAAGCAGTTAAAATTAAGATGCAAAAATATAATTTTTAAGGAAAATTTAATTTTAAAAAAATGGATAGTGTAGTTGCAAAACCTGCAGAGACCTTGTTTCTCATCAGCACAGGGCTCTGGGCTGAAGGTTTTGCTCCTCCAGCCCTGCAGAGCTTTGCATGCATAGGAAAAAGAGGCGAAAATACAATATATCGTCTTTCAGAGGTTTTGTTCCCAAATTCCCGGTGTGTCCTTCCCTCACTACGATTTCCTTACAGAAAAGGAGGTGCAGAAATGGGTTATTTGGGGATCTCCCCCCTGCTCGGCGATGTTCCCGGGAGGAACAAGGCAGAGGAAATTTAGGGGATGCAGCCGAATGTCTCGGGTCCTTCGAGGCTTTTGTGGCTTTATTATAAAAAGACTTAACGAAGCGTCTGCCTCCCATTTGGGGCTCACCACTGCCTGCGAATCCAGGCGGGGAATTGTGGCGAGAGCTCCGATTGTGAGCTTAAAGCGGCCGGTTTTGCTCACGCTGGGAGGGCAGAAATGCAGATTTTTTTGCTGGGACAGCCGCGCTCTCCCCATGTTACCGGGACGTGTGATCACTAAATAACGCAATTATGCTGCCGAAATCCCTCGGTCATAATGGCAAGGTTGGGTTGTTAGGGACATGGTTTGCTTTTTTTGGGGGGGATGTGTGTAATTATGGCTGGAGGATTGCAGAAAAGGAGGTTGGAAATGCCGAATATTCACCTTGTCGATGGATCCCGAATTCACGCTGCTGTCTGGCAGGAAGGTGTAAATACGCTTTTGGTGCCCGAGTGTGAAATGCTGCTTGAATAACCAGGGAAATACGTGAGAACGTGCTCTTACCTCCAAAATTAAGCCCGATTATAAAAGCAAATTTCATTATAAGGTTGGATTGAGGTTTTATTTTTTGGGGGGGAAGCAGAAAACTTTGCGGGGCAAAAACTTTGCAGCTGGCTATAACGTCCAGCATTACGGCAAAATATTAAAATCTCTCCAGCCTTTACAAGTCTTCCCTACATCATCGGTCACGGTGACCGCTCCAAGCTGTAAATACATCCGTAATGACAAATTAAACCCAATTATCTGCCATGCCTGAGCAGTGAGGTCTTTAGACACGGGTGCTTACACGTGCGTGACAGCGCTTGAAAATAATTCGATCATCGTTGCCTTCGCGGCGGCTGGTACAAGTGGAATTAAGGACTCTTTTGAAAACCTTCACGTTTCTGCCGCGCCGAGCAATGTCGATGTAAGGTCTCGTATGGCAGAAATGTTATTATTATTTTTTCTCTTTGCATTTTTTCTCAAGGTTGCTTGCTGCAGGGTATGCTGGAGCTTGCAGTGTTCCCTTTGCTATATTGCACCCTTTAAAAAACACTCGGGGCGCCCAGTGCCGATTTTCGTTTTCCAATATAATAAACCGGAGCTGGATTTTCTCGTCTCAAAAAACGCAGGGGCGGGCAGGTCTGCTGGGCACAGATTTTTCCAAGCTGGACGTGGATCTGACCCTGCTATCAACGCTGAAATATTTCAGTCTTCAGATTTTGGCAAGGTCTGGATTTTAAAGCCAAGTTTGGGGCAGTGTCAACTGGAAGCGAAAATAATTATTTTCTTTTCCAAGAAGCGCCCGGTAATTATTTTTTTTCTCAGTTATTTGCTGGCACAGAGGGCTTTTTTTTGTTTAATTAAGTGGACACCTAAATGTAGGATGCACCCTCTGCCTGGGTTTTGGCAAAGTTGGGTCCTTCCCACGTTTTTTTGCTCTTTTTCTTTATTACTAAGGCCAATCCTTCTGTTTTGTCCAGACAAGGCTTGCAGGATCAGGCTGTCCTGGAACAAAAGATTCAGTATGGGCTATGAAAAAAAATATAACCCTAGAAAACCCCACTTTGCTTGTTCGGAGCTGAAACCATGCCTGTTTTAAAGCAAAGGGAGTTTCGCCTGGGGCTGGCACAGGATCAGGCCCATGCGAGAAGCTTCTATGGGGAAGAAACGCAAATTATATGGGGATCTCCAGTTTTGCTTGGGGAGGTAAAGGTTCAAAATCAGTGGAACTTTTCTTTTTGCTTCCTGAAAAATGGACTCGTGGTTTATGTGTTGCAGGATGAAGGGATTTGTGCTTTTTTTTTTTTTTTTTTTTTTAAATTATTTTTAGTGACCTGTAAAGCCGGTGATTCCCTTATCAGAGCCAGCTGGGCTCAAACAGCTCGCATCAGCCTTGGGAACGGACTCGGAAACTTGGGTGGTTTTTTTGTGAAAGAAAACAAAATTCATAGAAAGTCAAGGGAAAAAACCAAGTTTTCCAGTGGCAGCAGAGGTGGAGTGAGGGCAGTTCTCCCGTTTCCAGCAGGGACTGGTACCGAATGCTGCTGAATCTGGGATAACAAAAATCACCGCCTGGAAAAGTTTCCTCTTAATCCCTGGGAATTAGGTCGGTGTCTGCCGAGGGGGAGCATTTCAGGAGAGGTCCCGCGGTGGGACGTCGCTGCGTGATCTTGCTTTTTTTCCCAGAACTCAGGCATTTTCCTCCGGTTGATGTTTCCATCCCCATCGTCGTGTATTTACAGGGTGCCGGGGTAGGGCTGTTGCCGTCAGGCTCTCCTAAAAGGTTAAAACCAAGCCCAGTGGGGCAGAGATGGAGCTGGAGGGGGAAGGAGGAGACCACACCGCTCCCTCAGAGCAAGATTTTGCCAATTCTTCCTTTTTATATATATTTTTTTAAATTGTTTTCACAGCTCCCGCTCGCACGGTGCTCTCTGGTTGCATCTATAATATTTAAGCAAATGCCAGGTTGTCCTCTGGCCTTGAGAACCGGGGGAGCGAGTTGTCTCCTCTGGTTCTGCAAACATCTCCGAACATTTTGGGAGACATCTCCCTCTCATCTGCTTCTCAGGAAAAAATTCTTCCCGGAATGGGTTGTCAGGCATTGGAACAGGCTGCCCAGGGCAGTGGTGGAGTCGCCATCCCCGGAGGGGTTTAAAAGGCATTTAGAGGAGGTTCTTAGGGACGTGGTTTAGTGCTAGAGTTCGGTTATGGTTGGACTCGATGATCCTGAGGGTCTCTTCCAACCGAAATGATTCTATGATTCTATGATTCTGTGCTCGTCTCTGGCCGTTGTGGCTCCATGTGCCTCGGTTTCCCTTCAAGCTGCAGCTTCTGGAGTCATGTTATCGTACAGCAGGGCTCTGGTTTTACAGGAAGGGATGGAGAAGGTTTTCTGGACAAGATAAAAGCTGGGAAACTCTGATTCCTACATGCTGAAACCCTAGAACAGACGAAAAAAAAACCCAAACCACTGAATATTTATTATTTAAACTCCTATAAATTTCCAAGGCAGGCTGTTGGGTTTGCAAGCCAGGGAGCCATCGTTATTTAATATTCAGGATGTGCAGAGCTGGAGTTATAGAAAATGAGCGAGATGGTGAGCCCCAGACATCAGGACTCCTCCGAATGACATGTTTGGCCCCAGATGTCTGAGGTTATTTTGGGAAGGGAGGCCTGGCCCCAGGGGCTGGCTGCTCGGGGATGGGCTGCTGGGAAGGATGCTGAGTTGGGACATCTCTTGGTGATGTGGAGCATGAGAGGGGCAGATGGCTTGGGGGATGTCACCTCCTTGCGGTCCTCTTGGCTGGGAGGATGCCCTGGATCCTGGGTATGACTGAGGCTTTTTTTCCAAGGGCTTCCCACATTTGGTTCTTCACTGCTTCAGTGGGGCAGATCATAGAATCATAGAATGGTTTGGGTGGGAAGGGACCTTCCAAGCTCCCCCAGTGCCCCCCCTGCCATGAGCAGGGACATCTGCACCAGCTCAGGTTGCTCAGAGCCCCGTCCAGCCTGGCCTGGGATGTCTCCAGGGATGGTTCAGCCACCACCTCTCTGGCCAACCTGGGACAGGCTCTCACCACCCTCAGTGGAAGCAATTTCTTCCTCATGTTTGGCCTGAATCTCCCCCGCTTTAGTTTAAAACCATTATTCTGTGATTTACCCGTACCCTCTGGATGTGAAGATCTGGCCTCGAGGCCTTTCCCAGATCCCAGTACAAGCAGGACCATAAGCTGGAGGGTGAAATCCCCCTTGTACCCCATTTCCCTTTGCCTCCAGATGGGGAATGGTCTCACCCCAGCAGGAGTATCTGCCTCCCCGGCTCAGCCGTTTCTATCCCCAACCCAACATCCCAGTCAGACTCTGTCACCTCCCTCCCTTTGCTTGAAATCAATAACAACGGGTGAGCAGGTTAATTATAATCGCAGAATAAACGCCGCGGTCTCAAAGTTCACTCAACTTCAGCAGCGTTTCAAAATGAGCGGACGACGCCAAGAAACTTTCATTGATTCCTCCGGGGCAGGTGTGGGAGTTTGAACCTGTCCCCGAGCTGATCTCGATTCAAGACCTACTCCATTTTCCTCCTTATCTCGACTTTCGCCTATCTTATAATGCCTGTTATTTTAGATAAAAAGTCCAATCAATTGAGTTAGAAAAACTGCAAGTTATATGCTGCCCTGATAAGTTCGGTACCTGTCGTTTTATTGGCCTGGGCTGCAGTTTCTGTGCGAAATGACCTTTGCAGATGCTTTATCGGCTCCATCCTCCCACCCTGCTCGGGGGCTGAGTTGACTTAACGTTCAGAATAACTAATAAAAGAGGAAAAGAGAAGGGCCAGGGGTTAGACAAACTGACTCTCCCCTATAATGTGATGAACCGTAGGAAACACCTTTTTTGTTTGTCCCTGGCTGGTGTCCCGCAGGGAGGCCGGGATCTGGACTAACTTATTTAGGCGTAGCTCCTCTGAGTGGTATTTATCAGTGTAACACCTCCGGAGTGCAGTCAGAGCCTGTCTAAATTAGTGAGCTAAAGAAAACTGGGGTGGGAGGTTGAATACACACAGGATAATCAGTATTTGTGCCGTCGCATTCAGAGCTTACACACGTGGAACAGTATATGCTTTATATATTTCGTATATTCCTACACATGGTATATGTATGTTTTATATACATAAGTGAGTAGGGTTTTTTATATACATGCATATGTGTGTCTGTGTATGTTATGTTTGTGCATGTATATCTATCTATCTATCTATATATACATACACACTATTCTATGTAGCTGTGTTGTATATAGCCACAGAATAATAATTCTAATAGCAAAACCAGACAGAATTGATTAGAGATGACTCCTAGCTTGCTAAAATGGCATTTTTAAGGAAATGCTATAAGTGTATATATATAAATATCTAAGTTTTTATATATTTGTATATATACACTTATATATGTGCACATTTATACATACAGATGTATAATACACACACATCATAACAATAATAATTAATCGTATTACTACATGTAGGATTTTCCCCATTTGACTTGTATAAATCTCTTTTCTTCTGATCTGCACCAGTCTGGGGAAACAAAAACAAAACAAAACAACAACAACAACAACAACAACAACAACAAAACACCACCTTTGATTTTCTGGAGTTGCAGGATTGTAGAAACGCAGGTTGGAAGAAACTCTAGTCCAGCCTCCTGCTTGAAGCAGGACAACCACGGGCAGTAGCTGAGGTCAGCCGTGGATTTGCCTGGATGAGGCTTGGAAATGCCCAGGGATGGAAATTCCACCACCTCTCCGGGTACTTTTTGCTCCTGCCCCTTGTGTCTTCTCCCACTGCTGAGTCAAGCTTGGCTCTGTGGTCTGTGTACATCTGCCTAGCTTCTCCAGATGTCTTTGGAATGATCCCAAACAGCACCAGTGCCCCCGGGCCCAGAACCAGCCCTGGCTTTGGTCCACCTGGGTACTGGGAGTCACCTCTGCAGACAGACAGATGGCCACCATCAGACAGACAGATGCTGCGCTAGGATGTATGACCACAAACCGCTGGGTTCCTGCAGTTTAAGGAGTTTCAGCTCATAGAATTGTCAAATCGTAGAATCATTTTGGTTGCAAAAGACCTTTAAGATCACCGAGTCCAACTGTAAGCCTAACACTGCCAACTCCACCACTAAACCATGTCCCTAAGTGCCACATCATCAGCTGCTCTGCATGAGCCCAAGCAAACCAAGAGCACGTGAAGGCTGTGTCATGCTTGATGACAAACTAGTGCCAGACGGCAACAATGACAACCCAACAGACCATGCTCTTCAGTTGTTAGCACGGTCCCTGGCGTGGTCCAAGCACAGACCATCTCGGCCTGACACAAGCACATCCTGGTGCAGGTCCTGGGAAGCAATTTGGGTGTGACCACTTTAGACTGGGGTCTGAGAGAATATGAATGTGGACAGAGGCTTGCTAGGCAGGCTCAGGGTCAAGGTCGATCAGTTACCCAGTAGCCATAAGGCCAGTTCCCATGGCTCAGCCATGGAGCAGCAGCTTGGCATGTCTCCATGGCACACCTGCTTGTGGTCCCCTGTGGGTACATCACATCTGAGGTGATCCACTGCCTGTGCCCGACTCAGAAAGAGCCATCCAGGTGGGAACATGACATTGCAATAGGATAAGGGGTGATGGTTTTAAACTAGAGGAGGGGAGATTCAGGCCAGACATGAGGAAGGAATGCTTTACCCTGAGGGTGGTGAGAGCCTGTCCCAGGTTGGCCAGAGAGGTGGTGGATGAACCATCCCTGGAGACATCCCAGGCCAGGCTGGATGGGGCTCTGAGCAACCTGAGCTGGTGCAGATGTCCCTGCTCATGGCAGAGGGGTTAGACTAGATGAGCTTTGAAGGTCCTTTCCAACTCAAAACATTCTGTGTTTCTCTGACTCTTCCTTTGCAGTCATCAAAGACGAGTGTCTGCCAGGGCATATCCATTTAGAAATGGAACATATTTCAACACTGGAGTTGTTTTTCCTTTGTCAAAAGAGAGAAAGACCATTTCCAGGTGCCTCCTGCCAAGCAGACCCCGGGCTGTGAATGGCCCCATCCTGGCCATTCCCTGGGCTCTCCATGCTAATCTAAGATTTGTTAAAAAATATTTGGACAGCCGATAAGCAGAGGAATCTCCTGTTTATCAGAAGAGCCTCAGATATTTACAAGTGTAAGAATCGTAAGTAGGAGTAAGAAAGGGGAGGTCACATTGGTGGGTGGGATCAGACCTGCATCGCAGCAAAAGAAAGCAGACCTTGAACCTCCACACATGCACAACTTGACAGCCAGCAGAACTTGCTGTAGGACACCAGGTTGCTATCAAAGGGGTGGTCAGCAACTACTCCAACCAAAAGCACCTCAGGGGGCTCTGCATAGAATCATAGAATAGTTCGGGTTGGAAGGGACCTCCAAAGCTCCCCCAGTGCCACCCCTGCCACGAGCAGGGACATCTGCACCAGCTCAGGTTGCTCAGAGCCCCGTCCAGCCTGGCCTGGGATGTCTCCAGGGATGGTTCATCCACCACCTCTCTGGCCAACCTGGGCGAGTGTTTCACCACCCTCATCGTAAAGTTTTTTTCCTCATATCTGGCCTGAATCTCCTCTCCTTTAGCTTAAAACCATCACCTCTTGTCCCCATGCCTGTCTCCTCTATAGCAGACTGTGTGCCTGTTGGATGTGGGACACAGTACTTCAGCATGTGGGTCAACAGTCTCTCCACTCAGCTCTGGTAAAACCATTTGGCTTGATGTTTCAGGCCTGGTGGTTCTGGTGTGCTGAAAGCTGTCAATGTTCTTTCAAGCGACCAGATCGGCCAGTCCCCCAGAAGCATCTCCTGTCCCTTCCCGAAACAGATAGTTTGTCTGAATCTGCTTCAGAGGCGAAGAGCCCATTTCCACACACTTTTCTTCCATCCACTGCTTGTCTCCACATCTATGGCTGTGGCCTTTGAAAGCTGACCTGTTGTCCCCCTCCACTGAGGCAGGGAAGAGCCTTTCCTCCTCCTCTTTGGGGAAGAACAGTGTCGTAAGATGAAAAGCCTCGCTCAAGGGAAGCCCATCGCAGGACCAAGACTGAACTCAAATCCCAGCCCAGGATCTGACCCACCTTCCCGTCTTGTCCGTCTTGCACATGACCTCAGCTGGTCCCTTGGCTGCTTCCACCTCCACTGTCCTTCAAACTGGGGAAAACACATCCACGAAGGAAAAGAGCATTCTTGGCTGTTGGCAATGGTGTGTGCCATAGACCTTGGCTTGCCGCAGGCAGAGGAGGGAGCTTTGCAGGGGAGGGACGCGATGTTCCCTTTGCCTTGACGTGAAACATTTGGCCTGGGAAGCATTGGAAAGGAACAGTCTCACTGTGGCGTTTCACAAAGCAAGGAGAAAACAGCTTTTCTTTGCCTTTTCAAAAGCGACGTGTGGCCCAGCCAGATTGTAGATTCAATGTTTTCCTAAGCCATAAATTGAGTCTTTAGGTTTGCAGAGGGAAAGGTGTTCGGTCAGGGCAGCCAACTGAGCAACCAACCATTTTCTCCACTGTAGACATGTCAGATAAACCCCAAAACATTCTGGGACAGCATTGAGCCTTTTTTGTGACGCTTCACAATGATGCATTTTGCTCAAAACTGTGTTTCTTGTTAACAGTGAGGAATTTCCCCCCTTCTCCATGTCCTGCAGATCAGCAGTCGTACAGACGATGCTCTGTGTCAATCCAGGTCAGAGGAGAGCTGGGAGCCACATTCCCACCAGCAACCAACCCAGTGATGGGCACTATTCAAACAGGCACTGTTCCGCTCTCCCCATGTCTAAGTCCCATTAGTTTCTATAATAGTGGGTTCTTTTTTTTACAGTTGCTCCCTGCCCCTTCTACTTTTGTCTCTCCTTGTTTTTTGCTGCTGTGTTCCTTCCCGGTTCAGCCCTGCTCTCCCATGATGTCGGAACAACCAGCATTTTAAGCTGCTGTGATCTGACCAGAAACTTCTCGGTGGGTTTTTACCCTTGAAGCTTCAGCTTCTGGAGTCATGCAGTTCACGGGAGCATCTCAACCCATTCAAAAGAAACAGAAGTTGTGACTTTCAGCTGCACTAGCTGCAGTAAAACGTTTATTAAAATGATTTCTAAAGGCTCGAACTGGAGGAAGTATTTCCACGGTGTCTCTTTTTAACAGAAATAGTCCTGGGATTTGGGGACAAACCATCCTGGGAATGGTAAATCTTGTTCTGCCCTGCCATGCTGTCATGTCTGCCCCTTGAAGAAGGAGGTGAGGTTCTCTTGGGTGGGATCCCAGAGTGTCCATGTGTCCATGGGGCCAATGTCCTTTGCCTCAGCTGTGAGTGGCTGAGACTCCATTAGAAATTCATGTATACACAGGACCGTGGCTCTCACCTCTTATCATAACAAATTGTTTTAGGAAACTGCTTCTCTGCGGGGAAAACTGCTCTCAGGGTCTGTTTAGAGCCCGTAAGTGCCTGGCGGTGTTTGAAGGACAGCTTCTCCTTTGCCGAGTTGCTTCGCTGGGTTGAGAAGACACTTCTGCAGGGGGAAATGTTGATATTAAATATCCCTCCAGCTATAAACAAAACTCCAGTGCTGTATTAATGGAAGACTCTTTCCATCCTTCTTCACCCAGAGGGGGTGAAAGGCAGAAAGGGGCTGGAGGGCAGAAGAAGGTAGACAACCTGGTTCTTGTTTCTCATGCAGCAGGGTCTGACCCAAACCAATGCAGGAAGGGCTCCTTGTCCCCTTCTAGAAGCTGGTTTGGGAACAGAAACTTAGAAACTGGTAGCTGGCTCTGAGGGATTCAAAATCTTTCTAACAGAGGTGCTTTTACTGTTATTATTCTTTTGGGTCCTCATCCATCAGGTTTACATGTTCAAGATGATCTCTCCAAGGTTAATGGGTTTAGGGTTGCTAAAGAAAAGCCCGAACAAACCCAGAAGGTCTGGACCTAGGAATGGGCATGCTGTCAGGCTAGAAGAGCTCGGGTTTGCAGAGATGGTGGAAGGACCCAGAGAGGGGAGCACAAGCCACCCTTCAGACTCAAGCCCTGGGCAACCTCCCTCTGATCCCCAGCTGACATGGTTGTGAGAGAGTATCTGAGGCTATTTAGACACGAGGAAGAAAATTTTTACACTGAGGGTGGTGAGAGCCTGTCCCAGGTTGGCCAGAGAGGTGGTGGATGAACCATCCCTGGAGACATCCCAGGCCAGGCTGGACGGGGCTCTGAGCAACCTGAGCTGGTGCAGATGTCCCTGCTCATGGCAGGGGTGGCACTGGATGAGCTTTGAAGGTCCCTTCCAACCCAAACTATTCCGTAATTCTGTGATTCTCCTGGTTGGGAAGGCAAAAGTACTCAGACTTTGGGTGGGCCATGTCGTTGATCAGAGATGCTGTCATGTCCTAGCCAAGCTGGAAAAAGTGCCTGTAGGTGTGGGCTGGCTGGTGGTACTCAGATCTGCTTTCTTGTTGAGCCCTGCATTGTCCTTACTAGTTGACCTCTGCGGACCTGGTAGTCAATGTGAATGACCACTCCCGACGGCTAAGAACCATGATGGCCATATCCAAGAATGCTTTTCCCCTACCAGACCCCACTTAGGAGTTGCTCCTGGCTCCCTGGCAACTGAATGTCCCATTGTGGAAAGCATTTCTGACATTAGCATGCTCAAGGCCTCACCCAAGATTAGGAGAATGTTGTGCAAGACGCAAGTGACATTTGCTGCCCTGGGGACCTTGCAGTCCTCATAAACAGTACGTGTGAGAGGAGAAAGACCTCCTTTTATACAGCAAGCTGATGACCAGTCTAGGAGCAGGACCCAGTCCATCCTCTCCACCAGCCAAGTCATTAAGTGAGATTTCATGATCTGCTCTCATGTGAGAAGCTCCTTCATGCACTAAAGGCAGAGTCTTATGAAGAATTAAGTAGATCATTAGCATTAACCAGCGTCAGGGACCCAACCCATAAAAAGGACAGAATGATCCCAAGACTGATAGTATCCAAGATAAGGGCTAGTCAAAGGCACCTGGGACACCTGTACCTTCACAGAGGAAGATGAGACCATCCAGCACACATGAGGCCACTCCAGCCATGGGCTAGTGTCCTTCTGAGCCCAACCAACAAACATTACCCTTTCCTCAACCTTGTCCCAGTGCTGGCCCTACCTGGCTTTGGGAGAGGGAGTAAATCTTCCCAGCAGAAAGGCTATTACAGAGGTCACCGGATGGACCCATAAATCTCCATTATCAGGCAGCGGCTCCTGTGCCACGAAACGGAAACTATTGCCCTGAGTGTGACTGGGGGAGCTTTTCCTTCCCCCCGCATTGTTCAGAGCCCTCCAGGAGCCGCTCGGGCAATTTGCTGCCTGAATAAACGTTTCCTTTCCCGGCTGCTAAGTACAAGGAATAAGTGTCAGGGGATCTCATAATGCCAGGATTTAGAGCTCCAACCCTGAGACAGAAGCCAAGAAAACACTTTGCTGCTTTTTCCCGGGGAGTCTCCAGTTCACAGCACCTTAATCCCCATTATTAATTACAGTGGCAAATTAAACAATCACTGCACTCAAAGCCCAGTGACCTTTGTGCCCAATATAGCTCAGCCTGTTGGTGGATCACGGTTCCTGTGGGCTCTGAACCCTGGGAACATTTGGGTTTCCTAGCTCTTGGAGATCCATCCGTGTCAAACTGCAGGGCCTGCAACTTCTTTTTTAGATTGGATATTAGGAAAAATTTCTTCATGGAAAGGGCTGTGTGGCATTGGAACAGGCTGCCCAGGGCAGTGGTGGAGTCACCATCCCTGGAGGGGTTTAAAAGATGCGTAGATGAGGTTTTTAGGGACACGGTTTAGCGTGGTTAATGGTTGGACTTGATGATCTTGAGGGTGTCTTCCAACTAAAATGATTCTATGATTTTCAGGTGATACTTTCTCATTATTTTGTAGACAGTTTGGTTTTCAAGAGCAGCTGGGTTGTCTGAGATGTGTGGCCAGAAGGTTGGCTTAGAAAGCTCCCCTTGGTGACTTCACTCATGTGTTTAGTGATACTGGGAAATTACAGCACCTCTTATAGTAAGAAATCCAGTCCCTTGCCTTCCACTTTTCCACTGGCGTCAAAATGCCCTTTTGTTTACTGAAAGGTGTGCACTGCGCCTACGTTGTCTTCTCTGAGCCAGCATCCAGTAGTGCCCGATAGACGTCCTTTGCCATCATCAAACACACGTTGAAGCAGGAGAGGATTTTTCTCCTCCAGGTGAGATGTGTCAAGGTCAAGGAGCTCCCTCTGCTCTGACGGGGCTCCAGGGATGGTTTTAATGAGGTTGCACTCTGTTAGATGTCATCTTCTGACTCAGCACCGGGTGGTGCACGCAGGAAACGCACCCATCTGATATCGCCCCACGAGGGCTGCGATTAGGGAGAGCCACCCATCGCGTGGAGCCTCAATGTGCCCTGGGAACAAAGTCTGTTCCATCCCCGTCTCCAGCACCAGTAATTCCTGTTTATTAATGCTTGCAAGGATCACCTTTTTCTGCAGCTGAGAGGGGGAAATCACACAAATGCCTTTACTACAGAAGCAGAAGAGGATTTTTGGAAACTTAAAACCAGTGAAAGTCCCTCAAGAGAGAAGCTCCATTCCAAATCCCGTGGAAACTTAAAAAAAAAAAAAATCCCAAAACACCAAACAAGTAGTGAAGAATATAGCTCAAATAAATAGGGATGAAAAAGCAGAGCAGATCTCAAGACTGCTTTGTAGTGGTGTCTGATTACAAACCAACAGTGAAAATAATGTGGATGGTGGAGCTGGATGTCACACAAACTCTTAGGAAATAACACTCCAGATTCAGCAGCAAATTTGCTTTTTGTCAGAAAATAAGAGATTTGCAATTTGCCTGGTTTCAACTCCACATCCACTGTTGTTTTGTTTTATTTTGTTTTGTTTTTTCTAAAACCAGAATGATACTTGACATTTCTTCTTATCACACGCATTTTGAGGGACCTTCTTATTCAACAGCTTGTCCAACTCTTCACAATCCTGAGGGACTGTTAGGAATTTTCTCCTTTTCCTTTGATTGAAAACTTTCAGATTTTGGTTCTCTGGTGGGAAAATCTCCAGGAAAGCTGGCATTTTGTAATTAGTCACAGACACAACTCAAATTGGTCAAGAGTTTTAACGGATACCTTTGGACTACCTCTGCTCTGCTAAATTCTCCTTGGATTATGTCAACAACTTTGTACTGACTTATTTTCAAAGAAAAAAGGATTTTCTCACAGGACAAAAATAGCTGTGAAAATAATTTGGCTTTTTCTTTGGAAAGTGATAGTCAAAAACCTCAACAACTTCTAAGATGAAAAAAAACCAGTGAAACGTTTTATTTCTTGAGATTTTTCAAGGAAATGAGTTCTTTCCTGACCAGCTGTTCCAATCCCTTCTCTTTTCAAAGGGAGTTTATTTGATCTAGATTTTGGCTGTGACTCAATGGTGATTTTAAAGGGGAAAGTGAGGCATTATGGTTACGGTATCACTGAATCCACGTGTACAAAAAACACCTGGAGGAATTCTCATCTTTCCTAAACCACCAGAATTGCTCAAAGGTAATGAGATTTTCCTAAGCTGCTGAGAAGATACTGGATTTCTTCTTTTCTGGCTCCAGAGCCCCTTGGGTACATTCATTCACTGTTTTCTAGTATTTCCCCATGGCCACACAATGTAATCTCTTGCCATTTTTAGCCTGCTTTTCTAGAGAGAATTAGGTTCACGTGAATATTTTTCTCTCTGTCTCTGTTTACTGGCGCCACTTTAGTAATTTTTTCAATCTTTTGACTCTTTCAGGGTTATGTAGTTTCCTGCAGATTTTCCAAAAATATCCTGGAGAAAAGAGAAAATGAGGCCGACGTTTGAACATAACCCTTATTAGCTATCAGAGAATCCACATGGGATTGAGACATAAAGTAGCAAGAAGCCAAATTTTGTTGGTTTGCTCTTTGGGGAACTATTGTTTTCCAGCAGAAAGCTGAGATACTTGTATAAAAAGCGAGTGGACAAGGAGAAAACATAGTGAGATGCATGAAAACATTTTTAAAGTTAATGTTATGCTTGTCTATAATGGTTAAAGGTCCTGATGCAAAGTTCTTACCGTCCTCCAAACGCCTCCTGTGCGCTGCAGTATGTTGGGAATTTTTTCCGCAGCCTGGTTTATTCCCAGCCTATGCTGAGTAATGGAGCCCTTTGCTGTAATTTGTCATTTTTTTTTTCTTACCAATTATTTTACCATCAGGAACACACACTTTGAAGGGCCATGCCAGCTGGATGCTGATTTACATCACAGCAAGACCTATAGCTGATGCTTATATTTTATTAGGTGAATTTCTTGGCTTCTCGAAAGCATCGTATCCAAGGGTGAGCTGACCCATATCTTTCCAAATTATGATGCAGTCGAGGTGCATTGTGTTGGCCTTGCAGATGATATGGACCTGTCACAGCCAGAGGGATGGGACTGGCCCAGCCCAGGGTGGTTGTCCTCACCCTCACATCACAGACACAGCTGGGCCCCAGTGCAGGGTGAACCAGGAACGTGGTGGGTGAACCAGGAACGTGGTGGGTGAATGCACCGAGCCCTGGGGAGTGATATCAAGCACGATGGAGTTTTGCATCGAAAGCTGAGTCTCTGACACCCGCGAATGCCCCATGATGTCTGTCAGCTGGCAGCCTGAGCTGGGGTTGGACATGTGGATCCTTGCAGTTCAGGAGATGCTTCTCGTGCAGAGAACAGGGTGAAGAAACATGAACATTTCTCCCCCTTGGCCCTCTGCAGCCATTCATAAAATCACAGAATGTCCTGAGTTGGAAGGGACCCACAGGGATCATCGAGTCCAACTCCTGTCCCTGCACAGGACAACCCCACAGGTCACACCGTGTGTCTGAGGACGTTGTCCAGTCTCTTCTTGAACACTGTCAGGTTGGGGCTGGGACACCTCCCTGGGGAGCCTGTTCCAGTGTCCAGCACCTCTGGGGGAAGAACCTTTTCCTCATGTCCAACCTGACCCTCCCCTGGCACATGTTCCTGCCATTCCCTTGGGTTCTGTCACTGGTCACCACAGAGAAGAGCTCAGGCAGCTCTTGGACCTCTGGGCAATTCTGCTTTGTGGGTCCGTGTTTGTCCGTGGTCGCAGGTAATTTGTCATGTTTGTAACCGCGGCTGTTCGCCTGCCCCAATCTGTTTGTCCTGGCGATGTCCAGTCTCGAAAACTGGATAACGTCAGAGCAGAAGGGAAGGTTTCTATTTCTGTCTCCCGGTATCTGTGTCCCAGCGCATCCCTGCTGCCGCAGAAGTCCTGCAGCCAACACTGTATGGCAGGAAAAGGGGTTCTTCTTCACAATAATCCCAGGGGCTTCCTTGAGAAAGGAAAAGCTGTTTCTTGCATCCTGTAAAATTTGAATGCTGGTGATTTCTCGAAATGTCACTTCTGGGCTCAAATAATGAGAACCAGGCCAGAAATTAAATGTACGGCCGCCTAATTAACCAAGTCTTTTCCCTTCTCTCCCATCATGGCAGCAGAATTTTTTGACGATTATTCAGAGGGGCGAGAATGTGTCAACTGTGGGGCCATGTCCACCCCGCTCTGGAGGAGAGACGGCACGGGGCACTACCTCTGCAACGCCTGCGGGCTCTACCACAAGATGAATGGCATCAACCGGCCCTTGTTCAAACCTCAGAGGAGGCTGGTAAGTCCAGATCACAACAACACATGTGGGGCAAGGCTGCAGGCAAGGATGAGGCAAAAAGACCTCACCTAGGCAGAGATGCTAGTGGTGTTTCAACTCCTTGGGTCCCCGTGTGCCCAAAATTAAGTGGTTTTGATCCAGATTTCCAAAATAAGACGGGTTATCTTGTTCTTGGTGTGCTCCAACACCTTGTATTGTCCAGATTAGTTCTGAAAAGACATGCAGGCCAGGTGGTGGAAGGAGCAATAGGACACAGTGCAGTACCACAGTGTTGGTTTAGCAAAAGCCAGTCTTTGCTTTAGCACCCCTGTAGGCATATTAGGATGAATGGAAACCCTTTGCAGCTCCACCAAACCACCGGTCCGTCTTTTCTTTACCTTCAGGGTCCTTATTGACTGGTCATTTCATGGTGACTGGCCACCTTTTCTGGATACCCTGCTCCTGGCTCTGTTGGGTGAGCTTGTGGGACAGGCTGGGGCATCCTAAAGCCTGTGGGACCAGGATGGGTATGGATGAGGAACCTGGTGGGTGGGAACATCTCAGTGTTTATATCCTGCCTGTCCCTGCCCATTTTGGTGAGGGGTTTCGGGAAGATCTCTGCAGTCTGTGCCCCAGAGACACAAGGCCGTCATGACTCTAGACAGCAAGAACTCAGCAAGACATTCCTCAGGGTTATTATTTCCATGAAGCTCCATCCCCAACCTGCCCTGCCCTTTGCAGCACCCAGACCTGTCTGTGCTCAAACCCAGCCATCTCCTGCAAGTGTCAAAAATGACACGGGCAGCTTGAGGGCTGCCACCAGCCACAGCCACCCAGCGCCCTCTTGTGAAAACCCCTTCCTAGACATCACAGCCACTGAGCCAGGCAGTGCCTGCACCCCGGCTCCCAGGCCCTGGTCCTCTTTCATTTATGGGTCTGCATGTTTAGGACGAGAGGAAACGGCCTCAAGGTGCACCAGGGGAGGTTTAGATTGGATATCAGGAAAAACTTCTTCCTGGAAAGGGTTGTCAGGCATTGGAACAGGCTGCCCAGGGCAGTGGTGGAGTCACCATCCCTGGAGGTGTTTAAAAGATGCGTATATAAGGTTCTTAGGGACATGGTTTAGCAACAGTGTGAGGTTAATGGTTGGACTTGATGATCTTGAGGGTCTCTTCCAACCAAAACGATTCTATGGCTCTATGATTCTGTGATTCTGTGTTAGACTTGGGCACATCTGTGTAGTCAGGAATGGCCCACTGGGTACCAGGGTTGGTCCTTTGGAGCAAGCAGCAAGGGAGGCTTTTAACTCTGCACAGCGTTGGAAAACCCTGTGAGAAATATAAATGCATGAGCTGTGTGTACCCATATATGCACTTTTGTCACTTGGTTGGGCAGCTGGCAATCTGGAAATCTTGCAAGAGTGGCCAAATTCCTGTTTTTCCTTCTGGAAGAGAATTTCCATGAAGAAAAGGAGGACATGTCTAGGGTTGCAATGTAGGGGTGTGGTTAAAGTAATGACAATTGGTTGACCTGAATAAATATATTCAGTACAATTGATTTGGTTTAATTCGTCACTGTGTAACCCCTTTTTTTTGGAGACTGAGATATGCCAGAGAGCCCTGTGAGAGGAGATCTTTGCCTCTGCTGCAAGATCTCTTTTAAGCTCTCAGTCCACTTGCAAAGGCTGATGAATGAAGCTAATACATGTTGAGGTTACAACTAGAGCAGTGTTTTGTTTCTCCGCACCAAAGGGGTTTACACTTTTCCAAGTCTTTAAGAACTACTTGAATTTCACTTTTTATTGTCCTGCTGCTGTAGAGTAACTGATCCTGCTTTATAATGAGGGGGAAGACACAGAGAGAAAGCTGTGGCAAGAATCACAGAGGAAATCCCTGGTAGATGTCAGGTCCTCATCTCCCAGGCTTTCACCCCATTGCACAGCTGTTCAGGTTTGCAGAGCTGGGTAGATGTCCAAGACCAACAGATTTCCTCCTCTTCAGGCACCATGGGAACAGACATCTTCACACATATCTGGCACTTCTGTTCAGTCCCAAATTTATCAGCAAGCAAAGAGGGAATATGACCCCTGCCCATCCAGACTTTATCCTCAGCCTCTTAAAACCTGAGCTTTGAAGGATGCTGGGAAGAGTCAGGCAGGTGTGGAGGATGTGGCTTTTTCTTCCCCCATCTTCAACTTTGCTTCCAGGCTCAAAGCTGGCATTTTATATGGCTTCAAGCTCATTGTCTTCCTAGTGTGGCCTTTTGAGCCTGGCTAAACCAGTTCACCCAGAAAAGGAAGTTCAAAAGGCCTGTTCCCTGCAAGGCTTCATTAGTGGGGATTCCTATTAATTATCCCTCTTTATCTTTAGGAAGACGATGCTGCTGGAAGCACTCTTTTTCTTATGTCCCCCTCAAGCCACATGAGCAACATCCTGCAAAGCCAGCAAGGAGTATGTAATGTTCATGGCATTGATAATGTTTTCTTGGGATATGCCATGATGCTTGGAAGGTGAAGGGCTTGGGAGCCTGAAAGGGCAGGACTGTCTGAGATCCAGACACCTCAGTGTGGGTGTCCGCACATGCAGCGGGTCTTTAACTGCTACCAGACTTGCTGGAGATGTGGGACTCTGCTCAGGCGGTATGTCTGGCAGCATCTGAGATGCCCCACAACAGCTGAGATGTCTGTGCATCACTGGCAGGCAGAAGGCAGTGGAAAGGCAGTGGAGCAGAAGCTAAAATGCAAGAGGGGAAGAAAAAGGCAGCTGTGATATTCACTGCACCAAGGTGAGACGAGAAAAAGGCAGAGAAATCATAGAATAGTCTGGGCTGGAAGGGACCTTAGAAGCTCATCCAGTGCCCCCCCTGCCATGAGCAGGGACATCTGCACCAGCTCAGGTTGCTCAGAGCCCCGTCCAGCCTGGCCTGGGATGTCTCCAGGGATGGTTCATCCACCACCTCTCTGGCCAACCTGGGACAGGCTCTCACCACTCTCAGGGGCAACAATTTCTTCCTCATGTCTGGCCTGAATCTCCCTCCTTTAGTTTAAAACCATCACCCCTTGTCCTATCGCAACAGGCCCTGCTAAAAAGTCTGTCTCCATCTTTCTTATCGGCCCCTTTTAAGTACAGAAAGGCCGCAATAAGGTCTCCCCAGAGCTTCTCTTCTCCAGCTGAACCCCCCAGCTCTCTCAGCCTGTCCTCCCAGCAGAGCTGTTCCAGCCTCGGGTCATTTCTGGGGCTCCTCTGGCCCCTCTCCAGCAGGTCCATGTGTGTCCTGTGCTGAGGACCCAGAGCTGGACCAGCCCTGCAGGGGGGTCTCACCAGAGCAGAGCAGAGGGGCAGAATCACCAACCTCCACCTGCTGCCCACGCTCCTTGTGATGCAACCCAGGATACGATTTACCTTCTGGGCTGCAAGCGCACATTGCTGGCTCATGTCCAATCTTTCATCCCCCAGCACCCCAAGTCCTTCTCCTGGGGCTGCTCTCCATCCCTTCATCCCCAGCCTGCACTGATACCAGCGATTACCCCGACCCAGGTGCAGGACCTTGCACTTGGCCTTGTGGCGAGAAGTTGGGCAGGAGAAGAGGAAAACCTGAGGCATGCTGCAGCGAGCTTGTTGGGATCTGAGATGCTGCCAGTGGTAGCAGTGGAGGGCTGACGTGTTTTCTCCCTCTGCTTTTTCTCACAGTCGGCTTCCCGCCGTGTTGGCCTCTCTTGTGCCAACTGCCACACGACGACCACCACGCTCTGGCGCAGAAACGCCGAGGGAGAGCCCGTCTGTAACGCCTGCGGACTCTACATGAAACTCCATGGGGTAACGTCTTCATTGCTCTCTGTGGGGAGGGTATTGATAGCACCAAGTCGGGGATTGGGCTCTTTGCACAACTCTGTGCTCTCCTGGAGCTGTTTCTCCCCCGGGGTTTAGTCCCCCTCAACGTTATATCATGTTTTTATTGGCAAGGAGTGATGCACACAGGGAATTTCTCACGTACTAATTAGCTACCCTTGGTATCCAAGTCTTGAAACCCCGCAAAACTAGGCCCAGACTCTTCCCACCTAAATTCAGGCACTTTAACAAGAAATCTGAGTCAAAAGTACAAAGAAAGACTGAGTTCCTTCACACGGGGTGTCAGATGCCAGCTGAGACTTGGTTGTAGACTTGTCATGGGAGCAACTGATGACTTTTCTTGCACAGGTATCTTTTCCTGCCAGTGGCTGCTTCATGTATCTGTAATTTCTGATACATCTAGAAGAGTCCTGTTGGGGTCCAAGATGTAGCAGGACTTCAGGGTACTTCAGGGACGCAAATCTCCAGTCCTTCTCCCATCAGTCAGTGGCAATGGGGCCACCCACGTGGCAGAGACAGAAGCCTTCAACACTCTGGAAACTGGTTAATAGCAAACCCCAGTTCCACTTCTCATTGCTACTCCCTTGGTTTTTATACACATCCATACTCTCAAAGATGTCCAGAGCTTCAGTGTAGATGGAAGAGCATTCATGAGAGACAGGTCAAAGCTGGAAGACCAGGTGGATGAGGGGAAGTCTTACCTAACCCAATATATTATTCCTAGAAATCCCAGCATGTTTCTGACCATGAGGGTGACTACCTCAGTGGGATCGGCTCCTAAGGGAGGTCTCCCCACATAGACTTGGTACCTTTCCAGACAGCAGATATTAGCCAGAAAAATGTCTTCTTCTCTGAAAGACTTACTTTTTTCTAAACAGGAAAGTAAATCACATGAGCTGTTATTCCCTTCTGGCCTTAAAACACTTTATACCTATGATGAGAAAATCCAATATATTCCCATTTGGATGCATGTCTTGTAGCTTTGAAGCTACAAGGTTCTAGCTTTGAAATATCTCTTCACACAGCAATGCCGATCAATGACTTTGAGCTCCATCTTGTTGCTTTGAATTAAATCAGCTTGCTTTCACGGGGCCTATGAGGTCGAGCTGGAATCATGTTCCCCTAGATGACCTCATGGCCGTACAGAAACTAACGCGCTTTTATGTTTGGTTCTGTAGGTTCCAAGGCCTTTAGCAATGAGAAAAGAGGGCATTCAGACAAGGAAGCGCAAGCCAAAGAACCTTAGCAAAACAAAGACACCAGCAGGTAAGCATTGAACGAAGGAGTTTATTGTATGTTCACATGCGTGTGCACTTGTGTTTCTGACCATTGTGTCCTGCGAGTCTGACACTCAGCCACAAAATGGGCTGATTCTTCAAAAAATAAGGGATGTCTGAATGCCTTTCAGCAGTAGCAAAGCAATTTCGGCTATTTATTTTTTTTATTTTTTTACCTGTACTAACTTTCGGGGGGCGGGGCACAGCTCTGTACTGAAAGGTCTTTGGAAAGAGCCTGGTTTACCATCTGCTTTCTCCAAGGTCCATCCAGCAGCGAGAGTCTTACCCCGACCACCAGCTCCGCCAGCAGCAGCAGCAGCAGCGCCACGACCACCGAGGAAATGCGCCCCATAAAAACAGAACCCGGGCTCTCATCTCACTATGGGCACCCCAGCCCAATTTCTCAGGTACTGGGTGGGGGAGATGCTGGCAGTGGGACAAAGATGGGAGCTGAGATGGTAGACACGGTGAGAAAAACATCCTCAAAACCTCTGTGGGAAGAGGCTGCCTCTTTTCAACCCAGGGGTCCAGGAGTTCACAGTAAGAGATCTGTCCTCTGGGATGTGGCAAAAACCCACATTCTTGTCATCATATCTACAGCACAATATGGCTTTTTAATGACATGTAGCAGTTCTGAATGGACAACAAGAAGCAGCAGCTTGGGTGAAAACACAAAATTCTTTCTAGCTGGACAGCTACATAGGTCCCGTAGCAAGAAAATGACCATTTCCTTTTTATGATTTGATTTTATTTGTCTCGAGCAAGGATAACTTGGCAATATTACCCTGCTTTCTCTGCATGGGCTGGCTGTGTGCTGAGCCATATGAGAAATGCAGTGTGAGGAGAATAAACTCACAGAGTCCAAATCTGAGTTGAATCCCTGCAAAGGTAAAGCAAGGCAGCATGATGACAGAGAGCTGCAGGATAAAGTGGTGTGTTCTGTGCCATAACCACCTGAAAGGAGGTTGTAGCATGGAGGGTGTTGGTCTCCTCTCCCAAGTCACAAGTGACAGGAGGAGAAGAAATGGACCTAAGTTGTTCCAGGGGAGGTTTAGATTGGATATCGGGAAAAATTTCTTCCCGGAAGAATTTGTAAGCTAGGAGAGCCTGAGGACAATGAAATCTTAAGCCTCCGGAGGTAAAACGATCATTTCTGACATTTAGAAGGGAACAAGATGCCCCAGATGCAATTAGAGGAAAGAACAGGGTCTGGAACAAGATGGAAAGAGACTGCCCAGGTCTTATGAGGAGCTGTTGAGGGAGTTGGGGGGTTCAGCCTGGAGAACAGGAGCTGAGGGGAGACCTTCTGATCTCTGACCTGCCTGAAAGGAGCTTGGAGCCAGGGGGGGTCGGGCTCTGCTCCCCAGGAACAAGCGCCAGAACCAGAGGGAACGGCCTCAAGTTGCGCCAGGGGAGGTTGAGGTTGGATCTGGGGAACAATTTCTTCCCCAAAGGGCTGTGGGGCATTGGAACAGGCTGCCCAGGGCAGTGCTGGAGTCACCATCCCTGGAGGGGTTTAGAAGACGTGTAGATGAGGTTCTTAGGGACATGGTTTAGTTCTAGGTTTAGGTTACAGTTGGACTCAATGATCTTAAGGGCCTCTTCCAACCAAAATGATTCTATGATCATGCATGAGCTGTGATCTGGAGCTCTGCAGCAAGCCCATAGATGTGTTATTACAATAGCACCAGCCCCCCATAAAGGGATTCATATGGTCCACTATGTTTTGAAGCTTTGTTCACAGGATTTTCCTTTTTCCATAGGCATTCTCAGTCTCTGCCGTGTCTGGCCATGGATCATCTATTCACCCTGCAATTTCGGCTCTGAAGCTTTCCCCGCAGGCTTACCAGTCAGCTATCAGCCAGTCTCCCCAAACCAGCTCCAAACAGGACTCCTGGAACAGCCTGGTGTTAGCTGAAAACCATGGGGACATCATAACTGCATAAGCTGGTCTTCCACCCATGGACTTCAGGCTGATCCGCTTGAGAGATGAAGATGCCACGTAATCATCAAGTCAATGTTGTTTCCCACCTCCCCTGCTCTCCCGCCTTCTCTTCCCTTGTGAGATGTTCCAGCAAAGAGGTAAAGAGGACTTATCTGAGGTGTAGGAGAGCTCTCACGAAATGAACAGACAAGACTCAAATCTCAAAGTACCTAATGGATTTTAAGCCTTTTCCCCCACACTTTAAATGAGCCTCTCTATTTGATTGCCACCATCCTCCACGAAATAGCCAGAAACACAAAGTTGGACACAATTCTTGAGTTTTGTTTATTTAAAAACATCTGGCATTTAAGACTCAGATGATGATGGAGCAGAGACACTTGGGTTTTTTTTCTTCTGTCACCATCTGTTCTTTTCCTGACCAGAAGAAAACGTTACCGTCTTCTCATTACCCAAATTCAGTGGTCTTCCACCAAACAAAGCCAGTTCCAGAACAGTTTGTTGAATAGACTTCACTAGACATGCTGTGGAGGCTTTAGAGGATTTGATACGATGTAGGGCACAGAAGAAAGAGAACCTCCCTCACACACATCCTCAGCTCACACATCTAGAGCATTGTCTTCATTTTCCTAGATGGTCTGAAAACCTAATGAATGTCCGTATTTAATAGTAACTCCTTTCCTATTTATCATTACAAAATCATGGGACTGTGTTTCCAAAAGGTTGTCAGCTGAGCCTGGAAAAGGTCTGTCCAAAGTCAAAGGGGGATTTTGGAAGGAGGAACCTTCTGGAAGCAGGTAGAGGAGACCCACATTGGTCATCAAATCCTGGAGGAGACTCTTCCCTTATGGAAAGCAACAAGCCAAGCTTAGAAATCATTCAAGAGCACAGCAAGTGAAAGATGGTCTTCTAATATTGCTGTGCCATCACTTTTCGAGACAGCTAATTTAACTATTTTGCATACTTTTCTGCTGGGTTTGATGTCATTGATGAAATCTGACTGTCACTTCTTTTTGGCTGTACTGTGAGTGTCCACTTTCCCCCTAACAGCTGGCTCATGACCATTTCACATGTCTAACCCTTTAGGACTTCACCTTTTGCCACAAGCAAAGGCTTCAGCCTCTAATGGATGTAGGCAGGGGCCGATTTCTTTACCAAGCATGTGCACAGACTTGCTTGCCTGCAAGAGAAGCGTAACTCCATTCATGCACGAGTATTAAATGAGACTCATATTTTTTTCTTGCTCATAAGGCTCTCAGTAGTCAGGGAATCCTAGCAAATGGGGTTGGAAGAGATGCTGAGAGCTCTACTGACTCATTCCCTTTTCCCAAAGGGATCAATTCTACCTAACCCAGCCCTGGCTGCTCTTTCTCCAGCATGTGCTTAACAAACTCCAGCATCACAGATGCCACAGCTCCCCTGTGCAAAGTGCTTCACCAGATGCTTGCCATGATGTTTTCATCGACATTTCCAAGGAGGGACAGCTTTGCCTGTCGGGCAGAGAATTTCTGGGAGACCTCATCCTACAAGATTCTCCACCCTTGTTTCTGTCTGCTCTCAAACTCCATTGTTCTTCTTGCCTTCCCAGCTCCTCTCTTTCCTCCCTGCACCCACAACTCGAGTACGGAACTACCAAGTGAAAAATCTAGAAGAGGGATTGTGCATCCCCCACCCAAAATGTGCCATCCTCCATCTCCCACTGTTTAACATTCCCAGAAAGAGTGTTTCCACCAAGATACACGGCTTGGTGAAGAGGAAAGCCACATACATGTTTGAAGCAGAAGCATGGCATTGCATTGTCTTTGTTTGAACTCACCTTTTTCTTCCAGATGGGAGAAAAGCTTCTTTAAGGAGAAGAATTCAACTGGACTGGTCATGATAAAGACTGGGACTGGAGTCACAGTAGAGACCTGGACCCTCTCACATTCCCTGTGCTCTGCATAACTCAGATCTGCAGGGTTTTGGGAGGGGGTGACAGAGCCTCTGCACTCCCCAGAGAAAAATACCATGGCAGTGATGCCATGGAAATGGCTGGATGGTGTTTGCACCACTTTCCACTTTGTGCAGCTGAGCAAATGCAGGGTCTAGTCTCATTAGTGCTAATTACAGACAAGGAAAACACATTCATGAAACATGAATAAAAATAAATGAAATTCCATGATTCTGCTCAGGCCTGCTAGGCTGCAGAGAGGAGGCCAGAAATAGCATTTAAAACTACGAATTTAGGGCAAAAACATAGAGGTGTTTCTGCCTGGGCATGCAGGTCTTTCACCAGCATCTTCCTTGAACTATTAATATATTCCTTCATAAAGGGCAACTGAGCTCTCTTGGGACCTGGCTGTGAATTCCTGTCCGTAACGGAGAACCACGCACCACAAAGGTGCCTCTTGGCTAACGCACACATCTGAGACACCCAGAACTACCCTGGACAACCCAAGAGGGAGGGGAACAGGTGACCTCCTGGAGAGGAGCTAAAGTCCAGACCAACCGCACGCCCCATTTCTCTTTCCATACGGATGCTCCCAGAGCCTCTGTCCACCTTGCCTTATTACTGCGCTCCGCCTCCTGCCCTCAGAGCTAAAATCCCTGGCTGAATTTTTCTCCTGCCCTTTAAAACACACTCTGAGATGCCATAAAGGAGTCTGCTTGCAATGCAGGAGGGGAAAAAAAAACCCTGCAGGACATCGGACTGCCTGATGCTCCCTCAGGTTACCTGAATAATCATGGTAGAGATTTGTTAATCGGTTCTAAGCCTTCCCCAAAGCCTTAAGAATAATTCTTGAAACAGAGTGAGGAGCATTTACAAGGACCATGGTAACAGAACAAGATGTCTGCTTTCAAATGGTGACGTTTTGGGGCTGTGAGGACAACTTGGTTCTCTTTAGTGGTAGAAATTACCTCTTTTGTCCCCCTTTTGCACCACAAGCAGTAGAAGTCTAGATACATCTGTTCTGCTGTTCTTTTCAATCATCCAGAACCATCGTAGAACAGCATTCGCTGTATTCTGACCAACACTGATATCAAGCTGGTGAGATGTTGACTTCGGATGGAGTACCGTCATGGCAGGTGCTGTACAAACACACCATAATAGATGGGTCCTGTTCTATGGAGCTCGTAACAATAGAATTATGCAATAATTAAATCAGAAGGGATTAGATCAGGTTTCTCAGGGCCCTGTTCAGTCAAGTGTTGAATATCCCCAAGGATGGAAATCCTGAAGCCTCTCTGGGTTCCTGCTCCAGTGTTTGACCACCCTCATGGTGAAAATATTTTTCCAAATAAACGTTAGATTCTAATGAGAATCAAAATAATTGGTAAATCAATTGCTCAGACTTGGGGACTCACAAAAAATGAGTCATTGCAGGAGACTGAACATCATCTCCAAGCCCTGGGGTCACACAGAGCCTCTTCTTGTAGGTAGGAACTGGGATGGCCAATGCAGGTTGACAAACACCAGAAGTGACAGATGAAGGATACTCACGGGATAGGAGGATAAAAGCTCAACCAGCTTCAGGACACTCAGCTCATTCCAGCAGAAGGGGCAACTTATCAAACTCTGGGTTCCATCTGAGTTCTCCTTTCCTTCCCATGATGGGGGAGGGGACGCAGTTAGAGCTTGATTTGTTAATGAAATAAGACACAATTATTAGAGATCCGTTAAGGCAAAATCATTATTGCTATTATTATTGCTGGAGAACCTAGTGAGGACCATAGCAAGCCAGGTCCTACACAAATGCAGGACCAAGAACTATCCCTGCCCTGAGGAGTAAGAGGGAAGGGCCTAGTCCTGCAAAACATTTAAGCATGATAAAGGCATTTGCAGGACTTGTTCCCTTGGAGGTCATCGTTAATCATACATGCAAATTTTGGTGTCAAAGGGTTTTTAGCAGAAGGTGTGGTTGTGTCAAACCAAATCTTTGCAAGGGCTCAGTGGTCACCAGAGTGAGACGGGCAGATGAGAACCAGGAGCCAGAGGGGTAGAAAGGTCATTTAACCATGTCTAGATGCCTTTCCTCTTTGTGGAAGTGCAATATCTTGAATCGCTTCAGTTTTTCTTTTGTAAGTTGATCAGACGAAATCTGTATTTCACTTGCAATGTTATGGGCTGGCTGGAGAGGGTACAGTCAGGAGGAGCTCAGGAATATTGTAAGGGAGCTTTAAAACCAATCAACAACTCCTAATTTAACATTGAAGCTGTGACTATGTCAGGGGTGGTGTTTTGTTTTGCCTTTTTTTTTTTTTTTCTCCCCATGTATAAAGTTAGAAGCTTCCCAGATCTTCTGGGAAGGTCTCATGGAAACAGACACTTATTTGTAAGGGGGAGAGGGAAACCAACCAACTGAACAAGTTGTAATTATTTAAAAATGTAAAAAAATATATATTATGAAGTAGTATGGCTACCAATCCACGTAACTTCTACACCTTTAGGACTAATGGAAATAAAATGATGATAATAAAACCAGAAGGCTGCTGCTTGACTCTGACTACCCTTGTGGGCTTCTCGGGATGGCTGGGGGTAAATGATCATCTATGAAGTGCACCTGGAGAAGCCATGATGCAATGGTTCCTGTCCTAGCGAGCTCGTAATGATAGAATTACAAAGTAATTTAAATCAGAAGGGTTGGATCAGGTTTCTCAGGGCCCTGTTCAGTGACATGTTGAATATCCCCAAGGATGGAAAACCTAGAACCCCTCTGGGTTCCTCTTCCAATGCTTGACCACCCTCATGGTGGAAATGTTTTTCCATATATACATTAGATTCTAATGAGAAGCAAAATAATTGGTAAATTAATTGCTCAGACTTAGGGACTCCCCAGCAATGAGTCAGTGCAGAAGACTGAATGTTGTCTCCAAGTCCTAGAGTCCCACAGAATCCCTTCTTGTAGGTAGGACCTGGGATGGGCAACACAGGATGACAAACACCAGAAGTAACATGCCCAGCAATGGGGCAATTCAAGGCCAGGCTGGATGAGACTTTGAGCAGCCTGGTCTAGTGGAAGGTGGCCCTGCTCATGGCAGGGGGTTGGAATGAGATGATCTCTAAGATCCCTTCCAACCCAAACCATTCTATGACTTTAATACAAAGGGGAAAAAGCACCCAGTATATTTTCCATGCAGCAGATAATCTCCCTAAGACTGTGGAGAAGTGCAAAGCTCCTCAGGGCACTTTAATACCATTGTGACTTATCTTTTTGGTCTGCTCACTGACATGGTTTTGCCTGATTGTTCAGCCTAATTGCTCTAATTGCTTCCAGCTGAACTGAGAGGCACCACCCTTAACCCAAAACCAGCTTGTTTCCAGCAAGGGCTGAGCTCTGCCACTGCCACCCTCTGCAGAAGCACAGCCCTTCTACAAGCACTCAGCCTTCTCCCCAGAGTACACAGTATCACTCCCAGTTTAACCAGTCCCTGAACACCACTGCAACTGGTTGGGTGAGTGTAACCAGCACTTCAAACCCCACCTTTTCCTTCCACACCGGCCAACCAGGGAGCTCCTCTGGTATTTGAGGGTGGAAGGCCCTCCTCCCCTATAAAAGTGTGTGGGTGGAAGGGTTTTGGGTGCAGAAGGTGACATTGAAGGTGGGTAGCTTGTTTAGGGAGAGGGTGGAGATGTTGTGAGGCAAACTGGGGGGAGAGGAAGGGCTTTGGAGCATGGAGGGCGTTGGTCTCTTCTCCTAATTAACAAGCAATAGGACAAGAGGAAATGGCCTCAAGTTGTGCCGGGGAGGTTTAGATTGGGTATTAGGAACAATTTCTTCATGGAAAGGGTTGTTGAACATTGGAACAGGCTGCCCAGGGAAGTGGTGGAGTCACTGTCCCTGAAGGAGTTTAAAAGATGTGTAGATGAGCTTCTTAAGGATGTGGTTTAGTGACAGTGTTGGGTTAATGGTTGGACTCAATGATCTTGAGGGTCTCTTCCAACCAAAATGATTCCATGATAAGGGAGGCAAGGCTGTGTGGTCTATTCCCCAGCTGCAAGCACAGGGTGGGCCTGGGAAGGGCTTGAGGGCTGGATGTGGAATTATGGGGCTTGGGAGAGTAGAATGGGTGCCTCCACTGCCCTGGGGAGACACGAGGTGGAACGAGGTGACAGCTGTGGACTCAATTGTTTTGCAAAACTATATGTTGATGCTTGGCTGAGTGTGAGAAGATGGGGAGCTCTTCACTCTCTTAATTGCATGTGGAGAGTCAGGGCTGTGCCTCAAAATCCCTGTGGGAGCCTTGTGCAGGGGTGTGAGGCCATGGTGGGTCTTCCTCTGCGGCAGGATGTGGGTCTGCAACCCCTGGGTGCAGGTGAAGCTGGGTTGAGGCAGGTGAACCTGGCAGCCTTGTCATGTCCCCGTGTGGGTGCTTGGCTTGTGTTTGAGCACAAGGACTGGAAATGAGCCCACGCATGGGAAGGGTTTCTCCTGGAGGCCTGGCTCCCTGTCCCAGATCCGTAGTGGTACCAGCTCAGGTGTCTTGCTGGGACAGGCTCTGGGGTGCAGTGGTCATGCTCATGGGAAGATGGGTGTCATGGCCTGCAGAAGTTTGGGGCTTGTTATCTTCCTTTTTGCAGGGGAAAGAGTTTTGGAAGAGACCAAAGTAGGTCTGGAGTAAAAAGGTCAAGCAGGGAGGTCCCTGGAGAGAAGAAGACCAGAGGCAGCTGATGCTGGTTCTTCTGATGTCCTGGGGGAAAGGGGCAGGCTCTCCTCTTGAAGAGGAGCATTACTCTGCTGCCCAGAGGGGCTGCAGCTGCAGGAGCATGTGCGTTAAAACCTTACAAAGTCCTCAGCACTTTCAGTCTCTCCCAACAAGCCTGCTGTGAACCGAACTGGCAGCAGCTGGATCTGCACAGCTCTGCAGGGGATGAGCTTCATCAGAGCCTGAGTTGGGCTGTGTGAGCTGTCCTGGGGCTCATTTTGTGTTGCCTGACACAAAGCCAGTGCCTGGACAGTCAGGAGGAGAACCTAAAGGGCCTTGCACATGGGTAGAGCCCTTGGATGATGTGTGTCCAGTGTCCAAATGCTGCTCCCATGGATCCAGGTTTCTGCTGGTGCCTTTGGCAGCAGGAGCATCTCTTTAGCTGACTCTTGATCTGCCTTTTGACTGAAGTCTGAACACAATATGCAGGTGTTTTGGGTGAAACTGGAGCAGCCCTGTGAATAATTATCCCATGCTCTAGGAGATACAGGAATAAATCTCAGTGTTTTATTCCTGGTAAAGCTAGTTTGTGTGACCAGTTAATACCTTGAATTTCATGTCTTGGATCCAGGTGATGTTCCCTGATATGTTTTCCTCTTGAGCTCTTCCAAAAGGCCTTTGATTTGTGCCCTGCAGCACATGAAGTGAAACACTGGCCCAGGTTAGCCAGAGAGGTGGTGGATGCCCTATCCCTGGAGACATCCCACGCCAGGCTGGATGGGGCTCTGAGCAACCTGAGCTGGTGCAGATGTCCCTGCTCATGGCAGGGGTGACACTGGATGAGCTTTGATGGTCCCTTCCCACCCAAGCTATTTTATGATATCTATGTAAAGTTGCATTCTTCCTTTGTAGTGGGACATCAACGCTGTGACTGAAGGAATAGTTGGAGTTAGGAGACCTCTTCTTCCTGTTGAGGAGAGAGATGCTAAACTAATTCAGGGTCCTCTGTGACTCCTGGAGAACTTGTGGTAGGAAATTACCTATGGAGGTTTCCAGGCCAAATCCCTGCTCGTGGAGTGAAAACTAACATTAAAGAAGGGTTGCTCAGGGCCTTTTTTGATTGAGTTATTAATATCTCCAAGGACGGAAATTTCTCCACTTCGCTGGGCCTGAAAGGAACCCATTTCTCTCCATTGACTTTGCCACAGGAACTTGAAGAGGAAAAAGGGGATGGGGAGTTTAGCGAGTTCAGCCTCTGTCTGGTTTTGTTCATTTCTGAGTTGCAACTTTCCTTTGAGTCGAGGGCATCAAGTGTGAGAAGGACCTCAACAGCTGCTGGAGATGCCGGAGGGCCCATCGGTGAGGAAGTTCCAGCTGCTGACCTCCCCTTTTGTGGGACAAGTGGTGGCCAAAGTGGGGGGAAGCAGCCGGAAGATCAATGTGAATGACTTGAACGCCCTGAGGCTCCAGGACTCCCAGGTGAGATGTACTAAAGATGAACTTATTGGTCCATGGCAAGTCTGAGACAAACCACCATAGACAGTCCTGCATCTGGATCACAGAAGGTGCATGACTTGAGAACGACACCAAGCTTTTGTTTGAGGTGGAACATTGTCTTCATTTATAGCCACAAAATAGGTGCATGTAGCCAAAGAGATGTGAATGCCTATTTTGGAGTATTGTTCCTTGTCGCGAAGTTTGGAATCAAGGTTACTGTGAGGAGAGGCTGTTGCAGTGATGTGGCTGGACGTGGAGATGCCCAAAATTATTTGCAGTTTTGGGTCAGTCGTGCTAATGTGCTGGTTCTGTGCCTCTTGAGGGATGAGGAGTTGATGTTGACCACAGCCGTTTGTACAAGATAAGAGTTGATTTCCTCAGGATGTGGATGTCAGAAACAGCAGCCTTGTTTCCTTCAGGTGTGAACTTGCACAGTGGAATCACTCATACCAGAGGGCAGGGTTTCACCTGGCTAGGTTGAAATGTCTATGCTGTGGGCACTTGTGAGATAGTCACATTGGGTCAGTCCTGCTGGGGCTTTCACTTGGCTGATCTCCTTCAGATGATGATTTGGACTTGACTGACCAAACGCCAGTGCAGCTTCACCTCTAATTACATGACGGTCTTATCTCAGGGCACAGATGTGAGCTGCTTAATAGCCATTCGTGGCTTCGGAGCCACCCTTGAGTTAGGTCACCCTACCCTGAGACACTTGAGGCCAGCACAAAGTTGGGAGAAATGAGAAGCAGAGATGACAGACTTTGAAACCCTGAGTGTCCGTCCTGGTATGTCTCTTTGGCCTGACAAGAACCTCTGGGAGGGCTTCACAGTGGAGTGGCATCCAAATACCTTGTGCTTCATGCAGATGAAAAGGGATGCTGAAAGGATGACTGCAGCTCTGGTGAGAATGGCTCAGATGCTAATGAATCCTGTGTTTTGGCTAGGCATGAGGAAGAAATTGTTTCCACTGAGGGTGGTGAGAGCCTGTCCCAGGTTGGCCAGAGAGGTGGTGGATGAACTATTCTATGATTCTATGTATCTTCTGTCTAAAAGAGGTTGTAGAAAATAATCACTTGTGTGGAAACAGCCAGAGGTTATGTGGATCCTAAATACATCCCACCTTTTTTCTCAGGTTCATGGGAAGAACTTGTACTTGGCATTTGTGGCAGCTGAAGGTCCCTTAGGGCCAACTGCAGAAGAGACAGTGCTGCAAAGAGATGCTGCTAGAGGGGCGAGTTCTCTTCAGGGAGGGCAAGAACAGGTTTGTGCTCCACAGATCCATCCCCAGGATGAGGAGCCGCAGGAACTCCTGCACTCCGTGTCTGAAGTCCCAGATGCAGCAGGAGGTCCGGGCAGCTGGCTGCGCATCCACTTCGGCTTGTTTGGTAGCATTCGGGCAAATGAATTCTCAAGAGCAAACAAAACCAATAAGAGGGGGGACTGGAAGGACCCTACACCCAGGTATTTGGAATCCTCTTCTCACAAACTTTCTCCTCACCTCTCAATTTGGAGAGGCATTCTTCTATCTCAAACTGAATTTGTGTGGGAATGCTCTTAGTAATTTTTTTTTCCCCTCTGATAAGTCTTAAGATAAGTAGGCAGGAGGGATGGCACGAGTGGGTGTGTTCAACCAGGGAATCCACAGTAGACTGTTGCCTGGGTATTCCTATGTTGTAGGTGTCTTACAGGCCTCCCAACAGTATCAGTTGATCATGATTTATCACATGATAAATGTGATAAGGACACACCTTATCTTGGTACTGCATGTTCTTCTACCCTTAGTAAGAAACTGGGGTTTCTGCCCTTTGCTGCCTCTGCCTCCTCCCAGCTACATATTCACTAATGCTTTCCTTTTTCTGCTGTCTCTGTGTTTCGTCTCCTTTGTTTTATGTGATGAGGGAATTAAGTGATCGCACTTGTGGGATGCATATTGCCTGCCAGCCTGGGGATTGTAGTACCAGCTCAGTTAGGATTCTCTTTTTGAATAAAGATCTTTTTAGGATGCCGGGTTGAATCACGCTGTGAAAATGCGTTTCTCCCAATTACATGGTTTAAAAAAGTCTCAGATGAGGCCACCGAGATTATCAGAGGGCTGGAATAGCTCTGCTGGGAGGACAGGCTGAGAAGGTTGGGGTGTTCAGCCGGAGAAGAGAAGCTCTGGGGAGACCTTATTGCAGCCTTTCTGTACTTAAAAGGGGCTGATAAGAAAGACTTTTGAGCGGGGCCTGTTGTGATAGGACAAGGGGTGGTGCTTTTAAGCTAAAGGAGGAGAGATTCATGCCAGACATGAGGAAGAAATTGTTGCCCCTGAGAGTGGTGAGAGCCTGGCCCAGGTTGGCCAGCGAGGTGTTTGCCCCATCCCTGGAGACATCCCAGGCCAGGCTGGATGGGGCTCTGAGCAACCTGAGCTGGTGCAGATTCCCCTGCTCATGGCAGGGGAGGCACTGGGGGAGCTTTGAAGGTCCCTTCCAACCCAGACTATTCTATGAAATATCGTATGTCTAGGGCAGCTGAAATCAGAGGCTGGAGTGATGCTGTTCAAGGCAGCAGTCTGTGTTCTAAGTCCCACTGCAAATGTACTTAGCAAGGAGGGGGTAAATACAGAAAAATTCTTTGGTCTCAGCTCTTGTGAGCTGTTTAGCCTGAGTAGTTAATAATGTACAAGGTAGGTCTGGCCCCTGTTTATGTGGTGTCCTTGGTAGGCACACACTCCCCGCTCCTCCATCCTGAAATCTTTTGGAGGATTGCTTTATTTTTACACTAATAATTTCAGACATAGTCAGTTTTGTGTGCTGCTTAGATGTTGATGCATCTCCCTGCCTGCTGCTGTTTCTCAGCTGGGTACCACAGGGCAGCAGAAGGAACAGTTGTCCGCAAGCTGTGTGGGTTCACAACCAGGCTTCTTGGCTGAAATCATAAGAGGCCACCTTGCGTTAAGGTGGTGGCCTGGTGTGTTGGAGTGCCTGCTGTCACCTTGTGCACATGAGCAAGCGTGGTGATGAGCTGCGGGGAAAGAACAGCTGGACTTGAGGAACTGGTACTTCAAGATGTCTCTCTGGCTCTCATGAGATGTCCCTTCCATGGACTGATGCCTCGCTCTGTGCTCCTCCCCAAGCTTATGTCATGTACAGGCTCTTTCTCACTTCCCAGTATTTTTTTTTTTGCTCCACCGCTACCTCTTTCTGCTCTGTCTGTGCAAGTTTCTTCAGCCAGAGCAGAATATCCCGGATGGTTCAGGGATGTTTCTGGCACAAGACTTCTTAACTTGTCTGCTTCTCCCAGGCTGGTCCTGCACTTTGAGAGTGGAGGCTTCCTTGTTTTTTACAACTGCCGAATGCACTGGTGCTCTGCTCCGAGGGCTGATCCTGCCTCTGACATCCTGTCTGTGGAGTTCCACCGTGGCCGGGCGCTGGATGCTCTCCGTACACCTGATCCCATCTGCTACACCCTCTTAGACCAAAGATATTTTTCAGGGCTGGGTGAGTTCCAGGGTATGGTGGCAGAGCAAGAAATGGAGGAAGGTGGGTGGGATGTCTACAGATCCAGTGCTGTGTGTCTGAGCATTTAACTCCTTAGTCTTATGGCTTCTGGTTGATGCAGCTTGAGGGTATGTGGTCATCTCACCTTATGGGAGATGTGCCCAAGTAAAGGAGCTGCTCAGCCTGGTGACAGAGCTTTGGGAGGTGGTGTCCAGCCTGAGGAGTATCAGGGAGTCAGAGGAGGACACTTGTGGCATTGTATTGTACTATCCCTGAGATGAATCATAGAATCATAGTCATTTCAGTTGGAAGAGACCCTCAAGATCGAGTCCAACCATAACCGAACTCTAGCCCTAAACCGTGTCTCTAAGAACCTCATCTAAATGCTTTTTAACACCACCAGGGAAGAATTTTTTCCTAATATCCAATCTAAACCTCCCCTGGCCCAACTAGAGGTGCAACCTGTGTGTGTGTGACTATGGAACTCGAGGAAGAAAGGAAGGTCTTCTTCAGGGGTAGTGGGAAGAGAACATCTTCCATTCCAATCCCGGTTAAGTCTACTCTTTGTATGCCACCTCAGATACAGGGAATGGCATTGCTGTAATAGCTGTGATCCTTGAGGCAGAAGTCAACAGATTGGAGCCACAGGTCTGCATCATCTTGATAAGAAACATCCTTACTGTCTCCTTATTTCTGGTTCTTTCCAGGGAACATCATTAAGAATGAGATCTTGTACCTGGCCAAGATCCATCCGTTAACACAAGGCTCTCTCTTGCCTCTCTCGGATCTGGAGCGTCTGCTCGACTGTGCTGTTCGGTTCAGCTCAGACTGGCTGCACAGCAAGCTGCATGGCAAAGGGCTGCACCCTCAGATCTACCAGAAGGAGCAGTGTCCCCTCGGGCACGCAGTGATGAAGGGAACCTTTGGACCCTCAGGTAGCTACAAGAGACTTACGTGGTGGTGTCCTCAGTGCCAGCCTGTAGTACTGTCAGGGGATGGGGATCCTTCCCCAGTTACCAAGTGACCTGGCTTCCTTTCCTGGAGGGTGTCTAGGTGGTCTCTGAACCACATTCTTAGTTGCCCTGGAAAGGTCTTCATGGTTTCTTTGAGGCTGTTGAGTTTGCTCCTTGGGGACAGCGAGTTGGCAGAGTTAAGTGCTCAGTGGAGGTTACAGGAATCACTGCAGTGCTGTGTGGCTCTGGGTGCAAAAGGGAAAGTGGTTGTAACACAATAGTGTAAATAGTTTGACTAGTTCTGAGGTGTTTTGGTCCTCCTGTTCTGGCTATGAGGAAGGGGAAGTGTAGAGTGGTGAGGGGGTGATCACTGTGGTCTGAAGTGACCCTGTCCCTTGACTCCTTATGGTAGTTAGCAGAGTAGGTGTATTCCTCTGCCTAAACAACTTTATTAATTCAGTATTGGATAATCCTGCCTCCGCTTGTACCTGTGTGCTGGGCTGCAATTAGGTGTAGTTAAACGTGAGCGGCTGTTCTGTCTGTCAGATCTCACAGGGACGGTTGCCTCCTTCTGAGGGGAGAAAATCAACCTCAGCAGTTCTTGGTGGAGCTTGTCCTTGTCTGGCATGGTGTCTGCACCCACAGGATGGATTTCTGTGGCAAACTGCCAATTTAAAAAAAACAAAATATATATATATATATATATATATATATATAAAATTCTGCTTTGACAGATTATAGGGGTGGCCCCTAAGGAAAGGACTGTGAGGCTCAGTCAAGTCACCAGTTCCAACTGGGTTCACAAGCCAGACAGATGTGGGGGGTGTCTAACAATGTTCGTGATGGGGGGTTACATAAAACTCATGATCTCCAAGGTAACTTGAAAGTGGAAAGATCTGGAAATGGAGATGATGTGGTCCCTCCTTTGATCTGTGTCTCTGGGCAGTAGCTGGAAGCTGTTGCTGTTCTGTGTCCCTGGATCTGGGGCTACTTTAACAATAGATTGTTGACTTGAATGAAAAATAAAAGCTGGAGTTAGAACCTGTGATGCTCAGCTTAAGCGTGTCTCTTTCTGGTAGATTCTTGGTTAAAAACTGAGATGCACAGAGAAACTCCAGTGTTTGCTGCTGCCCTTTAGAGGATGGCACCAGCAGCTTTCCACAGCTGCATAAGGGTGGCTCGGGGAGGGGCGGGGGGAACTCTTTTTCATGGCAACTGGATTTAAAGGTGGATTGCAAATCCACCTGGAGTTACAACACCTCAGTAGTAGGCTCCTTCCCAAACAAGACTTGCGCAACCTCTCTCCTGTGAACCATGATGCCCTCGAATTGGTTGCAGGTTACAGGGTTGTTGAATAATCAAATTAATGGGGTTATGGTGCTAAAGAAGACAGTTAATTTCACTCATGTGCATGTCCTGCAGTGTGTTAGTGAAGGCCTAGAAATGAGGTATGGTATTTTCAGTGACATTTTAAAAGCGGGGGGGCGGGGAAGCCAAACCAAACCAAAAAACAAACCAAACACTCACACACAAAGAGAGAGAGAGAGAAAAGAAACCAAAACCACCAAAACCTGAACCTCACACATGAGATTCAGCTGTCTCTCTCCTACAGATACTCAGCTGCAGTCAATTGCAGAGATCACAGGGTGAGGTCTCATGTTCTGATTCGCAGCAACTTGGGATGCTCTGGTGAGACCCCCCTGCAGCTCTGGGGTCCTCAGCACAGGACACACATGGACCTGCTGGAGAGGAGCCAGAGGAGCCCCAGAAATGATCCGAGGCTGGACCAGCTCTGCTGGGAGGACAGGCTGGGAGAGCTGGGGGGTTCAGCTGGAGAAGAGAAGCTCCGGGGAGACCGTAATGAGACCTGTCAGTGCTTAAAAGGGGCCCATAAGAAAGATGGGGACAGACTTTTGAGCAGGGCCTGTTGTGGTAGGACAAGGGGTGATGGTTTTAAACTAAAAGAGGTGAAATTCAGGCTAGATATAAGGAAGAAACTTTTTATGATAATGGTGGTGAGAGCCTGTCCCAGGTTGGCCAGAGAGGTGGTGGATGAACCATCCCTGGAGACATCCCAGGCCAGGCTGGACGGGGCTCTGAGCAACCTGAGCTGGTGCAGATGTCCCTGCTCATGGCAGGGGGGGCACTGGATGAGCCCAAACCACCCAAACTGTTCTGTGTTCCTGCTGGTCCAAAGGTGACCCCGGACAGGTGCCACTCTGGGCGGGTGGTGACGTGCCACAAACAAATAAACCTCGCCGAGGTCTGACGCAGGCAGGGCATGGCCGCACCCGGCGTGCTGCCTGAGGGAAAACGGGGGGTGAAGCGGGGCTGGTGGCGGCGGGGCAGGGTGTAGTGCCTTCCCCAAGACCCCACAGGCCCCAGCGGGAGGGGCTCCGTGGCAACGGGGCCACGCGTGGGCCTCCGCTTCCCCCGCTCCGCCGGCGTGTGGCGACGGGCGCCGCTACCCAGTCAGCGCCGGCCGGCGGCTGTCACACCAGCCCCGCCGCCTTCCTATTGGCTGGCGCTCCTCTGGTACGAGCGCCCTTCAGCCAATAGGCGCACCGCCGGCCCACCGAGCGATGGACTGAGCGAGCTGATTGGCGGGGGGGCGGGGCAAAGGCGGCCCCGCCTGATCCCGGTTAACCACCGGGCGGGGAACGGGGGGGGTGGGGTCCGGCGGGAACGCGCGGTATCGGCGGGGGATCAGCGGGGGCCCCATGGAGCTGCTGAGGAAATGGCTGGGCCACCCCGAGGACATCTACCACCTGCTGCGGTTCAAGATGGGCGGCTACCGGGCCGTCATGCCGCGGATGGACACGGTGAGCGGGACGGGGTGTGATGCCGGGGGCGGGGGGGATGCGCTTCTCTACCTCCATCGGTCGTGCGGTGCCCGGGAGGGGGGCGGCGGCGCGGGGGCCGGGAGGAGGAAGCGGAGGAGGGAGCTGTCACCTCCCTGCGCGGCTGCGGCGTTGCCGTGGGTGAGCGTTGCACGGCCCGGTGTCACCCGTGGGCTCGGCTTGGTGGGGTTCGCGCCGTCTCGGTGCTTCCCGGGCGTTGCACCGGCTCCGGGCATCGCCCCGGCTGTTGGCTTTCGGTGCACCGGAGCGCACCAGCCCTCACCGCGCGTTGCCGAGGGCCGGTACCCTGCGTGCGTCGCACCGGCTCCCAGCGATGCGCAGGCCCGCTGCTTTGCATCGGCTTCAGGTTTTTTCCACGCATTGCACAGGTGCTTGACGCTGGTCCCAGGTCTTGGCGCGCATCGCGGTGCCACCGGCTCGATGTTCTCCGTGCATCGCGCCGGCTCCGGGCGTTGCACGGTCACGATGCTTCGTTTGCATCGTACTGACTCAGGGTATTGCTCGTCCCGGCTGCTTTGCACCGGCTTCGTGCTTTCCGTGCATTGCGCGGCCCCGGTGCTTTCCGTGCACGGCGGCAGCTCCGTGCATTGCACGGCCCCGGTGCTTTCCGTGCATTGCACGGCCCGGGTGCTTTCCGTGCACGGCGGCAGCTCCGTGCATTGCACGGCCCCGGTGCTTTCCGTGCATTGCACGGCCCCGGTGCTTTCCGTGCACGGCGGCAGCTCCGTGCATTGCACGGCCCCGGTGCTTTCCGTGCATTGCGCGGCCCCGGTGCTTTCCGTGCACGGCGGCAGCTCCGTGCATTGCACGGCCCCGGCGCTTTCCGTGCACGGCCCCGCCGCTCGGACGGGGCGGGCACCGAGCGGGTTAAGGGGGCGGGCGGTCCGGGGGGGCGGAGCGGGCAGCAGCCCCCCGCCGCCGCGCCCCCATGGCGGCCAGCACCAAAGCCGTGTCCCTCTTCAAGCGGACACTGACCCTGTCCCCACCCCGGGGACCCCCACGGGCGCTGGGGCGGCTGCGGGGCGGCGGCGGCGGGCGGGGGGTGCAGCAGCAGCGCGGTGTCCCCGCCGCCCCCCCAGCCCCACCGCCGGCCGCCCCCCGCCTCCAGCCGGCCCCTTGTGCCCCGCTCTGCCCGCAGGACTCGCTGGGACGCGGCCTCCGCACCTGCTACCACTACCTCAACCAGACCAGCCGCAGCTTCGCCGCCGTCATCCAGGCTCTGGACGGAGAGCTAAGGTGAGGGGGGGGACAGGGGTGGGTGGGAGGTGGGGGATGCAATGTCCCCCCAACACTGGGGCTCCCCGAGAGGTGGTGGTTGCAATGGTGCAGTGTCCCCCTGACACTGGGACTCTCCAGGAGGTGAGGGGTGCAATATCCCCCAAACACCAGTGCTTTTCAGGAGGTGGTGGGTGCAATGTCCCCAAAACACTGGGGCTCCTTGAGAGGTGGTGGGTGCAATGGTGCAATGTCCCCCCCAACACTGGGGCTCTCCAGGGGGTGGTGAATGCGATGTCCCCCTGACACTGGGGGTCTCCAAGAGGTGGTGGCTGCAATGTCCCCCAGCACTGGGGCTACCCAGGGGGTGGTGGGTGCAATAGTGCAATGTCCCCCTGACACTGGGGGTCTCCAGGAGGTGGTGGCTGCAATGTCCCCCAGCACTGGGGCTGCCCACAGGGTGGTGAACGCAATGTCTCCCCAACACTGGGGCTCCCCAGGAGGTGGTGGCTGCAATAGTGCAATGTCCCCCGACACTGGGGGTCTCCAGGAGGTGGTGAGAGTGATGTCCCCCCGACATGGGGGCTCTCGGGAGGTGGTGGGTGCAATAGTGCAATGTCCTCCCGACATGGGGGCTCCTCGGGAGGTGGTGGGTGCAATAGTGCAATGTCCTCCCGACATGGGGGCTCCTCGGGAGGTGGTGGGTGCAATAGTGCAATGTCCTCCCGACATGGGGGCTCCTCGGGAGGTGGTGGGTGCAATAGTGCAATGTCCCCCCGACACCAGGGCTCCCCAGGAGGTGGTGGGTGCAATGATGCAATGTCCCCTTGATACTGGGGGTCTCCAGGAGGTGGTGGGTGCAATTTGCTGTATTTCTTTAGCTATGCTGCTGGGAGAAGCTCCCTTTCCCCCCCTCCCAGTGCAGCAGATTGCCCAGTCACTGGGCTGGACTGGCCGACCGACTCACACTACAGCCCAACGTGGGATTTCTCACGTCTGAGCTGGCCGCCTGCAATTCATCCCCCCTCCAAAACTGGTTTCTGAGCAGGCCTGTGGACGGGCACTACAGCTGCTTGGCCAGCAGGCGGTTAAACACGCCGCCTGGCCATGTGCTGTTTGTGACACCCCGGGAATGTGTCCTGGCAGTGCCAAGGCTGGCGATGGCCTTCGGGATGGCCCTGGGGAGGTGTCACCGCTGCTGGGAGGAGGTGAGCGAAAAATCCGGGGCTGACCGAGGCTCCAGACGCTGCCAGAAAGGTGCGTTTGGAAACAGCCACCTCAAAAACTCTGCAGTTGTCAGACACGGCTTGCTGCACACCCATTTTTTTGCTGTGCAAGTTTTGCTCAGCCGTGCAGGAAAGTTTCAGATGGTAATAGTAACAGAGGATGCAAAGCTCAGCTGGCCTAGAGCCTCATGTATATATATGTGTATATATATATATATATGCTTTATATATTATATTCATACAGAAATAACTGATATCATCATGCAGATCTCTCTCCAGTTAATCCCAAAATGGATTAATCATCAAAATCAGGGGTTCCCGCGAGTGGCACTAGACACGTCTAATGCCACAGTTGTGAGCCTGCCAAGCGGCTGCAGGCGCCAGCCCGAGCACTGGGTCATCTGTTGGGTTTCTGAGCCCTGGTTTGGTGTTTTGGACAGTGCCCCGTGGTTGTTGTCCATCATTTATGAAATTGGTCGTCCGCAGCCTGTTTTACAGGAAACGCAAAGAAATTCAGCGGCTTGGCTGGGGTTGTGTGGAAAGGTATGAGCAGAGCCAAGAATTAAGCTTTTTTTCCCCATGCTTGGTATATTAGCTAATGTAGAAATTAAGAAAAAAATAGGCCAATTAATAGAACACCTGGAAACCTGTTAGCAGTGTCAGTATGGGGCATGTTTGCCTTGATCTTCCCGCAGTTTTCCTTCTTGCCTGTGTTTTTTGTTCTTTAATCCTTGAGTTGCAGCTTGCTCAGATCAGGAATGCTCCCCACCCTCAGGGCACAGAAACTCCTTCCTGGCATCTTAAAAATGTTTTTGCTGGATCTTCGCAACCCGGGGCTGTGAAGAGATTGCCGCTGAATTACAGATTGCTGCTGAATTACAGCCGGCTCTGTAGTGGATCAGAAGCAGCTCGTTTTCAAAGCCCAGTAGCTCCGCTGGAGAGTTTAGGGACAAAAGAGGGAAATGCAAAACAGGCAGAATATAGGAATAGGCAGCCAGCTTGCAGAGGGAGTTAGTTTTGCTGGATTGTGTTGCAGAAGTGCTTTCGTTGATGTTGTAATGGGGGTCAAGCTGATCTGTGGTTACAGACTGCTTAATATTTGCTGTCGTGCTTGCTGGTCGGAGGAGCTCGGTGTGAGTTGGGGTCTGCGCCACAGCCACGTCCCCTCCCCGGCCACAACTTTGTTTGCAGCCTCTTTGGAGTGAAACCTCCTTGTTTGAAGGCTGGGAGAAGCGTGAAGCTCTTGCTCCCTGGTTCACATCCCTGCTGCTGGGAGAGTTTCCACACGTTCCCCAAGGACTGCTGGAAAATTGAGTGCTCAGAGCGATGCTTGCTTAATGCCCAGGAGTTGAGCTAAAATGTTTGCTTTCTTCCTGCTTATTTATTTTGGCCCCATAAACCATGCGTCTTGCTGCCTAGGGCCTTGTCCAGCTCCGTGGTTTTGGGCATTTTCTTGGAAGGTGGGTGGAGCAAAACTGCAGCTTCATTGACAGCTGAGCCAGCATCATAACTCCTGGTGTTGGAGAGGGGAGGGATGGTGCTGGAGCCCCATGGTCTTGCCATCCCTGGGACTCTTCGGGATCAATTCCTGCAGGTTCAGCTGCTTTGTGGGAAGGACCAGCCTTGTGCTGGCAGAGGGTGACTGTGGTGGCAAGGAGAAAGTCCCACCCCTGCCATGAGCAGGGACATCTGCACCAGCTCAGGTTGCTCAGAGCCCCGTCCAGCCTGGCCTGGGATGTCTCCAGGGATGGTTCATCCACCACCTCTCTGGCCAACCTGGGACAGGCTCTCACCACCATGTGGTGGCACCGGGGTGACTGTGGTGGCAAGGAGAAAAGAGACCTTCTCACCTGGGAAGAGGGGAGCTGCACCTAGGACAGGGCTGGAGCTTGAGCCCTGAGATGGAACCAGGCTTGCTCTTTGGAAGCGGGCGCTCCCATTTGTGCAGAGGGGAGGTAATGATGGGATGTCCTCTTCCCAGCGCTGTCACGCATGTTTTCTGGTGGAGATTGTGGTTTTGGTTGGCCTCTGTCATCCCCATGGATCTCAGGTTGGAGCCCAGCTGGGACCGTGGTGCCTGGGAACCCTGCAGAGAAGTGGGGAACTGGAGCAGACCTCGCTTACTGTGGAGTTGTTTTTGTGATATTTCATAGAATCGTAGAATGGTTTGGGTTGGAAGGGACCTTCCCAGATCCCCCAGTGCCACCCCTGCCATGAGCAGGGACATCTGCACCAGCTCAGGTTGCTCAGAGCCCCGTCCAGCCTGGCCTGGGATGTCTCCAGGGATGGTTCATCCACCACCTCTCTGGCCAACCTGGGACAGGCTCTCACCACCTTTGTTGTAAAAAAAAAAAAAAAAAAAGATTCTTCCTTTGTTTTGCCCAAATCACCATGGAGCTAAATTCAGTATATGATGGAATCTAGGGATGCAGATGCAAAAGTGGGTTAAATAAGTTTTTGAACCCTTCTGGGCTCTGGAGGTGTTTCTAGCTTATCCCTTGGCACAGTGTAGATATGAGAGATGCTTCTGGGATGGCATTTCAGGTTCTGCTCTGCTTTTTCTTGGTTGCTGCTGGTGGAAGTTGCTGCTGGATGGGGTGGGAGTCCTGGGCACTTGCATCGCGTCGGAGGAACCTTTGCAACCCAGTTGAAATGAAATAACTCAGTCGTGCAAAGGGACAGGAGGGCACGAGGGAGCTGGTCTGAGCACTCAGATGCGTGATTTGACGGACGGAGGTATTAAATACCCGTCGATTAGGGAAAAGACACCAAATTTAACAGTATTGACTCTATGAGCCAGCTGGTTTTCCCTGGCTGCTTAATTACCGCTTGCACGTTGTCATCCCAGGGTAGCAACGCTTTCGTCTAGTAATTAGCACTTAAGCAGTCCAAGCTAGTTACCATTTGTCAAACAATTAATAAACGCATCATCCCCTTGAAGTATCACTGTGCTCATTTAGAGCTCAAGGATTGTTTTATATAAATCCTGGAGTCTAAGCTGGTATTTTTTGCCATCAGGACTTCTATTTTTCCTTCTGCCACAGAAATATGGACCCCGGATGGGGAAGTTGATCCCATTATTCTCTCCCAAACAGGATAAAAGGATGCTGGGTGCAAAGCAAGGGAAACAATAGGAAAAGTACACCTGTTTTTTCCCTCTTCCGTAATTTGCATTTATTTTTTCCAATCAGTTGGCCTCAGGCTCTGTCCTCTGGGTCCTGGCGAGCGCTGGCCTTGCTTGCAGGGTTGGATTTGGCAGTTCCCAGGGAGACCTTACAGGTCCATCCGTTCCCCAGTACACATCTTAGAAAGCCAAAAGCCATGCCATAGTTCTCTGTATGAAGGGAAAAACCTCGTTTTTCCCAACCCAGCTCAGTCGCGCTGCAGCTTTCGCAGCGCTCAGCCCATGAGGAGTTTGTGTGGAGTTACCTCTGGTCCTCAGGTTCAAGGAGATGCTGAGCCAAGGTGGGTTGGGAATTGTTGCTGTTGGTGCTTTCCATCCCTAACCTGCTCCTGCGACCTGAGCAGCACGTTTCTAATGCATTTATTTTATGTCCCTTGGGAAGCTGACACCCTGGATCTAGTCGAAGATGTCCCTGCACGTTGCAGGGGGTTGGACTAGACGAGCTTTGAAGGTCCCTTCCAACCCAAACCATTCTATGGTTTGATGGAAGAAGGATTAGACGTGGACATCCCTTGACCAAAGCTGGTTTCCAGACTGTAGGAGACACTGGGATACAATGGTGGGGCTGGGAAGGTTTTCATATCACCACTTTCCATTCTGAAGTACTGTATTGCTTGAAATGTGAAAGCGAATTGTTCTGCAAGTTCTTGTAGCTTGCAAGGCATCAGTGACAGGCAACCCCAAGTAAGGGATGATTGTTCTTTTCTCCTCTCCCCAGACATGCCGTCTGTATATTCTACCTGGTTCTCCGTGCCCTGGACACCATAGAAGATGACATGACCATCAGCTTAGATGTCAAAGTCCCGATGCTGCACGAGTTTCACTCCTATCTGTACCAACCGGAGTGGAAATACATGGAGAGCAAGGAGAAGGACCGGCAGGTGCTCGAGGACTTCCCCACGGTAAGATGTCCACCTCGTTGCTTCAGCCGCCTTGTGTCACCTTGGTTGTCTCTCCGTGTCACACCTGAGCTCGTTCAGTCCCCACCGAGCCCGTAGCTCTTGGCAAGAGCCGCATCACCTGCACGTGGGGCTGGACGCAGAGCTGGAGTGAGAAACCCAAGTATCGTGCAATTGCCTACGTGGGCCAGCGGTGATCTGGCTGTGGAGAGTGGCAGCTCTAAAAAGTGGCTTTTTGCCTCCGCTGTTGGAAGAGTAAATGACTTTCTCCTTGTGGAGAGAGGTTTGGATTTGTTCCCCACCACTGAGCTGGGTGTCCTGTCACCCCTAATAAATAGGGAGAGGAGGAGAGCTTGTCTGGCATTGGCTTATAGATGGACCAGTGTTTGCAGTGGTCCTGAGGGATCTGCTCTACAGCTACAGGGATCTGTGTGCAGATCTTTGACATGATTATAGGATAAAAAACCACCCGCTTTCTGTAGCAGTAGGAATGGGGTAATCATTCGGAAAACTGAGATGTGCTGTGAATTTTGATGCTCAGCCCTGGGATAACAGTGGCTGTGCCTTCTCTGGGAGGGGTGCTCTCTATAGGAGGTGCCTGTTTCACGGGATTCTTGATGTGTAGGTAGGTGTGCAATTAGAAAAGCTTTCGAGAAGGTGTTTTTGGCACTTTGTTGTTCTTTCTTCGTGTGTTATGTGTCGCTCAGGCAATCTGAGTTCATATTCAGGGATGATTTTAATAGTATTTGTTAGAGGTGTACTGGCAGATCGTGCTTCTCTCTGTAGTGAATTTCAGCCGTTGAGACAGAAGCAGAGCTGATACGTTTATTTTACAGAGTGACTGAGACACGGGCTGGCTGTACTTACCCACTGATGGAAAATGAAGCTCAGCACAATAAAACACGATGTTCCACAGTTTAGGGAAGGGTAGGACACGCTCTTAAGTTTTTTTTTTTGGTGTGAGAGCGACTGAGTCACTGAATCATGTTATTGGACACGCAGAAGGAGGATTTCACGCTTTCTCTTGTCGCTTGATGCTTTTCCAGTTGTGCAAAATGTCCCCTGAGGAGAATAGACCTCCGGAATCCTCCCCTGTCTTTTCCCATGGTTGGCGTGGTGGGGATGCTCTCACAAATTACAAAAAAAAAAAATAGCAACTCTGTGCACCAAGCGTAGCTAGTTTTGTCCCGCGACTCCCAGATGATATCGCTCCAAGGCCACAGAGCCTTCCCAAAGATATTGCTGTGTCTGATCTGCCGCCAGAGACCGAGAACAGACTGAGCCTGTGCTTTAGGGGCCTTGAAACACCCCTGGTTGTGGGAGTTGTCCTAGATCTCCAGCCAGGGCAGGATAACAGCTTGGTAAACAGTCTTCTTTTTTTTTTAATTATTATTATTTCTTAATAAATGTTGAGCTCTGCTATTTATTCCTGCCGCTGTCTTTTTTTTCCTTTTTTTTTTTTTTTTTTTTTTTTTTTTCCCCGCTTGTGGTGGTTCGTGCTGCAGATCTCCATGGAGTTCAGGAACCTGTCAAAGGTCTACCAGGATGTGATTTCGGACATCTGCCGCAAGATGGGTGTGGGCATGGCGGAGTTCTTGGAGAAGAAGGTGGACTCCCAGCACGAGTGGGATAGGGTAAGTCAGCCCAGAGGAGTGGACTGAACACGAGCAGGGTCCGCATTGTCTATGGGGACTGAGGAGGCAGAGCATCTCTGTAGGGAAGAGGGTTCATCTGGATGAACGAGGCTTTGGGAGGCTGCTGGTCCTGCCGGTAACGGGAGGATGATGCAGGTTGTTGGTGTTGCCCACCAGCACGTGTTGGGTGACTCATCGCATGAACTGTTCCCCTGTGGGTGATTCATTCGGCCGCTGGAAGCAAAGTGGCGCCTTGGTGGGACATGGTTGGTGAGGTGTTTGCTGGGGGTGGGAAAGCTGAGATGTCTCGGAGGGACGTGAGAATGCAGGGCTTGAGACCCCCCTGCAGTGCTGGGCCAGCTCTGGGTCCTCAGCACAGGACACACATGGACCTGCTGGAGAGGGGCCAGAGGAGCCCCAGAAATGATCCGAGGCTGGAACAGCTCTGCTGGGAGGACAGGCTGGGAGAGCTGGGGGGTTCAGCTGGAGAAGAGAAGCTCCGGGGAGACCTTAGTACGGCCTTTCCAGACATAAAAGGGGATGATAAGAAAGATGGGGATGGACTTTTAGCAGGGCCTGTTGAGATAGGACAAGGGATGATGGGTTTCAAACTAAAGGATGGGCGATTCAGGCCAGACATGAGGAGGAAATTGTTTACAGTGAGGATGGTGAGAGCCTGTCCCAGGTTGGCCAGAGAGGTGGTGGATGAACCATCCCTGGAGACATCCCAGGCCAGGCTGGACGGGGCTCTGAGCAACCTGAGCTGGTGCAGATGTCCCTGCTCATGGCAGGGGGGGCACTGGGGGAGCTTTGAATGTCCCTTCAATTCAAACCGTTCTGTGATTCTATGAACTTGCAGAAAATGTACTGTAAATTACATCTGAGCATCATTTTTGTCAAACCTGCTGTGGCAAACCGGCAGCTGTTTGTAACTTCTCCTTTTTTTTTTTCTTTTTCTTTTTTTTTTGATGCCCCTTCCCCTCTTGGTGCCTCGCAGTATTGTCACTACGTTGCTGGGCTGGTGGGGATCGGCCTTTCCCGTCTCTTCTCTGCATCAGATCTAGAAGACGCCATCGTTGGGCAGGATACAGAATTGGCGAACTCCATGGGCCTCTTCCTGCAGAAAACCAACATAATCCGTGACTATCTGGAGGACCAGCAGGAGGGAAGGGAGTTCTGGCCCAGAGAGGTGGGGGAAAACGCTGCCTTGGGGCATTTCTGCTCTGTCCCCATGGGAAATGCTCCAAGACGGAAGGTGCTGTTGTTGCTGCTCTGACACAGGGAGTTGCATGCTCCCATTAGAAGGATTCCTGCTGGAATTTTCTTTGAAATCCCCAAAGTCAGAGGTTTTGTTGGTGTCCGTTGATGGTCTTTCATACTTCTGTGCAAGACCTGGAATGGATGAAGCGAACCATCCATGCTTCCCATGACACCCATCTCAGGAATATTACAGGGTGCGGAAGGCACACAGCTACAATTGTATTGTCTCTCATGTCCCTCTAAATCAAAGTTAATTAAGACTTGATGGTCTGCTGTAATTTTGTTAAGACCCTGCAGTAAAGCAGGGCTGCAGAAGGTCACTGCTGTTGGTTGTGCATCTTCTTGATCGTAACAGTTGTTGTAATGCCAGCTGGCTGACGAGTTCCACATCTATCTACAGCTGTCTGTGGGGACGAGGTGACATCTCCCTACACTGCCAAGGACTTGTTGGGCAGCTTCTTCCCCTCTCTGTTTTGCTGGCTCTAGGAATGAGGGAAAATAAGACAGGGTGAGATCTCAAGAGAGAACCTAGCCTGTTCCCAAAGGCAGGAGCAGCTCTGCCTGTACCTGGCAGATGCTTCTCTGCTTGTCTTGAGGCTCTGCAAAAATTTCTCTCTCCGTTTTCCACATGGTTCACGTGTCTCATAGAGCATTTCTTGATGTCAGCCCAACGTGTGACACGTCTTTTCCTCGCCCTGCCTAGAGAAGATGTGGAGATGAGTTGCATCCTTCCTCTTTACAATCCCTTGGTATATATGAAGGCCACTGTCATGTCTCCACAGCCTGTCCTTCCTTTCTTTAGCCTATTAAGCTTCAAGGCTTTTGTGGGTCTCCGATGGTTCTTGTTGCTCTCCCAGACCTCAGACTGTTATTGATGTCTCTCTTATGGCATGAATGTACCCTCCAACTTGTGCATTCTTATCTCGATGTCTAGGTTTGGAGCAGATATGCAAAGAAGCTCTCAGATCTTACCAAACCAGAGAACATCGATATGGCTGTCCAGTGTCTGAATGAGCTCGTCACCAACGCCCTCCACCACGTCCCTGATGTCCTCACGTACTTATCCCGCCTAAAAAACCAAAGCGTCTTCAACTTCTGCGCCATCCCCCAGGTGAGTTACGTTTTCAAGTGGTTCTGCATTGTCTGCAGCCCACCTAAGGAGAAGCTGGAGGTGAAGCAGGTTATGGTAAAGGGTCTAGAGAACAAGTCTTATGAGGAGCAGCTGAGGGACCTGGGGGGTTCAGCCTGGAGAACAGGAGCTGAGGGGAGACCTTCTGATCTCTGAACTGCCTGAGAGGAGGTTGTAGCATGGAGGGAGTTGGTCTCTTCTCCCAAGGAACAAGCGACAGGATGAGAGGAAACAGCCTCAAGTTGTGCCAGGGAGGTTTAGATTGGATATTAGGGAAAATATCTTAACAGAAAGAGTTGTCAGGCACTGGAAGAGGCTGCCCAGGGCAGTGGTGGAGTCACCATCCCTGGAGGGGTTTAAAAGATGCATAGATGAGGTTCTTAGGGACATGGTTTAGTGGTGGACTTGGCAGGGTGAAGTTAATGGTTGGACTCAAGCTTAAAGGTCTTTTCCAACCAAATGATTCTATGATTCTGTGCATTACGTTGGTATTAGCCTGTTTTATCTTCCCTCCCTTTGATCTCTTCCTTCTTTCCTGGTACTGGGTGTTTCTGCTGTCAGTGAGATTGTGGCTTCACTCCAATGTCTTGCCCTCGATTTCTCGAGGGCCGAGGTTACTCCCTTGGCAAACTCCTCGCGATGCAGTAAGGACTCTTATTGTTTCTCTGTAGGTGATGGCCATTGCCACATTGGCTGCCTGCTACAACAACAAGCAGGTGTTCCGGGGTGTCGTGAAGATCCGGAAGGGACAAGCCGTCACTCTCATGATGGACGCCACCAACATACAAGCTGTCAAAGCCATCATGTACCAGTATGTGGAAGAGGTAGGTTGAGCGGCTTCCCTCAGGTCTTTTCTGTCTGTTCCTGTTTTCATTCCTGGAATGGAACTGGGGACACAAGTGAATCTGTTAATCCTTTCCTTCCATCTGTCAGTTCGGTGGTGGCAGGGCATGGTGACCCTGATGTGGTTTTGGCCTGGACCAGACTGGCTGCTTGATGTGTTCCCTTGAATGTACCCTTGGCCCGTGTCGAGATGTAGAGACTGAGGTCCTGCCGTCCTTCTGGTGGAGAACCAGAGCGAATTTTGGGGTTGTCCTATGCAGGGACAGGAGTTGGACTCAGTGATCCTTGTGGGTCCCTTCCAACTCAAGACATAAAGCTGTCACAGAGCAGGCACAGAGGACCTTTCCCACAACACACTTCTGAACATGTTGCATCACCTCCCCATGGGCTGCTCCAGCGAGCAGTCCTGTTTCCTCAGTGTCTGTAGCTGCAGCATGATCTGGTGGTGGTCTCTTTGTGCTCCATGGCCAATAGTAAATACACTGGTTCAAGCAGTGGGACTCCCAACTTCAGGGTACTGCAGAGGTTAAAAGTTCACGTGGAGGAACATCTGATGGATAGATTCATGGGGGAAAAAAAAAAAGCCCCCAAACCAACTTCAGCGAGGGTTGTTAAATAAAAAGATGTTACTTTTACACCAGGGAGACCCCAAAACATATGTTTTTAGAGCTCCCTTTGCAGGTTGACCAACTCCATGACAAGGGACAGTGACACCTTAGCCCAGAGGAGGGTCTCTGCTAGTGCACACCTCCCTGGGGCTCGTGCAGGCAAGTATTGTAAAGGCCATGAGGTTTGCAGACCATGAAGAGAAGATCCCAAAAGACCATGGGGTTATCTGAAGAATCACAGAATCGTTTTGGTTGGAAGAGACCCTCAGGATCATCGAGTCCAACCATAACCTAACCTAACTAGCACTAAACCATGTCCCTAAGAACCTCGTCTAAATGCCTTTTAAACCCCTCCAGGGATGGTGACTCTACCATTTTGTGGCAGTCACTGTCTGCTGGTCGCACTGGGGTTTGGGGTGGGCTGCAGTACACCAGCAGTGAGCTGGGATTGCTGGGCAAGAGACGCTGGTCCCAGCAACACCAGTTGTGATTGAGGGACCGCGGCTGGTGCCGTGTGTTCCATCTCCCATTGCAGGGTGCCCTCAAGAGGCTGCTGGGCTTAGTGCACTTCTCAAGGGAAATGCCACCCCTCGCAGCCCCATGGCGCTCTACCACCGAGGTTCCTCTTAGAATTGTAGAATCATAGAATCATTTCAGTTGGAAGAGACCCTCAGGATCCTCGAGTCCAACCATAACCTAACTCTGGCACTAACCCATGTCCCTAAGAACCTCGTCTAAAGGCCTTTTAAACCCCTCCAGGGATGGTGACTCCACCACTGCCCTGGGCAGCCTGTTCCAATGCCCAACAGCCCTTTCTGGGAAGAAAATTTTCCTAATATCCAATCTAAACCTCCCCGGCACAACTTGAGGCCATTTCTTCTTGTCTTATCACTAGTTACTTGGGAGAAGAGACCAACCCCCTCCAAGCTCCAACCTCCTTTCAGGCAGTTGCAGACGGTTGAGGACATGGTAGCCCTTAAGGCTTCCCCTTCCACTCCGTGATCCCGTTTGTCTCCTCAACCTTGGGTGGGAAGCATAACTCCTCCTTCCCCCATCCCCAGATCTACCAGAAGATCCCAAGAACGGACCCGTCGTCCAACAAGACGCAGCAGGTCATCGCCTCCATCCGCACCATGAGCTTCCCCGGTGGCCCCATGGCGTCGCGCCACCACTACTCGCCCATCTACCTGTCCTGTGCCATGCTCCTGGCCGCCCTGAGCTGGCAGTACCTCAGCACCATCTCCAAGGCCACCGAGGAGTACGTGCAGGCGGGAGAGAACTGATGGAGGGCAGGGGGAAGACGTGGTCGGTGGATGGACAAGAGGTAGGAAGCTCCTCGTCCCCTGCCAGAGGGGACAGCCGGGCAGCGGGGGCCATGGGGCCGGGGACAGTGACGAGGACGGCACGCCGGGGAGCCGCAGCCCCAGGGGCACAGCGCGGCATCGCCGGACCCTGCCCCTTGTCATCTGCTTGGATTGTTACAAAAACTAATCGGAGTCTTACTGTTTGGGGTTGATTTTTTTTTTTTTTTCCCTTCCCTTTTTGGATGGCTTACCTGAAATTTGATTTTTTTTTTTTTTTTGTTAGGATGGTTTTAAATAGAAACTCCCATTACCTCTTTTGTTGCTTAAGATTTGAGACACTTTTTCAGCTCAGAGCTGAGCAAAACCTTCTGGGTTTTGCCTCCCCTTTTTTTTGTTGTTTTTCTTTTTTTTTTAAGCAGCCTCTTCCCCATGGCCTCCAGTGCCTGTTCCCCACTGGAAAGATGCTGCTTCAGCCAGGAGAGGAACACGCTTCCTTACCCAGGGAGAAAGTTCTGGCCACCTTCTGGCCCTCAGCCTGGGCTGGTTGACTTGCTCCAGCCTGGAAAGAGGCAGAGACAATCCACATTTCTATTGCTGTGCTGAAGGAGGCTGCTAGGCTTGAAACAAGCCCTTTTAATGTTAAATTCATAGGAGGTGGGATGCTCTGTCCGCTGTGACGCGCCCCCCCAGCTGAACGTCACCTATTGCAGCTCCCTGTCTCCTATCAGATGCCACCCTGCGCTTGCACAGCTGCGGATTTTAGCAGCTGGGGAGGTGGTGAAATGAAGATGGCAGCTGTTTGCATGGCACTGAGGTGATAAGCCCAATATCTGGCACCCCTGTAGGGTCTGAACCCCTTCTGCAGCCCAAGGGGATGGGTGGCCAAGGCAGGAGAGTGAGGGTCTGCGCTGCGCCGTCCCCCGAGAGATGGTTTTAGGCCACCCCGAAAGGCACCGGCGGTCCCTGCTGCGGGGATGAGCCACAAAGAGGGTGGCCAGGGCCAGTTTCCTTGGCTCCAGCTCAGGATGATGCTTTGGGTTAGACCGGCATGAACTGGAAGAGGCTTCTGCTGCAGTTTTGAAACCGGACTGACTTCAAGAAGGAAACAACGCTTTAAAGGCAAGCCCTGTTTTCTGAGGGTGGATTTTTGTTTTTGTGGTCCCTGTCACCCCCAAATGCTGCTCCTTTGTGAAGGGAGGACAGACAGACAGCCCGCCCGTGTCCTGGAGCTTGGTTTGGTGGCCTTGGCAAGGCCAAGCCATGTCCAGACCGTTCCTGGGAGGGAGGACCCCTACTCCACAACTACCCCTGTAGATAGTTTTAAGCTGTTGTTCAAACAAACTTTGTGCAGCTTCCTGTCTTGTTTAATTAAAGTTTTCTTTGGGAAAAAAAAAACCTCACCTATTTGATTTTTTTTTTTCTTTTTAATCATTTCTTCTACATTTGTAATTCCCCACCCTGCCACAAGTTACAAGCCCTCAAACGAAATGCAGTTGCTTCCTTGCTGCTACTGGGAGCATCTCATTAAAGCAAAGGAATAATTTTAAACAGGATGAGTGACTGCTAAAGGTCAGTAAATTAACTTTTAATAGACCTTGCACTGCAGGCAGCAGGGGTGGTGGCTGCAGATATTCTCCAGCGCTTTGGTGCATCTTCCTCCCCACAAACCCTCTATGCAGAGATGCCCTGGTCCATGTTGAAGCCCCTTCCGCACCATCAGGAGCGGGCAATGCCCAGGGGCTCCTCAGGAAACGACACAAGCCCCGCTGTCCCCAGTATGGCCAGAGGACAGGGCTGGGACTGACCACCCTTGCATGAAGACAGAAGGGTCTCACCTGGCTTCCACAACACACAGAGAACAGGACAGTAGTCTGAGGTGGCTGGAAGTCAAGGAGAAGCAGCCAGGGGTCAGGAGACAAGACATTGGAGAAATCATTTATTGGCACAGTTGTTCCATTCACATACACCACAGCTCTGTCTCACTGGTGGCAGTAAGCAGAGGTAAGGGGCTATTTTACAGTGCAAGGGAGAGCTTGTTTCACATGTCTCAGGCCCATAGCCTCAGCTCAGCAATATACTTTGTGCTTTAAAATTAAAAAAAAAAAGCTCTTTCACTATATTAGTGTTGGCAAATCACATGATTCCTCCTACATGGCTATTACACCTCCCCCTCCATAATAAAAATAAAGTTTTTTCCTTCTTCCTTAATGCCTGTGGCTAAAAAAAAAAAAAAAAAAAAGAAAAAAGCTTCAATAGTGTGCAAGTTAGCAAAATATCTCCAAGCACCTGCATGAACTCCCTGCAGCAGACACGGGGAACATCATCTCTGCTCAGTGCTCAGCACCTGCAGCCCCAAAGCCCCACACCAATTTTGGATGTACAACCCGCTGCACGCACCGAGCTCCCCATCCCTGGAGACATCCCAGGCCAGGCTGGACGGGGCTCTGAGCAACCTGAGCTGGTGCAGATGTCCCTGCTCATGACAGGGGGGGCACTGGGGGAGCCTTGAAGGTCCCTTCCAACACCAATTATTTTACAATTCTATGGATGAGAAGTGGGTTCCTCTTCCCAGCATGCTCCTAAGATGCTTGCAGGACATCTGATCAAAGGCTCATGGAGCTCCAGCCAGGCCCTTCTCTAGGATCAATAACCCCAGACTACAGCAGAAAAAGAAAAACAACAAATAAACAGCGGAGGAACTAGTGGTTTAAAAGGCAGCTGAGAGGATGGAGCAGAGCAAGCGATGCACAAAGGACTTGCTGCAGGCAGGAGGGGCCCCAACACAGCTCAGGCCAGAGCCAGCCCCACATTGAGTTTGTCAGTATTTTTGTCATTAAAAGGTCTAAGTTTAGCCAATTCAAGGCACACACTAACATCCCCTGCCTTAACAGTCTGACCAACCCAGCCAGGGCTGCACAAATCACCCCGTGGCTTCCCAGCTGGGTCCATCTCCGCTGCCCCACCAAGTCCCTGGTCCCAGCACAAACCTACTGCTTCTTCCCAGTAACGAACTGGGCTGGAAGGGGTCTGGGCTACCCAAATAACCCGGGCTAACCAAATACTACAGTGCAAGAGGCCAGCGAGCCCTCCAGCAGTCCTTTGAGCAGGGAATGCCCCATAGCTGTGACCCACCAGGAGCTTGCAGAGAGCAGCTCCAGCTCCACCACGCAATTAAAATAAAATTAAAAAAAAAAAAAAAAGATAAAAAGCTTTAATAAAGTAACCTCAACTATAGTCTCTTGGGGGAGGGGGAAGGGGATTCTGTACCCAACCCGCTATCAGCTAAAAGCATCAAGGACTCAGGATTATTTGTGGTTTGATCAACGTTACACCCTCTTCCAGTACTGCTCCGTGCTGGGGATGCCGGCCACGATCTCAGACTCGATGCCGCAGTGGTCCTCTCCTCGGAGGATTTTGAAAAAGCCTGGAAGAACATCAAGGGCAAAAAGTCAACCTCCCTGCCACGCCAAGAAGAAGGGGGAAGGGGAGCAGCATCTCGGGGCTCCTCACCGTTGTCCCCCCAGTCGGTGTTCCAGGAGTTGGCCGCCAGCCAGTACGGAGTGCCGTTGTCCGCCCCCCAGCCCAGGATGCGGATCGCGTGGCCTCCAACCTGCTCGCCGGTCACGTGCTGGTAGACCCCTGCACGGCAACACCGCAACACGTCAACGCCGCAACACGCCAACGGGCACCACGTCTGCCCCCGCTTCGGACCGTGGCCAGCTTGGGAGACAATCGATATCGAAGCCCAGAGGCCGCCCGAGATGGTTGTTTTGGTTAAACACAAACCTGAAGCTTAGTGGAAGAAAGGCTGATGCTAAGTACCTAAGAGGGGCCGATGAGAAAGATGGGGACAAAGTTTTTAGCAGGGCCTGTTGAGATAGGACAAGGGGTGATGGTTTTAAACCAAAGGAGGGGAGATTCAGGCCAGATATGAGGAAGAAATTGTTTGCGCTGAGGGTGGTGAGAGCCTGTCCCAGGTTGGCCAGAGAGGTGGTGGATGAACCATCCCTGGAGACATCCCAGGCCAGGCTGGACGGGGCTCTGAGCAACCTGAGCTGGTGCAGATGTCCCTGCTCATGGCAGGGGGGGCACTGGGGGAGCTTTGGAGGTCCCTTCCAACCCAAACCATTCTGTGATTCTAAGTGTCAGCTCAGCACCCAGCACACCCAGAGATACTTGGCAAAGGTCCCAAAGGTGGCACATTCAAAGCAGTTCAGAACAAGGAACTGGGGCCACACCAGGAGAACCATCTACCAGGGTTTTACCTAAAATCCTAGCTGTTGTTCTCAGCTGCAATTCTGGTCCCAAGCACCTGTTCCTCTTGTTATAAACCATTAGATACTGGAGATGGCATCTGCCCATGTTCTTCTAACACCAGATACTTAAGCGTGAACATGAGATGTTATTTCAGACTTGAGTAGAGGGACAAGGGCCACACAAGAGAGACCTTATGGATGAAGTAGGAACAGGAGTCCCTGCACCCTTCATGCTGATGCTCACCAGACTTGTACATCAGAAAGTCCTCATAGACAATAAAGGCTCCTTCCACCGGGCCGTTCTTGTAGATCTCAGCCATGATTTCCTTCTCACTGCGAGGGACACCGTAGGATGTGATGCCTAGGGAGGAAAAAAGTCACACCATTAGTACAGCATTGTCAGGCCACAGAGGTCTTGGGACAGCTGGACGGTGACTGCTTGGCGTGCCCATGCAAGAAGCCTTCTCCATTTAAAGGTTAAATTCAAACCCAGCTTTTCAGAGGCACCAGCACAAACAGGCAGGGCAAGTGGGCTCCAACCATTCCTCTTCTATTTAACTGAAGAGGTTTATTCTGTACCCAAAAACCTATTTCCAGGCAGCTTCAACAGGAAGTTTTCCTCTTATACTTCCTCAATTCCAAACCAAACCAAATTACTCCAGGCTAAGACAAATCTCCAAGAAGCAGCCAGACTATCCTACGTGTATAGGGCTGGCTACCACCAAGGAGTGGGAAGGAGATGGCTTTGACACCAGAATCCCCCAGGACTCAGCACCATGCTCTTCAAGCCAGGCAGGTGTCGGGCATTGGAACAGGCTGTGCAGGGCAGTGGTGGAGCCACCATCCCTGGAGATGGTTAAAAGATGCGTAGATGAGGTTCTTAGGGACATGGTTTAGTGGTGCCCAGGGCAGTGGTGGAGCCACCATCCCTGGAGGGGTTTAAAAGACGTGGAGATGAGGTTCTTAGGGACATGGGTTACTGGTGGACTTGGCAGTGTGAGGTTAACAGTTGGATTCAATGATCTCAAAGGTCTTTTCCAATCAAAATGATTCTATGACTCAGATCAGCTCCCCTGTCTCAGTTGAGTCTCAGCAAACACTGAGCATCTGCCAGGCTTACCTTTGCTCCAGCACCACCCACCCAGAAAGCATGGACCATAAGCACCGTAAAACAGCTTTGGAAGAGGTCTAACCCTGCCAACCCCACCGAGCTACCACCAGGAGCAGCTCTGGAGCACTGAGCAGTGTCAGAGGCCACCTCCCTTACCGTAGTGCTTGTCCTCCTTGTACGAGGGCGAGTAGCCGGGTTCGCAGCGGCGGCTGCACCGGGGGGTTTCTCCCCCCTCCCCGGTGCAGGGTGGCCGGGAGCCGTTGACGTGGTGCTCACAGGGTGGGATGGAGTAGGGACGGCAGCCTGCCAAGGACAGAAGTGGCATGAAGTGGCTGTCCCCAAGCACCCCTGTCCCCAACAGCCACACTGGAGAAGGAACCAGATACCCCAAGAAAGGGTATGACCCTTCTGACCCCAAAGCCCCACAGATCAGTGGGGTGCGAGCAGGAGTAGGTCTGCCACCGCCAGATGAGCAATCCCTGCATCAGCAATGGGCTTCACCTCTGGACCTGCTTCCCACCACCTCCCTCTTGACAAGGTGATGGAAAAGATGGAAACATGAACCAACTCATGACCATGCTGGGAAGAAGCAGAGGTTTCCAGTCTGGAAGTTGCCTTTAGAGTGGGAAATATGTCAGGAAGACCCCTGCCATCATCCAAAGTGTATTGAACTGGTCCAAAACCAGCAACAACAAAAAAATTCATAGCCTGATTCATTCAGGTTAGACATGAAGAAGAAATTTTTTTTTTTTTTTTACACTGAGGGTGGTGAGAGCCTGTCCCAGGTTGGCCAGAGAGGTGGTGGATGAACCATCCCTGGAGACATCCCAGGCCAGGCTGGACGGGGCTCTGAGCAACCTGAGCTGGTGCAGATGTCCCTGCTCATGGCAGGGGGGGCACTGGGGGAGCTGGGAAGGTCCCTTCCAATCCAAACTATTCCATGATTCTATGATTTTAAGCAGAAACCTTGAGTGGTTGTTAAGTCTGGACACTGTGCTCCCTTCCTGGATGGGTCTCCTGCCACTAGGTGCTGCTCAAGGACCCTTGTCCCAAAGGGGTGACCAGGTGCCATGGGAACGAGAGCAGCCAGCGGGGATAGCAGAGGTGTCTGAAATTATCAGAGGCTGGAGCACCTCTCCTGTGAGGACAGGCTGAGAGAGTTGGGGTGTTCAGTCTGGAGAAGAGAAGATCCGGGGAGACCTTATTGTGGCCTTTCTGTACTTATAAGGGACCTATAAGAAAGATGGGGATGGACTTTTTAGCAGAATCTGTTAAGATAGGACAAGGGGTGATGGGTTTCAAACTAAAGGAGGGGAGATTCAGGCCAGACATGAGAAGGAAATTGTTTCCACTGGGGGTGGTGAGAGCCTGTCCCAGGTTGGCCAGAGAGGTGGTGGATGAACCATCCCTGGAGACATCCCAGGCCAGGCTGGACAGGGCTCTGAGCAACCTGAGCTGGTGCAGATGTCCCTGCTCATGGCACAGGTGGGACTGGGTGAGCTTTGAAGGTCCCTTCCAACCCAAACCATTCTGTGATTCTATGAGTCCAGCCCCAAAGGAGGGAGCAGCCACAAGGATGCAGACGAGAAGAGAAGCACCCTGAAGGACACAGACCTGTAACTGAGCAGAGATGCTCCTCTTTGCTTTCACAAGGGACTTTGCTTTCACCAGGACTTACCCACATGGGAATCGTAGAGTCCTCCAGACACGAGTCCCTTCTCCGTCCAGTACCTCCACGCGCCGGAGGGGTAACCACCATTGCACCTGGATAAAGAGGCAGCAGTTCCAGCTCCAGCCTGTCCAGAGCCACCCCCTTTTGGGGGATGTGGGGGACATGAAGCCAGCTGGGGATGGCTGAAGTGAAGCTTTCAGCACGTTGAACCTTTTTAAGTCTGTCCCTGCCTTCCCCAGGATTTATAGGCCTCAAGACACCAAAGCCTCTAGGCAAGAAGGATCTAAGAGCATCCATGCCTCCACATCCCAAAGCAGTAGTGCCTCCTTACCAGGTCCCTGGTCAGCCTCTGTCACCAGGAGCAGCAAAAGTCACACAACTTGGTGACTCAACTCCCCACCCTGCTTTCAACAACTGCAAAAGCCACAGGCAAAAAAAACCAACTTGTGCCTGAAAACCACGGCTTCGGGGCTATTAAAACAGCCTTCCTTTGGCTTAGGTTGCTGTCAACTCTGTAGGGAAAAGCATCACTACATGCTTGCTCTCCCTCCACCATCCATCATCATTCAGCTCCTGCTGGAAGCAGGATGTGCCCCCGAGGGACGTTCAGTCCATGCAGTCACCTTTATGTTCCCACCTAACTCCAGCATCTACAGCACAAAGCACTGGTGGGGCTTCCTAAAGAGCCTAGGAAGCCAGGGCTGAAATGATCAGCGTCTTTGAGTTCTGTCCCCGCTCCTCCCACCCACCTTTTGAGTGCACAAGAACCAAGAGCAGCTCACCCCATCCCGCACTCGAAGCCGCAGCACGACAGCAAGTCCTCCGCCGAGACCTCCACACTCACCTTGGCGTTCGTGTGAACGCAGATTCTGTCCGAAATCGCTTCCACGGCACCGAAAGCCTGCAGACAACCCCAAAGTCCAAGGGAAGACCATTAAAGCTGGTGAGGAGAGAGAAACTGGGCAACCTGCTCATGGCAGGGGGTTGGGCTAGATGAGCTTTCAAGGTCCTTTCCAACCCAAATCATTCTATGAACCTTTGGCAACGAGTGCAGCAAGCACGAGCCTGGCTAGGAGAAGCCCACCAAGAAACTCCGGCACCACAGGATCCCCCACGTCTCCTCCCATTTATGCAATTCAGTAGCGAACTCAACAGCAGTTATTTTGGCCAGTAAACTCTGTTTTGAGACGATCTTAAACCGCCCATGCTCTTACCCAGCAAGAGCCACAAGAGCCCTGGTCTCTTATCTCACTGATGGTAGGACAGTTGGGCCACTGTGTCCGTGAGTCAAAGCTATCGGGCAGCTCCATATCTGCAGCAAAATCCACCCTGCAAGCGAGAAGAGGGAAGTCCTGTTATAGGAACAGCAGTTTGACAACAGGACTGGATGCACAGGGCTCTCCAACCTCCTCTAAAGGTGACCTAGAGGACGAGTGCTCTCGCTGTTTGCTTACTGAAGGAGAACAAATACTTCTGACGTCCTCAGACCAGGTCAGCAGCTCCTCCAGTGTTTTTAAGTTCCAAGGAGTACAAATTACACAATTGGTCAAGTATTTGGCAGGACGGAGGATGGATGTTCCAGCCATGCGTGATCCTGTGCTTAACTCCAAGCAAGATGTCCAGCAAGCTGCACCCAGGTGAACCCCAACTCACAGCCTGCCAGGGGAGACCCTCAGGCACTCCAGACACACCAGGAGCATCCACACAAGTGTTTACAGGGCTTTCATCATCTTCTCACCTCTCAGGGAGCTTGGGTCCACCCAAGAAGGTGCCGCAGAGCTGCTTCACGTAGCTCATGTCGGTGTTGTGGAAGTTGTGCCCTGCCTGGGAAGAGACACAGAGAAACGGGACGTGACTCTCCACAGCCACCAAGTGCATTGCTGGGACCAGCCTGGTGCTCCAGATCTCCATCAAACCCACCCGGGGTCTGGCACTTGTTTTAAAATCCACGGGCCAAGAGCCAAACTACATAGGGACACAGAGCAACACAGCTCCTTCCAGGATCAGTACTTCGTGACCACTAAGCTAAGGTCCAACTCTAGGCTTTGGCCGTAGCAGCCTCATCAAGGAGGTTTTGGCCAGGTCACCAATGCAGATGGACACTTGCTGCTTGTTTCCAACCTCCCACAAAGTCTCAGCATTGCTTCTAGTCTATGAATTCAGTGTTCTCCTCCAAGGAGAAGCTGCACAGTTACTGTCACCACAAGAATCCCTGATGGCATCAACTCATTGGAGAAGTCAACTGGGACCAAGGCTGGTTTGATGCAACCACAGTGATGAGACTCCCAGAGCTCAGCTATTAGATCCCACAAAGAGACTCTCAAGCAATGCATCAAAAAAACCCAAAACAAAACAAAAAGCAAACTGGTACTCACCTTCCAGGTGGTGTTGAGCTTGTTTATGTGGTTGACCAAGTCACTGGAGAGAGGAGGGTAGTAAGGAACGCTGCGAGCATTGGCGAAGGCCACCAGGACGCACAGGATGGACACGGACGGCCACATCTTGGCGACAAAACAGGACACTCCACCTGCAGCCAGATTTGGGCATCACTGGAAACCTTCCCAAGGCGGGCTTGGCAGGAGGAATGTCACAGCAACACGTGGGAGGATAAGACACGTGGCCGCCTGAAGTCCCTCCTGATCCCGATTTACCCCAAAGGTCAGGAGAGACACAGGAGCCGACTAATAACTCCCCCTCCTCAGAAGAAACCAGACAAGGCAACCCTGTTTGTCGACCACTTAAGGATTAGTAGCAGCAGGAAAATATCTTTTGAAGCAGATCCAAGGGATTTGGAGGGTATTAAAAGCAGTGTTTACTTCCACAACGCTGGAGAATAAGGACCAGGTGACTCCCCCCACCATGGCAAACTGCAGGCAGGACTTGCTTGTGCCTGCCCTAGTGCCGTGCTCTTCCCTTTGAAGATATCGCTCCAAATCACATTTTTGGGGCTTTACAGCATCATTTTGGCCAGCCCATTGCCATGGGGACCCTGATTGGGGTGACAACCCTGAAGTAGGGAACTCCTGCCCATGCAGAGGGGGTCTGTGCACATCAGAGCTGCCTGCGCTGCCTTCCCACTCGGGGTTTGTCATGAGAGAGGCTGTGAAGCCCCAACCCTTGGTACAGGGCACCAGGAAAATCTCAAATTAAGGCACAGAGATGCAGGGGAAAACCAGGAGCACAGCAAGAGAGGACCAGAGCATCACCCTGCCCAAAGATGCTCCAGGGGTTTCTCTGTTCTCCTGCCTCCTTTAACCTAATTCACTTTAAATTGCTCAGCTGCAGTTTAACCCCCAACACCAGCATCCCCACTCCTGACTCAGATGTGCAGATGGGCCACGGGCTGCTCAGCCTTTTCAGCACAGGACACACATGGACCTGCTGGAGAGGGGCCAGAGGAGCCCCAGAAATGACCCGAGGCTGGAGCAGCTCTGCTGGGAGGACAGGCTGAGAGAGCTGGGGGGTTCAGCTGGAGAAGAGAAGCTCCGGGGAGACCTTAGTGTGGCCTTTCTGGACTTCAAATAGGGCTGATGAGAAAGATGGGGATGGACTTTTTAGCAGGGCCTGTTGCGATAGAACAAGGGGTGATGGTTTTAAACTAAAGGAGGGGAGATTCAGGCCAGACATGAGGAAGAAATTGCTTGCACTGAGGGTGGTGAGAGCCTGTCCCAGGTTGGCCAGAGAGGTGGTGGCTGAACCATCCCTGGAGACATCCCAGGCCAGGCTGGACGGGGCTCTGAGCAACCTGAGCTGGTGCAGATGTCCCTGCTCATGGCAGGGGGGGCACTGGGGGAGCTTGGAAGGTCCCTTCCCACTCAAGCTGTTCTATGATTGTATAACCTCTGCGAACACACCAATTCATCCTCATCCTCCTCCAAAACCTCCCAGTTTCCCTTCCACCCACCCCACATCCAACCCGATGAGCACCGAGCCTGGTGAATGACCCAGGACCTCAAATACTCCACAGCAGCCTGAACAGCAGAGATATTTAAGCTTTAACTCCTGCCCATCTCAGCAAGCTGAACATGTAATCACCTTTGCAAGCCTGGGCTTAAACCCTTCTGGACAAATACACCCAAAGAACTGGACACGCAGCTCTTGCCAGCAGCTCTCCAGCCCCGCAGCAGCAGGACTTGCCGAGCAGGGGATGGGGAGACACGCACAGATTCCCATGCAGGCTGCTTCCACCCACTCACAGCCAAGTTTAGCCTTCCCAGAGAAGAAAACCCAGCAGGAGTGTCCTACTTTCTGCCAGCGACAAGCCCAGGCGGCTGCAGCTAACTGTATTTTTTTTTTTTCCCTTTCCTGCTCTTCCTTCCACTATTTATTTTTCTTCCCACTCTCCAGGCTTTTAGCAGGATGCTCAGCCCAAAAGCTATTTGAGCTGCAGCAGCACGTGGATCCTCCTACCCTCAAATCTCACCTCTTTGAAGGTATTTCATGTGTATTTGCTTGCATAGAGGCATCTCCCAGACAAGGGACTCGCTGGCATTGCTGGTGTCCCCACCGGTCTGCTGCTTACACAGCAGGAAAGAGGTTATACCCCGAGAAACAAATATACATTTCTAAGTCTAGTGTGATTTTCGCTTTCAACATGGCCATAGCAAGCGTATAGGTGACAGACCTGAGCTGAAGCATCACTTCTTAAAAATCTTTTAAAAAAAACACCCCAACAGAATCACAAACACAAAACCAAAAAAAACAACCCCAAAACCCCCTGCACTGCCTGCAGCCTGCTTTATATTTTCTGTAGCACGGAAGGGAGGCAGCTTCGAGGCCAGAAGCCGCCCGACACGCTTTTGTTTTCAGCAGGATGCTTGTATACTTGCTGGCACGCTGCAACCTGCCCCGCAAAGCCTCCCACACGGACACGGCTGCTTGCACCGCGCTCTTGCGGGGACGGACATGGGACATCTCCCACGCTCAGCTTACCCGAGCACAGCGGCTGCAGCCTGCCAGCTCCAGGCAACCCGAGGCCAAAATGAAAAAAGATAGCAGGCGGCTTCCATTCCGACGGGCGCTCGTCTTTTACGCTCTGCCGCGCTGCATCTGCCCCGTGACGCGGCCACCCAGCACGACCCAAATAACGACCGACCGGCTCCTGTTTTCAGCAAAGAGCATCTCGCCAAGTCTCCTACAGGCACGGAGTTTTGGAGGGGAGCTGATGCTCTCGGCTGGGTGGCACAGATTATCTCAAGATCTGGGTGGAGAATGAAGGGGAAATCCTTTATCTCATAGGGACAGATATTTTAGCAGGGCCTGTTGCAATAGGACAGGGGTGATGGTTTTAAACCGAAGGAGGGGAGATTCAGGCCGGACATGAGGAAGAAATTGTTTACGAGGGTGGTGAGAGCCTGGCCCAGGTTGGCCAGAGAGGTGGTGGACGAACCATCCCTGGAGACATCCCAGGCCAGGCTGGACGGGGCTCTGAGCAACCTGAGCTGGTGCAGATGTCCCTGCTCATGGCAGGGGGGGCACTGGGGGAGCTTCGAAGTCCCTGCCAACCCAAACTGTTCTACGAAGTCTCCCCTGGGCATGAATTTGGGGGATGATATTCTCAACTGGATGGCACGAAGTATCCCACGACCTGGGTGGAGAAGGAAGGGGAAACCCTCCATCTCATGCAATTTCTTCCTCCCCTGCCTTTCGCAAGTGCCCTGTGTACAGCAAATCTATATATAGAAAGCACAGGCACGGGACTTGGAGGATAAATTTCCGCGGACAGCAAGTCACGTGCAGCCAGAGGCATGTCGACCCCAGCGGCAATGCAGGGAGTAAGAAAAAGCTGCCGGTTCCCAACATCACCCCCGTTTCCCCACAGATACCAGCAGAAAGACGCTTCCCATGGCAGCGTTACCGCACCCGTGCTTCCCCCACGGCCGCTATCTCCTCTGCACACGCGGACGTTTTAGACACCACCAAAAGAGCAGCACCAAAAACCGAACTTGCATAGCAGCTGCTGCACCCGGCAGATATCTGCTCTTCTTTCTGCGGGGTGAACAGGCCAGAGGGGCTTCTCCAGCAACCCCAGCAGATCCCTTCCCTTTGCATCCTCCATGTCCCTGGAGGTGCCTTGTAGCTTTAGGATAACCCTGGCAAAGGCTGTCTGCACAGGTCATGTCCCATCACAGCCCGTCAGCTTGAAAACAAGAAGCAAAACTTGGCTGTTGGACTTCTTAAGACACAGCAGCTTCACCGTGGCAAACTCTCCAGATGGCAGGAGGATGTTTGGGGCTTGCAAATAAATCCACCTCCTCTCGAGCTGTGGACAAGTCCCCTGCCTCCTGCTCTGGGATCCAAAGTATCCAGGAATGTGATTTCTTGAAGGATGAACAAAAAAATAACTCGCCAGCATGCCTAACCCTGGGTGGGACTGTCACAATTCAGCCAGCAGGTTGCTTAAAAAGAGGAAATTCGGGCCACCTGAGTGCAGCCCTTGACACCCCCCCACACACACTCCCAGTCAAGCGAGGAGGAAGCACCGAGGCTGAAGGCTCTTCAACATGAGCTGCTCAGAGCAGCTGCAGCGCGCGAGGGAGGAGAGCATCCAAAGGGAGACGCTGCGGCTGCTGCTGCACCACCCACCCGCAGTCCCTCTGCGGGGACGGAGGTGACATCACCCAGGTGCCTTCTCCATCCCTCCTGACCGGGAGATCTCGGAGGCAGAGGCGGTTTCCTGGCCGTTTTCCCGAGGAAAACTGTTTGGACCGCGTTACGGCAAGGATGAGCAGGGTCGCACAGCCTCCTCGCAGCAGCCGAGGGAGATGCGCAGATGCAACACAACAGCAGATCCCTCTGCAGTGCCCCACCGTGAAGGTCTTCTTGTTACTCGGAAATCAAAGCCTACAAGTCGCATTTTTCTGCCCAGTGCTCTCCACCAAAAAAAAAAAAAAAAAAAAAAAAATCAAAGAAACCCAAACCTGGCTATTCAAAGCCCAGCTCACATGACTCCGTTTAGGCAGGTCAGGCCAGGAGATAAGTCACAGCCCTGAAGCACCTCTCAGCGCCTTCGTTGTCTGGGCCAAACCCCTCCAGGCACAGACAGAAGCACCTACACACCATTTTCCAACCATCTGAGGAAGATAAAAGCTGTCCCACCCTCATAGCTACGACACCCCCACCCCTCAGGGTGAGCAGTGCCCAGCAAAGCCCAAGTCATGTGTCCTCCTCCAGCAAGCAGCCCTTTACCCAAGCTGAGCTTTGTCCTTTGTTCTGGCTGCCAATATTTGGTGCGTGACTCTAAGCCACAATAAAGCAAGTGCATAAACAAAGAGATCCAGCTTAGCTTGCTGTGCCACCAAGGTTAGTAGCTTGGTGGCCCCACCGGCACGCACCAAACTCATGGCCTGGTGACAGGTGACATCATTACAGCCACTACTGCATTGTCAAAGCTCGAAATTTTTTTTTGCCTTATTAAAAAAACTAAAAAAGAAAAAAAAAGCACAAGCCACTCTTCCCCACCTCCTTTCCAGGAAAGTAAAACCATTATCACAAGTCAGATATCTGGCAAAATAAATACATTTTGAGGCAAGCTGCAGTGCTCCCCTCTGCAGCTTGCATTCACAGAAAGTGCAAACTGCACTGATTTTTTTTTTTACTATTATTTTTTTTTTCCTCTTACAGACCAATCCACAAACCAGAGTCTTGCACAAGAGCCCAGCTGCTGCCGCAGACACCCTGCACCACAGAAACTCCTCGCCCTCATCTGCACCCTCAACCTTCCAACCTAGAGGTAAATACAAGCAGGAAGCAAACTTTGCTGTATCACGCCTGCAGAACAACCCTGAGAGCAAGATATATGGACGACTGATACATTGCACATCAGACAGATGTGAGGCAGCTTTTATCCATCGCCATCTCCAAGTCCTGGTGCCAGACCCCAGCTCGGCGACACGTCACGGGATGTTCCCAGAAACACTTCAGTGCTAAACCAACCTCCTTAGCGTCAGCTGACGAGCAGGGCTGGGGATTTTTTTTTTTTCCCAGTCTTCATTATGAAAACAAGGTTTCCTCTCTGCTTCCCCGCCGCTTACACGAAGATTTGCTGTTTCTCAGGCGCACTAAGGGTTAATGGCATCTCCCCTGCAACAAACCTCGCCCGTAGCTGAGCCGCTGAGCATCCCTCCCGAACCCGCCGCGGCCAAAAAATACCCCAAAATGCAGCTGGAAACCGTGGGAGACGCTTCTGCTGCATGTTCCGCCGCACCCCGCGGGCGCAGGGCTGGGGTCCCCCCGCGGGTGCGGAGCTCCCTAAAAGCCCCACTGCTCCACATCCCCATCCGCACCCCTCTACGCGTGTCCCCCTGCCCCACGCCGGTCCGTGCACCGCAGCATCCCCCCCGGCACCCCCTTACCTGTCCCCACTGCAGCGCCCGCACCCGCGCCCCGCTGCGCTCCTTATGGCCCCGGCCCGCCCCCCCCCGCCGGGACTCACCGCCCCACGCAGCCCGGCCGGCCCCGCGGTTCCTCGGCGGCCGCGGAAGGGGCAGCGCCCGGCGGCTGAGTCATCCCGGCCCGCCCCCGGCGTGACTGCATCCTGCCCGCTCCCCGCCTCCCGCCCGCCCGCTGCCCGCCCCCAGCCGGCTGGCTTCCCAGCTCCTGCTGCATCCCGGCTCCTGCTGCACCCCTTCTCCTGCCTGCATCCCGGCTCCTGCTGCATCCCTTCTCCTGCTGCATCCCGGCTCCTGCCTGCATCCCGGCTCCTGCCTGCGTCCCGGCTCCTGCTGCATCCCGGCTCCTGCTGCATCCCTTCTCCTGCCTGCATCCCGGCTCCTGCCTGCATCCCGGCTCCTGCTGCATCCCTTCTCCTGCTGCATCCCGGCTCCTGCCTGCATCCCGGCTCCTGCCTGCGTCCCGGCTCCTGCTGCATCCCGGCTCCTGCTGCATCCCTTCTCCTGCCTGCATCCCGGCTCCTGCCTGCGTCCCGGCTCCTGCTGCATCCCTTCTCCTGCCTGCATCCCGGCTCCTGCTGCATCCCTTGTCCTGTCTGCACCCCTTCTCCTGCCTGCGTCCCGGCTCCTGCTGCATCCCTTCTCCTGCCTGCATCCCGGCTCCTGCTGCATCCCTTCTCCTGCCTGCGTCCCGGCTCCTGCCTGCTTCCCTGCTCCTGCTGCATCCCGGCTCCTGCTGCATCCCTTCTCCTGTCTGCATCCCAGCTCCTGCCTGCATCCCTTCTCCTGCCTGCATCCCTTCACCTGCCTGCGTCCCGGCTCCTGCTGCATCCCTTCTCCTGCCTGCATCCCTTCACCTGCCTGCGTCCCGGCTCCTGCTGCATCCCTTCTCCTGCCTGCATCCCGGCTCCTGATGCATCCCTTCTCCTGTCTGCATCCCTTCTCCTGCTGCATCCCGGCTCCTGCTGCATCCCGGCTCCTGCCTGCATCCCTTCACCTGCCTGCGTCCCGGCTCCTGCTGCATCCCTTCTCCTGCCTGCATCCCGGCTCCTGTCTGCATCCCTTCTCCTGCCTGCATCCCTTCTCCTGCCTGCATCCCGGCTCCTGCCTGCATCCCTTCACCTGCCTGCGTCCCGGCTCCTGCTGCATCCCGGCTCCTGCCTGCATCCCTTCTCCTGCCTGCATCCTGGCTCCTGCTGCATCCCTTCTCCTGCCTGCATCCTGGCTCCTGCTGCATCCCAGCTCCTGCGTGCATCCCAGCTCCTGCCTGCATCCCTGCTCCATCCCGCCCGCATCCCTTCTCCAGCCCACTTGCATCCCTCTGCCACCCCTGACACACCCGAGGGACAGGATGCCATCCAGAGGGACCTGTGCAAGCTGGAGAAATGGGGCCATGTGGAACTCGTGAGGTTCAACAAGGCCAAGTGCAAGGTCCTGCACCTGGGTCGGGGTAATCGCTGGTATCAGTCCAGGCTGTGGGGTGAAGGGGTGGAGAGCAACTCCCAGGAGAAGGACTTGGGGTGCTGGGGGAGGAAAGATTGGACATGAGCCAGCAATGTGCGCTTGCAGCCCAGAAGGTTAATCGTATCTTGGGCTGCATCACAAGGAGCGTGAGCAGCAGGTGGAGGGAGGTGATCCTGCCCCTCTGCCCCACTCTGGTGAGACCCCCCTGCAGGGCTGGTCCAGCTCTGGGTCCTCAGCACAGGACACACATGGACCTGCTGGAGAGGGGCCAGAGGAGCCCCAGAAATGATCCGAGGCTGGACCAGCCCTGCTGGGAGGACAGGCTGAGAGAGCTGGGGGGTTCAGCTGGAGAAGAGAAGGCTCTGAGAAGACCTTATTGCGGCCTTTCTGTACTTAGAAGGGACCAAGAAGAAAGATGGTGACAGACTTTTTAGCAGGACCGTTGCAATAGGACAAGGGGTGATTGTTTTAAACTAAAAGAGGGGAAATTCAGGACAAACATGAGGAAGAAATTTTTTACGATGAGGGTGGTGAGAGCCTGTCCCAGGTTGGCCAGAGAGGTGGTGGATGAACCATCCCTGGAGACATCCCAGGCCAGGCTGGACGGGGCTCTGAGCAACCTGAGCTGGTGCAGATGTCCCTGCTCATGGCAGGGCGGGCACTGGATGAGCTTTGAAAGGTCCCTTCCAACCTAAACTATTCTATGATTCTATGAAAATGCCTCTATCCCACCTGCATCCCATCTCCACCTTTCTTGGTTCTCTCCTCCAACCTGCCTGTGTCCCATCTAGCTTTCCTCCTCCAACCCATCTACAGCCCTTCTCAATCCCACCAGCATTCCACCTACATCCCACCTGCTTCCCTCCTCCAACCTTCCAGCATTCTGCCTGCATCCCACCACCTTCCTGCCCACATCCCACCTCCATCCCGCTTGCTTCCCTCCTGCATCCCACCTCCATCCCCTGACCATCCCACCTCCATCCTGACAGCATCCTCTGAATTTTTCACCTGGAAGCCCAGCAAGTTTTTACCTTGTTACTTTTTTTTTTTTTTTACTTTGTTATTATGGTGTTAACTGACTCCTCCATTTTGGTCAAATTTTGCAGAGTCAACAGCACAGAAAGGTCATCTTAAGACACAGTTTCAAGTTCTGTTCTGCACCACGAGGATGCTAAAGCTCCTCTTTAATGAGAAAAACCATCCATTTTTTAATTTTCTCACGCTCCTCTGGAAGAAGGTAGGGATAATATATTTTCTGCACCACCCTCGGAAATGAGGAACCATTTGGCCTGGAATAGAAAATAATTAATCTGTAAGCAAAGTCTGTAAAATCCAGCAAAGCTTGATAAGGGAATCACCTGAGACTTATTTCAGATATTGAAAAGGAGAACCCTGGGGCCTTTTTAGCAGGGATGGAGCAGAAGGTCCCTCTCTCTCTGCTGGGTTTTCGTAAGCATTGTGCCTTATATATGTATTTTTACATATGTTTTAGTATTTGCATTCTATTTTTTGGAAGGTTTGTAATATATTTTCTCTAGAAAATCAGTGAATATACTTTCTCCACCTGCTGCCATTTATATCTAATAATAATTTTTGGTCACATTCACATTTTAAAGATTGATTTCAGCTTAGTTGGCTTCCTAGTGAAGCAATTAGAAAAATAAATCAGAAATATCTTATTTAATACACTTAACTGTAAACCTCAGTATTTATGCAGTAAAACTGGAGATGTTGTTACTGTGTTTAATCCTTTGATACAATCTGTGCAAAGGCCTGCCTATAATATAATTTTTAACCAGCAAAGAGTAAAGTCCTTCGCTACGTTTTTGTTTATACTTTGGCAGTTGAAATAATAATAAAGTACATAAGTCACTTGTAACCTGCAATTAAAATAATAACAAGAAAAAAGTAAATAAATCACTTGTAACCTGCATAACCTCCCTCTGACTCACACAGGATTTTGTTGCTCTGCTCATTTCTGTTTGGTTTTTGCAATTTTCCATGTTGCCCGTGACGTGTTGTTGATGTAAAACACAGACAAAAAAACCTGATTTTTGTCCTGACCTTCGTCTGGTCTGGCTCAGAGTTCCCAAGCACGGCATGTGACACTGGGGAGCTGGGGTCGGGACATCACTAATGCTCATTTTTCCCAGCAATTGCAGCATGTACCTCTTTATTCCCAATACCTCCCTCTTTCCAAACAGGCTTTTAAACCTGTACAGTCTTATAAAACACCTTTTAGTTTATTATGGGGCATCACGAAGCCCATTCTTTGGGCTATGCCAAAGTCCTCTGCTCTTTGTCTGGGAGGGGAGCAGCTGCCTGTTTTTCTGCAAATGCGACTTTTTTCAAGAATCGAAAGTATGAAGTAAAACCTTGCAGGAAGTTTTGGCCTTTCTACTCTCTTTGGGGAAGTGCTGAAGTTTCTCTCCCTTTTTCAGCCAATTTGGGCGAAAAACACATCAACTTTTGAGAGAAGTTGTTTTTATATATTAAGCTGGATGTAGGCAGGAAGGTTTCCCTGTTAGAGATGCTCCCCAGGGAGCCTGTAAATCCCTTGTGTGTCCAAGCCAGGCATGAAACAATCCCCTTTTTTGCTTTTGTAGGATTTTATTTAGTGTATCGGAGAAATAAATGGCATTTTTCAGGCCATGGCAAGCTTCAGCCTTTGGAGCAAAATCCACTACTACAGGGCTGAGATAAGGAAAACAGTCAGGAGGTCTTGGGCACTCTTATCACTTGTTAAATCACTGCTGATTGACTCATGGTGGCCTTGCTTAAACATTAGGCAGCAAATAACTCCCAAGGAAGCTTCTGCAAGACCAATAGCTCTAAGTTTAAGAAAAAAAGTTTCTATGCATTTCTCCTGCCACCAAAAAAATGAGAAAAGAAATACTAAATAACATGGGTAAGTTGTTGTCGTGGTTTTTGTTTTTTTAATTTCCAGGGTTTAAAATCATTATTGCTTATGACAAACGTATGAAATGTAGATTGATTTATTTATTTAATAAGCAAATAGCTTGGCTTAGGATAGAAGTAAAGCGTGGTCCATGATCCCAAAAGCTGCACTGCACATTTGGGCTGCCAACTCCTTCTGGGTGTATCTACCCAGATTTTTCCTAATTCACCTTTATCAGCCACTTTTAAACACTAACATTTTACTACCAAACCAACACTATGGAATTTGCTCTTAAAGGTCTTTAATATTCTTGCCCTATCCTCGTCCCTTCACGTTTTTGTTCTTGACTTTATTTCCCTCTTCAAGCATCATGGTTCATCCTCAAAAGTCAACACTTCACTTCTCAATGCCAGTTTTCTTCTTCCCAGCTGTCTTATCTTTGGATGTTGAATTACCTAAACCACACAATATTGCAGGTTATCCAAAATGAGGCATTTGGGAAATAAATTAAATAAATGGAATTTATTAAATAAAAATGTGTTTTGGCCCAAAAGACGTTACTTCAGGGGTGTGTATTAGCATTTATTCATTTACACTGAGACTTAGCCAGCCTTAGATTGGTCACATATGACATTTTAGACAACATATCTGGGGTTTTCATCTGTAAAACAGAAAACCACTGTCTCAGCAATTTGAAAGGTTACATCAGATGTAGATTTTTGCACCCAAATTTGCAAAAAAATTTATTTGAATGTGAGTTATATCTGCATCCCTAACAGTGATCTATCACTTCTGCAGATTTTGCAGCTGACTTGCATGCCCTCGCAGTGGCAGAACATCTCGACAACTCGTCGGTTGGGTTTTGATGGGGATTATAATGGTTATTAGGGTTGGATCAGCTGCCAAAGTAAATAACTCGCCCAGGGAAACTGGTAAGCAGGACTTTATAAACCAGGAACCTGCCTAATAAATCCTCTCTGGAAGGGCTGGGCACTGATGTAATTCTCACCTCTATGTGGGAGCTGCGATACCCTGAGTTCCAATCCTAGAATCACAGAATGGTTTGGTTTGGAAGGGACCTTCAAAGGTCACACAGTGCCCCCCCTGCCATGAGCAGGGACATCTGCACCAGCTCAGGTTGCTCAGAGCCCCGTCCAGCCTGGCCTGGGATGTCTCCAGGGATGGGGCATCCACCACCTCTCTGGCCAACCTGGGACAGGCTCTCAGGGCTGAGCAGGCAGCAGCAGTGCTTGGCCATGGCTGAAAGGCATTGGCAGAGCTAAATCCAACACCCAGCCTGGATTTGCATCCATGCAGCAAGGCAGGTAGAAACTAGGGGGTCTTGGTGTCCTCCAACCCCTGTGCACCCCTTTGGCCTTACATGGCCAACGGTCCCTAGGAGGCTGAAGGTCCTTTCTGGATCTGGAGGACGCTGCAGCCTTTTTTCCCTTCTGCTCCCTGCAAATCCCTGCAAACCCCTGCAAACAGGGAACTCCGGTTCTGTGCAAATCCTTGCAAAACAGGGAATTCCCGTCATGCAACCCCAGCAGCGGCTGGTGACTCAGCCGAGCTCACGAGGAAGCAGGTGACTTCGCCAGGAGGTGACTCAGCAATGGGTGACATAAGCAAAAAGAGCTGCTTCCCACCATTGCTGGGAGAAATCAAATCCAGATGTGGGTGAGCAGAGAGATGGAGAGGGAAGAGCCCACGGGCCCTGGCTGGGTTTGGGGACACAATGGCAGGCCTGACACTTGCTCCTGGAAATTTATGTCCCTTTGCACAGCACTGGCTATGGGTAGGAGGGAAGGTGAAGGGAGAACCTCCCTTCCCAGTTTATTCCAGCTGCTGGTGCCAGGATTGGGGTTTGGGCCAAGGGGGGTGCGGGACAAAGCTGATCCTTGGCTCTAAGACAGGGTCCTTGTCTAAATTAACCATTGATAGCATTTTCCCTGTTTTCTATCAAAAAGCTCTCCTTGGTTCCCTCGCTTGATCCATCTTGTGTTCCTGGGGTGTCTCCCCTCCCTTGACTTCAAGCAAATACCATCAGCTGTGCTAAGTCTGCGTTGCACCCAAGGAGGTGCCCAACTGCTCCCATCCAAAGGTGGAAATGTCTTTCTTCATGTCTGGCACGTAAGATAAGGCGAGAGCAAAACTCGTCCTACGTCTGGTTTGAGGCAGACCTTCATGTTCAGCATCCATTTCAGTACTTAAAAGGGGCCTATAAGAAAGATGGGGACAGGCTTTTTACAGGGCCTGTTGTGATAGGACAAGGGATGATGGTTTTAAACTAAAGGAGGGGAGATTCAGGCCAGACATGAGGAAGAAATTGTTTACAGTGAAGGTGGTGAAAGCCTGTCCCAGGTTGGCCAGAGAGGTGGTGGATGAACCATCCCTGGAGACATCCCAGGCCAGGCTGGACGGGGCTCTGAGCAACCTGAGCTGGTGCAGATGTCCCTGCTCATGGCAGGGGGGGCACTGGGGGAACTTTGAAGGTCCCTTCCAACCCAAACTATTCTATGTTTCTATGATTCTATGATCCAGGTGTGAATGTCACTGCTCAGCTGTTTGGTGTGGCCAGACCTTTCTTGCCAGCTCCTCCAGCAACTTTTGGCTGCAGTACCCTTGAAGCCAGAGATGGACCTTTGTGTTTAGCGGTGCAGAACTGATTCTTCCTCTATGACTCTGGCAGATGTTTGAATTTATGGGAACTTCTTCCATCTACTCTGTTCCCTGGCAAGAAATCTTCCTCCTCAGCTCTTTGGGCTGGGCCAGCTCCCCAGTCCTGTCTCTCCATCAATGTCGTGCTGGTTGGGGCAGCTGCAATGCTCCCAGGTAGACCAAGGTATTTCTCTTGGGAAACACCTTGCCTTCAGGGCACCTTTCCCATGGGTTTTCCATAAGAGGTTTCAGGCAGGTTCAGACACTTTGGGGCAGATTCTGTGGCCTCATTTCCCTTTGTGGTACATGCCCAACTTTGGTCTTGCTCCTACCACATCCCAACCTCCAGGAAATTCAAGAGTGGTGCAAAATGCTCAGATCTCATCTGCTCTCCCTGGGCACCTGATCCTGACCTCCTCCTTCCGTCACTTGCTGAGCTTGTGCTTTCAAGCCACCCAGCTGCAATCTCTGTCTGTCTGTCCTGGCTGGTGGCGGAAAGCAGGAGCTGACTTCCCCTCTGTGGTCACCTCCCGGCTCAGATGACAGGTTTGCGTAAGAAAAGCCAAGGATGGGGACAGCTCTTGTGCTTCAAAAAGAAACCTCCAGCTGGCCTCAGAGAAGGAAATCCACTGAAAAGAAGAAGTGAGAGAGAAGCTGGGGCATTGACACACACCACAAAAATTTGCATCCAGAAGGTTTTTCTGTGGGTGCTGGACAAAGGGGACAAATACAGCACGCCCCCCTCCCCCTTTCATGCCCTTTGCTCTTCTGCAGGACCAGCGTGTTGGTGCCTTCCAACAAGAACAACTTTGACATCCTGACTTTGGGCACAGCTTTTTGGGGGAGTGTTGAAGAATTTTGCCTTCCTCTGCAGGTGCGAAGGTTGGCCATGGCCAAGACAAGACCCTGAGGAAGGTGGGGACCTGGGCTTTTAGCTGATGGGGCTTGTTTGTACACTGACATGAGTCTTCCCTCCTGATAAAGCACTGGGAAGAAGCTTTCCTGGAGGGACCAACTAGTGCAGGGGGCTGTACTTGCTCTTGTCTAAAGAGAGCCCAGGCTCCTATCTGTGCCACTGAATTTATCTCCATCTCTTGGTCCTCCTGCTCACAGCATGAAACACACACTTTGTGGGTGGGGATCCTTAGGCCAAAATATTTGTCCAGTGTTGTGTTTGGGTTTGATGGATGATGTAGGGGTGGAGGCTGTGTCTTATACATGCAGAATTCAGGTTTAGGGAGATATTGGCCCTGTTAGAGAGGGGCCAGAGGAGCCCCAGAAATGATCTGAGGCTGGACCAGCTCTGCTGGGAGGACAGGCTGAGAGAGCTGGGGGGTTCAGCTGGAGAAGAGAAGCTCCGGGGAGACCTTATTGCAGCCTTTCTGTACTTAAAAGGGGCCAATAAGAAAGGTGGGGACAGACTTTTGTGGAGGGCCTGTTGCGATAGGACAAGGGGTGATGGTTTTAAACTAAAAGAGGGGAGATTCAGGCCAGACATGAGGAAGAAATTTTTTACGATGAGGGTGGTGAGAGCCTATCCCAGGTTGGCCAGAGAGGTGGTGGCTGAACCATCCCTGGAGACATCCCAGGCCAGGCTGGACGGGGCTCTGAGCAACCTGAGCTGGTGCAGATGTCCCTGCTCGTGGCAGGGGGGGCACTGGGGGAGCTTTGAAGCTTCCTTCCAAGCCAAACTATTCTAGGATTCGATGACTGGTTTGCCTGCAGAGCCATTATCAGTGTCTGCTTTGCAGAAGGGAAACTGAGGCACAAACGTTCCATCCCATGTTGAGCCCAGATGGAGAAGGCAGCAGTCCTGGCCCACGGGGAGCTCGGCCAAGCTGCCTGCACCCTTCTGCTGCCTGCAAAGCTGGAGGAGTTGCTGGCTCCTGGCAGGAAGGGAAACCTCCCAAGATTCCTCAGAAATGGGTGGTTTTTGGTCCTCCGGTGAAAGGTTATCTCATCAGGCACCGTGCCAGGCTCTCAGTGACACGTGAGGGCCTGTCACATGCTGCCGCCCACTCGAGACCCATTTTCTCCTGGTAACCCTGTTTTTCCCCTGTTCTTTGCTTTGTTTATACATGAACCTCAGGGGGGAAATGGGAATAGGAGGAGAACTGGTGGGACTGGAAATCAAGGTCATTTGTAAGGAGCTGGGGCAGGAAGGGCAAAGCGCTGGGAGCGTTTTCTGAGGGTCAGCGGCGAGTGACTGTGGACCGGGTGAGACGGGTACCTAAAAGCCAGCCCAGGCCTGTTTTACATATGGGGGAAGCTGGAAGCACATTTCATTTTAATTTATTTACATAAAATTGTGCAGGGTGAGGAAGATGACGAGGAGTTTCCCACGGGCAGAAGGGACATCCTTACACCGAGGGACATTCTGCTCCTTCCATCCCAGCAGGATCCCATTCTGGGTTTGCTGGATGAGGCCAGACCAGAGGGGAAACCAGTCTGGTTCAGGCTGCACTGGTTTTTGATGCCATCTCGTGGTCCGGGAAGGCTTTTGCACAAAGGGATGTGTGGAGCCTGTTTCCTTGGCTGGGCAGAAAACTGCAGAGTCAAGCAGCTCCTGCTGCTTCTTCCCAGGGCATTGTGAAATCTGGCCCTGGCCCCATCGCTTCCAATGGGTCTCGTTCCTGGAGGATGAGTTCCACCACCTCACCCCACCTCTGTTTGGGAAATGCCAACCTGAATAAGTTTAGGGAGCTGGGCTATCTCATCCCACCTCATTTTAAACTCCTTTGCGGGGCAGTCCTTCACGTCAGCATCCCTCCACATCAGCATCCCTCCAAGGGTGTGGGGGAGAGGTGAGCAAGGAGGGTTCACCTCACCTTCAGCCCTAACCCTCTCCAGATGTGGTCATTGCTTTCTGTCCCTACAAAGCAGGCTCCAGTTGTCCCCCTTTCTTTCTGCTGCTTCCTAAATGAAACAAAGGCAGATCCACTTCAGAGGTGAGGAAAATCAGAAGCTGATAAGATACTGGAGCTGCAGCATCCTTATCTGTGTCTACAGGAGAGATCGAATCAAGTCCCAGCCCAATGACACCATTGCTCAGGGCAGACACGAGGAAGAATTTTTTTTGTGCTGATGGTGGTGAGAGCCTGTCCCAGGTTGGCCAGAGAGGTGGTGGATGAACCATCCCTGGAGACATCCCAGGCCAGGCTGGACGGGGCTCTGAGCAACCTGAGCTGGTGCAGATGTCCCTGCTCATGGCAGGGGGGGCACTGGATGGGCTTTGAAGGTCCCTTCCAACCCAAACTATTCTAGGATTCCATGATTGTCAGCTGCTCAGGCTGGAAACAGCGTCTTTGCAGAGCATTTAGCAACTATCAACCCTCACAGAATTTGGTCAGAGGATTTAAAGTGCTTGCTGTCAGCTAAATAAAGCAACTGCAGATCCCTGCTTCATCACAGCACAGAAAGAAAGAAACAAAACAAAACAAAACAAAAAAACCCCAACAAAACAACACATCAGAGACCGAAATGCAAAGAGTGTGTGCGTCAGGAATGAAAAGGAAGCTGAGCACTGTAAAATCTCCACGGCAAAGAGGATTGAACCTCTGCTGCTGCAAGCCTGGTTACTCAACAGGAGCCCATGTGCTGTGGTTTGCAGCAGAAATCGCTTGTCAAGCTTGCTCAACATCTATAGCTGAGGAGATTTGAGCAACTATCTCCTGGCTGGCGTGGGCAGGGCTTCCAGCTCGGAACAGGTCTCGCCAAGGGATGCTAAGAAGTGAAGAGTAAAAGGGAGTTGCACCCTGTGCTTTGTCACTGGGGGGGTTTGGAGAGCTTTTGAGTGTTATTCTCCTCTGGTCTCACTGCTATAGGAGAGCACTAAGGTATCAAAAGTTTTTTTAGGTACTTAAATGCACCAATCTCATTTGCATCAGTAAGAAATCACATTTTAGTCTGACTTTTCCTGTGGGGTTAGAGGGGCAGTGCTGAGGGACAGGAGGAGAACAAATTGCTTTGGACCGTCTCCTGAGCAGAAAAAAAAAAAAAGAAAATTAACACCAGCTCATCCTGGAAATCTCAGTTTGGCAACGAGGATTGTGAGGGCTTGGGAGCCAAGCGGTTCTCCAGCACAAGTGTGCTAGATACTTAAAAATTTATCTGTAAAGCGTAAGCAATTCAACAAATGATGAGCAGCCTCACAACTTTTCCCTGGAATTACCCCGAGGGAGATGTGAAAGCATCTCGCAACAGCCACATGAGGATGGAGGCGGCTGCAGGTTTTCTCCCATGGCTGATTTCCAAGGTCGCTCCACCCCAGCTGCCTCCCCAGGCACTTTCCAACCATCTAAATCATTCTGGTAAATATAGCAGGAGGAAGGCAGCAGGTTTGGCTTGGGAAAAGCAGATGGAGCTGGCTCTGAGAGAGCGAGCGTGCTTCGTACTTATTGCAACAGAGTGATGCGCATGTATTTAAACTGAGACCAAAGTGAAAAATTATGCTGTTCTGGGATTTTGGAAAAGTCTTGAGTTTTGGAGAGGAAGTCGGCAGCTGAGTTGTTTCCGAGCTGATGAGGTAGCATGTCAGATAATTGAAAAGTGTCTTCTTTAGCTATGAGGTGGCCTTCTTCATCCAGGGAAACGGAGGCAGATATCCCCGCACATAGCCCTTGTTCATAGTCCTGTTGGTATCTGCAGCTGTGCCTGTGCAGTGGGGGCCCAGGGGCTGTCCCTCGGGTCCTTGTTCCTGTTCCCCATCCCAGGGCATCTCTTGGATGCAGGAATTTCCTGGGATGGAGAGGCTCTGGGATGGGGAAAGACATGTTGGTGACTTCTGGCTGCAGCCTCCACCATGCTGAGGTACCTGGTCACCCACCAGCATATGGACCTCGGCATATGAGGGCTGTCAAAACACCATGGGGTCTTCCTAGAAGGGCTTCACTGCATGCTCTAAGCGCAGCGAGCACCTGCAACTTCTCCAAGGGCTTGTGGCCAACAAGTACCATATGCTGGTGTTTGCAAGAGTGATGGGCTCCTGAGACTGGCCCACCAAGGTGGGGTTGTTTAGCCTGGAGAACAGGAGGCTGAGGGGAGACCTTCTCACCCTCTACAACTACCTGAAAGGAGGTTGGAGCCAGGGGGGTGTTGGTCTGTTCTCCCAAGTAACAAGCAACAAGATGAGAGGAAATGGCCTCAAGTTGTGCCAGGAGAGGTTTAGATTGGATATTAGGAACAATTTCTTAATACAGAGGGTTGTGAAGCACTGAAAGAGGCTGCCCAGGGCAGTGGTGGAGTCACCATCCCTGGAGGGGTCTAAAAGATAGGCAGATGAGGTTCTCAGGAACATGGTTTAGTGCCAGTGTGAGGTTAACAGTTGAACTTGATGACCTTGAGGGTCTCTTCCAACCAAAATAATACTGTGAATCTATGACCGTAGACATCATCTATGGTAGTCCTTATGAGGCAGGCAGCTGTCCCATGGGATGGGCTGTGTCACCATGGCCCCATGCATGCACCGAGTACCTGTAGGTCCCACCTGAGGGTCAAGGGATAGGCCCGAGTCTTTGCAGCAGCAGGCACAGTGAGGTCCTAACCCTGAACTGACACCCGCCCAAGGCAAAAAACACTGAAAAAAGGGAGACCCTCTCCTGGGAACTGCTGTGTCAGGGCTTGGCCCCCCTTGCGTCACCTCCCTGTGGCCTTGAGCATCTTCCTTGCCATCGCAGTGCTGAGATGCACGTCCCAAGGTGAGCAGAGGCTGCGTAAACAATTGCCCCCCCTCAAAAAAGGATACTGGCCCCCACTTAGAAAGCCCAGAATGGTGTTTATGCCAGAAGACGTGCAAACATCTCAGATGAACAGCCCTGACCTCCTCCTCCACCCCCCTAAATGAGGCTTTTTCTGCTTATCTCTGCATCCCTGGGGTAGCCCTTTCCAGAGATATTCTGGGAGCCCAGTGCCGTCGTTTCCTCCCAGCGCCGTTTCCTTCGGCGCGGGGTCAGCACCACCACCCTCTCCTGATGGGCCCCGTGGGATGCCCGTGGTCCCCCGGGATGCTGGGGGCTATCGCTGGGAGGACATCGTCCGGAGGAGGAGGAGGAAGCACTCCGACAGGAGACGATGGGTCCAGGAGCCAGGGAGGCTGGAGGGTGCTGGATGAGGAAGAAAAACAGGAAGGTGGTGGCAGATAAGGAAAATACCCTGGAAGAGGAATATAGAGGAATAATGGAGGGCAGGAGGGAAACTAAGGTCCCAGCTTCTCCTGCAGCAGACGTCGTGTCGCGAGAGGAAGCTGCTGAGACAAAGGCAGCCCAGAAAAATCCTTCTCGTCGTGTTAGGAACCAGGTCTCAGCCTGACAGCAAGGTGGGAGCTGGGGATGCTCTGGCAGGTGTGCGAGGGGTTGTCATACACCTGCACGGTTTTATCTGGCCAGGAGACTCCAAGCACAGCCCTGCAGGAAACTATTAATTAGCCTGTTGCGAAGCCCTGCTAATTAATGTTAGTTGCACACTTCCCATCATGGTGAGACTGAGTTATTGCCTTTTGCACAGACAGCTCTAGAGAGGGGGTGCCCTGGGGACAGGATTTGATGTGACCCCAATACCTTGCTAACCTGCTGGGATGAATCATATCAGAGATGAGGATTTGTGATCACGTCCCAGGTCTGTCCTGCCTCAGGGTTCCCTGTGCAGGTGTCCCAGTGTTTAATCCTAACGTGCTTGAATGTAACAACCGTGCTTCCCAACTGATTTCAGCAGACACCGCTACTCTCACACAATCACAGACTGGTCAGGGTTGGAAGTGAACTCTGGAGATCATCTGGTCCAACCCACCTGCTAAAGCAGGTTCACCATAGCAGATCACACAGGATCGCATCCTGGCCAGTTTTGAATGTCTCCAGAGAAGGAGACTCCACAGCCTCTCTGGGCAAAACTTTCCTGCTGGTCACTCGGGTCTGTACACTGGGTATCACCTTTGAGCCGGCCTCAATTGTGGCACATGGAAATCTTGTTCTTTTGCATAGTTTCTCCAAGACACAGCCTTTCTTCTACACCTGCATGGGTAAAACCCCAGTCCAGGTGCTTACCATCTTCTATCCTGATTATGGCTGTCCTTCAATGTGGCCCTCCCCAAAACACAGATGGTTGTGATGGAAGGACACATACCTTGGTGGCCCTTCAGAATCATTTCTCTACCCACAGCCTCCTGGGACCGTGCCAGGTCTGAGACTTCTTATCTGCAGGAGGACTTGTTGGGAATGTACTAAGGGTCTGATAGTGCCCAGGGTTTGTTTAGCTCGGTGCACACTGGTCAGTGTTAAAAGCAGGGACCTAGTGAAAGCGTAGACAAAGGCACTTATTTAATTCCCTCTTTGATAGGAGGGATTATCCATGTCCTGCCAAGGTACCCTACCAGCAGCGAGGGTCTGGTAGACGATAACCTCAGAAGGGAAGAGGTCAGTCATTCAGAAACACCAAAGGTTGAAGAGACCTACAGGGTGACTACATCCCCAGTGATGAGGTGGGATGCAGCACACCTGCCTGCGCTGCCAGACAAGGGAGGTGGGCAGAGCCCAAGGAGAATCATCTCAGTAGCCTGATCCAGGAGCCGTCGCTAATGGTGCTAGGGATGGAAACCAAAATCCCAGCCTGAGAGTGACAGCCACGAGTGCTCAGGGTACTGGTTGACTTGGCTGGTGTCCACAAAAGGCAGAACCAGTTCCTCTAACACCTAGGATGTGAGACATGGACCAAAAGGAAAGGAGGTGAAATATCTGTGGGCGGAACCTCTCCATCTGTGTCACAGGGTTGTCTTCCATTTCTCTCTTTGTGTTTCCCCTGGGGTCCTCATCTCTCTGGTGCAGGGTGGGACATCATGAGGTGATTAGAGATAGGTAAGGGCAGCCAAACTTCTCTGGCATTTCCAGGCATGGCTTGGGCGGCCTTGAGAAGAGGAGACAAAGAAACAGCCTGACCACAAGCCTTCTCTGCAGCCAGTCTATCTGATCCCACCACCAACGCCAGATATGCTGAAGCCTGTGTTCATGGTACCACTGGCAGGTCTCCAGCTGGCATCAGCAGGGCAGGGTTGGACCACAAACACTTGGTGGTGAAGCCCAGCCAGGTCTTGTGGAAAAAGCAAGGAGGGGAACCCCAGGGGCTGCATGATCTGTCCCTCAGCATCCCACTGCTGATCCGGATGTTTCCAAGCACACTCTAGAGATGGATACCATGTGCCCTCCTCAGATGGGTCTGGAGATGGGCATGGGATCACATCATGGGCATGACATGGAGAGTAGGCTATGAGAAGCTGGTACCTGGGATGGGCCATGACAAGGGAGGACCATTTATCCTAAACTGCATATAGTTAGTGAAAGAACAGTGGGCTCAGTAAGTCATTTGCGCTTGGGCTGCATGAAGGATCAGCTCCTCTTCTCCTTTCCAACGTAAAAAGAAGAAAGTGAGTGACATACAACACTCCATTGCATGGGGGTGCCTTGGCCAAGGAGGCCAGGCCAGCTTCTCCAGGCCTGATCAGAAAGCCTTTGGAGGGAAGAGCAGGCTCCCTTGTGGCCTGTTAGGTGGTAAAATGCCTCAAAAAAGAAAGTCTGGATAACTCCACACATGAAGGTGGCAATGCCCAAAGCAGGGTCATCTCCAGGACTGCGCTCCAGAAACTACTGGGCCCAGAACTGTGTTTGTCTCCTTTGCTGGGCCACTGAAAGGGCAGCATCACTGGAAGAGAGAAGGAAACAAGTGAGAGGCAGAAACCACCCCCCGAGAGATGGTCTGCTCCTTGCAGCTACTTTGCTTCCTCCATACACGTGTAAAACATAGCAAAAATCTGAAAACAACACTGTTACAGAATCATAGAACCAGAGTCATTTTGGTTGGAAAAGACCCTCAAGATCATCGAGTCCAACCATTAACCCAACACTGGCACTGCCCCATGTCCCTGAGAACCTCATCTCCGTCTGTCCAACCCCTCCAGGGATGGTGACTCCAGCACTGCCCTGGGCAGCCTGTTCCAATGCCCCACAGCCCTTTGGGGAAGGAATTGTTCCCCAGATCCAACCTCAACCTCCCCTGGTGCAACTTGAGGCCATTTCCTCTCATCCTGTCTCTTGTTACCTGGGAGAAGAGACCAACACCCTCCTCACTCCAACCTCCTTTCAGGCAGTTCAGAAGGTCTCCCCTCAGCCTCCCATTCTCCAGGCTGAACCCCCCAAGTCCCTCAGCCGCTCCCATCACACTTGTGCTCCAGACCCTTCAGACAGATGCTCCCATCTCTCTGTATCACTGCTGCTTACGGAAGGAAGAGGAAGCCCTGTTTTTGCTCGTGGTTGTTGTTGCACACCACAGGATTGGGTCTGCAGCCTCATAACCTCTTGCTGGGTGGTGGCCTGATCCAAGGCAGGATGGGTACACAAGGACAGGATCCCAAAAGGCTTTGTGGTGCATGGTTGCCTTGGCTTTACCATCTGTTACATTAGGTTTTCCCGGCTAATGGAGGATCTTCTCCATATTCCTCAAAACAAGCGTATCTGTGTACTCACTGCCCTGTGGGAAAAGGAAAGGAGAGGAAAGGAGGAAGGAGAAGGAAGGAGAAAGGAGAAAGGAGAAAGGAGAAAGGAGAAAAGAGAAAGGAGAAAGGAGAAAGGAGAAAGTCTGCTAAGTTCCTCCTCCATCACTTTCATTGCCCTCCAGATGTCCACTGATACCTCAAAGGACAGTCCCAGGTACAGGGAGCAGAGCTGCCAGCTCAGGTGATGTGACCCTTGGCGACAGCTCTCATAGACACATGAGCATGGTAGGTTGAAAAATATGAACTTTTCAAGGAAACAGGATTGCTCTTTTGCTATACACGAGGGGTGGCTTATTTCTGTTCCTGATGGTGTGTGGTGGTTTGTCCTCTGACATTTGACCAATACGTTCCTGTCTGGTTCCTAATTCCTTGTGCTGTTGTCTTGGCCCATTTAAGTTGGTCTATGCTTCACCTGTGTTATCTAGTCCATGACCCCAGTAGTGGGAGCCCTTATCTTCAGTACCATTAGCTGACCTTCCTTCCCTGGTGCAGATACCACCCCTCCTGAGGAAGTTCTCCCCAGTTTGGTGACGTATAAGCTGTAAAGACAGAGAACAGCAAAGAGATGGGCAAAGAGCTCTTGGGCAAGGAAACAACTGGAGGTGTCTCTGACCTCTGGCAGGCTGCTGACCCTGCAGTCCAGGTGGACTGCTTATCTGCTGGATGGCCAGGTTTGGAAGACCTTCTGGGTGCCGAGGGGAAACTCTTCAGCCCTTCACTTGCATGGATGGTAAAAGGGCGATCTGGGAAATGTCTTCTGTTCTCAAGAGTAGCACAGCACGGACATGGATGCATTGTGCTTATGAGAATTTCCGAAAAAACAAGGCACCTTCTACTGCCCCAGCCCACAGGATGATATCTGTTGGCCTTATGACACCAGCTTCCTTCACAAACCTCATTTATTGGCCTAAGGATGACCACTGCCCTCATGGGAATGTTAGTGCTACAGACTGATCCATGAGGAATCTACATCTCTGTCCCATGCTCAAGTCACAGAGGGTCCTCACACATATTTCTAGATTCAGTTTTATCTCAGGATGGTCCAGCTGGTGGCTTGAGGGCTGGCAATGGCTGGTGGGATGATTCTGCCCGTCTCTGAAGGCATTTTGAAGGCTTTCACCCTGTGACTATGGTGAGTGACAGGGCTCTTGTCGGGGCTGACAGCTGGATTAGCTCAAGCCAAAATTGCTTCTGCCTCCACTCAGCAGGACCTTGGCTCATCCCAATCTATGTCAGCTCACAAAAAGCAAGGCACCCTTTTCCAGCCTGTGTGTAACCCACCGCAGTCGGTCACCCCCCCAGGGGACTCTGCTAATGAACTGTGCTTGAAGACCATCGTCTCCCAGCAGATAACAGCTCCCCAAGGAACAGGCAGCCTGGGAGTGACAATGCTGATGGTGAAACCTCCCATGAATCACAGAAGTGCAGCTGCCACCTCCCCACAGCAACTACCGGAATTAATCACATCACTGAGCAGACAAAATGTGCACATTTTTCCCCTGCCGTGTGCTCCCATGTGTTTTCTCTCCCATGTGCTCAGTGTCAGGAGATGTCTGGTGCTCAGATAGGGCTGCCCCTTGACTGTGGACCATACATTAAAAGATTGTATTGTCATCCAGCCCCATCCTTGGGGTTGTTCAGCCTGGAGAAGAGAAGGCTGTGGGGAGACCTTATTGTGGCCTTTCTGTACTTAAAAGGGATTGATAAGAAAGATGGGGACAGACTTTTTAGCAGGGCCTGTTGCAGCAGGACAAGGGGTGATGGTTTTAAACTAAAGGAGGGGAGATTCAGGCCAGACATGAGGAAGAAATTGCTTACACTGAGGTTGCCCAGACAGGTGGTGGATGTCCCATCCCTGGAGACATCCCAGGCCAGGCTGGACGGGGCTCTGAGCAACCTGAGCTGGTGCAGATGTCCCTGCTCATGGTAAGGGTGGCACTGGGGGAGCTTTGAAACTTCCTTCCAGCCCAAACTATTCTATAATTCTATGAAACACCAGCCTGGAGACTCTATAATGCACTTAATGGGCAAATCCATCACTATCTTTCTTGGGGAGATAGACCTATCCACATGCCAGCAAGGCAGACCTCAGGTTTCAGAGATGTCTTCTTTGGGCAATTACCTCCCCATGGTCCCAAGATAGCATTGACACACTTTCACCTTGAAGCAAAACCAGGGCAGCGTTGTCTTGGGTTTTCCTTGCAAGCAGCACGTTGGCGGGAAAGGTTATTTAATCTTTTTTTTTTCTTTATTTCTCATCCTAGGAACCATGTTTTATTTGAGGTGGCTTCTTCAAAGGGCTGCTGTGGGACAAGCAGAAACCCGGTACCTGGGAGGAAAGGGGCTAATGGCAAACTTGGGGTATGTTTGAACTTGCCCACCCTGGAATAAATCTAGTGGTTTCCAGAACAAATGGACAGACTCCTTGAAATCACACCTGTATCCTCAGCTCCGTGTCCTAGAGACCTCACTAAGATGTGTTGCCCTTACAAGTGCTGCCAACTCCAGACATCTATCAGAAGACTCACGAAGTCTTGCAGGTCCCTAAAGCCTTCCCATCATCCAGCTGCACGTTTGGGTTTGTCCCCACAGCTCCTGTAGCTGCACAAACCTTGATGTTTTGTGGTGCCCCACGACCACGGCATTAGGTCCTACAGGCTAGAGATGGACTGCCAGGGTTAAAGAACCATGCCTTACTTCTGCTCCCTCTGTCTTCTCCAGATGAAGACTGAGAAAGCCATGTTTTGGGTTCTGCTCTGCACAACAGGGTTGTGGGCCAAGACCTTGCCTTCCCAGGGCTTGATGAAATTGACTGCTGCAAAAACCCAGTGAGATGCAATGCATAGTTCACAACTGCAGCCGCAGTGATGATGTCCCTGTTGCTCTGTCCGTGTCTGATATGTCTGAGCTTTTTGCTGGATTCAGATCTTTCCTGCTGGCCGGACCTTCCCTCAGTCCTGGGAAGAATCAGTCTGACACCGAGGAGGGGTCATACCCCTTGGGGTCTCGCTAGCCCAGCCAACATCCTTGCAGAAGGCCTCTCCATTTGTCCATACACACATACACCCATCCATACACATATGAATGAAGAGATATGTTTTCAGAAAGAGTTTTTTAGGATCTTTCCCAAGGAATTTGGGACTGTCCCTACAGGGCCAGGAGACTCTAGGTCTGACAAAACTACTTTGCCAACACATTCCTCCAAAACCCCATTTTTCCTCTCCTTTTTTTCATAGATTTGGGGAGTGTCGAGTGGGTGAAGGATGGAGTGGGTGGGCATTCATGCCCATTCACCTCCCCTCCTTCCCTTGTCCTCCCCATCACCCTCCCCAGCCCCTTCTCCTCTTCTCAGCAATGATAAGCTCGCTGATGGAAAAAATGTTGTCACACATATCTCACTTCCAGTGTGTGGGAGTCGCTGATAGCGGCACGAAGATCTGGACAATAAAGCCTTCTGACAGCTTTCGTGTCCGTCCCAGGAGTCAGGACCTAATCCTGGAGGAAGGGCTGATTGCTCACGGGGTTTGGAAAAGGGTCCTGCAAGTGGTGGCTCTGGAGAGGATGATGGAAAGGAGAAAGGGGTCCTTCACCCTCCCTTATCTGGGGTGCAAAGCCTTTTTCTTGCCCTTTCCCCAAATTCAGCATCGCCTCTCATTCCTGGGGTGTCTCCAAACCAAGAGCCATAAGATTTTGGCTGCAGGTGGTTTTGCTGTTGTGCTGGGGATCAGCCCAGCAGCTGCTCACCGTGGTGTTTGTTTTGGAGCATCCCCACCATCCAACGCTCCCACCCCGGGGACAGTAGTGCTGTGTTACTCCAGCGCTGCTGTTCTTCCACGTGCGGCTGCCGAAAGAGCCCAGAGCACCTCGCCAGGAGAGTGAAGTCATTTATTTGTGCCTAGCAAAAAAATGTACTTTATTACACAGCCTCTGAGACATTAACGTTTTCGCTCTGACGTGGACAGCTGAGGTCAGCATGAGCCAGTCCCAGTGGCTGCATCTTCTCTTAGCCCCACGGTAGGGGTTGTCTAAACAGGACATTGATTTTTTCATGTAAAAAATGTGCCAAGGTTTTGCTGGCAGAGGTTCATTTGACCGACAGAAGTGTCTCCACAGTGGCAGGTTACCCTGGGCTCCCTTTGCCATCCGTAGGGATAAGAGAACCTGTGTAAGATATAATTTCTGGCTGCACAGGGCCTGACTCTCAAGGCAGCTGTGGAGGACAAGGAGATGGAGACCTTCACTCTGTAGATGTTCATATCGTTTACCCGATGCACAGGCTTGGTTCTGCCTGAGATGAGAAGGGCTCTTCTGAAACAGTGCTTAGGTATGAAAGAGTCCCTGAAGGTGGCCCTGGTTTTATAGCACTCCTAGCTTTTTAAGTATCTGTTTTCCCACTGTAGTTACAATAAGTGAGAATGAATTTTACAGATTTTTTTTTTCCAAGCAAAAAAAAAAAAGTTATAAATTTTCCATCTGGAAAGAGAACCACCCAGTGTTTACCCTTCTGTCCCATGCCTTGGGACCTTTAGTTCCTCTCCCCAAAGTCTCCATTTTCCTCAAGAGCACTGATTTCCAAAGTGGGGTGTGAGCAGGACAATCCGTTGGGTTGGGGGAAGAAAATATTCTTTGTACCATTCATAAATAAAATAAAATAAAATAAAATAAAATAAAATAAAATAAAATAAAATAAAACAAAAACATTACAAGACCACCACTGCAGGGAACTGTCTCTCTCCTTGGGCTGCAGCTCCCATGTCCCATAAGGCTTTTGCCTCCCAAAGGCAAAAGCATAGTTCATGTCTAGGTTTAGTCAAAAATATTTCATTCTTTTCTGATCGAACTGTGTTTCTGGGGGAGACAAGAAAAGACGGAGCAGTGTTAGGTGTTATTGCTATTTTATAGAGAATGAAGGTTTACCATTCAAACTCAGGGGAAAACTGCCAAAGAACATTTAGATCTTTTAGAATGGGGGTAGTGAGACAGTGGCCCAGTTTGCCCAGAGAGGTGGTGGATGAACCATCCCTGGAGACATCCCAGGCCAGGCTGGACGGGGCTCTGAGCAACCTGAGCTGGTGCAGATGTCCCTGCTCGTGGCAGGGGTGGCACTGGGGGAGCTTTGAATGTCCCTTCCAACCCAAACTATTCTATGGTTCTATGGTTCGATGATTCGATGATTCCATGATTCTGTGATTCTGTGATTCTATGATTCTATGAGAAGGACCTGGTGCTCCAGCTCAAAACCATTTCCATGGTAAATTTGTAGCCAGCCCTACTTGAGATCACTCCCAACCCCAAGCTTTGGGTAAGGGGCAGATGGATACACCTCCCTCCCTCTGCCCTGGCCTCGTCCTTTGATGGCCAGGGGCATTTTTTAACTCTTGTAGGCAGTTACACAGGATTTTCATAGAATCACAGAATGTCCTGAGTTGGAAGGGACTCACGAGGGTCATTGAATCCAACTCCTATCCCTGCATATGACAACCCCAAAATTCACACCACGATTTTCCAGGTTTCCTCCCTGGGATGTGAGCGGTTAAACTCTCCCAGGCTTTAGCGGGAGGAAAGCTGTGTGACAGCATTGCTGGGCACAGAGATGCTTTTGAGGGCTGATAGCCGGCTCCATCCTGCCGGCAGCAATTTCCCTTTGCGGCTCCTGCCAGCGAGCGCAGACACACAGACACACACAGACACACATCCATGTGCACGCCCAGGCGTGAACGCTGCTCACAAGGCTCACATTCAGGGGCTCCCCAACCTCCTTTTCCTTTGCAACCCCGAGATGTCACCTTGCCCCTGATAAGGTGCAGAGACGGCTGCGAAAGGAAGGCTCCCAGTTGCTCCCGGCGCCAGGCTGGGTAGAGGCAGACATGTCTAACCCTTGGGTTCTCCGGTAGCTGCCAAAAACAGATGACATCACCCCATTCCCCCCCCAGCATCCCTATCAGCCCCATGGAGAGGCGTGTGCATGGAGGAGCCAGGAGGAAGGGGGAAGGCAAGGGGGAGGAGGTCGGGAAAAAGGAGGGAAGATGAAGCCTGGAACTGCGAGTTGGTTACTTTGGCAAAAAGACAAAGTTCTGCAAAACTTCACCGTCCAGACTTCAAAAAGGTGGAAAAACTGGAGGCTCGTTTCTGGCAGGGTCTTGTTATCAAGGGAAGCCTTATCTGCTGGATGGGACTGATGGCTCGAGCGAGCCAGAGTGGCTGCTAACCTCTGGCTGAGCTTTCTGAGGCCCCCGAGGACTGGACTGTCACTCAACAGAGAGGAGAAGCATCCAGGAGAGGGACTGCGTGAAGGCACTGCTGCTGTGTTTGCATGAGAGAGAAAGGACAGAGGTATCCCCAGCCTGGGACCCCATGGGAGCCCAGTTCTTTGCTGCTTTAATTCATAGAATCATAGAATCACAAAATAGTTTGGGTTGGAATGGACCTTCAAAGCTCATCTAGTCCCACCCCTGCCATGAGCAGGGACATCTGCACCAGCTCAGGTTGCTCAGAGCCCCGTCCAGCCTGGCCTGGGATGTCTCCCAGATGGGGTATCCACCACCTCTCTGGCCAACCTGGGACAGGCTCTTACCACCCTCAGTGTAAAGCATTCCTTCCTCATGTCTGGCCTGAATCTCCCTTTAGTTTAAAACCATCACCCCTTGTCCTGTCACAACAGGCCCTGCTAAAAAGTCTGTCCCCATCTTTCTTATCGGCCGCAATAAGGTCTCCCTGGAGCTTCTCTTCTCCAGCTGAACCCCCCAGCTCTCCCAGCCTGTCCTCCCAGCAGAGCTGTTCCAGCCTCGGATCATTTCTGGGGCTCCTCTGGCCCCTCTCCAGCAGGTCCATGTGTGTCCTGTGCTGAGGACCCAGAGCTGGACCAGCCCTGCAGGGGGGTCTCACCAGAGTGGAGCAGAGGGGCAGAATCACCATCCTCAACCTGCTGCTCATGTTCCTTTTGATGCAGCCCAAGCTACAATTAACCTTCTGGGCTGCAAGCGCACATTGCTGGCTCATGTCCAATCTTTCATCCCCCAGCACCCCAAGCCCTTCTCCTGGGGCTGCTCTCCATCCCTTCATCCCCAGCCTGGATTGATACCGGGGTTTGCCCCGACCCAGGTGCAGGACCTTGCACTTGGCCTTGTTCAACCTCATGAAGTTCACACGGCCCCACCTCTCAAGCTTGTCCAGGTCCCTCTGGATGGATCCCGTCCCTCAGGTGTGACAACTGAACCACTCAGCTTGGTGTCATCTGCAAACTTGCTGAGGGAGCACTCGATCCCACTGTCTGTGTCATTGATGAAGATATTAAATAGTACTGGTCCCAGCACGGATCCATTTAATTCCTGGTGAGGAGCAGCTGCAAATGAGTTTGGCCCTGGTCCATTCCCAGTCATAAATCCACCCAAAAGATCAACATGTGCAGGAAATGAGACAGTGGTGCCCCTCACGTGATGCTGGGATATGGTCTGAAACACAAGTGTTTATTCTCTTCAGCTGCCAAAACACTCTGCATGCATGAAGCATGAGTGAAATTGTCTCCAGGCTTTTGGTCTTTGCCAGCTGTCCCTCTTCCAAACATGACCCTGGCATGGCTCAGGGAACAGCATGGGCACCAGGCAGTTTCCATGCAGGCATCAACTCCTTTTGCTTTTACCCCCAGCCTTATGAACACTTTCTCTTTTTATTTAAATCTCACACTACGCAAGCAACATTTCGTGTGAGAATAGCTCCACACAGAGTGGAGCAGATGCAGAACCCACCACACTCTCTGTGCAACCACGTTGTTAATCATTCTGCCCATGGGCGTGAGATTTCTCCATCTCACCTTGTCTTGGAGGTGGATAACCTGAGCAATTTGCCCCAGTTCACCTTGTTGTTGTCATGGAGGAGGAAAAGGCACTTCTGGAGGACAGATCATACCTCTGACTTGGATCTGTCTCCTCGAAGACGGTAGACCCTGCTGTGGTCTCTTCTATAGGAAGATGGAGCAAGAGATAGAGGTTGATAAAGGCTGTGACAGTGACAGAGACGGAGGTATGGGCTAGAAGAAAAGGTTCATAACTGCTTGAAGAAACCCAGAAGATCCCTCTCTTCCTGCCACTCTGAAAGGGCACAGGTGTCCCCTTGGTCCTGTGCCACATCTGCCAGCATTCTGCAGATGTTTCAGGTACCCCGGTGTGTCTCTAACACCGTCAAACCCAAAGCATGCGGCAGGATGGTCCATCTCAGAGGGAAACACAGCTGCGCTCTGAACCCAGAAGGACATGCAAACCCAACAGGTTTATTTGCAATGGACAAACTGAGCTGCAGGTGTAGGTGCAGAGGTGTCGGAGAACAGATCCTACGTACAGCTGTGGTTGCAAGGTCGCTGGGCTGGTCCCCTCGGGGTGCTGGGGTCCATCCCAGCGTGGCCGGTCTCATCGGCAGCAGCGCAGGCGGCCGTTGCTGCAGCTCCCTTCCCATCGCTCCGTGTGGAAGCAAAGCCTCCGGCAGTGGCCGTGGTTGCTTCTGCACTGCTGGCTGTCCGAAAGGCCTCTTGCTGCTGGGGAAAAAGGGGTGGGAGATCTTCTCAGGGGACTTGGGAACCCACCTGGAGCCCTGCTGGTGCCACTGGCTGAGCAATGAGCTTGCTGTTGGCAACGGGGAAATTCATCTGGCTTTGTGGTGAAGGTCGGATGCTCTTGGGAAGAGCATCTCCCTCCAGCAAGCACTGGGAGTCTCTTAACCAGCCTAGATGAGACAGCCAGTTTTGGGTTGGCTAAGTTAGGTTAGATGAGTTGGGTGAAGTGGATGCCTTGGGCAACATCCAAAGTCAGAGAAGCATCTTTTTGGAACAGATGTTTTATCTATTGGTTATTTGGTTTTGTTTTAATTTTTTTTTGGTAATTGTTGGCTTCTTGGGTATATTTTTTTCGATTGCTTGTTTTAAATAATCCTGTTTTGATAAAAAGGGTATGTGCTGCTTCTCTTTACACACAGCAGGAACACCACGTTTGGGGTTCCTGGAGGGATGCACTGATGGGTATCCACCATCAGTGGAGAGGGCAAGCCCTTCTCTCTCCTCCCTTTATCTCTATGACTTAAATCAACTAAATGAGAGCATAAACAGGCTAAGCAAGTAAATCTCCTCTTCTTGGTTGTCAGGTTTGTTTTCTGTGGAAGTTATACCACCATAGGCCTAGTAACACCATAGTGACATTACAGCTGAACGAAACCTGAATTCCTAATATCTATCTATCTATCTATCTATCTATCTATCTATCTGTCTGTCTGTCTGTCTGTCTATCTATCTATCTATCTCTCTATAAAAGCAACCAGTGAAAAAACCCAACCAAGGAAGATTTTTCTATTAAAACAGAATCCCAGAAGAAAACAGACAGACAAAAAACCATTATCTAACAGTCTTCCCCCCCACCTTTTCCCCTGGAAGATTTCATGGGTTTCTCCTTATTTTGTGGAGGACGAGGCTTGTATCCTGACCAGGAGCAAAACTCAGGCTCCTGTCTCTTTTCTGGGTGGGTTTTGAGGGGATGGAGAGGAAGGGATGTACAATCTATGAACCTGAGACACCTGCATGCGAGAACTTCATGGAGACCTTTTCAGAAGGCATTTGTTCCTTAGAAGCAAGAGTCAGGTCAGCTTTGACTTGCCTTGGTTTGACTTGAGGGCCCTGTCTTGTCCTTTTCTACCTTGGAGTAGGAACTCAACTTTTCTCTCTCCATAGCCCTGCAGAAACCCCTGTTAGTATTTTGTCCTTACCGGGAACGACCTGGAGCAGGAGAATGACAATGACTTCAAAGAGCAGCTGGAGGATCCTCATGGCTGAACGTGGGTGGAAGTTCCACCACGAGGAGGAGCGAAGGGCCGTAAAGACATGGAGAAGGGAGAAATCCTGGATTTATAGTGCTAGGGGGTTGTGTAATGCTCCTGGAGTGCAGGGAACTTTGTCAATCTCGGAAGAATTTCAACATGACAGCAAACAGTTGCATTGGGACGTGCTCACTCTTTGATACACCATGCTACAGCCAAGGAAAAAAAAAAAAAGGAAAAAAAGAAAAAATAATTTAAAAAAGAAATAAAAAAGCAGGGTTTTGTCAACAAATTGCACTGAGCACTGGGGAGTCTGCCACTGGTTGCTGTTGGATACAGGATGTTGGGGCTGACCCAGCCTGGCTCTTTTTGTGTTTGTGTGCTTAAACATGTGATGTTAAAATCCTGTCCAAGTTTTTGGAGGGATCAACATTTTTTTTTTTCTTTTAAATTTTGTTTCCACCTCCCGGTCTCTGTGTTTAGCACTGACACAGTCAAGCGTGAAAAAATCCAGAGTCTCCTCCTCAGCGCTCCCCAACACACAAAATTGGCTTCAAAAGCATGGGATCCTTAAAAATCAAAAGTCTGCTTGTATTTCCCAGCTTCTAGGCTGCAAAGTGATTGTTTGCCAAGGTTTTGTTTACAACTGTAAAGAAAAATGGCTATTTAGCATCTTATTCATTTATGCATTTATTAAATGGGAAGCTGGGACTGGTCCCTGTAATTATCAGGACCAGGAGCGTTAGGAAAAATTGTGTATTACAGCTTTCCCAAGAATGTTGGCAGGCTCTCCGGTTTGTACTAGTTCTCCAGGTCCATTCCAGGAAATCAGTAGAGGTGGCACCTGAGTTTCAACTCTGGAAAACAACACAAAGCAAATAACGAGCAGAAATCTCCCCCAGCCAATAACAAATAGAAGAGGGAATAAAAACACTACGAAGGTTTCTTTTTACATTACCAAGTCTTCTATTTTCTCTTAATAAATCACTTCGATGGCTTTTTATTGCAGACTGGGCACCAGCCAGTGCTGGAAAATGTAAAACCAATGGCCTTCAGGCTGCTTGAAGAGAACAAGGATCATCTTCATCAAACAGTGCAGGTATGGGGCCCTTCACCAGTTGGACTTTGGATCACGGGACACTGAGCGTTTGAACAGGGTGTCATGCAAATTTGCCACACACGACCTGGGGAAAGAGAATGTATCTGCAACCCTATCTGCAGGAGGGGTGGTTGCAAGGAGGGCAACAAACCTGGTGAGGGCTCTGGAGCACAAGTGTGATGGGAGCGGCTGAGGGAGCTGGGGGTTCAGCTGGAGAACAGGAGCTGAGGGGAGACCTTCTGATCTCTGACCTGCCTGAAAGGAGCTTGGAGCCAGGGGGGGTCGGGCTTTGCTACCAAGGAACCAGCGACAAGAGCAAATGGCCTCAAGTTGTGCCAAGGGAGGTTTAGGTTGGATATTAGGAAAAATTTCTTCCCATAAAGGGTTGTGAAGCACTGGAAGAGGCTGCCCAGGGCAGTGGTGGAGTCACCATCCCTGGAGGTGTTTAAAAGATGCATAAATGAGGTTGTTAGGGACACGGTTTAGAGACAGCATTGGGTTAATGGTTGGACTCCTTGACCTTGAGGGTCTCTTCCAAACAAAATGATTCTGTGATTCTAAAGATGTGTAGAGCCTCTCTACAAGTGTTGATGCTTTGCTGACACTGCTTTGTGCAGTGGGTGGAAGACCATAACCCACTACGTACCTCTGAGGATCGGCATTTCCAGTGTGAGAGATGAGGCAATGGGCCTGGGACAGAGTTTATTTAGCAGAAACGAGATTGCAGCTCTTGAGCTAGGACCCAAGCAGGGAGGAGCATGTGGATGCTCATATGAGTGTCCTTCTCTGAGTATGTGACTGATGTGTCAGAACATGTGTGTGCAGGCGGTTTGATGCACTCTAGAGAGAAGGTTTAGTGCAGAGCCAAAGTACCACCTGGCCATGGAGTTCCCAATGAGAGACGGCAAAATGCCATGTTTTATCTCCAGCTCAGCTGCTCTCCCTTGGTAGGAACAGCATCATCTCAGACGATGTGTCTGGAGCTGCAGGCTCCACAGGGGCAGGCACAAAGGTGGCCAGGACGTGTCTTCCACACCACCACAAATCCCTGCTCTGCAGCTGCGGTGCATGGGTTGAGTTGCAGAACGCGCCTTGGGAAAGAGATCCAAAACCAGACAATACCAACATAAACCAGATTTCCCCAAGAAATTAGGGGCAGGAAGGCTTTGTCCTCTGGGTGATTGCTTGGACAACATCTGGGCTTGCTCTGTCCCTACGCTGTTTTGGCCTCAGCCTCTGGTGAGCCTACTGGGGCTGGTCCATCAGCCTCCTGTCCTTCCCTGCTCCCCAACCTGCCACCAGATGTATTTTTTCAGAGCCCATTGTGCACAAAGGCTGATCCGTGCTCAGCAACATGCCGCACTGAAATTAGGTCCCGAGTGCCTCAGAGGTTTTGAGGCTGGGGAGGAGTCAAGTCGACTCACATCCACCCCATGGCCCCAAAAGGGAGAGGTGTCTCCACTGACTCCATTTGCTTTTGATCCATGATCCACAGCCCAATTTTTAAACTACAGCCTGGGATAAATTTATGCCAACAGGAGCAAATCCTATGGCGATTGAACCCTTGCCAGCTTGTGATGCCACCTCTGCCTCCCAGTCCCACTGGTGACTTTTTACCAACACCAAATCCATGCAAGTGCAGATACAGCCCTGCAGTTCTGCCTGGGAAGAAGTGACCATTGGCTGACCTCTAAGCTGAGCTCTGGTTTAGAAGCCCTCCATGGCCATGGTTAGACTTTCATTAGACTTCAATACAACCATCAGCACTCAGCCCATAGGACCATTCACCTCCTGCACATAACAGCGGCCATATGGGGAGGTCTGAATTAGAGTAAGCACAGCATGTCTGTGGTATTTATCTCAACTTTTCTTCCACTTTCAGGCTATTTTGTGGTCTGGGGAGAGAAGTTTTACATGGCAACATCCTTCAAAAATGACTTCCATAGGTCTGCAGCTGGTTATATCAAGGAACATTTTTGTTTGTTTCTCTTAAATGTGGCTCCCACCAGTTTCTCAATAGTTCTTGTGCATGACTAGAGTGTGAACAGTCAGACCTCATTCACCCTCAGCACATTTCAGCAGACTTTCTTGATCCATCTCAAATGCATCTGGGTACCTGGTGTGGGAACCACATCACATTACATTGGCAGATAGACTTCATGATGCGCTTGTCCTGCACCATGCTCTGCTCCACCTGCGAAACTCGCTACACTCCTGGTCTCACAGCCTGAGGCAGGTTATTTCCTCTCTGAGTAGAAAAAATATTTCATTTTATATGGTCTGAATCTGTAAATCCCTAATTTCTCCCTATGTTTTTTTTTTTCAAAATGCTGTTCTTTTCCTCATGGCAAACAGACACAGCACACCTTGTGTCTGCTCATCTAAGCTCTCCCTGCCAACTTCATGGCCACATCCAGATGTCCATGACACGCACCCACCTTCAAAGTGTGCTGAGGAATAGTTTGGGAAAGTGTTAGTTTGCTGGTACCGTGGGTGGGTATCTGCTAGTATCTGAGAGCCATGCAATTTGATTTACTCCTGTAGATACAGGATCTGAATCCAGACACATTTTAGCTTCCTAGCACGCCCCAGAGCTGGGCTGTGGTGGGGTGATGGTGTCTTTCACTCCACAGGAGGTGGAGGAGCAGCCATGTGAGTGGGATGGATACAACCCCCCTTCTCCTGCACAGGGGTGAAGGGAGAGCCTGGCATGCAAGTGTTTGAATTGATTTGCATGGGATTGATGGGGATACAAGGGGCAACCTGGATCTAAGGGGCTCAGCCAAGGCTATGAAATCTCAGCTTCCCCAAGCAGGAGCCCATCTGACCACCATTCTGCTCCTGATTAGGCAGCTCCCTTTACAATGGTGTTTTTAGGGCAGAAGCGGAGGATTTGGTCTCCATCTGTCTCTCTCTGCCAAACAAACACTGGCCTGTTGCCTGGGAACAGTAAATAAATTCCAGTGAGGGGGATGTTCATGTCATGCTTTGATGAACTAACGTCTCCAGTTATTCATGAGGCTTGTGCTGGTCGACAGAGGCATGAGGCTAGGGCTCTACTCTGGCTTTCCGTATGGCTGCAAAAACACAAAGCGTACCACCAAAGACACAAAATACCATGGAATCATGCAATCGTAGAATGGTTTGGTTGGAAGGGACCTTAAAGATCATCTAGTTCCAACCCCCTGCCATGGGGTTCTTACCTCCCAAGATGTCTGGAAAGTTTCTGTGTCTCCCTTAGGAGCTGTTATAGGTCTGCTGGGGTAGTACCGAAGAACCGATTTTTTTTGTAGCCATCACAGCTCTGTCTGTTACAGGTAGCTGGGCTTAATTTCTCAACCAAGCCTTTACCATAAAAATTCTCCTCCTCATTTGGCTTTTTCCTGTGCAGGCACAACCTTAATATCTTTTCAGAGTGGACAACTAATCTGATTTAAATTTTCACCAGCCTGCACCTCTTAAGAGATGGTAGACTTCACCTTCTCATTTCTTCTGCTATTCTGGCTTCCCTCTTAGCTTGCCTGACTGTTCCCCTCTACTTGTATACACAATACTTCAGGTAAAAGGTTGGATTCAGTTGAACTCCACTGACCACATGCCAGTCTACACACTTGGAAAAGGTCCTAGTTGGGCAGGACTGTTGGTCATGGGTGGAGAGCCTCTGGGAGATCACACTGGGGATTACTTTTACTGAGTGCCTCAAAAAAGGGATATTTTTTTGTCTTTTGGATATAAAGGGTTGGAAAGCGGTGTTTGAGAGCCGGTAGGGCTGTGGTCTCATGGTGAATGAAAACATGCAGGTGAACGGCCCTGGGCTGAATGGATGAACATGGTCACTGAGCCAGGGGAGTTGAGTGCTTCCTCCTCCCTGGGGTTACGGGATACACCAGCCTGGGGGTGATTAATCTGAACAGCATTCCCTATCATACACTTACACCAAAGCGTACCACCAAGGCCAGGCTGGACGGGGCTCTGAGCAACCTGATCTGGGTGAAGATGTCCCTGCTCATGGCAGGGGTGGGACTGGATGAGCTTTGAAGATCCCTTCCTACCCAAACCATCCTATGATTCTATGTTTCTGTGATAGTGCTGTTTAAACAGCTCCTCATGAGCTGTGCTGCTGGCTGGGTGCTGTGGCCCAGGTGAGTTAATGGGTCAAGAAATCACGTCAAAAAACAGTTGTGTAGGGTTGATGGACTGCAAGGTGCCATTCTCCACCCTCTACCATGTCCTCGGTGCTTTCTCCCTCCTTCCTGCATGTCAGACCAGGTAAATGGAAGGGAAGTCAGTTCATCTTATTCATCAGGCAGAAAGGATGATGGTTTTTTGTTGAGGTTTTTGTTGTTGTTAGTAGTTTGTGTTTTGGGGATTTTTTTTTAGAGTTATTTCCAGCCAGATCAGTGATCATGGGAACACACAGCCAGGGGAGAGTGGGACCCTCTGATTTAACGGCAGCTTGCATCTGCATTATTACCGGAGGGACAATGTTGCCTATAAACTGGCTGAGTGTTTCCACCTCCCCTGATTGAAATTTGGCTGGACAACAGCTCCAAAATGTATAGACCCAGGAGCTGACAGGGAAATTTACAACTTGAGCTGGATGAGCCCATATGTTTCACTTTCTTAGGAAACCAGGCTATGAATATGGTGGCTGAGCATCCCCTAGATAAGAGGCGTGAATCACAAACTTTGTGGACAAATGTGAGAAATAAACTGTTTGATTTGGAAAGGCACCTTGATTTACAAGCCTGCCCGTGCTGTACTCATATATCAGTGTGTCTTGGAGAGACGGGATGGAGCTGGGGAGGAATTTGGCTCCGGATTCAGCCCCATCTCTGTTTTCAGTGGCCGTTCCCAAGCCAACAGCCGGCTTTGGTTAATTTGACTTTCTTGATGGTTCATCCAACCGCAGGGGATCTCCAAGGATGGACCGGCATCTCCCTGCGTGTGTTGGTGTCCCAGGCTGTTATGATGACCCCAGGAGAAGTGCTGGGCTGCTCACAGGAGAATGGAATTGCTGGGGTGAGTTAATTGTTGGATCTCTGGCAATGGGTCCTGACCCTGGTGAGGTCAATGGGAATTTTCCTGTTTGATTCATCACAGCAAGGATTTCATCTCCCAGGGAGGACTTTTCCCTGGCTCTGACCAATGCCTCAGCTACTTGGCATAGCTCTCTCATTACATCATTGTTTGCTTGCTTTCACAGAAATGATTGACCCAGAGAGAAATATTTTACCTGGAAAGGGAGAATAAGAACTAACTGACAAAGGCAGGGGTGGTGTCAAAATTTCATACTGAAAAAAACACAGAAGGGCTGAGGGTGGGCATGGACAGCTAATGGATTTAGGCTGAAGCTGCTCACAGGCAGAGAGCTGTGAGGTGCAAACATGCTACTTGATTTGGGATTATTACTGGGTGATTACAGAAAAAAAGGAGGAGCGCCAGAAATGTAGCCCGTGGATGAGGAGAGCAGCCTGTCGGGGCAATGGTACACACATCCCTTCTGCCCTGTGTTTAAAACAAACAAGCCTGGGCTCTTCCTTGGTCTTACTGCATTGTGGAAGAGGGGTGAACCTGGGACAGCCCTGCTTTTGCATTTTCTGGTCTTGTTGGTGGCTGATGGAGAAGAGAAGGCTTCAGGGAGACCTTATGCAGCCTTTCCGTACTTAAAAGAGGCCTGCAAGAAAGATGGGGACAGACGTTTTAGCAGGGCCTGTTGCAGTAGGACAAGGGGTGATGGTTTTAAACTAAAGGAGGGAGATTCAGGCTGGACATGAGGAAGAAAATGTTGCCCCTGAGGGTGGTGAGAGCCTGTCCCAGGTTGGCCAGAGAGGTGGTGGATGAGCCATCCCTGGAGACATCCCAGGCCAGGCTGGACGGGGCTCTGAGCAACCTGAGCTGGTGCAGATGTCCCTGCTCATGGCAGGGGGGGCACTGGGGGAGCTTTGAAGGTCCCTTCCAACCCAAACCATTCTGTGATTCTACGATTTTATGCTGTACAGCACATCCCTGCTAAGAACCCCACGGCCAAAGGGGTCTGTATTCTTGCAGGGATTCCCTGCTCCCTTTCTGTGCCTTGTTTCTCTGGCCAGCCCCTCCCAGTGCCTGTAAGAAACTGGAAATGAAGAATAGCATGGAGCTTGCCTGAGAAACACAGACTTTTATGTCAAACCGGGTAGCTTTTGCACCAAAAGTGATGGGAAAAAAGGCAGTTTTCCCTGAGAAGGGGAAGGAACAGAGCAACCTGCTCTGCTGGGAAGGTGTGGGCTGCTCTATTCACTCCTGGGGAGTGGGAGAATGTGCATCCCACCACTGGCAGCTTGGCTGGGTGTCAGCAGGAGTCACAGACGGGCACTGGCTGATCTGTTAAACTTCAGCTTTATTGCTTTCAGGTAAGGAGAACGTCAATTTCTCACCTGTGCATGATAGGTAACAACCAGATGCCAGAAGGGGCAAAATATAGTCTGGGTGGCCTCAGTCTTCTTGTCACAGCGTTTCCTGGAAAGTCACAGGGAAAGCAAAAAGTAATGTGTTCAGAAGTTCATGGGTGAATCCATAGCTGTATTCTCCCAAAAGTTACAGAGAGGCGCAGGATTTCCTTCCCAACAGCAGGTTGTTCCTTGTTAGTGGAACCTGCAGCTGCATTTTGCTCCTTCAGAATCTTCAGCTCTTTGTGGTAGTGGGTAATAAACATCTACAACAGAGAATGATAGGTTCAAAGCAGTAACTAGCCAGGTATTCACCAGAAACACAGTTTCCGACTCGGCACAAGCCCCCTGCGTGGTTACAGCTCTCTGGTCCATGAGCATCTCCTGTTCAAAGAAGAAGAAAATTGGTGGGTAAAATGCATGGGGTTTCTTCTGGTACCGGTCACCCAACCCAGCACTGCAAGCGTGCACAGAGCCTGAGCACGCACGGCTGCAAAAAACACACCCGGGATCTCTGTCCCAAAGGAGAACTTCAGACACCTGTGTTATAAAACCCAAGGTCCAGAGCCAACCTCACTCAAGGAACATTTTATCACGCGGTTGTTTTTTCAGGACGTTGGCAAAGACATTGGGAGGTCAGAGCAGTTGTCCTCACCCTACCAAGGAGGCAACTGCAGCCTGAGAAAAGCCAGAAACATTTTCCCAGAGCACAGGACATCTCCTCTAGGGCTTCTCCAACCCATCTGCTGCTAGAAAGGCAGCGAGGTGCCTCATTTTCACAGCATCTTCCCTGCTTATATTTCTGTTACCCCAAGGGATTTAATCATGCATTTTTCCAAAGTGTCTGACCCACTGTCTCATCCAGAAACCTGAGGACACCTTTCCCCCTCACTACCTATAGTATTTTGATTGATTACGCAGTGAGGAAAGATTATTCCTTTTCCCAGATACCTCTGTTTACCCCTCTTGGCCTTCCTGATCTTACCGTGACCAATCAAGGAGACGAAGATGAAAATGAACCAAAGAATCTCCATTGCTTTGGTTCTGCTGGAAAACCGTAGGGCTGAGCGTGAGATTTTGCAGAAGCCTCTGCGTGCTGCTGGCATGCTGGATGGCATCTGGAGAGAGGGAGGGAGCAGGCAGGAGTTAATTATATTCCCGTCTCGGGAGTAACACTTGCTGCTGAGAAACCCTCCGTGTCGTTCCGACCCAGTGCTGTGGCTCCAAACAATGTTGGCTTGCTTCACGTTTGCTGGTTATTGGCTTCCCCCATTCCTCTCCCAAGAAGATGGCATTTTGTACTGGTAGAGTGCCAGCTGCAATGGAAAAAGAGGCTCAAGAGGATCCTCTGCTCTTCACCTGCAGCCAGCAAAGTCCACGGGATACTGATGGGTGGGAGGGTGCCAACCTGCAAGGAAAGAAACCTGAGGAGCTGCAAGGAGGAGAACCACACAGGCAAGGAGTGACTCGTTTTTCATCTGAGCTCATGTGAATATTTTCTCCAGCTGAAACCTGGGTGTGATTTTTTTCCTGCCAAAATGGCTATTCTGGCTTTGGCTTCTGAGGAATTTGGGAGGCTTCATTCCTGAGTGTGATGAGCGCAGAGCACTGGTGGAGGAGGTAGCTCAGCAATGCACCTCTTAGTGGTAATTATGTGATAGACGTGCGGCTCTTGCTGTAAAATCAGTTTGCGATATTCCAGCCGCCCTTGCCTGGTTGCTGCTCCTTGCCTGGTCTTGCTGTTTGCTGGCCCTTCAGCTGTGTTAATATAACAGTGTGTGTGAATTCATCCTAAAGTGGATGGTTGAAGGATCGAGGTTAAAAATTCCATTGCCTCTCAAAAAACATAGTTCAGATAATAGAGTCAAAGTTTGCTGTCCTGGATCAGCAGGCATGAAAAGCTTGATTTATGTCCCTTGAGATACCTAGGTATGCAGGATTTCTGTTTGAGTGACAGTGACAGACAAGAAGCTCTGGAAGCCCAGCCTGATACCCTCGGTCATCTCAAGTGACACCAATGTCCACCTGTGGGCACCTGAGTCTGGCCCTGAAGTCGAGAAGGATAAAAAGATTTTGTCTGTCTCTAGGCTCAGATGGGATAAAGCATACTGTTTGAAGGCAACCAGTCCTCATCTAAGGTAGTGATGGCAAACCCTTCATTTTGCTTGTCCACTTAATGTTCTGATTACTCCATGGTCACCTGCTGGACCAGAAATAGGTCCAACCACCCTCTTGGAGCAAGAACTAGTCCCTTAGGAGTGGGATTGTTCCCTTAGGTCTAGAGCAAGAGTGTCAAACTCATTTTCACCGGGGGCCACATCAGCCTCGCAGTTGCCTTCAAAGGGACAAATGTAATTTTAGGACTGTATACATGTAACAACTCCTGTATATAAAAGTCCTAAAATATCATTCAGCCCTCTGAAGGCAACTGTGAGGCTGATGTGGCCCCCTGGTGAAAATGAGTTTGACACCCCTGGTCTAGAGCAAGGACCTGTTTTGGGACCACCTGTTTGCACATCGTGGTGTTTGGACTTGCCCCTCTGGGTGGTGGGCAAACCTGCAAGGCAGGTCTGACAAAAGAGCTGCAGCTACAAACCGTTTTGTGCTAGAGAGATATTGATCTCAGAGGAGCAGCAAAGTCAGCAGACTCTGATAACAATTTCCAGGAGTGCCTGCTTAGGTTTTGCAAAGGACTGAATTTTTCTACCTCCTCTCCCCTGGCCATTTTTTGATGTGTTGTTTTTTCAGTGCATTTCCACTCCAACAAAGGGGTGTGGACTTGATTTTCCCCAAGCAACACTGGTCTCTTCTCCTCATTTTCTTCATGCCTTATAACTGATGACAAAGCTTGGCTGGTCCCACTCATTGCTGTGTGAGGGTGAGATGTATCCTCTCTTGAAAGACTTGTAGAACTTCTTGCTCCTCCTTGCTGTCTGTGAGACTGGAAGGTGTGTGGTAGACCAGGATCCTTCTCATGCTGTCCCAGATGCTGGACCACTCAGTAAGGATGCAGGGAAGTGAAACAACTCCTGAGTTGGAAGAGAAACTTTCTTGCCTCTGGCCCATGACAGTGTGTATCAGGTGAACCTTGCAAAGAGACTTTGGAGAGTCTTCTGTGATCTAGGGTGGCAAAAGAGGATACACATGTAGACGTATTTTGTAGCTGAATGTTTTGCACCTCTCATGACAAGAAAGCTCTTGAGGTGCTGGAGCGAGTTGAGAGAAGGAACGGAGCTGGGGAAGGGGCTGGAGCACAAGGGTGATGGGAGCGGCTGAGGGAGCTGGGGGTTCAGCTGGAGAACAGGAGCTGAGGGGAGACCTTCTGATCTCTGAGCTGCCTGAAAGGAGCTTGGAGCAAGGAGGGTGTTGGTCTCTTCTCCCAGGTAACAAGAGACAGGATGAGAGGAAATGGCCTCAAGTTGCACCAGGGGAGGTTGAGGTTGGATCTGGGGAACAATTTATTTCCAGAAAGGGCTGTCAGGCATTGGAACAGGCTGCCCAGGGCAGTGGCGGAGTCACCATCCCTGGAGGAGTTTAACAGACACATAGATGAGGTTCTCAGGGACATGGGTTAGTGGTAGACTTGGCAGTGTGAGGTTAACATTGGACTCAAGGACCTTATAGGTCTTTCCCAGCCCAAACCACTCAATTATTCTAGCACTCTAGGATAAGAGCTTGCATGGAAGGGGCAGGACACGTTGCAGTTTTGCCAAAAATGAACCCCTCACCTCTTTTCTTTTTGCCCCTGTGAGATAATTATTGGCTTTTTAAGACAGCACTTCCCAAGAGGGATTTGTCCCACGGATAGCACACACATACCTGTGGTTTGTTATAATCTGTTAAAAATATGGTTTGAGGTGACTTCTACAGCCCATCCCCCTGCCTAAAGTGTGGCCACTGTGGCTCCTGCCCATAAGGTGTGATTCTGTGTGTGACTTTCCACACACAGGCACACAGTTGGTTCACTCCAGAGTGGAAATGGGGTATAATTGGTTCTGTGTGCAGTACAGACAATCCAGTGCCCAATATCTCCATGCAAAGCAAGGGGTGGACCAATGTATTAGTACAGATGCACCTTTGTGTTAATTCCATGGATTACTGAGGCTAAATTTCGTAGCTGGACCGGGGAGAAACATTTGTTTATGAAAACAGGGGCAGCAAAGGCAAGATACTCAGTGCCAGGGTTTTGAGGGCAATGTCTTTATTTATGTGGATAAGCAAGATCCTTTCCACCTCTTTGGCAGAGTTGAGGTATACACGTCAATGAGCCCTTCCTCCTGCCTTCAGATAGCCCTGGTCCACGGAGAGCAGCCAGTGATGACTATGTGTGTCTTAGGAAGGCCGGAGGAACATGGTGTTGGCTTTAAAACCACCTCATGACATAGCAGTCACTGGATGCACACCATCTGCAAATCTGAGCACAGCCCTTTTCATTTGGCATTGACCCAGCATCTTCTGAGAAATGAAAAATGTTTGGCTGGACAGCTGCAGCTGCTGGGACCTTGTCCTCCATGAGTCCACGTAGCTGCTGAGCCATGGGGCTCTGTCACACCCCCAAGTCACTCCATGTTTTTGGTTTGCAATGTGCCTTTGCGGGTGGGTGAATCACTTTCATGACGGGGTTTTCATCCATGGTTATGGTGACTTTGGTGAGTCTCATGATGGGTTTCTTTGTGAATTGTGCAGACCACGTATTTTTTGGCACCTCTCTTATGAGGAAAGGCTGAGAGAGTTGGGTTTGTTCAGCCTGGAGCACAGAAGGCTCTGGGGAGACCTTATTGTGGCCATTCTGTACTTAAAAGGGGCTGATAAGGAAGATGGGGACAGACTTTTTAGCAGGGCCTCTTGCCACAGGACAAGAGGTGATGGTTTTAAACTAAAGGAAGGGAGATTCAGGCCAGACATGAGGAAGGAATGCTTTACACTGAGGGTGGTGAGAGCCTGTCCCAGGTTGGCCAGAGAGGTGGTGGATGAACCATCCCTGGAGACATCCCAGGCCAGGCTGGACGGGGCTCTGAGCAACCTGAGCTGGGTGAAGATGATTATATGATTCTATGTACTCTTTCCTGTGTGCTTTATCTGCACACAGGCCCTGATTTGGGGCTAGTATCAGGCTCTTTATACTTTGCTGATTTACATGTGATGGCACCTCAGTGAAATCTTCACTGCAAGCCATTAACTTGCTAGTTACAGTGCCTCTTCCTCCTGTACTGAAGCTGAGCGCTGCCCTCCTTCATGATTCAAGGAAGCTGAGATTTTGAATCAATTAGTGAACAAACTGCCACCACCCAACAAAGATCAGCTTAAAATAATGGAAAAAAAAAAAGACAAGACAAGGAAGAAGAAACTAAGACTCAATGGTGAGACTCCATACGTAAGACACAGGAAGATTTAAGCCCTAAATGTTTTTAAACAAATGGTTTTGGATAGTTTTGCCCAGCTGCTCAGAAAGACTTCCCATAGATGGTACCTGTGCAATTCATTGGTAAGAACAGGGAGAAGGGGAGGAGGACTTGACTGGCGTCCTGCTTTGGAGAATGGGAGTTGAGTAGTGTAGGTATGACCTGACCACACCAAATGAACAGTCCTTATTTCCATCACTTTAATAGAACGAAAAGACATTGTCTTTCCTTCTGTTGGGAAGGAAATGAAGGAAGGAATAATGAAAGACAAAAGGGAGGGAGGTGAAGTTTGGATTACAAGGGGATGTGGTTTCCAAGGATGTTATGGTGAAGTTTCTGTGGATTTCAGTGTGTAGGTGTACTAGAGAGACATTCTGCCTTTTTCCATACATATACAAGTGTTATACCTGATTATTTAGTATTTATTACCTTCGTTATATAAAGAAACGTGTCTTCTCTAGTTAATTATACACTTCTCATGTTGAGAAAAACAGATGTCTTCTCTACAACACTAGGAAGAGAACTTGTTTGTTTGCTTGTCCATGCATTTCTGCGTTTTTCTGCAATTCTGTGAGGCCATTATTACAATTCTGTGCAGCACTTCCATTCTCTGTGAGGGCAAAGTCCCACTTGTTCTTGCAGACATTTGATTTCTGGAGGTACACAATGACCACCCTCATCTTGACAAGTATGGAAGTTTGATGTCGTGTCTGGAACAAAATGGATTTTAAGTCAAAACAGAAAATATTACATCACCATCTGAACAGACTCATGCATGGAAGTGTCACGCAGTTCTGGTTACTGTGTCTCCAAAAGCAAAGACACAAAGAAGGACTATGGGGGTCATCAGAGCACTTCTGTAAAAAGAGGAATTTGTGACCCACAAACTTGGAAAAGAAACAATTAAAGGAGGGATATTGTAAAGGTATGAAGAAGGTGAATGCAGAATGACTGCTTTTCATTTGCTGTACGGAAATAGGTGGTGCTGGATAAAACTATGAGGGAAGAGGTTTCAAAACAAACAGAAGTAGTTCTTAATGTAAAGAGGAAAAATCCAGTAAGGACTTTTAAACACAAAGATGCTTAAATCTTAAAGTCCTGAGCTGCAAATTCATGACAGCCAGCAGAATTTATAAGGAAGTGGAATTATATGGTTGTGGCATTCACTAGGTAATTTGACTCACACACAGTAACTGTATAGAAACTTCCACTTCTGGCCACAGACAGATACGTGATGCTGGATCAGATTAGCACAGTTAGCTATAAATCATGTATTGACCTAATGATACACGTTGGCTATTGAGGTGCTCCAAAAATAAGCAAGTCCAGGAAGGATTAGACAAATTTACAGGGAAGAGGTCAGCTGGCCCCTGTTAAACACAGCAGTATGGGTGCAGTCAGCAGTTTCCCAAAAGGTGATTGTAGGGAGATATATCAAGGAAGAAGGACTCTGTGGGCCACAATTTTTGTTTTCTTTCCCTAGATATCTGTTCTTTCAGAGACAGGACATTGGGCTACGTGGTATTTGGCCAGCCCAAAATAGTGATGTTGTTCCTGTGCTCCACAGAATCATAGAACAGTTTGGGTAGGAAGGGACCTTCAAAGCTCATCCAGTGCCCCCCCTGCCAGGAGCAGGGACATCTGCACCAGCTCAGGTTGCTCAGAGCCCCGTCCAGCCTGGCCTGGGATGTCTCCAGGGATGGTTCATCCACCACCTCTCTGGCCAACCTGGGACAGGCTCTCACCACCCTCACTGTAAAAAATTTTTTCCTCATGTCTGGCCTGAATCTCCCCTCCTTTAGTTTAAAACCATCACCCCTTGTCCTATCACAACAGGCCTTGGTAAATAGTCTGTCCCCATCTTTCTCATCAGCCCCTTTTAAGTACTGAAAGGCCACAATAAGGTCTCCATGCTGCCATTAAAGGAAGAACAGTCAGGTCTATCTTTGTAGATGGGAGAAGGTGACTCAGGCCATTTGGAGACACATCAAGAGTGTTTTGCTGGCTTTAGTAACCTCCTCTCCAAACGTTGCCTGCCTGGGCAGGGTTTCCACACATACCTATGCAGCAGGTTTTCTGACGCCAAGAGCAAGTTCCAAACGCAGCAAATGGCTCCGGGCAGGATTTGGATCGGAAGCAGAAACCGTGGTATCCAAGACAATGTAAGGTGTCTTTGGGCAAGCCGAGACCTACAGGAAGAATGGGATTCCCAGCTACGCTGCAGGATCAGTCCATTTCTCATAGTCTTCCTCCTGCCGAAACCCCATGGATCCCAATTAAAGGTCTGATACAAATGCCCCCAAACCCCAACTTTTCCAAAAGTTTTGAGAAGCCGCGTGAGACCTCACAGGACTCCAGGTGAGGCCTTTGTACAACTAGAGAAAAAAGTAGCTGTTGACAACAATTTTCTGAACATATCCTGGGCATGCCTGTTGTTGTGGGTAGGGACAGATCAGACACCGGATGCTTCCAAGTTCTAGGGCTGCTTCAGTCTAGTCATGTAAGGAACAACACAATGTCCGTATGCTCTGAGATGTCCCTATGACTTCAAAAAAATCAAAAGCTGGGATCTGGCCCAGTTAACAGGGACAAGAGGTTTGCCCAGCTCCTTCCTTCTCTGAAAGCCTTACTCCAAGACAGGGAATTTCAATAAGCATGAAGAAAAGCAAAGCTAAAAGCATAAGCACTGACTGTGTCAGTGCAGCAGAAGGGATGAGGAAGAGCAACCAGCATATCCAGAGAACTAAAGTAAACTTCACTGATGTAGTTCAACTTGAGTAATACAAGGGAACGCCTCTGCTTCTCTCTTACTGTACAAAAAGGAGACAATTTATGACCCTGAGATAAGAAGAGGCAGACGATTTCCATGGTGCCCTCTTGCAATAGTGCCACAAAGTGGCATAAAGAGACTTCAGAGAGTCATAAGAAGGCAACATCTGGTAGTGGTTTCTGTGGGCTGGTTCTGGTTTGACATCTGGTCACCATAGGTCCATTTTTCGCTTTGGTGTCTAGGCTGAGAAATAGGGAACAGCTCTAATGAAAGGAGCTGAAGAGCACGGAAAAGTACGGTCTGCACCACTGCACGAGCTAGTTGTACCTCCTACATGGGCAGACCCCAGCGTGGGTCTTACCCCTTACCTGGAACAGCCTGGAGGAGGAGGAGGAGGAGAAGGGCCATGAGGCAGGAGAAGAGTTTCATGGTGGAAGGTCTCAGCTGCAGTCTGAAGACAGGGCCACAACACCAGAACCTTTTGAGTAGAGGAGTGAGCACTCTTGCATTTATAGGGTTGTGGGAACAGACCTGGCTCTCCAAGGGACCTTGGTAAAGAGTTCAGCTTGACCGCTGCACACGGCTGAACCTGAACAATGGCAGAGTGTCACAAAAGCAAGCGGAGATATAACTAAACCTCCCTGCCCGGCCACTGAGAAGGCTGCTTCTCAATACCAACCCACTCGGAGAGTATCATTACTTGAAAGCTCAAGGTGGTTGGTAATGGACCACCCAGAGAATATTAGCCATTGTTTTGGTGGGAGGGAAGGCGCCTGGGAATGCCAGAAGCCTATTGATGATGATGAGTGTAGCAGGAGGTCCAAGGTGCTGCTGCAGTGTTTGCAGCCTCCATTCATCAATGGAAATGAATTATTTTTTGCATCATTTCCATAACTGAAAAAAAAAATTTGAACCAACTAAACAATTTTCTTTCTGAAAATATTAGTTGGCTGATATTATGGAATCAATTCAGTTGCCCACATATATACGTCTAATTCCTGTAGGTTATCCTAGGGTATCCTAGGAATCTCATGGGGCTACCCAGTAAGACATAGGACCTCTGAGACAGTCCGTATGTGATCAGAGGAGAAAATGGATGGCCATGTGTATGGCCCAACTTATTTAAAATGGCACTAGACACTCGTGTGGTCAACTGACTGAAGGTAAATGGTGGTGGTCAGAACTGGACTCAGGTACTAAAATGTAAGCATCTACAATGTGGCTGCATAAGAATGAAGCGTTTAATTAGTGGTTCTAGGACTCAAATAACCTATTTAGCTACAGTGGGACCTTAGGATCCAACACGTGCAGAAATGTGCACTATAGATACTTGTACTTCTCCGGCCAAGCCGTTAAAGATGCCTCAGGGATCCTATCTGGTCTCCAGCTACTGCTTCATGAGGGTGCAGATCCTCCATAACTCCTACATGATACCTGCCAGCCTCAGGCAGACATTGACATTTCTAATATCATAGGACCTCTCGGATGGCTGTAGTCTCTATGTGTGGGTAACTGGGTCAACTCCTAAATGTTTTTCTTAATCTTCAACTTCTGGTTGTGGTCATTTTGTAGGAAAAAAAAGAAAAAAAAGAAAAGAAAAGGTTATAGAATAATTTATAAGGTCCTGCTTTGCGATGCAATGATCAAAAAGTTTAACACAAAATAAAGCACCTCTGATAGCAAGGAGTCCTGTCCCAAAACCCACCATGTAAGCCAGGAGACCTGGGGTCCTGTTACTACTCCAGCAGATATATGATTTTTTTATATCACATACAACATGGTCAAGAAAGCAAAATGAACATTTTTCTCTAGCTCTTGGTAGTCTGAAAAGGATCATTAGTAGATTTAAGTACCCCAGGGAAAAACAGAACCGGAGCTAGCTCGCACATCTCCTAGCTACAGAGCTGTCAGACAAAAAAAGTAATTACATCGCCTTATCCAGCAGTATTATATGAAACAGCCTTGAAAAGTGTTTCTTCCATACGAATTGTTGCAGTGAATGCAAGCTGCATTGACAGCTTGCCTTGGTGTGACAAAATTCAAATTTATTTGTAAAGAGCAAGACTACTCCTAATTTTCATGTTTGGATATCTAGTTTCAGATACCTGAATATGTATGGATTTAGATACCCAACTGATTTAGCTTTTTTCCCTTTCAAGGGACTTACCTGAGAAATTACTTTGAAACTTCTGGTAAGGTGAAATGTATAAGATATTATTTCCAAACTATTCATCTTATACATTAATCAAAATTATTAAATCATACACATCATTGTCTTTAAACAAACTGGGAACATTACATGAATGATGCCTATGTATTTTTTCGTCAGTCATCATGACAAATGTGAGTTACAGCAGAAACTCAATAAAATGTTAGTTAACAAAATAAAACATAATCTTAATAAAATATGAATCATCCTCCTTTGTGTGAGATACAGAAATCTGGCACTTTGTCAGAACAACATCTTAATTTGTTACATCTGTAGTGGATAAAATTGGAATTTTTCTCCTTAAACCAAGTTATTGCATCTGTCAGAGTGAGAAGTTAACTCCAGGAGCAAAACAGGGAAAGCATATACTCAACATCAAAAAAAGAAGAAAAATCATTTTGTTGAAGAATTATGAATGAGCCTAAGTTAAAGAGCAGAGATATCTTTGAAGCTAAGAACACAGCCCTTTTTCTTTATTCTTTGGGAACATAGGATATTCCTGGGTATTTCTCACAGTATCTGTATTTTTTTAGAAGCAGCTTCTAATCAGATACTCGTTTACGTGGCAGTAATGTCTGCAGCTCCTCTCAGACCACACCAGAAAGTGTCCAAGACGTCCCAAGTCCTGCTGCCTGCACGTAGAAAACATTTTGTACTCTGATGAGAAAGGATAGGCACAAAATGTTATCAGATCAATGGGTTTGTGGTTAGGTTGCCTGCGAGCAATCTACAGCCTGTGTTCCACGCACCGCTGAGCTTCCGAGTGATGCATCAGGCTGGAAAACAGAAAGGGGTTTGATCTGGACTGAAGTGAACTGGGACTTCTCCAAATTACTGCTATGGGATTGCCATTGGAAAAAAAAAAATCAATATTTCTTTTCACATAAAAATTTCCATTCGTACTGAAATAAAACTTTCAAAGTTGTGTAAGATACAGAAATAAGAGTTTTGTCTTTAGAAACCCCCCCATGAAGTGCTGCCGCCTTAGTTTCATGCATGACTTTAACAGCAGAAAGAACCAAACTCCAGCCTGTCTTCTGCATGTAGAAAACCGCTGAAGAACAGCACCTCCAACTGAAATATCACCCATGCTGTTTTATTTCCAGAATTGTTTAATAAACGTAACTAGTACCTGCAAACAGCTGGAAGGTCCACTCACAACTTCGGGGCCAAATTGTTGCAAACTTCATACAAGCATCAAACTATTGTAGGTGAGATTCCTAGTGACATGGCTTAGTGACAGCATTAGGCTAGCAGTTGAACTCGGTGATCTTGAGGGTCTCTTCCAACAAAAATGATTCTATGATTCTACTATTTCTTAACTAAGAAAGGATCCTGGGTCAGCTCTGGGGTGGCCAATGGCCTGAGGTAGTCACCAGGAACGTGGCAGACTTAAGTCCAAAACTCTCTCCTGATAGTTTTTGACATTACCTTAGCCAACAGGTTCTTCTTGAGCAAGTCTCTCGTGATGTCTCCTACTATTCCTTCTGCATCAAAGAAGTGCAGGGAACAGCTCAGAAAACGGGGTGGGCTTCAGCCATGTAGTCATAGGTATATCTCCAGGTGAGCTAGGTTTCTGAGCTTCCGTGGCCACATGGCAGTCATCTAGTGATGGCTTAGGCACCCTTGGGCATAAGACTTGACCAATACCATATCTCTTCACTCCGTGCAAGTGTATCGCGTACCCCAGATAGCTGAGGGTTCACTAACAGCATCAAGTGGCTATGTTTACATAGATCATAGAACCATAGAATGTCCTGAGTTGGAAAGAACCCACAGGGATCATCGAGTCCAACTCCTGTCCCTGCACAGGACAACCCCACAGGTCACACCGTGTATCTGAGGACGTTGTCCAGTCTCTTCTTGAACACTGTCAGGTTGGGGCCGGGACACCTCCCTGGGGAGCCTGTTCCAGTGTCCAGCACCCTCTGGGTGAAGAACCTTTTCCTCATGTCCAACCTGACCCTCCCCTGGCACATCTTCCTGCCATTCCCTTGGGTTCTATCACTTGTTGCCAGAGAGATCAGTGCCTGCCTCTCCTCCTCCCCTTGTGAGGAAGCTGTAGGCCATGATGAGATCTCCCCTCATGAAGCCTGAAGATGAAGTCTACTGGGAAGACTGAGGCAGAGCAGTTGGCAGAGTCAACTCAGCTTAACCTTTACTGTGATGTACGCATCAGCTCCTGAGTAGGTCTCTAGACCCCATGGGCTGTACAGCTTGTGGGATCCACTGAGACATCTGCATCTGAGAGTACAGGGCTGCTCAAGATGGGCCAGCGTAACCTGTAGGGCTCCAGCTGCCCATCTAGAAGGTCTCAGTTGTCCCACAGGGTCTGTGTCCCATCTACCTCCTTGAGATGATATCTCAGGTACACTGGGACATCGCAATGCACACAGGTGCTTATGTCAAGCTGTTGATCTCTGGAAACCATAATCCTATCCCAGCTCTTTCACTTTGCAGGTGGGTTCTCTAAGCATGGAGGGACCATGTAGTCCAGAAGCACTTTCTCCCCTGCCCAGCTTTCAGTGGGAGTTCTCCTGAAACCTGGAAAACATTTCCTGATAGGATCTGCACCCAAACCAGTTACAACCTGGGGAAACGGGATCACTTTAAAGTAGTGTTTAATGCTGCAGTGTGCCATAGCTATGGGTTAGTCTTCAGCAAGAGAGCTTACAGGGCACAATAGCGCTCCTAACTTGATGCACTGCCCACTTACGGTGGTCTTCAAAGATTCCTGGTGCTCAGTCTTTATCATTCCATAATACCGTTTGAGTTTCGTTTCCCATGGAGCCAGAGGTGCTGTTATAGTCTATGCAATTGAAGACCTGCTCCTAAGCACTACTTAAAATTCTAGGAGGCTTCTAAGTAGTCCAGGTACTTTTGGACACCTTCCTTGTAGTGACAGGATTGGTTCTCTAATACCGTCCCAGGTTTACTTTGAAAATGCTGGAAAATTAAGATGAGAAGAGCAATAAAAAGGTATCAGGAGGTTCCCATGGCTCGAGGAAGGCACAGAGTTAAAGAGGCTTTCATACACAGAGAGTGATGAGGCGTCTCTGTATTTGTATAAGCAGGCAAATGAAAAATCTCAGAACAACTCTGTAAAATCCATAGCCTCATAAAGCTGCCATTACTTGTTAGCTCAAGGTTCACTTTTATTCCATGACAGCAAGGGACTCTTGATGAATCCTTGAAAATCCCAATTATAGGATGTGGTGTAGGCAGTGAAAGGGGAAAAAGGGGTCCTAAATCAAGGGTAGGGTAGCAACATCTCTAGAAGTGCTTTTCCATGCCAATACTGTGTATGTGTGAAAAATGTGCTTTCTCATTTCCAAGGGAATAAAGGTGCCTGCCACAGGACAGGGCAGCTTTGTAGTATCAGATGAGAAGGTGGTGGAAGAGGGGGAAGGAAAAGCCCCTCTTTTGTAGGAGAAGTCTATGCAGTAGGTCAGCCCTGTAAAAATCCATCCACCTGCACTGGTAGAGGGGAGGTCCACCTTGCCATACCATTTCTTTAGGATTCCTGTTAATTGCCGCTAAGGACCCTGCTAATAACATTTCTGTTAGATCGGGGACTATGAGAACCATCTTCCCCTCTTAGCAGCAGATGATGAGGGAGATACGCAGGTACAAAGGCTCATGTATGTGATAGGCTGGCAGGGATGTCACAGAGCACCATCTTATAGAGACATCCAGATGGTTAATTAACCCATTCAAGTCAAGCCAGCACAGACCACAGGTCATTTCCCATCTCCACTCTTACGTCATGCAAAGCATATTAAAGAACCAAGAAGAACTTATACCTTGAAGTATTATAACAGATTATTAAGGAAAGCTGTGCAGATCAATTAAGGGTCTTCTCACATGGTTTCAGTTTGAATGGGTTGTTATCTTATGGAAAACACATGTGTTATCAGAATGCATCAGCCTACACTTCCGCAGAGAGGTCATTTGGCTTCATAATGCATTTAAATAAAAGTTTTAAAATAAAAGCATGTGGAAATTGCTCGAAGGTCTCCCCAGTCAGTATGTCCCACTGCTCTCGCATGCCTCAATTCCTCAAATGCTGGTGCATTACCCCAAGAACAAGGTATTTCAGAGTCTGGAGCTAACTGTCTTGGTTTGTGCTCGAGCTGCCAGAACTTTATTTCCATGAAACGTACTGTATGATTAAACCCACTATTTTTCTGCTTAAAAAGTAAGATCTTGCCATCTTAGAAGAGACCAGCACTGTGAGTTCCTGTACCTATTGACTGAAGCCACTGCTCAACCCCTGAGTGCTCGTGCTGTTCTCTTAAACAGCATCAAATTCTTTAGGGATACCCACAAACTAGACACGAGTATTTGTCCCCTCTCTGCTCCGGGGAGTCCTGAAGAAATGCTTTGTCACTTTTATGGCTTTCCAAAGGATAGTTTGACACCTTTCACAAAGCAAAATAAAATTATTTGGTTTATGGGAACCAGTGTTTGCATCACAAGACATACAGCGGGGTCATGCAAGGTGCAGATTATCAGAGTTTGCAGATGTCGTGAGCAGCACCCTTAGTTTTGCAGGTGTACAAAAAGCAGAGGAAAAGTGAGATTTGCAATACAGTTTTCATAAGGATTCAACTGTACGGTATTTGAATTATGCTATAGTCATACTGAAATGGTAGCTGACAGCACAGGTTCTCCTTCAGAGCAAAAGAAACCAGTTTCACTTATTTGAGCCTGTTTCTGCACCTGATTATTTATTGATGTTGTTCTGACCCAGTGGCCTTGATATCAACAACATAAACCTTCCCCTTAGTCAATGTGCATTGTTCTCTGCCTTCCTGGTTTCTTTGTTAGTTTTTCGTTTCAAATTTGCAGCTGCCTTTGAGTGTCCTGGGCAGCCAAGTAGCAGAAGAGCTGTTTATGTCCATTTTCAGGCATTCCAGGGCAATAAATGGATCAAAGACCTTGACAAGAAAACTTTGGCGAGCTTGGGTTCCCATTGAAGCCAAGGGGAATATCTCAGCTCTCAGACAGGACACAAAATTCTACTTAGTCAGAATGGAGCATGAACCCAATTTTCCAAATCTGCAAAGCTAATTTTAAATTTACGAAAAGTGGACCTGTTCTGTCTCATGATGGACTGGAAATTTTTGCCTTTTTTTTTTTTTTTTTTTTTTTTTTTACTGGAAGTGGAGGACAAATGCAACATCTCAAGTGTGTTAATAACCCGGTAGAGTGCTTGTCCAATAATCTTACATTCAAAATCCTTCCCCATCATTTCCAGCCGTTGCACAACGTTCTCACTGTCAGGATAAGCACTTATATGAACATGTTTCCCTTCAAATTATGATTTAAATTGATGTCAGAAAAAAACCCCAAACCTTTAGATTTGGAGTGAAATTGACTTTGGTAAAGGGTTTCCCTCCAGAGTCCCTGTTGCTTGGAGCAGATCAGATCAGCTCTCCTGACTCAGAGGTGACCCTATGATTGTGATGCACAGAGATGTTCGCCAGCAATTTTAGCCAAGGGTTACACTATATATATTGAAGTAAAATCCCTATTTCCAGTCCATCTTGCTCCCAGCAGTCCTATGAACACTGGAACTCTCGCCACCTAGCAAAGAATCGCCACCTCATTCTGCCTTGGTGCCTCTGCATTTCATTTGTTTATTCTCCTCCTCCTTCTCCTCTCTCAGGTTATTCCAGGCAAGAGGTGCTTTATACGGATCACAGAAGAAATACACATGGGGAAAGCTCTGCATCCTGCCCATGAGCTGGTTCAGGGCTCCCTCTCGTGGGGGATGATGCTGAGAGGCACAGAAAAGTTCTTTTGGGCAGGATTTGCTCAGATGGACAGGTCGGTGTTTGCGTCTTTGCTCCATCTTCAGCACTGACAACCCACAGATTACACACATGAGGATTATTGCGTTTGGAGAACAGGGATGGGTTTTGGTTGTAGACACTACACTTTAGGGATTGGAGTGAGTTGCCCGCATTCCAGATAAGTGTATAACTATAAAGATAAAATTTTTCTAACTTCATAGAATTTCATATACCATATGCTCATTAAACATTCAGGTATCTGAAGTAACATCTCACCCCAGGAGACCTTCATGTGTCGTTAATCAGTGCTGCCTCATACAGTCAGAAAGCAGTAACCACATTATGCCAGTTATTTCTTTAAAAAAATAAAACTCATTTTAAAAAGCTGGAAAATGCAGAATTTCATTAAAGCTTCTGCTGAGATTTCTGCTTTTGCAAGAGAATAACTTTCCATGTAGAAATGTACCCTAGCACTGGCTCAGGTGAGAGTGCTGCGACTTGCTCCCAGAAAATCACTCACAAATAAAAATCTAATGTAGTTCAACAGTGGTCTTTCCCTCCAAACAAGTATTGTGTATCTCATGTATTTACATACAGTACATACAGACGGTGGGCAAGTATCTCATTGGCTACGCAATTCAAGCAAACTGTCCCCAGCCTCCTGCACATATGGTGCCACCACCATGTCCCTGCCCTAGCCAGCCTAGTTCCCAGAAGACTTCTTCCAGCATGCTGATGTGGGAATGGAGTGGGAGAGGAAGAAGGAAAGCTTCATCTCCTCTCTGACACCTTTGTTCATGACAATCTCGGACTAGCCACCCTTGGGAAAAGGACTGGGCAGCCACCATTGACAGTGAACCTTGCCTGCACTGTTGGGAGACCTTGCTTGCGCTGGTGGGACATCTTGCCTTCTTTGCAGAAGGTCCAGCTGCCTTTCTTAGCCAAAACAGGGTTTGATAACCCACAAAAAGAACTCTGGTGTCCACCTGTGACTGGATTGAGCCCATGGGGTGTCTGCCCTTAACACTGTCCACCACAGTTTCTGGGAACATACTCAGAGACCACCTTGGGCTGTGCTGCAGGAGGAGACCTGGTCCCCTCCCTGTGTTCTACCCTGGGTCAAACCCTGCAGCCCAGGTTCTACCCACACTGACCCTGCAGATCAACCCATCGCACTCTGCACGTTCATCCTCCAGCCTGGACTCCTCAGTGCAACTAGGCCTTGTCTGCTCTTCTCCTCCACATCTGCAGCTGAGGGGTCCCTGGACACCCCGGGATGCTCCCCATGGAGAAGACATCTCCATCACCCAGGCCGGAGTCTATGCCAGGGAGCTCCATCCTTCCACCCTGACCTCGTGGCGCAAGGGCAGCGCGTCTGACTCCAGATCAGAAGGTTGTGTGTTCAAATCACACCGGGGTCAGCCTTGGGCCACCACTGGCCACCCCATGTACTGCCCCTGCTTTTCTGGAGGGCTGGACTGGGTCAAGGGCAGGGCTCTGCAAGGTTTTGGCCAACTCAAGGGGGCACCACAGGAATGGGCTATGAGGGAAACATGGTGCCAAGAACTTTTCTTTTAGCCCAGTGCTGGCTGGAGATTATGGATCATGATCAAAGCAGATGTCAATGCAAGGGCATGTTGTGATGGTTGTCTGCAGCATGTGGTCTCATCACAAAGCTGAAGGAATGGAAGGCTTCCTCAGGAAAGTACAAGAACCTTCGTGAGTACAGTGACTCAGTCAATCCTGGAGGACCTGGACTTCTTACCCACTGCAATACTTGCCTGGGATGGTAACATGGGGTAGTACAGTCAGTCCAGGGGATTTCTGGAAGGGATCAAGGACAATTATTCAGTGTAGGATTATGGAAATAGGGAGAGCTTGCTGATGAACAACATGAGGACTGTTCTCAAGAAGAGTAAAAAGGAGGATTTAGGGAGCTCTAATCCAGTGAGCCTCACCTCAGAGCCCACATGAAGACTATGGAAGAAATACTCCTGAAAGCCTTACCCAAATGAAGGATGTGATGATGGCTGGAAACAGTGACCATGGATTTACCAAGGACACACCACTCTTGGCCAATGTGATAGGTTTCTTTGAAGAGATGACTTCCACAGTGGCCAAGAGGAGACCAAGGAACATCACTGATCTTGACTTTGGTTTGACGTCTGACGGGGTCTCCCAGACTTGTCACTGTAGCAGGACACGGAGGTGGATCACCTCAGCTGAATCACAAGGCAAAACAAAATGACAAGACCAGGGGGCTGAGGGTGTTGTGGTCAGCATTTGGCAGCCCAGCTGGTGCTCCTCACCACTTGATATTGCATTGCATTCTTTGATGTCTTTGTAGTGTTTGCAGAAGATGTTCGAAAGGTTGAAGGATATGGGCAGCCGGTCAGGGCTATGGGGCAGGTGAGGGGACAGGGCCAGTGGCGCAATGGACAACGCGCCTGACTACGGATCAGGAGATTGCAGGTTCGACTCCTGCCTGGCTTGACACTTTTAGCCTGGCAGCCGTTCCTCCTGCTCCCTCTGTGAGGACCTTCCTTCTCCTGCCCATCATCCATCCTCCCAGACTTTCTGCAGGGCAAAAGTGCTGGGGTGTCCTCTTGCCCTGTGGGAAGTAAAGGTTTCTCCAGACCTTATAGTGGATCTGGGCACCTTGTCTCGTCACTGTCCTCCACTCATTGCTGACTTCCCTCCATTCCTGCTCCTCACCCATGTACCAGACTGGGAATACTGCACCCAGCTTTGGGGCCCACACTATAAGGACATTGATCAACTGAGGAGAAACTTCTTTCCTTTGAGGTGTCAGAGCCCTGGACCAGGCTGCCCAGAGAGGTTGTGGGATCTCCTTCTCTGGAGACATTCAAAACCCACCTGCATGCGATCCTGTGTGATCTGCTCTGGTGACCCTGCGTTAGCAGGTGGGTTGGAGTAGATGATCTCCAGAGGTCCCTTCCAACCCCAAACATGCTGTGATTCTGTAACTGGAATAAGACCAGCAGAAGGCCACCAAAATGGCCTGTCGTTGGAGCACTCGCCATATGAAGATGAGCCATCGGAACTGCGTTTATTTGGCCTGGGGAAGAGGTCTTCCAAGGATCTTGTAAAATATGTTTTCTATACTCAACTAAATCCTCTTGCACCTTTCTCCTGCTCTACTCACAAAGCCCATCCAGCGATGGGAAGCCCTCAGAGCTCCAGGAGGACCAGGGCCAGTGGCGCAATGGACAACGCGCCTGACTACGGATCAGGAGATTGCAGGTTCGACTCCTGCCTGGCTCGGCATTTTCCTGCCCACAGCCCAGCCATGCTGACAAGGGACTTCTTCCTCCATGGTGGCCTGCCTTCGACTGATGTTTCTCCCTTCTTGCTGGGCTTCTTGCACAGGAAAACTTCCCTTACATCAGGGGATTCTCTGACTGCATGTATTGGCAAAAAAAAATTCACTGTGAGGGTGGTAAATCACTGAGATAGGGACCTGAGGGGCTGTGAATTCTCCATCCCTGGAGCTATTCAGAGTTCAAGCAGACAAGGCATGGACCTCAGTGTCCCAAGTTGAGCAGAAATTTGGACTAGAGACCTCCACATGAAATTTTCAACCTGAATCACTCTATTATTCAATGGGATGTTCCTGCTTCCATCTTCTTTTGCTGCTCCATCCCACATAGGCAGGCTCATGGGCTTGTTACTACCTTTGTGGTACTGGCTGGGGCCAGAGGCGCAATGGACAACGCGCCTCACTACAGATCAGGAGATTGCAGGTTTAACTCCTGCCTGGCTCATCCTGAAGCTGCCTGAGTGCTGTGGAGGTGACAAGGGACAGTTGTCTTCATGAGATCCTTACCCTTCCAGGCTTTTTGTCCATCTGCCTGGCATCAGCGTTACAGGAGCATCGTTTTGGGACAGGCTGCATCAAAGCTACGAGTGTGCCACCTACTTCACCCTGCAGGTGGCTTGCAGAAGGAAGGTCAAAGTTGGCCATACACAGGCTAGCCCAGGCCAGTTGACCATCAAACTAGATCTCAGGACCCACAGCTCACCTGCCCTGCCCTCTGTCATCAGGCAGGAGGAAGTGGAGGGCAAAATTGGTGGCTTTGGGTTGAACTCACCCCTCAGCTGGACCCCAGAGCTTCAGAGAGCCCTGGGCTGCTCCAAGCCCTGTGTGGGCTGGAAATTGTAGCCACACTTCCCATGAGGCAAGCAAGATGTCTCCTTCAGCCAGCCAGAGCAGCTGAGGGGCTGAAGACCACTATCTGAAAGGAGGTTGTATCATGGAGGTTGTTGGTCTCTTCTCCCAGGTAGCAAGGGATACAACAAGAGCAAATGGCCTCAAGTTGCACCAGGAGAGGTTTAGATTGGATATTGGGAAAAATTTCTTCCCAGAAAGGGCTGTCAGGCATTGAAACAGGCTGCCCAGGGAAGTGGTGGAGTCACCATCCCTGGAGGTGTTTAAAAGATGCAGAGACGAGGTTCTTAGGGATGTGGTTTAGTGCTTGAGTTAAGTTAATGGTTGGACTCGATCTTGAGGGTCTCTTCCAACCAAAATGATTCTATGATTCTATGATGTGCTCTTGCTGCCTACCCTCCTTGTAGGGGCGACTCAGCACAGGCACCACTTCTCCTGGGAGATGGGACCAGTGGGACCAATACTGACCTCCCCTCCATAGGTGAGTAGGTCAAGGCTGCCATGGATGGGGCAGGAGGGAGCTAGGTGAGGACTTGCTAGGTGAGGACTTGCCACTTCCTTTTGAACACCAAAACACCCAGGTGGTACAAAGAGCACAGTGGGGGCACGAGGTGGGACCAGGGGCTGGGGCCAGAGGCGCAATGGGCAACGTGCCTCACTACAGATCAGGAGACTGCAGGTTTAACTCCTGCCTGGCTCATCCTGAAGCTGCCTGAGTGCTGTGGAGGTGACAAGGGACAGTTGTCTTCATGAGATCCTTACCCTTCCAGGCTTTTTGTCCATCTGCCTGGCATCAGCGTTACAGGAGCATCGTTTTGGGACAGGCTGCATCAAAGCTACGAGTGTGCCACCTACTTGAAGAGCCACCACTCCTCAAGTCCTTTTTGGCCTCACCTACTGAATTCCTAAGCTGCTGGGCAGAGAGATTGATCCTGAGGTCTCTGAGTGTGTGTTTTCTTCATAAAACGCATGCAGATGTCTTCTCTGTCATCCTGAGCACCACTGAGTGAAAGATACCTAAACCCCACTAGTAACTGTGGGTAAAGGGTGGGTGGAAAAAGGTCATGATGTGCCATGACAGCCTGAGGGTGCTGGGTCTGTCCAGCCTACAGGGCAGTAGCTCAGGAGGCATCTTCATTGTGCTGTGGGATTTGCTGTGCTGTCCCTGGCAGTGGCGTGGGTCCCAGCTCCACCATAAAGTCTGGAGAAACCTTTACTTCCCACAGGGCAAGAGGACACCCCAGCACTTTTGCCCTGCAGAAAGTCTGGGAGGATGGATGATGGGCAGGAGAAGGAAGGTCCTCACAGAGGGAGCAGGAGGAACGGCTGCCAGGCTAAAAGTGTCGAGCCAGGCAGGAGTCGAACCTGCAATCTCCTGATCCGTAGTCAGGCGCGTTGTCCATTGCGCCACTGGCCCTGTCCCCTCACCTGCCCCATAGCCCTGACCGGCGGCCCACGTCCTTCATTCTGTAGAACATCTTCTGCAAACACCACGAAGACATCAAAGAACATCCAATGCAATATCAAGTGGTGAGGAACACCAGCTGGGCTGCCAAACGTTGACGACAGTGCCCTCAGACCCCCAGGTCCAGGTACTTTGCTTTGCCTTGTGATTCAGCTGAGGTGCTCTGTCTCTCTGTCCTCCTACAGTGACAAGTCTGGGACACCCTGATAGAGATCAAACCAAAGCCAAGATCAATGATGATTCTTGGTCTCCCCTTGGCAAATGTGGAAGTCATCTCTTCAGAGAAACCTATCACACTGGCCAAGAGTGGTGTGTCCTTGGCAAATCCATGGTCACTATTTCGAGTCATCATCACATCCTTCCTTCATTAGGATAAGGCTTTCAGGAGTATTTCTTCCATAGACTTCATGTGGGCTCTGAGGCAAGGCTGACCAGACTAGAGATCCCCAGATCCTCCTTAATATTATTGAATAAACTTATTTTGTTGTTCATCAGAAACCTCTCCCTATTACTGCAATCTTTCATTGAGTAATTGCCCTTGACTCCCTCCAGAAGACCCCTGGTCTGACTCTACCACCTTATGTTACCCTCTTAGGCAAATATCACCCAGAGATAATTCCAGGTCCCCCAGGAGTGACTGAGCACACAGTTAGGGAGCTTCTTGCACTTTCCTGAGGAAAACTTCACTTCCTTCAGCTTCTCAATGAGGCAAACTGTTAATGATTGCACTCTGTGATCTTAAAGGTCTTTTCCAGCCAAAATGATTCTATGAAACTGTGGCAGACACCCACCACAACACCTCCGTGTGTTGGCCTCCACTCTGGTCATGACCCATAACCTCTCAACAAGACCCATACCACCAGGATCAAAGCAATGCTCTGGGCATCATGTTACCCACATAGCCTGTTCCTGAGGTGCCCCACTAGAGTTGGCCAAAGCCTTGCAGAGCCCTGCCCCTGACCCAGAGCAGGCCCCCAGAAAAACAGAGGCAATACAGTGGGTGGCCAGTGATGGCCCAAGGCTGACCCCGGTGTGATTTGAACACACAACCTTCTGATCTGGAGTCAGACGCGCTGCCCTTGCGCCACGAGGTCAGGGTGGAAGGATAAAGCTCCCCAGTATGGACCGCAGCCTGGGCAGTGGAGATGTCTTCTCTGTGGGGAGCATCACAGGGGTGTCCAGGAACCATAAGAGGAGGGCTATGGGAGGTCGAGAAGACAGGTGACCTGGCCGGGGTGGGAGAAAGGCTAGGGATGTACGGGACAGAGGCGCAGAGTGAACGGCATGTGTCCAGGATATGTGCAGGCAGCTGAACTCAAACCGCACTCCATCCTCCTGTTAGGTGGAAGGCGATCCCAGACAGGCTGTGCAAAAGGCGTGAGAGTCCCTCCTGCCACAGGGTTTGAGATGGGTTCTGTGCATCTGCCACGTGAATGGGGCCTCTCTCTCCAAGGAGGTGGTGGGCTGCCATCCCTCCTGCCCTCTGGAGGCACCACACTCAGGTCTCTTTTTCTCCTGGGAGAGGCCCTGCAGGGTTGCTCTGGGCAATGGTCATTTTCTGGCCTTCCTCCTCTGTAGTACCTCATTGTGAGCCCTCCTTGCAGGCTTAGAAAGGCAACTGGCAGAGATGCGCCCACTCCCTTATCAGATTAATTGAAAGTCCCCTTCCCTCAGTGAAGACACCATGGCCATAAAGTCCAGGATGATATTTGGACAAAACATCTCACAACCTTGACCTCGTGGCGCAATGGTAGCGCGTCTGACTCCAGATCAGAAGGCTGTGTGTTCAAATCACACCGGGGTCAGGATGTCCCACCTCCGTGGGGTAGCACTGTGAGATGGACATCTTGTGGGCCAGGTTTTTTGCCCTCCCACTCTGTACTCCACAGCCCTGGTGAAGCGCAGTAAATGAGCCATGGCAGAGTGGTCTTTCCTTGCTGGACCAGTGTTGGGAAGTATCTGGATAGCTTCATCCTTCCCTCATCCTAAGTCTACAAAGGAGACAGGACTAGTGGACATACCAGCTATGGCTCCACGTATGGGTGCCTCTTCTCCCGATCCCCCTCCAGAAAGGCAAGGGCATCTGACTCCAAAAGAGGACTTCTACAAAAAGCCCAACCTGCAGTCTCCCGATCCACAGCAGGGCACATTATCCATTGCAGCACTGGCCTTTGTGAGCTTGACACTCTGTGACAACATGTTGTCTTGTTGCTATTTGTGTTTTTTTGCCTTCCATCTTATCACTGGGCACTTTGAGAAAAGTCTAGGTCCATCTGCTCCATACACTGCTGTTAGGTGGTTGAAGGTTGGGATAGGATCCTTTTGCGTATTCTTCCTTGCTTTGAATGAAATCAACTGTTTCCACCTCTCCTCATATCTCAAGTACCCAAGTTCCCACTACCTTGGTGGCTCTCATTGGACTTGCTTCACTACGTCAGTGTCTTTTTGTTGATTCTGTTGAAACACTTGACTGTGAGGAGCTGAAAACAAGCTGTCAGGACTAGACATAAGGATCTTTAACTCTGTACTTACTCTCTTCCTGGTCCCACATGTACTTCTTGGTGAGATGGACAGAGGAGGTGGACGGCTGGAAAAAAAAAAAAAAAGAAAAGAAAAAAAAGAGAAAAAAAAGACACTCGAAGCTATGAGAATGACTTTATATGGGTTATATTTCATTAAAAGTAGCTGAACTCTTCTAAGGGCTCTTTAAAGGTGAGCTTTAAAAGACAGAAACAGGAGGCATAATGCAAAGAGACAATGGAGCGGCAAGAAATGAGTAGGGGGGAAAAAGAAAGTAGTTTCTCCAGCTCTACCTACATCAGGGGTGCATCCTCCCACAGCCGGGTCCAGGCTGCTACTCCTGGGATGGGACATCTACCACCACCCTGGGCAACATCGTAAAAAATTTCTTCCTCGTGTCTGGCCTGCATCTCCCCTCCTTTAGTTTAAAACCATCACCCCTTGTCCTATCACAACAGGCCGTGCTCAAAAGTCTGTCCCCATCTTTCTTATCGGCTCCTTTCAAGAACAGAAAGGCCACAATAAGGTCTCCCCAGAGCTTCTCTTCTCCAGCTGAACCCCCCAGCTCTCCCAGCCTGTCCTCCCAGCAGAGCTGTTCCAGCCTCGGGTCATTTCTGGGGCTACTCTGGCCCCTCTCCAGCAGGTCCATGTGTGTCCTGTGCTCAGGACCCCAGAGCTGGACAAAGAACTTCAGGTGGGGCCAGGTCTGACTTGGCAGCCCAGAGGACTCTGCCTCGCAGGTCCTGCCTAAAGATCAGTGATCCATGGGGTGACATATTTTTGCATCGATAAGGAGTTAGGCTCTTTGCCAAAGCTTTAGACGTGCTCTTTGTACCAACACCCACAAAACCATACACAGTGCCCCTCTGAAGGGCTGGAGAGGAAGGTGAAGGGTGGGTGAAGCTGTATTTTACACCCCCAGCAAAGACGTGGGCGTGAAAACTGTACAGAGGACTATTGAGAAATGCAACCCGTAATGCCGCTAGCAAGTCTTGGCCTTTCCAAAGGTCATTTGCCTGGCAGTGTCTGGCTCATTACCCAGGAGGAATTCCATCCTAGGCATGGTTTCCCAGCAAAGTCATGCACAAGGGAGCGGGAGCTATTAGCCGTGGGTGGCTGTGTGGAGACCTTTATGCAGAAGGCTGGAAGTGACCCTCTTAGCTGCGGTGGGTTTAGGTCCCTGCAAACAGCCTTGAGCATTTTGTCAGCTTCAGCAGATGAAAATCAGACTGGCTTATGCCCTATAGGCGTGTCTGTGAACAAGGGAGTTCAAAAATGAGTGACTCAATGGCTTCATTTTCCTTTTGAGGGATTATTTCAGGCTGGCCTCTACAGATGCTGCAGTATCAGTCCTGCTCCCAGCTCAGACTGGACCAAGCCTCATCCCCCAGCATGGGAGCCAGAGTGGTGGGGAAACACCATCCGTGGATGGGTGGATGTGATAAAGAGAGAGGCAGAGAGCAGGTTTACATGGTGTTCCCAGAGGCTTATCCACCCTTATCCTCAAGGAGATATCTAAGGGACAGAGACAGCAGATATCAAGAAGACACTTACGGTCTTGTCTCTGACCTCTAAGGAATGTCATAGTCATATATTAAGGTGTTTTCAATCCACTAAGGGCACAGTTACAGCAAGAAAATTAACTGAAACTTGTCTTAAACTAGGAATTTGAAAGCAAACTTATTGGTGGTGAAGGCAGAAGAAAAGAGCTCTTGGTCCCCAGCCAGGTGCTGCCCCTTCTGTTCCCATCCCCAGCAGATGTAGACCACCAGGTGGTAGAAAGTAAATACACATACACCTCCAGCCCCTGTGTGCATCACAAAATACACTGATTAGTTCATTGAAAATTGATTATGTACTTGATTACATCGTGATTTACATAAACTAAAAGAAGGGAGATTCAGGCTGGACATGAGGAAGAAATCGTTTGTGCTGAGGGTGGTGAGAGCCTGGCCCAGGTTGGCCAGAGAGGTGGTGGATGAACCATCCCTGGAGACATCCCAGGCCAGGCTGGACGGGGCTCTGAGCAACCTGAGCTGGTGCAGATGTCCCTGCTCATGGCAGGGGGGGCACTGGATGAGCTTGGAATGTCCCTTCCCACCCAAACCATTCTGTGATTCTATGATCCTACAACTGTTTTTTGCCTGTGACATTGACCTCAGAAGATGTGAGATGCTTTCCAGAGGGCTAGAAATTAAGTAACTAAGTAAATTGAAGTAACTAGGTTATTTATTATAAGCGAGTTCTCCAGGTGTCTTGTTTTCTTTGTTCTTTAAAGGATTATAGTTGAAGTAATCTTTTATAGCTCCATGGACATATTTTGTTTGTTAGATGAGTGACACATTTTCTTTTAGCATTAACCCTCACTGTGTGTCATCTGTCCAAGTAGACGTCTGCAATGGTTGACTTCCAATGTGGGATTTAGATGTCTCTCACAAGCACCGTGGCAGGCACAGGCAGGAAACCCTGTGGAACTCCGAACCTTAATCAGGACACCAATCTTTGTAGGAGTAAATTGTCTTAATCCCAAAGGGTTTATAGCACATGAAATATTGCTAGCAGCAAAACAAAGAGATGTTCCAGACAGCTGAGCTATGGGGAGAGGGAAGGGAGGTGATTGCTGGAACACCTTGTTAAAGATTCATTTGCAGTTGGTACAAAATCAGATAATATGAATACCTGTAATATGATTAGTTGCAAATACAGACTGGAAAGCTGTATTTCTGTACTAGTAAGAGTGCCTTTCTCTAGATCCTGAGATCTCGTGGCATGATGTGACCATACCATATGGTGCAGCTGTCTTAGCCCCCAAAACAAGGTGACCACATCAGGCTGCCTACTGGAATAGTTCCTAGCCAGGGTGAATAATTGAAACAGCCCAGGAATTTCTGGCAGAGCTAGCAGAGGCTAAAACTGCCAGGGCTATTCTAATAATCTAATATTTGTGGATGATCAGGCTTCACTGATCATGTCCTGGCACTTTTTAATCTGTTTGTACAGACACAGAGAGGTCAGCTGAATCACTGTTCAGACTCTACTAACTGTATTAGGTACAACTCAACAGATTATAAGGAGATTTTTGATGTAGCAGACACAACGGACTTCTCTATTACACATGAAAACAAGCGTTCATATGCAGGTGATGGTCAATGCCATGCTGACCTGTAATATATATACATGACTCCAATTCTTGTGGCTGCAGTATTAGCAGCTTCATACCCAACAAGAGCCAAAGGAACTCCAGTGATCTCAGTTTTGATGATGACAGTACTAGAATCAACAGAAATCCACCCAATACACCACAGGAATAGCCGTTTTGGTGCTGCACAGACAGAAGCATGTAGACGCTGCTCATCGTCTAATGAAAACGCTTTGGGTTTCTTAGATCATAGCCAACCGCACAGTAATTCCTAAAAATGAAAGCTTCTGTGCTATTTCCTATACCATCCACACAGAAGCCCCAGCTCTTCCAGGAAAAGCATCACTGCAGCAACATTAGCGCCATGTGACAGATCAGGAAAGTCATCGTGTAAGACCGGAGAAATACTGGCCTTTTCTCCATAACACCCAGGAGATCCTCCCTCCCAGCCTTCTTCTCAAACACTGATTATTATTCTTTCTCACTGCCCATCTTTACAGAGGAATCTTCCTTTTGCATGGGTTTTAGGGGCACAGAGGATATTGCATTACGCTGATTTTCAGCGTTGTCATGTGCAGATCTAGTCAATGTTGACTCACGGTACGTATTGCAACATGAGGCCACATGCAACTGTGATCAAAGCAATCAAGGGTAGGTAATAATTGACTTGGTTCCGAGACCTCAGCATTGCAGCATCCCTGAACCTGACATGCACAGAGGCTCTGCAGCCTCCTCTCCTGCCCACCTCAGTTTTGTGCCTTTCCAGTGCTGCTAGCAAGTCTCTTGGACATCAGGATTCTGTAACTGCTCTTTGCTGTATTTTTCTTCCTCTAAAAGGTTTAAGGAGTTTAATAGAGGAGCTATCACAAGGGCAGTGAGGACTGATGGAAGAACACGGGTGAAATGTGCCTGACGGTCTTTGCTTTGAGCCTTGTGCAGCCATTTAGCCCACATGAAATGGCATAAAACACTCTACTGACAACCCACACGTGGGAATATTTTGCAAAAGAGCAAAGTGTATCTGTTAGAGGATTTCCACTACTGCATCTCCATGGATGAAGCGACAACAGCCCTTGTGTTCCCATTAAAATTATCCTGTATATACATGACGATAATGATAAAGCGAATGTAAGATTTCAGTCTGTGTTCTTTTATCTTGTTTGCTAAGTCTTGGAAGCATCAGAAAAAGGGCAGAATTGAAGAACATAATATTATCTTAATTAGTTAACTTATTCATGACTAATGGGAGATGAAGCACTGCAAACATAAATCACACTTTGTGTGTTGTGAGGATTTGTGTCGTAATTAGGAAAGCCAGGAGGATACTGAAGTATGTGCTGACGTGAACTTGGTTTTAATGGGATGTAAGCACATGCTTTCCTAAATAAGCATGTGCCTATAAGGTTTTAAAGGCATACTTATAGTAAAAATGGCAAAATCAAGTCCTACTGGTGACCAAATACATGTACCCCAATAAAAATAACCGTTCTCAAAAGTACAATAGTTCTTAGATTCTAAAGAAGAAGAAGAAAAAAAGTTTTATCAGCCACTAGCTGTTAAGTTGTACTTAAGAGAATATATTTGAGAAAATGTTGAGGCAAAAAACAATCAACACCATGTATGGTGCTCGTTATGAACTATTATGGGACGTAGTTTGTCAACCAAGAAGGGAAGAGAAGAAAAATATCTGCCTTGCAGAAGACCCAGAAATCTACTCAGTCATTGTGTGTACTTTTATCAGGATGAGGTGACGTTTGCAAGGGCTGGCGCCACTGAACATTACAGACTTTTTTGCAATATTACCTTCAGAAAGCTGTGCTGCTAGGGCAAAATTCAGCAAAAGTGGATTGCAAACGTCAAAACATAAATATCTCTCCATACCTCACAGATTTACAAAAATGCCTCTTAGTAAATGGAGAGAAATGAAGGGAGCACCATTCTGAGACATTGTGTCCTTCATGATCATCCAGAGATCTGCTGCTCTAGCAAGTCCTCCTTTGCACTCAGCTGTTGGAGCACAGACAGGGGAGCTTCTGCTATTATAAGATGCCCCTCTCATCCTGATCTTAAAGGCAAAATTAAATGTCCTTTGAGTATCAGGTGTGTCTTTCCTTCCTCTAGTTTGCTACAAATATACTCAAGGAATCTTTTATGTCTTACTTGCATTGCAGTATTTTTACATAAGGTTTTAAGTATCATCCCCCCAAACACCTGTTTACTCAGCTTGATTTTTTGGGGGGAGGTACCTACAACTGTGGGACACAGCTCCGTGCACACATTGTCATTTGGTGGCAAACAGCTTGCACCTGTCTTTATTTTTACTAGGACCCAAAGACATGGAATTTTCCTGTTGCTCTGAATGACATTTTCAGGCTACTGCAAGTGAGGAGGGTTTAAAATACTCCTCACTTTCCTAGAGGACTGCTTTCCTTCTGCAAGAAATAAGGTTGTTCACAAGATCCATGAATGCTATTGTGATTTGCATCACTGAAATTTAAACAATTTAACTCTGATGATAGTTTTGTTGTATTCCACACATGGGAAACAGTACAGCCCTGAAAGCAAGCAGAGATTGTTCAAATAATGCCCTTGATAGTAGAGTGGTCACCACCTTCCCCAATGCAACATTCTGATTTTATTTGAGGAAACCATGACTCCTCCCCAACGTGAACTTCTTTAGGGAGCAATGACCACTCAACAAATACACTTCTGTTTGCAGAACATCACATCACTGTTGTCCCATGTGTATGAAAAGCAGATGGGGGGAAAATCACATTTCCATGGATCTTCCTCCATAAAAAATCAAACGGTTTTGTTTTCTGGTTTCTTCATGTTCGTGTTCCAGGTCAGGTGCCTGTCTCTCTGTCAGGGCATCCCACTTGCTGAAAGAGAAAACAGAAGAGTGATAAATCAAGTTTCCATTAAAAATGGGGAAAGCTGGAGAGTTGCTGGTAGGAAAAAAAAAAAAAAGGATCTTTTCCTAGGCAAAGGTACAAAAAAAGGACATTCTGGAGTGCTTGGTATTTCCTGGTAATTAGATTTTATGGGTGGAAGAGGGAAATCAGTGTTTATCTTACTGTTATTCACTGCATGAACACTTGGGTAACTCACCTTGTTAGTACTTTCTCAGCTGCTTAAGCTTGCCCGTTATTTTGCAGATTAAACATAAACAACAGTAATGTTTTAATCCTACAAATAATTCTCAGAACAAAAATACCATTAACTCCCAGTTAAATATAATAAATGAAGTAATAAGGAAGCAAACCGCTCAACCAGAATACCAGAGCTAGGAACTGAAGAAACATCTGGGCTTTGACAGAGATTAACCTGTTTATTATGTGTGATGGTATTGGGGCAAAGGGAGGATTCTCATGGGTGCACAGCTGTTGCAGTCATTTGACATCTACAAGCCCAGGATTTTGTGAAGAAAAACCTTCAGTACAATGATCCCCTAAACAATGGTTCTCGGAAAATTTACAGCTCTGAAGTGAAGAAAAAGAAGATATTACACTTCAAGGCATTATGTCTGACTAGATTCTTATGGAATCAGCTTGTTCTCCTAACCTTTTGGGGCAATAAGTGGGGAAACAAAAGGAGATGTCAAAAGTTGGTAAAAAAGCAAAGCACTCAAGGTGGGATGTGAGAATTAAAGGAGGGAGAGACTTTGTGTCAGCCCTCTGCAGTGAGTGAGGATGTCCTGAAACCTGTTTAAAAAGTGACAAAGCGAAGTTACATCATCTGAAATGTTTCCCAACGCTTTCCTCCGCCTTTGACATCATCTGCCTGGTGACAGACGTGGGGAGAAAAAGACAAAACGTTATGTGACTTGTCAGCAAGTGACGGATCCAGAGTCAACACTGGGACTAGGCTCCAACCTTGGCTGACTCCCAAGCCCTCTGCTTGACCCATCCCCACGTCTGTGTTGGAAACAGGTCTGCAAAATCCATGCGAACTGGTGCAGCTCGGTGGGGCTTGGCTGATGGTCACGTTATATAACCGGCGTGGTCAGTGGAAATTCACCCTTGGGGATTGCAACGTGTTCGCCGCACATTTTATTGCAACCCACCATCAGGGGGATCACCATTCTGCTTTCCAGAAGGTTGGTCACAGTTACTTATTGACAAACCACTCAGCCATCGAATTTACACGATCCCACAGACCCTATAAATACCAGGTGCCTTTCCTAACCTCTTCCACAAACAAATTTCATCCTCTATTGGTCTTTCAGGTGCTTTACAGGAGAAGACAGTCCACAAACAACTGGGAGCCATGAGGATCCTCTACCTGCTCTTCGCCGTTTTCCTCCTCTTCCAGGCTGCTCCAGGTGAGAAGCAAAGTAAATCCTACAAAGAATGAAAGGGCTTTCATAAGCAGAAGTGTGAGCACAGGAGGAAAAAAGCAACCACCACCTAGCAGACAAAATCTGATGGTGCCGGGATGGTGCTACGCAGCGGGTGGGACCAAGAATATCTGTGCTCATGGGGGATGTCTTCCTAAAATGCAACACATGATTTATTGCATATTTATCCATCATAAGTTTAGGCTGAAAACTAATATGTTAACATCTTCCCCTTCCCACAGGTTCTGCAGATGCTATTTTTGGTGACACCGCAGTGTGCAAGAGCCAGGGGAATTTCTGCCGTGTTGGGTCATGCCCACCCACCTTCACCGTCTCGGGGTCGTGCCACGGGGGGTTGCTGGTCTGCTGTTCAAAGTAAGTGCTGCAGGACCAAAGGGCATCAGAGGGTGGTTTTGTTCTGCCATTTTATCTACTGTTTGTAGATATAATGCAAGATATTATTTGAATAACATGCACAACTCTGTGGGGCATGTAGGGCAGCCATTTGTGGGCACGTCCAGATGGAGGATTAACAAGTATACATCGTAGATGAATGTTTAAGGACACAATTCATTTTGATGGAATTACGCATGAGAGTCGAACTTCAGGAGGGTCAAAATTTCCCAGAATTCCTTATTTTCCCCTTTATTTTGAATTCTGATAGGGATTTTTTTTCCTCCCAAGAAATTACTAGGAAAATATCTCACAGTATTTTCACCCATGAGGGGAGACAATGTCACCTCCCTCCCTTTGTTATTTTCATTTCCAAAATTACCTAGAAAATTAAATTTTAAAGGAGAAATAATGTTCACAGAACTCTGTTTCTCGTTCTCCTCTCATCTCTTGTTCCTCCCATCCAGCACTGTGCAGCTTCTAGAAAGATGAAGAAGAGTGAATTTGTTAGTGACTGGAGACAACTGGGTGTGCATTTCACTTTCGACTTTGGAGGCCACTTTCTAATGATGTTTGGAGTTTCCCTGGTAGAAAGATTTTTTATTTACTTCAGGTTTTCAATGTGATTTTGAGGAATGTACTTTAGCTTAGAATAAAACGCATTTCTCAAGGATTTAATTCTTAATAGTTTTGTTCCACTTATAGCCACGCAACAATCATTGCCAGCTGCAGTGACTATCACATACACTTAATTGAGTGGCAAATTAGAAGAGGTTCCTCTATCTTTTGATGAAAAGGACAAGTGTGATGACATAACAGGAGATGTTCAGGCAGATCCTCAGCCACTGATGTGACTGGACAGAGCCTGGTTCAAAATAAAGGAAGGACTCAGACCCGTATTTCCTGAATTTTCCAGAACTCCTTATTCTGTTATTTATAAAATTTCCAGGGTTTAAATGTTCCCACAAACTGAAGAAAGTGTGATGACCTGGCTCTAGGGAAGAGGTTTCATAGCATTTCTTCAGCACATGGGGATCCTCAGTCAGGCAGTGGTTTCAGGAAACCCAAGTCAAACCAATAATAAGACATGTTTGTTGTCAGGAGATTAAGATGCTAAGGAAGCATACACTTAGGAGCTCAGAAAACTAAATGGTACAGAATCAACCTGATATTAGATGATTTTATAAAAGGAAGACTCTATCCCTCTGGCTGTGAACAAACATTCCCTTTAAGAAGCAATTTCTACTGATGGTAAATAGAGGGGTAGGAGCAGATGGCCGGTGTCCAACATCAAACTTCTGTAACAACATCTGTTGGGCGTCATCTGAAGAGAACTGAGGCTGGGAAAGGAACAAGACCTCTTGAGTTTGGTTCCAGGTGTTAATTTTTCTGCAGAAATACTCTTTCTCAGAAGAATGTGCCCAGATGTGACATTGATGGATGTTAATGTTCAGGATTAAAACTCTTCCTATTGGGCTATTAGATTTCCACCTGGGTTGATCAATACAGCAGTAGAAGTTGAAACCAACAATGTATTCTAAAGTAAAATATATTTTTTTTTCCAACTGAGGATTTGACCTACTGAAAAGAAATCTTTGAAATTAGACACAAAGAGTTTCATACAGTAAGCTACATTGAGATGCTCAGTGACATTTGAAGTGCCTTGGAGTATTTAAATCATATAGACAGTCTGGCCGAGATAGCTCGTGACCCATGGGAAAACATTGTTTTTCAGAAAAGGTGTCTGGGGTCCAAGCACATACCCCAGAGCTCTTCAAATGGCCCTGGATTTGTGTGATTAAGTAACTAGATCAAATCTCTGATCTTTATTTTTGGGTGATCTGAATCAGAATTTTATTACTAGTGGAAATACAACTATTTTGCCAGTGACCATAGCTCCCATGGACGGGATGTCTGCAGACCCAGATACCCAGCACACACGTTGGCATCTAAATGTAGGTTTTTAAACCTGCAGGCTGAACCCACCCTGTTCATTTATTCTGAAAGTTATTTCATGGGTATTGAGGCTTTTAGAGACTGAGCTTAGACTACAATTCAGCAAAATAACAAGACCCTTTGTATCCTTACAGGATTTTGGCAAAGTAAGAAGAGAAGGCTTTCCTGGGTCAGTGCCCTTGCACAAGCAACATTTCCATTGCCTTGGAGAGGTGATTTTGATGGATTCCTCCTTTATCTAAACCCTCCTGTAATTGAGCATTAAAAGAAGCTTTCAGAGGTCACTCTTGTTAGCACACTGCTTCTGGAGATCCAGGTTTTCCCTCGCTGAAGTCACTCCCTTTTCTGCTTTTAATACACAAGCCACTTTGGCACATTGGCCACCTCTTCCAGCCTACCTCACAGGGATGTTCAATCAATTCAGGTTCATGCCACTCTTGGAGGGTGTGAAGCAATATATACATTATTATTTTATTCACACACGAAAATAAATGTCTTCTTAAACCAAGAACTGTTGTCTCTTACTGTCACTAACAGTAATTTTCTCTGGGGTTTTAACTCTTGTTGAGTCATGTAATCCTTGCAAACAGATAAGTCCACGCAGACTCACATATTCCCAAGCAATTTGGAAAAGAGGATGGGTAAAACAGCAACCAGGTTTAATGATGATATTAAAATAATCAAGATGACTAAACTGAATAATGAGTGTGAAGAACTGTACAAGCAACTCATGGTAGTAAGTGGATGACAAAATGGCAATCAAGAAACACCTCCAGTATTGCAAACTTTATATATGTATATATATATTCCTGACTTCGTAAACACAGTGACGGGGTCTGAATTATCTCCATCCAGAAACAAGATCTGGGGTGTTATAAAGACTGTTTTTGAAAACATCAGACCTGTGTTCAGCAGCAGACATAAAAGGAAATTAAATGGTTTGTTTTATTCAGTAGTGCAGATATAGCCACGAGCTCGATAGTGCTAAAAATGCAAAATCAAAATGTTTTTCATTGTTTCCTCCCGTAGTTACAGATGCACAATCAATTTCTTTTCTCCCATCACAGCTAGTCATGGAGGCCACAAGACCATCTTTTGGAGTTGATTTCCTACATCTATGCTGAAAAGATGTTAGGGCAACACACGGCTGATTTCATCATCATTAGAAAAAAACTTGGAATTTTCCCATTACATTGTAGCCTATTTTTAAGAAAGTTAATTAGTCCCCATGTTTCTAAATTTGGAGCTCTATCAAGCCAAAGAAAGAGATGCTCTTTCCCCACAACTGTAGCCTCTTTTATTTGTATCAGAAGAGTCTAAAAAGAACCCAAACCAAAACCAGAAAGGTAATAAGAAATCAAAAAAGTCAAATTACCACAGGATTGTGCAGCAGTTTATTTACTTCTTCTTGTCTTAACTTCCTTATTAAAAGCTTGACCATGCTTCTGTGCTGTTAGTCTGAAGAGGACAACATGTTCAAATTTTTGCTGTTATTTTGGAAATATCCTGCACCAGATTTCTATAAACTGTATTTGTGCAAGGAAAAAAACATCTCGACTTCTGCAGCTTTGGATCTCTCAAATGAGGTTAGATGACTTTCTTCTGAATCAATACCTATAACAATATCATACTCTATGTTAAATGGCACCAAAGGGCCACATATTCCACTTACTTCTGAGGGTTCTTTGACAGAGAAGGCCTGAGGATATAGCAGGAACCCATGCTTGAAGCTGCCTTGAGTAACCTGCCTGACTGGAGTAACCTTACATTTGTATCAGCAACTAAAAAGTCCAGGAACAGTTTTCTGGTGAAATATAAGACCTCTCACTGTGTCTCTTGGCCTCCAAATAAGACAGTTGCATTCAAGATGTGTACCAAAAACTGTTCCTGGTCTATGCTAGCCCCTGAACCATGCCCAAGATTTGTCCACAAGATGGCTGGCTGACCCGAACAAAGATCCTGATAACATTTAAACAACATGCTAACCATTTAGCAAGCACATCTCACTGCCCATAACCTGGGCCTGTTCAACTTACTACTACAAATATAGACGATCTGTTCTCCATCCCTCAAGTTTCTCCTGAAAATAATTTCTGGATAAATTTAGGACAGACTGAGCCCCAGATTTCCTTCCTGTCCCAACAAAACACATCTCTAGTCTTTAAGTCATGAAGGTGTTAATCCAAACAGGGTGGTCTCCCCTTCTGTCTCTAGATGTTTCACCTCATGTCCATCAAGGTCTTTTGTTTCACCTCAGCAACCACTCTCGCCGTACATGGGTAATTGCAGGCTCACTTTCCCCTTTTTGCCCAACTTTCATGGAACCCATGGAGCCTCTCACTCCTGCACTTCCCAAGTCCTCTAAGTGCAGCCTGGGGTTGGTCTCATGTGGGGTCACATATTTCTCCTGTGTCACTCGCCCTACAGAGACCTGCTTCTCCTGCACCAGTTTGCTGGCTTTTCTCTCTCATGCACTGAATGCTGAGAGTTCTCCCCAAGAAGTTCCTCATTTTGTGTTTATTGAGAAGTTCCCTCCTAGGACATAATTTGTATTTTTCCCTTGGAGAGCTGGCAGAAAGGTGGCTGGTCCCAAACTGTTTGATAGTGCAGCTCAACCTATGGGAGAAAAGAGATCTCTTGATTGATGTACACCTTCCAAAGCTAATGCAGGACCTCAGGAAACCTCCTCCTTGAGCACCTGAAGAACAGAATTGTTTTCAAAATGGTGATCGGGATAAGAACCTTCCAAACATTTACTGATCAGTGGCTTCTTCCTCTCACAGTTCTCTTCCATGGCAGGGAACCAGATTGGAGATGTTCTCGTGGCCTTTCAGTCACTAAACCTGAAGTTCCCCCAATGAAACCCAGTTTCATGCATGAGCAGCCTCTATCAAGTGCTTCATCAAGGGGAACGAACATCATGTACCTTCCACCCACTGTCTGTAAACATCGGTGCCTCTCACCATCATTTTTTTTCTTGTACTTAACTTCGGGACAGGGGAGCTCAACACCACTGATGTTTCCATCTGTTTATTTACTCCTAGACCACAGGAAATTTTCTCTGAATTAATTCTCCCCAGCTGTTTTGGCAGATTAGTTGCTCATCACTTGTAATTCAAATCAGGGACTATCCTTCAAGGCCAAGGACATTTGCACTCATTGCCTCACAGCCCAGATAACAGACCACAAACAGCAATTTCCCAAGCTGAAAATGCAAACGGCAAACCAATGACCCCCTGAAGGAACAGTGAGAGAAAGAGATGAATTTACTCTTTCTGGGTGATGAATTGCCATTTCTTTACAGGACAGGTCTCATATAAAATCCCCCACCCATTCCTTTGCTACCAGGTCAAATATTAACTCCAGCAGACATGTCAAGACACCAGCATCTTCTCCTGGTGCTCAACGAGATGGAAGGATTATGGAATCATAGAGTCATAGAATCATAGAATGTCTTGAGCTGGAAGGGACGCACAAGGATCATCAAGTCCAACTCCTGTCCCTGCACAGGACAACCCCACAGGTCACATCGTGTGTCTGAGGACGTTGTCCAGTCTCTTCTTGAACACTGTCAGGTTGGGGCCGGGACACCTCCCTGGGGAGCCTGTTCCAGTGTCCAGCACCCTCTGGGTGAAGAACCCTTTCCTCATGTCCAACCTAAACCTCCTCTGGCACATCTTCCTGCCATTCCTCGGGTTCTATCGTTGGTCACTGAAGAGAAGAGCTCAGCCCTGCCCCTCCTGCTCCCCTGGTGATGAAGCTGCAGCCCCATGAGCTCTGCCCTCAGTCTCCTTCAGGATGAAGTAACCCGGTGACTTCAGCCACTCCTCATATGGCTTCCCCTCCAAACCCTTCACCAACTTTGTAGACCTCTTCTGGACACTCTCCAGTAGCTTTATATCTTTTTTTATACCATGGGGCCCAAAACTACACACAGTGCTCCAGGTGAGGCTGCACCAGTGCAGAACGGGGCACCTTGCCCAGGCTCCCATTCCCCAGTATCAAGCAGTCTTCAAGGGGGTTGTCATTGCCCTGGGTGTATTTACCTTTCCTTGGAGGGAGCCTGGACCCAGGACAAGCACCGATGCTGCTGCTCTCCAGCCGGAGCTGGGGGAGAGAGGTGATGAGGATGGAAATTTCCCCCCTTTCTTTCCATCTCTCTGATATTGTTTGCTTCCAAAGAACATTGAACCACGTGTGATGGCATGGGCCAGCCCCAGCAGGGTTAGATCAGCAGTTTCACTCCTCAAAACAAACAACCCTGCCCTTCATGCTGCCTGGGACAGACAGGATGAGAATTATGTAAGGAGTAGACAGGTGCATTTTCCTTCTTCATTAAATCCTGTTATTTTTGCAAGCAAGCTTCCCCCTTGATGGTTTCCTTATGGTTGGCCATGTTTTATGATCACGGACAGCCCCTTTCTTTCCCTTTTTCTGGCTATGCTCTGTTTTCAAAAGTGATACTGAGGGTGCCGGTGGATGAGGTGCCTGTCTGAAACCTTGAGCAGGCGTCTTGGATTGTGGGGTTGTGTCTATGTTCTAGATCACAGATCAGAAATCAGACAGCTCATCAATGTCCCCTTTGTCCTCCTTAAAATAAATTCCCAGCACACACATAGACACAGAGCACTTTAACATCAAAGACTGACTCCTCAAAACTTATTTTCCCACATTCAGAAGGAAAACAGAGGAGAGATGATAGAGAATTCCTTCCTTATCCACCGTCTGAAGCAAAAGAAGCAGGCAACACAGTACAGAGCACGAGGTGCAAATTGTTTCATCTCCTGTACCCCTCATCTGCATGTATGGGGTTGGTGAAGATGCCAACTGTAAAGGCAACAGCCCACCACTGCCCACCCCAGCTCTCACAGCCCCATGGCAGAGCTCTGAAGCTTCGTTTTCTCATCACGTTCCCCAAGAACTTCATCACAGAAACCCTCCACTGGGTCTGGGAGGTACAAAGGGAGGGACATGTGCCTTTGAGACCCCCAAACATCTTCTGGGTGTTGTGCCCATCACACGAGACAGATGGATCTGAGGCTTCCCCTCCTTCCTTTAGAGTCTTGCATCTGGGCAGGAACAACCCCAGGTTCCAGTACAGGTTGGGGAATGACCTGTTGGAGAGCAGTGTAGGGGAAAGGGACCTGGGGGTCCTGGTGGACAGCAGGATGACCATGAGCCAGCATTGGGCCCTTGTGGCCAAGAAGGCCAATGGCATCCTGGGGTGTATTAGAAGGGGGGTGGTTAGTAGGTCCAGAAAGGTTCTCCTTCCCCTCTACTCTGCCCTGGTGAGACCTCATCTGGAATATTGTGTCCAGTTCTGGGCCCCTCAGTTCAAGAAGGACAGGGAACTGCTGGAGAGAGTCCAGCGCAGGGCAACGAAGATGATTAAGGGAGTGGAGCATCTCCCTTATGAGGAAAGGCTGAGGGAGCTGGGTCTCTTTAGCTTGGAGAAGAGGAGACTGAGGGGTGACCTCATCAATGTTTATAAATATATAAAGGGTGGGTGTCACAAGGATGGAGCCAGGCTCTTCTCGGTGACAACCAACAGTAAGACAAGGGGTAATGGGTTCAAGCTGGAACACAAGAGGTTCCACTTAAATTTGAGAAGAAACTTCTTCTCAGTGAGGGTGACGGAACACTGGAACAGGCTGCCCAGGGGGGTTGTGGATTCTCCTTCTCTGGAGACATTCAAAACCCGCCTGGACGCCTTCCTGTGTAACCTCACCTAGGTGTTCCTGCCCTGGCAGGGGGATTGGACTAGATGATCTTTCGAGGTCCCTTCCAATCCCTAACATTCTGTGATTCTGTGATTCTGTGATTCCGTTGGACCTCAGGGGTCATGGTGCCAGTCCTGTTTGTCCTACCAGTATTACATAGTTGCCCAACCTCCTGAGCAGGGATAAATGCTCATGAAGCATGGAGGAGAATTTGTCTCCTTTCCATCTGCTTCCTCTTGCCCCTCTTCAACCTCCTCACCTGCCCTTGGCTGTAAAGAAAATTTTTGCTTCTTTCTAAATCCAAGTTGTGACAGAATGAACTAATGTGTTTTTTTTCAGAGACTGAAGCACCCATTTCATGCCCTACACCCAATTTGTTGCAGTCGTTTTGCCAGACAGACACCTCTCTGCCCTCTATGCACAGACAACGCTCACCTCCTGCTGTTATTCTCCATCGCTTCACTGTGCTGCCCTCACTGAAGCAGTAAAAAATTAAGCACCCTCATGACTTGATTTCATTAATGATTCTTGGCTTATACAGTTTGTCTGAAAAAAACCCAACCAACCAAAGAAAACCACACTCTTGCAGTTCTCACATGTCTCAGGAGTGGCATTTCTTGGAGACATGCGCAAGTACTAAGAGTGCTGTACCAAGCCTCCGTGACACTTTCTCTGATCCATCTTATATACGTCTGGTCCTTCACATGCATGAAAAAAAATCTGATTTTTTTTTTTTTTTTTTCAGATACTGAAAAAGATTACAAGGTGATAAGAGATGTGGAGACACCACATACAACTAGACCTAGTATGCTGAATCTATGAAATCAGAAAGAGATGTGAGTCTTTTCATAACCAGGTCAGGAAGGTGACTAGCAGCAAGGAAAAATGTTACTAAAACAAAGTCTTTTGGGGCAAAGAATGAGGAGGTTTAGACTCTCCACAAAAGCTAGACTGTGGAAGAAGGTTCATGCCATCAGAGTACAGTATGGGAATTCAGTGACTGTAGTAGCAGGGAGCCACACAACCTCACCATTTTCAGGACAGAGCTTAGTTGATTGCCAAAAGGGAATTGGGATGAAGTCTCCTGTGATAGTGTAGCACAATACACACCAGTGTCCCTTCCAGTCCTTTCTGTCTGATGACTTCTTCTTCAAGTTTTGGTACAACTCCATGGCTAAAGTGACAAATATAAGATGCAGAGAGTAACAGAGCTCTGAATCATTCTAGAAGAACATCTGGGAGACTGGAGCTACTACCACGTCTGCAGATTTCATAGCCAGGATAAGGAATATACACATTTTCACCCCTACCCTGCCTTCTTCAGTTGCAGCCCTACAACTCCACTCTAAGCAAGGACTGAAGCTCTGATGCCTTTCTGCATTCAAGGAGGAGGGTTTGTTGCCTCCTTGTTTCACGCAGCCTTGCAGACCAGCTGTCCTGCCTTTAGAATCATAGAATCACAGAATCATTTTGGTTGGAAAAGACCTTTAAGATCATCGAATGCAAATGTTAACCTCACACTACGCTCACTGTGCCTGGTGGATGACGGGAGGACAGGCTGACACAAGACCATGGCAAAGAGCCATGGGACATCAGCAGATCTGCACGGTTGACAGTATTGCAAATCACAGGAACCCACCTCCATTCTCCTCCAATCCTGTGTCCTCCCTGGATGCAGCCCACCAGCTGGCACAGGGTGTGCAAGCACAGAGGGATTTGGCTGCTCAGGCCAGCCAGCGCGATTTGGTCATTGCTCAGGTCGGGCATCTTCAAATGTGTTGGGTTGCGACATCTTTTTACATCATCGGTCTCTACAGTAATAGGGCAATGAACTCGCTGTTCTTCAGACAATTGCTCCTCCGCCCCCCTAATTCTCTGCAATGCTCCATCCCAGAGCCTTTATAAATACAGGGACTGGGCATCTTCTGCCTCAAGCATCAGCTTCTGTCCATCTTTGAGTGTCTTCACACCACTACCAGCTGGCAGTCATGAGAATCCTTTTCTTCCTCATTGCTGTTCTCTTCTTCCTCTTCCAGGCTGCTCCAGGTAAGACTGAAAATAGGTGAGATGGAGGCTAAAAAGGTGCATGTGCAGAGAAGCCCATTAAAGCCCAGTGCTGAGGTTCAGATAATCCTTGTGCTATTGGGCTCCATGACTTTCATATTAGAAGGCCTCTTCCCTAGTCATAGTCCTAATTTTTAAGCTATTGAGTTGAGTTCCTTGGTAGTCTTCTTGATGGTCTCTTTCTAACATCTTGCATTCCTGTCACATGATGATGTGGTGGAAAAAAGATGCTCCTGTGTATTCATGCAATTCTTAGGCTGACACTTAGGACACCATCCTGCAATGTGAGAGCTTTGCCTTCTCACGTTCACACCCCCACCTCCTGAACTGTGTTTTCTAGATTAGTAGACCTCCTATATTTTTGGAAAGAAAAGTAGTTGTGATGGTGAGGCTTTGCCTGGACTCTATACTGTCCATTTGCATTAAGAAAGTTTGGACTACCTGTATAATTCCAGGCTGTTTGGGGGACTTCACAGAAGGTTCAACTATCTCCATCCCTGATGTGGTTTGCAATACTCTCGAGTTTATACTTAATTTCCTAGACAAGCAAATGTCTTTCTACTTAATGAAGAAATGTAGAACCTCTTAAGCCAAAAGCAAGCACTGGTAGGAGCTTTAGATAAAGTCTGCACTGTGTGCTTCTGGAATGCTTTCTTGGATTTTCCTATTTTATACATCACAAAAATTATTCTCGATTTTGAAACAAACCGTGGCCCCTGAGGTGGCTGCAGGGCTGGTGTAATCCCAGTAGAGTTTCTGGGAAAGGAAAATAAGTTATTTTATATCTCTTCATAAAGACCTATGCACAGAAAGGACCCATAACACTTTACAGTGTTTTAATCGAGGAGACAAGGAAAACCAATGTCTAATGATTTCTTTAAAATCAGCTGAGTGAAATCAGCAACACAAAATGCTTGAATAACATGATTAAGATAAAAGACATGAGAACCACTAGAACAAATTGATTGAAATGTGGTAGATCAGTTTGCATGCCTTTCAAATTATCGATAGAGTCCAGTATGATGGTAGCTGCGAATTGAGGTTGGCACAGAAAGTACCGGGTAAGATGATCTTGTGCTTAGCAAGAAGTTGGGGCAGCTGATAAGGGCATAGATATACAAGGCTTTGGGCAATATAAAAGACAGATTTAAAACATACAAAAATAACACAATTTGAATCTCAGGCTGAACATCCCAGTGGGAACATGTTTGATGTTAATGAACAAGAAATGCTAAGACTTGAGGCTGTTTTTTTTCAGCTGGAATAAGCCCAGGCAGTTCCTTGATGATGACGGAGCTGCAGCCTTTGCCACCACCAGAACATTTGGCTCTTCAGTTCTGAACATACCAACACAGTAGAACCAGCATAGCATCTCACTAAACCATATGCAGCACTAGCAACAAGTCACTGACTTTATTTTACAGTGTATATTTAAGTATATTATGTATTTTAGTCAAGCGAATGTCAGTTCCATTGGTTCAACTGTGATTAAAAATTTGGTTTCGTAAAGCTTCATGCCATCTGTGTTAACTGTATGATATTTAACATGGTAACACAGTGAACAGGTTTCCTGTGAGCATGCTGCTCATGATCACGAGGCTCAATGCTTCCTGCAAGAAAGATATTCAAAGTAGGAGATCAGGGTTATGACTCATAAATACGCTTTACATTTGCTGAAACTTGAACTGAAAGTTTGAAGAAACTCTGGACATTTTTATATCATCACTTTTTTTTCTGAGATTAATGTGAGATTAATTTTTAAAATACAATTTTTCTGTGTCTCCTATGGCTTTTTCATATAACATAGTATGTCTGTGCATAACTGGAATGGCAAGCACATGTCTTCAGGAAAAATGCTAAGGAAGCAGACAGTTATCTAGCATTATAACCTGTTTTTCTGTCTAGTTTGCATTTCATATGGATGTAAAGACCTTAAGAAGGTGTGATCAGGTTACCTCAATCACAAAACAGACACTGTGGCAGGAAACCACATACCACAGCAGCTAAACCTGATGCTGTAACTCTCCAAGCTTGTCCCTTGACAAATGAGTGTGAATTTTTCCTTGGGTTCTTTCTGCAGCTTACAGCCAAGAAGATGCTGACACCATCGCATGCCGGCAAAGTCGGGGCTTCTGCTCGTTTGCCGCGTGCTCTGGTCCCAATGTTGACATTGGGACCTGCCGCAGTGCAAAGCTGAGATGTTGCAAATGGTAAGATTAATTCCTCCTAAGACATGCCACTGCAGCAAGAGTAAATAGGCTTACTGGGCTTTTCCCCTTTTGAGGATTAAACAGGTCACCTCCTCCAGCCCCCTATATCCCCCCAGAAAAAACCTTTAATTGCTGGGCCTTGTGGTGTCAAAAATACCAGTCTGCTTTCTCTGAAAAACCACAAGGAGAAGATGATGATGAGCAGGGAGTAACCTGGACTTTGCACATCTAATATTGCTAATAACATACCATATATCATAGAATCATACAATAGTTTGGGTGGGAAGGGCCCTTCCCAGCTCCCCCAGCGCCCCCCCTGCCATGAGCAGGGACATCTGCACCAGCTCAGGTTGCTCAGAGCCCCGTCCAGCCTGGCCTGGGATGTCTCCAGGGATGGTTCAGCCACCACCTCTCTGGCCAACCTGGGACAGGCTCTCACCACCCTCATTGTCAACAATTTCCTCCTCATGTCTGGCCTGAATCTCCGCTCTTTTAGTTTAAAACCATCACCCCTTGTCCTATCACAACAGGCCCTGCTCGAAAGCCTGTCCCCATCTTTCTTGCAGGCCTCTTTTAAGTACGGAAAGGCTGCAATATAGTCTCAACGAAGTCTTCTCTTCTCCAGGCTGAACACTAATCACTAATTATCACTAATAACTTCTTCCAACATGAGTCTGGTACCAGGGCAGAACCAGATCACGCTCGAACTCTGCCTGTACTAAGCAGAGTGGACACAAATGACTTGAGACAGTCACCTCTGGTGACTCCCCCTCAACCCACACAGGCAGGAGATATCCCATGCAGAGTGTTTCTGCAATATGCTGTGGTCCAGCTCTGCAGTTGGTGTCATTTCATACCAAAGGAGCTGTAACAGAACTATCTTTTTTGGACCTCATTCCTTTTTTTAAAATTATTATTATTATTATATTTGCATTTCTATTTAATCTAATTGGGTTTCAATGAAACATGCTGAAGGAAGCAAAAAAAAAAAAAGTGAGAAACCTTGTCACCCTTTTTCATAGAAAAAAGGCATGGAGGAAAGTGAGAGGATGAGCCACTTTGTTCAGTGCAGCTCTTTATTCCTAAAATAGTTTTACTCTTAAACTCTACCCTGTCAAGTATTCTGGGTCATCAGCAGCTGTAGCTGCATAGCTGTGGTGTGTGCATCCACATCATCTGTTTTATCTGAGTTGTCTCCTGGCCAGAAACACAGGTCAGTGATCCATATGAAAAGGATCTCTGGTAGTCTTTCCTAGAACCATAGGATCACAGAATCATTTTGGTTGGAAGAGACCCTCAAGATCATCGAGTCCAACCATTAACCTCACACTGGCACTGACCCATGCCCCTAAGAACCTCATCTACGTGCCTTTTAAACCCCTCCAGGGATGGTGACACCATCACTGCCCTGGGCAGCCTGGTCCAATGCCCGACAGCCCTTTCCGGGAAGAAATTTTCCCTGATATCCAATCTAAACCTCCCCTGGCCTATGTGTCATTTTATGTCTATGGTAGTCTGAGACGGCCAGGTATAATTTACCTGTTTGGATGGAGATAAGTGGAGTATCTATGCACCTGATTTTTCTTTGCAGGACACCCAGTTCCTAAAACTGACACCTCACTGACCACACAGACGAGAGCTCTGGGCATCTGAGACATCTTCTGTTTTTCACATTGATGGATCCCAGCCTTGGTGCAAACCTGGGAAGCCTTCCCATGGGGATGAAGACGCTTAGGAGCACGAGAAGATCAGAGGAGGAGTTCTTGCACCCCAATCAAGAGATTTGCAGCTTCAATTATAATAAAAGCAAGTCACTGTGAAACCACGTTACTGACATTTGCTTATATATACGGCTTTTGCTGTTCTTATTGTCTATAAAAATCAACCTGTAAATGAAGTTTATTTAACTATATTAATTTAAGTGCATGTGTCATTGAGTCCTGTTAAATTGCCCTGCAGAGTGTCTGCATTGCAGTGATTTGTGTGGCAACATATTTATTAATAAGTCAAAAAGCACTAGAACCCATTCTCTCTGCCATCCTAGTCCAGGGCACCAGGCTGGGGTTCAGGAGGCAGGATCACTCCTCCGCTCCTCTACAGGGTTTCATCTTCTAGCCCAACCTGAAGGGCTGGGAAAGGTAATGTAAAGAAACCTGGGAGTGGCAGAAGGGCAACTTCTTAAGTCTTGAACCCATCTTGTCACACTCATGTCATTCTGCTCCCGATGCCTCTATTTAGTCTAGACCAGCATCATGTCAATGGGATTTTACTTCTCCGGATCGTAAGCTAGTCAAGCTATTAATATTTATCACTACATCATGACGTCTGGAGGCTGCTGGCTGAATGTCCCTCAACCTGGAGTCCCTGCACCTGCTGTTACAAGGTCTAGATACATCTCCCCTTTCTTTTCTCCTCCCTTCCCCATCCCTAACATCCCAGAGTGCTAATGCAAAGGCCAAAAGGATTTGAAATAAGGGATGACTAAAAGTATCCATGTTCTCCATGCCACAAGTGCTACGGATGGTTTTATAACAGCTATGGGCCCTGAACACGGTCAGTGTGTGGCAGGTTGCTACTAGGCTAATCACAGTCGGTTTGGAGAAGATATTTTTTACTGTTACTGGTCAACCTAATAATAATAGGACCAGGGCATATTCCTGATGATATGTGGGTTTGGTTTCTTCTCCTCTTCTTGGAGAATTTTATTGCAGATCACATCTCATGCTGAGCCCAGGTGAGATAAGAGACAGAACCTCCAGTAAAAACAAACACCAAGAAAACTCCTCACAGATATAAGGATCAAACACAAGTATTCTTAAGCAAGTTTATTAAAATTTATTGAGATACATAGACTACGAAATGTGGACACCCCAGCTGAGCATTCAGTATCTCCTGGAGATTTTGTCTTCTAGAATTATTCACATTGTTGCTAACTCCAAAAAGAAAATAAAATAATGAACATCTGTTCTGAAGGCCAAAGGAAGAACCTGCTCTGCATCCTCTCATGGAGACAGGTCTCCGCATCGTGGTGATCTGCTCTTTGGGATAGATGTTGTTGGCCACAACATAGATTCAACAGAAAAACACTTTAGAAAAAATATAAATATTGCTACTTTTCTAGATGGTTCAAGAATTGCTTTGGAATTTCTTCAAGTCGTTAAGTTTGTTTGTAGAGGAGTTTGTTTTCTTTCTGCTGTTGTTCATATTTTGATGTGTGCATGTGTATGATAAATGCATATCTTCAGCTCAAAATTCCAGATTTTCCAACGGGATAATGCATCTCCTAAATTGCCAGAAGATCTGCTTTAGCCAGTCTGAGATGTCAGCCATCACTAATCATACTGCAAAAAAGGAAAGAAACTTTCAGATTTTGTACTCATAACTAGGAAAGGATTTGCATAAGAAGCACGAAAGGCACTGATTGAAAGCCTCCTCCTGGAGAGGTACAGATGTTTGATTTGCTGCTTGATGCACACAGAATCATAGAATCATTTTGGCTGGAAGAGACCCTCAAGATCATCGAGTCCAACCATTAACTCAACACTCACTAATCCGTGTCCCTAAGAACCTCATCTCCACATCTTTTAAACCCCTCCAGGGATGGTGACTCCACCACTGCCCTGGGCAGCCTGTTCCAATGCCTGACAACCTTTTCCAGGAAGGAATTGTTCCCAATATCCAACCTCAACCTCCCCTGGCACAACTTGAGACCATTTCATCTCATCCTTGAAGCCAGTGTGACTTATCAAGACCAGTTTGAACCAACTAATGGGAACAGCAGAGCAAAGAGTTCATTTCTAGCTAATGACTTACCTCTGCCAAAGAGATTTGACTGTGATCTTTCTCATGAGGCACTCATGTCATTAATGGTGCATGGGGAACTAGTGAGGAAATCCTCAGGAAACCCTGTGTTGGACTATATGGAGTCTCTGCTCGTTTGCCAGCTTGCACTAGAGGAATTTCACATTTAAAGAGTGGTCTGGATGTGTGAAAGTGAATAATAAGCCCATTGACCCAAGAAACACCTGATCTTCATCAAATCCATAACTCACCACTGTCCGACAGCAAGGGACCTCTTGCTGGCAACGTCCAAAGGGTCTCGTGTTGGGTAGAGGACAGTGGTCAGTGGAACAGGTACCTCCAGCCTGTTTGCATTGCTCATCATTATTTGGTGCACGCATGAAACCTGTGAAAACCAAACCAAACCAAACAAACAAAACAGATTTTCCTTCCCAAAAAAGACTAAGAACCACTTGGGGTCATAAAGCAACAGCAACAGCCCAGTCTGTGGGCTGACCCCATCCATATCATTAAATTATCTTATTTTCCAAAGTGGGAGGGTTCAGTGCATCCAATGGACCCAGTTGGTGTCTATTCAATGCTAAAGTGTGACCAGCACTCTGGTAGTTGGTCTGGGAGAAAAGGGCCTAAAACTCATCTTATTTCTGCTTCTATTTTACGTTCTCCATGCTCACGGTCTTTCCTCTGCATTTCCTTTGATTTTATGTAGCTCTTACCTAAAGTGCCTTGGAGCACTAAGAGGAGAACAGGAAAGAAAAGGAAAAAGATCTTCATGTCCAAATTCAGTGTCGCCAAATACAACAGCTACTAAGAAAAAAAAAAAACAGAAAGAGGTCATGCATTTGTCCTGCAGTTGCCATCACCTAATCCAAAAGCCATTTATGACATATAAGATGCATTTTATTAATAAAAATGGTCATTTATGCAATAATGCTCTAGAATAAATCTGTTGAACACATCTAGTTGAGGAAATATATATTTGAAAGCACATTGCATAAAACCAAGAAAATGTATTTGTGCCTATAAAATTTAAAATAATTAGATTAATATTGTGACTTTCTTTCCATCAGCTGCAAAGAAAGCCTACACCAGCTGCCGTGAAGTCTCCTGTTTTTGAATCCCATACGCCCTGGATGTTATAATTTTTTTAAAAAGCAAGAAAAAGAATGAATTTCCTCTAAATTTATCCAAGTATTATAAAATAAACAAACTTTTCTTAGATCCCTTTTATAACTTCTGGATAATGCTGCTACATGCACAAAATCATCGATGCCTCCATTTAGAGTTTTATCCATTTTTATTTGAGTAACCATACTGGATCTGGCTGGGATGAAGCTAACTTTCTTCATGGCAGCCCATATGGTGCCATGCTTTGTTTTTTGTAGCAACCCACTTAATGACTAAAATGTCAATTTTATTCAATTATCACATATTTTGCTTCCGATATGTGTGGATAATGACTTTAGCTATTCTAGTTTCTCTGGATAGTAAACACTCAGAAACTTTATTTAAATGTTAGCCACCTTCGTAGCTTACAAACCAGTAGTAAGTCCTTGAAAACATCTTTACAGAAAAAGCTAAGGAGCCATCTATCCCTTCTGTCCATAACAACTCTGTGATACATGCCAGCTGAAAGCCTCAAAGTCTCTCTTCACCATCATTTCTTCCTGCAGATTCTAATTAACTTTTGAAAATTATACAGAATACCATAATCCTTCAGAATCACTGTTATTGACTGTAGCAATCAGCCAAATGCCTTACCGAAATACCAAACATCGTACATTTTAATAGTTTATGAGGATTTAATTAAGCTGCAAAATTCTACGTCTCGGAGTGATGAATTGCTTTCTAGAGAAGCAAAGAATATTACCAAAAAGACATGTATTTTTCTCCTTATCTGCTGCAGCTGGTGTGGAAACTAAACCTTCAGCTCACCCTAGAGGACTTCAGGAGAGGGGTCACAGTGGCCAGTCTGTCCTACCTGGCTCCTCTCAATGGGGAGCTTCACAGAGTGGTGTCTTGCCCCCAAAAAACTGTCTTTATGCATTCCTGCTGATGACAGAGCTGTCACAGACCAGCTGGCCATCCATTCCCAGCAGCTGAAATGTCACTTCCCAGCAGCTGATGACAAATGGTGACCGCTCATGAACTCCCTCCCCTTTCTCTGGCTCGTGAGCTGGCTCTTCCGAAAAGCACCTCACACCACCCTGGTTTGTGTACAACATATTGATCCATCGTGGGCTGTGAAAAAAGCATCCTAGGACATGCACTGAAAACTGGTGGTTTGGCTCCAGCGGGGACCTAATCCTACAGGACCACCCCAAGGCCACGGTGCCTGGTGCTGACTGCAGACAGGTCCTCTCTGAAGCCTGGAGGTACCTACCACAGCACCTAAACCGTTACATTAGAGAAGCTCAGTTTTTGCACAAGAGTTTCAAAAAAAAAAAAAAAAGCTCCCAATAGGTCTCGTGAGCTGTAGATAGCATCCTGAGAGCAAAGATGAGTTGAGAACCCAGTCTAGATTGAGAAAAGGAGGCTGAGGGGAGACCTTCTCGCTCTCTACAACTATCTGAAAGGAGGTTGGAGCAAGGAGGCATCAGTCTCTTCTGCCAAGTAACAAGTGATAGGACAAGAGGAAACATCCTCAAGTTGGTCCAGGAGAGGTTCAGATTGGATATTGGGAAAAATTTATTCCCAGAAAGGGTTGTCAGGTGTTGGATCAGTCTGCCCAGGGCAGTGGTGGAGTCACCATCCCTGGAGGGGTTGAACAGACACGTAGATGAGCTTCTTAGGGACATGGTTTAGTGCCAGTGTTGGGTTAACGGTTAGACTCAATGATCTTAAGAGCCTCTTCGAAGCAACATGATTCTATGATTCTAAGAGCAAGCTTACCTGTGCACCAAGAATATTTTAATTTTCACGCATTTACCACATCTATATTCTACTCACTGTAGAGGAAAAAACTATTGTTTGAATAATCAAAGTTTTAGGGAGGTACCCATTTGCTAGGTGGCCAAAAGAAACAACTTCTATAAAATGTTTTGGGCAAACTGCTCCTCTGCACTCCCAGAGGGTTTAGACCAGAATGACTGGTGGCAGCACCATTATTGCTTCAATCCTGAAGTCACCCAGGGGAGCCCAGAAAAAGATGTTGTGTTTTGATCGTCGTACTACTAAGAGTCTAGAAAAGAACCCAACATCCTTGTAATCCAAACGGCCATCTAAACAGCATCATCTAGGCAGGTCACCTGCCTTCCAGAAGAGGGCAACGAAGAGCTAAGACTGAAATTTCTCTTCAACAGCCTTCTTCAGTCAACAAGACATAAATTATTCTGACAGCAGGGTTTTATGGATTTTCTTCTTAATTATCCTGATGTCTTCTGATTCCCAGCACTGACATGTTAGTGAATTATGTTTTCTGACAGTCCAACCTCAAAGCTCTCAGTGTTTTGCAATCTGCTGTGGACACCAGCAATGGACAAGATGCCAGTCCTTGCTCTGAAAAAAAATCACATTAACGCAGTCAGGTCCAGAGAGAAGGAGTGTGGGATTTCCTTTGCCTCGGCAGCTGGATGCAGATGACAATGAGTATCCGGGGAGGTGGGAGACATGTACTTCCTTTGGAAATCCTCAGTGTCTGTGTCACAGGAGCCTGCAAACCTATTTACTTGGGTCCAAGTGATATGATAAGAAAAATCCAAATAGGCACTTTAATTGCCCAGAGATAGTTATTTTACTAAATCCCATTCCTGTATAATTTAATTCATGGAACATGTGTATGTGTTTTACAGTAGGCAGCAGCATTTGTTTCTATGATTGAGCTTTTTTCTTTCCTTTTAAAAAAATATTTAAATAATTAAATTTATTTATTAAGTGATGAAATGTAAAAAGATGGAAATAAACACTAGGAACATTAAATCCATACATGTGTTTTCAGGAACACAGAGCTCTGAACTGAGCTTTTAGGGTCTGTTTCACCTCAGTAAATTCAGACAAGCAGAAGACAGACAACAAGTCACATCCTGAAAAGGATCTTAAAATAGGATAAAATTAGTATTTCCTCCTGTTTCCCACTTTGTGCCTGTGTTAGCTGCCCAACGGGGTACAAAACAGATCAAAGCTCAAATACAAATCAAGACGGGAATAAGATAATCAATTAATGAATTGTATCTGTTGTTATACATGTTGGTAAACTTACCTTCAATTTCTTAAATATGGTAATTAAACTATCTGTTATTTTAATTACAGTACACTATTATTGACTCAATATCGTTTTGGCTACCAAAACTCACAAAAGGGATACTGTGTGGAGCCCTAAAAATCATGTTCTTTTGTACAGAGAATATATGCAAACACTTATATACTTGTATATATATATTTTTATGCCTGTGTATATGTATGTATATATTCATAATATATAAATATTCTGAGAGAAATAAAAGCTGAATTTTCTAAACTGCTTTATATTTTATCTTAGCTGAAGAAGATATGAATAAAAAAGAATAATCCAGATATTCTAATATGTGATTTACTCGGGAATAGTCAGGATATTAATTTAAGTAATTGTTTATTTAAATTTACATTTATTCCATAATGATGGCATTTCTTACTCTCATGTTTCTCCACAGTCCTCCTAGCAAATCCACATTATATATATGTATATAGTGTTGTTAATATGGACGTGTGGAAGGACTCTTCTAAATCCTGGGTGGCTTTTTATCATTCAGCCTTCCACAGACTCCTGTCCTCTGTGAATATCCAGGTCTCAGTTCTTTTGCTGGTACTTAGCCAAGTGCCACCTGAGATGCCCCTGTGTCCCCCTTGTCCACCCTGGCTGCTCCAGCAAGGTTTGGTCTCCCCAGTTGGAGATCTCCAACAGTCCAGAGCATCACAAATTGCTCTCCATGTCTGTGAATCAAAGACTGGCTGGGGTTGGAAGGGACCTCTGGAGATTATCTAGTCCAACCCACCTGCTAAAGCAGGTACACCTAAAGTAGATTGCACAGGATTGTGTCCAGGTGGGTTTGAATGTCTCCAGAGAAGGAGACTCCACAACCTCCCCGGGCAACCTGGTCCAGGGCTCTGGCACCTCAAAGTAAAGAGGTTTCTCTTCATGTTTAGATGGACCCTCCTGTGTTTCAGTCTGTGTCCGTTGCCCCTCATCCTGTTGTTGGGCACCACTGAGAAGAGTCTGGTCCACCCTCTGACATCCACCCTTGAGATATTTATAATCATTGATAAGATCCCCTCTCAGCTTCTCCAGGCTGAACAGCCCCAGCTCTCTCAGTCTCACTTCATAAGAAAGGTGTTCTAGGCCCCCGAATCGTCTTCGTGAAGGCAACTGGGTTAAACCCTGTGTCTATATATTGCTTCCATCATGACGCAGCTTACCTCTGATTATGGGATGTCCTCAGCCAGCTCGAAGACACAAAGATCCTTCACCTCCTCTCTGCCATCCTCTTCCTCCAGTGTCCTCTGTGCAAATGACAGGAAGGGATGACAGACCTTTGGTACAATTGCTCAACACTTGTCCTCATGGCACATCCCAAATTCGCAAAAAACATGAAATCCAGCTGGTGAACAGCCCTGCTGTCCATCGGGTGGCCTTGGCCAGCCCTGTGGAAACCTGCCCAGAGCTGACTTGGACAAAACCTGCCTGGAAGTCATGGCTGCTGCCTGCTGTTTTGTGCACAGTGAACTGCCCCTTGCTCCCTCTGGGCACGGTGGCTGGGCTGCAGCTCTCCCAATTGTAGACACCCCCGAGCTCAGAGAAGACACAAGCAAACAGAAGACTTGCCAGCTGCCTCCAAAGCCCTTGAAATATAAGGGTAAATGTGCTGCTCAAGGAACCAAAGAGCAGGAATTCAGCTTTACATCTACAGAGCAGCAGTAATAATATTTTTTTGTGCTTCAACAACTGTATGACAAAGCCGTACATGGAGAGTTAATGCAGCTAGGACCAAAACATAGATTTAAATTGTCTAAGGTAGACATCTGAGATGCCTTTGCATTCCGGGCACTCAAGCAACTATAAATCACACAATCCTAGAATCATAGAATAGTTTGGGTCAGAAGGGACCTTCACAGCTCATCTGGACCAATCCCTCTGCCATGAGCAGGGACATCTGCACCAGCTCAGGTTGCTCAGAGCCCCGTCCAGCCTGGCCTGGGATGTCTCCAGGGATGGTTCATCCACCACCTCTCTGGCCAACCTGGGACAGGCTCTCACAATTTCTTCCTCATGTCTGGCCTGAATCTCCCTTCCTTTAGTTTAAAACCATCACTCCTTGTCCTATTGCAACAGACCCTGCTCAAAAGTCTGTCCCCATCTTTTTTCTTGCCCCCTTTTAAGTATGGAAAGGCCACAATAAGGTGTCCCCGGAGCTTCTCTTCTCCAGCTGAACCCCCCAGCTCTCCCAGCCTGTCCTCCCAGCAGAGCTGTTCCAGCCTCGGATCATTTCTGGGGCTCCTCTGGCCCCTCTCCAGCAGGTCCATGTGTGTCCTGTGCTGAGGACCCAGAGCTGGACCAGCACTGCAGGGGGGTCTCACCAGAGCGGGGCAGACGGGCAGAATCACCAACCTCCGCCTGCTGCCCACGCTCCTTGTGATGCAGCCCAAGATACGATTGGCCTTCTGGGCTGCAAGCCCACATTGCCGGCTCATGTCCAGTCTTTCACAGAATCACAGAATAACGGAATGTTAGGGATTGGAAGGGACCTCAAAAGATTATCTAGTCCAATCCCCCCACCGGAGCAGGAACACCCAGATGAGGTTACACAGGAAGGTGTCCAGGCGGGTTTTGAATGTCTCCAGAGAAGGAGACTCCACAACCTCCCTGGGAAGCCTGTTCCAGGCTCTGGCACCCTCACTGGGAAGAAGTTTCTTCTCAAATTTAAGTGGAACCTCTTGTGTTCCAGCTTGAACCCATTACCCCTTGTCTTACTGTTGGTTGTCACCGAGAAGAGCCTGGCTCCATCCTCGTGACACCCACCCTTTATATATTTATAAACATTAATGAGGTCACCCCTCAGTCTCCTCTTCTCCAAGCTCAAGCCACCCAGCTCCCTCAGCCTTTCCTCACACGGGAGATGCTCCACTCCCTTCAGCATCTTTGTGGCCCTGCGCTGGACTCTCTCCAGCAGTTCCCTGTCCTTCTTGAACCGAGGGGCTCAGAACTGGACACAATATTCCAGATGAGGTCTCACCAGGACAGAGTAGAGGGGAAGGAGAACCTCTCTCGACCTACTAACCACCCCCCTTCTAATACACCCCAGGATGCCATTGGCCTTCTTGGCCACAAGGGCCCAGTGCTGGCTCATGGTCATCCTGCTGTCCACCAGGACCCCCAGGTCCCTTTCCCCTACACTGCTCTCTAATAAGTCATTCCCCAACCTGTACTGGAACCTGGGGTTGTTCCTGCCCAGATGCAAGACTCTACATTTTCCCTTATTATATTTCATTAAATTTTTCCCTGCCCAACTCTCCAGCCTGTCCAGATCTCGCTGGATGGCAGCACAGCCTTCTGGTGTGTCAGCCACTCCTCCCAGCTTGGTGTCATCAGCAAACCTGCTGATAGTACACTCAATTCCCTCATCCAAGTCGTTGATGAATATGTTGAATAGTACTGGCCCCAGAACTGACCCTTGAGGCACTCCACTAGATACAGGCCTCCAACCAGACTCCACTCCATTGACCATGACATCATAAAGCTGATAGCTGATCTTGAAGAAGATACTCCCAGCACTGAGATTTCTTAAAATTGTCCACATAGAGTCCTGGTGAAACAGCCTGTTCTCATCCCCTTTCTCCCTCAAGCGTGACATCCCTCCTGGGCAGAAATGTTTCTGGTCCTCCTGGTTACATGGTCCAGAAGGGTCTATAAAGCATTGCAGCAGTCACCAGGGGAAGCTGGCAGCACTGTTAGCAACATCTATTCTGTTACATGTTTGTTTGTATTTACAGTGGCACATCATGTCATAGACACAGTTGCTGCAAAGGGCAAATTCAGGACTCCAGAACTTCACAAAAGTTTTAGGTCTCACCTCTTCCTTTAGTCCAAGGAGGTATTGAGCACTTCTTATACACATGGCCCAATTCAAGGACAGCAACAACTCGTGCAAGTTTTGAGTTACTGTGGTGCTGGGTTGCTTAAATCAGGAATAGTCCCAGTATATTTTAAGGCAAATCTAGTTTTTCCTTTACATAAAGAAACCATAACCAGACAGTCCCTGGGCACTCCTGTTCTGGCCTAACATCATCATTTCAATTAATATCCATGAAACCCAACACCACTCAGCTCCCATCTCCAGCACCAGCCCTATCCAGAAAATTACTCTTCTACCCTGTGCCAGCAAGTCCGTGTTGCTTTTTTCAAGCCACACACTTTTCCAAAGGGAATAGGGTAGACACAGGTGTGTAACTGTCAATAGGGAAAAACAACTGGAATTAGAATGAATGAAATGTCCCAGATAGAGATGGGGAGTTCCACTCCCTTGGGTCATGCTGTAAAACTTGGCAGGGAGCATCCCTTCAAGGCTGCAGTTTGTTATTTGAAAAAGAGTACCTATATATGTTTTGTAAAACCAAGCACTGTGGTATGGGGAAGAAAGAAGGAAATAATTCAGTGTTATTTTCCTACAGCTTTTACTTCTGTCTCTCCATAAAACTCTCTGTAGTCTTCTGCTGCAGCCCAGGTTTCAGCTTGCTGTGACCTGATGCTAAGGTCTGCCCCAGCCCAGGTCCACAGTGGGACCCAGGATGCTGAGGAGCTGAGCAAGCTGGATGTAAGAGCTGTAATGAATTAACCTCTCTGTTAATCCTGTCTTTGCACACCTAAAAATGCCTTGGGGGGGAAAAAAATGGGGATTTATGCAAACATGAGGCACCTCACAGCTGGGATGCCACCAGTGACCTGTGTCGTGTGCTGTCAGACCTCTGGTGACCTCCGTGCATCCACAGCTTCTTCTCAGCTCTCCCCTTTAAAACACCAGATCATAGAATCACAGAATGGTTGGGTGTGGAAGGATCCTCTCAAAACCATCCAGTCCAACCCACCTGCTCACGCAGGGTCACCAGAGCAGATCACACAGGTCGGTCCAGGCGGGTTTGAATGTCTCAGAGAAGGAGACTCCACAGCCGCTCTGGGCAGCCTGGGCCAGGCTCTGGCACCTCCCAGCAAAGAAGTTTCTCCTCATGTTCAGATGGTACCTCCTATGCTTCAGTTTGAGATATTTATAAACATTGATGAGATCCCCTCTCAGCTTCTCCAGGCTGAACAGACCCAGCTCTCTCAGTCTTTCCTCATATGAAAGATGCTCCAGACTCCTCATCATCTTCGTAGCCCTCCATTGGACTCCCTCCAGTAATTCCTGGTCCTTCTTAAACTGGGGAGGACTGCATGCCCAGCTGCAAGGCAGCAGCCTCCAGATGAGGGCACCACAGATCCAGACCGCCTGCTTGGTGGGACACAGCACAGCAAAGTGTCTGATGGTCAAGCTGAGAGCAGCTTGACTTTGGATTCTTGGCTCATGGACAACTATTCGCTGATATTGTGGAGGTGTAAATCTTCTGGAGCAGAGAGTGGGATAAGCAGAGACACATCCAGAGGAGATGAGGTAGTGCAGAAGAGTGGGAAGGTCCCAAAGGAAGAGGGATGAGGCATCTTGTCAGAATGGAGGATAAGGAAAGGTGGAAAGAAAGAACATTTTTTGCTGTCACAGAAAGAGACTGTGTTGGTTTTATAATAACTGGAAAACCACATAAAGCTGGCAGACTAAAGTAGACCTGGATGAAAGGTTTGCTCACTAATAGATGCTGGTAACAAGGAGATCTGCATTTTCTCCATGCCAAAAATCTCCTCATGTGGCTTTATTCACCAAGAAAATCCAAGTTGGAGATTCAGAGATTTTTTTTTTAATGTGTTCCCTGTGAAAATAAAAATACAGATAATTCCTCATCCGTACTATGGCTGACTTGGTGGACTTTCAGGGGTTTAAAAGCACGTGGCCAGCAAATTGGTCACTGCCATGGAAGAGGAGACAAAGCCTCAGCAGCGCTTCCTATCCATCTGATACCCATCCTCCCTACCTAAGGGTATTTGCTGAAGTCACCTGGATTATGAGAAATAAAATGTCAATAAAATGCCCTGACAGAGGATGGAGTTCTTCATACAGTATAGACTTAGAGCAGAAGGGCTTCAGAAATAGGAACTGCTGCTTCTGTGTCCCAGAAAGGACTTAGACTGAGTAACAGCAAATGTGCTCATGGCTCAGAAATTGTAAAATCTTGACAACATTTAGCATTTAAATATCTGCATATACACTGATCAATGCATAATATGCATATAAAAGCATACATGCACGTATATATAGAGAAAAAATGTGTGACTTCTGATGGCCAGTCAGAACTGGAAGGACTAGAAATTATATTTCTTCTTAATGAACTGCTTATCTTTTACAGAGAATTCGAGAAACGTACATGAGATAGGCAAGTGTGCTGATTACCCTGCCAGATGCTGGGCAGCCTGAGAAAGATTGAGTAAAAGTTCATATCAGGAAGGACACTGAAACAACAGGAAAAAAAATCAAGAGTAATCCATAGAAGCATTAGAAGTGAAAATATGAGATATTATAAAATTTTACTGGAAAGATTGTATTTATGTTATAATTTCATACATCAGAATTTCATTATGCACTAAACTACTAGTTATGTAATTAGATAGCTAAAAAGAAAGCAATGTTTATTCTTGCATTGAGGTGGAGATAAGACAACCAGAAGGTGAGATGTAAAGGACAAAATGTTATGAAGGGAAAAAACAACTGTGTTGCAGCTGCAAATCCGACAATTAAGCTGTGTGCCGAAGGCAGAATAAGGATCCTGCAGGACAAAAAGGAGCAGTCATTGCACATTCCCAGGTATTTTACGTAACCCTGTGGCCTAACGTATCTTACACCAACTTGGATGGTCAAAGATGGGTTGCACAAAGCTCAGGGGCATTGCGGTGAAAGCAGACTCAAAGCAGGCCCTCCTCTCTCATTGGAAGACGCTGAAGTACAGGACAAATTTGGCTGGAAAAGGCTTTTTTCATTGGCCTGTGACTGCACGACCAGCATCCCTAAACCTTTATATAAAGAGACATGTTTGGGTCTGGGGCACCAGCTGGAGAAGGCAGACGGACAGCAGTGGTGAACCTCCACCTCCTCCACTGGTAACTTCGCCTGCCTCTGGACAGGCACGCTCACTTCTTCATCTTCATACATTTCTTTTCCTTTCATTAATCTCAAGTCTAATGAGTATTCTGCTTTCATTAACCCCTTCCTTCTCATTCCTCCAGTGACTGCGTCCAGTCTATACGTGTCCTGCAGAACCTCAGTGCCCTCACACTGTGTGTTTTGGGGTTATCTTATGCAAGGACGGGAGTTGGATTTGATGATCCTTGTGGGTCCTTTCCAACTCAGGACATTCTATGATTCTATGAACCATGGGTTGTTTGCAGGGCTTGCAGGAGAAAATTGTGTTTGGTGACCTCCGAGGGGAGTGGACAGAAGCAGAAACCTTCACTCAAGGCATCAGAGACAGAGGGCTTGTTGGTTAAGAAATGTCCAGCTTCCTACAGAAACAGGCATCTGGCCAGCACAGACATTCAGGGTTGCATTTTGGACTACATATCCTGCCTGAATCCCTGTAACATTCTGAGTTGTCACCTTAATTGATGTTCGAGAGATCCAAATGTTTCTTTCAGACTTTCTCAAGGACAATGGTTGGCTTGGTCTCTGAACGCTTTGTGAGCCACAGTAGGTTGAGGGTGAATAATAATTCATGGGTCTATGTTAGTACCACAGTAGTCTGTCTGGTGTTGTACAGGTCTGGAAGATAATTTTTCAGTGCAGTAAGACCAATATTAAAAACAAAACCCACCAAAGCACCATAGAATCCCAGAATAATTTAGGTTGAAAAGGAGTCCTGGAGTTTCTAGTCTGAATTCATGCTCAGAGCAAGGATAGTTAGTTTGCTTAGACATATATTTGGTGAAATGTTGAATATCTCCAAAGATAGAGTTTTCACTTTGTCCATCATTCAAGTCCATTCTGTTTTATAAGGCTTTGGGTTTGGTTGCTCAAGGCATGTTTTAAGCAGTTCCTTGTCTTCCAGTCAGGAGGGGATGCTCCATTCAGTGTCTTTTGGTCTTGAGGTCTCATTATAGGTAAGGAATTCACATCCCAGCTGTGGCCATGAGGATCCTTTACCAGCTCCTGGTTGTCCTCTTCATGATGCTCCAAGCAGCTGCAGGTGAGGTGTGAAGTAGGTAGAGAGAGGAATTAGAGGAGAGAGACAGCACCCACTTTTGATTACTTTCATGGTAAATGACTGGTCGCTTTCCACCATGTAGGTCAACACTACTTTCCTGGGCGATTTGATCCTTGTGTAGCCCAAAATGGAATCTGTACCGCAGGGATATGTCGACGGCCATTTTACTGGGCTGGAACATGTACTAATGGATTGACTTGCTGCAAAAGGTATGTAGAAGTGCAGGGATAACTGTGGCAATGGCTGACATCCTCCTTATCTTTTCTCCAGAGCAACATCTTAGAGACACAGGTCCTCTAAAACACCCTCCTGTCCCATTTCTCCTATGCCAAACCCGCTGGCATAGGGGGTCCTCAAGGGGTCTTTGCATTCCATGGCAGGTTCTGCTCTGGTGCCATGAAACAATGAGAACCTCACTGAGAAAACCTATTGGTGAGTAATCTAAGACTCTCTCTTCTTCACCATGCAGGGGGTGGAGATGGCACTGAAGACACCCTGGATTCTCCTTGGAAATCCCTTCTGCTTCTACCAAATGGCCTCTGAATCACCCTAAGCCCTTTGCTCCTGTTAACACCAGTTCCTGCTGCAATGAAAAGTTCTAAAAATCTTCCTTTGTGGAGAAGAAAAATTCTGCATCTGCAAAACCATAAATAAGAACCAGGCAATGCTGTGGAAATTATTTCTTTCCCCCTCTTTAATAAAATTTGTTATGATGGCATCCATATGGTTGAACTTTGAGTGGGTTTTCTTGTAGGGAAGGAGGGGATATTTCACAGAACTGTTTGTACCATGGGCAGTAACACACAGGTGGACTGGTGGCTTCTACAGCTAGACATTTCTCCACTTGCACCCTGCTACACTCCCAGGGAAAAAGGAGGTCATTTCATTCTCTGCTTCCCAACAACCATACTCCTGCAACGTTCCTGCAGTGACCATGGTATCTTTGTCAGAGATGAAACTTAACTTCTCTCTGTGACGATTTCATGGTCCAGCAGGTACACATTCTGGTAGCTTCCAGGCTGCTTTTTGAAGGTATTATGGCATTTTTGACAGAGGTGTCAGAGACAGAATACATGCTTTCTGTCTCTTTTTTCCCTGCCATCGCGGCCTACAAGTGTAGAAAATGCCAAGATATCTCCAGATGCTTCCTTCAGAGAACCTAGAGGCATCTGAGAAATGTCACTTCTGAGAGGATCTCAAGCCAGGTAAAACTAAGTATATTTTGGATAACATCAGACCCTTGGCAGTGACACATACCAGAAAAAAATATACAAAGAAGGAAAGAGAAAGAGACTAGCAAACACATTTCCAAAAGTTATGAATGTGCAACATAATGATTTGGTCATTATCTTCTCAGAAGCAGTTGCTGAACGTGCACAGAACAGTGCCCGGTCAAATACATCACCAAACTGAGATGGTTTTGACTCCTAATGGCTTGATGTGTGGGTTTGGAGAGGAGCAGAGTTTGAGATTCTCCCTTTTGCTCCTAATTGCTTCATTTGCTGTGCTAGATACGACTCCTAAGATGGAGGTAAGATCCTCTTCCTCTCTGGGAAGTGATCTTGGCACAATTACCCAAACATCTCAATATGAAACTCATGATACTCTGCAGCCTCATTGTGAAGACGCTTCCCTCAATGGTGCATCCCACCTGCACCAGGCAGAGCAGCGCTTTCAGTTCCAGTGCCAAGACTCCGAGTACTGTATTATTACATATAATAAAATTCTGGCCCCATCATAATATTTGTCGTCCTCCAAAGAAGGCTCCATGATCTGGACCTGAAATGGGTGGAGGAGTGTGGCATCGTTGATGAACTCTAACTTGAAGAATCAGAAGTGAAGACTTGCTGTGGAGATAAACATAACTGGATCATCTTCTGAACTTTGGTGAAAAAAGAATACTAAAGAAACACACTATTTAAACAGAAGGAAACTCTCCATGAAGACTCCCTGTCCCTCTGCACTGAAAATGGTGAGAAAGTAGATGGTGTTTTGGATAGAGAAGTTGTCAAGAGCCAAATGATTGTGAGGTGCTGCCCAACTTAGCTGGGCTGGATCCCTTGCACTTTCCTATCCAGGTATCCTGGGTAAATGAAAGTGTAGTTGGTGTTACTGTGATCCTAGTGTAAATCAGATCTATCAGCAAAAGACACTGGAGAAAAACACTGAGATTGTGAAGGGTAAAACACTGATATGTCCCTCCTGACATACAAAACTCACTGACTGTCTCGTGCTCCTACGAACAGGAGCTGCAAGTGGGGATGGAAAGGTTTTTGACCCTGAGAGCCATGAACCAAAATTTCAGTAAGGTTTGCCTCACCGTTATGATCTTTGGACAAGCAAAAGTGCTCCATCCATCCTCTGCTTCTCCCTTACCCATCTCCAGACAGAGGTATTTTGATGGAAACAACGGGAGTGACGATGTAGAATTTATAATCAATAGTGTCAAGAATGCCCAACATTAAAGCCAAGCTGTTGCTTGCATGTAGGACTTCAAACATGGTAAAAATTAATGTTGTGTCTTTGTTTCCTTGAGGAATCAGGTTGAGTAACACTAGCAGTTGGTAGGCAAGCCAACCGCAAACTCTTGGCAAGGTGTGAAGTAACTGCAACTTTTGTAATTTTATTCCCTCCGTTTTCTGCTTTATGGCCAGAAGTTCTTAAACACACCAGAAATGCAACTATCATTTTTTCCTACTGCAAATTAAGTTCACTTATAAAAATATGTAGAAAATAAAAATCTATATCTCAATTATCAGAGTATGCTTTCAAGCGAAATAATTTATAGGCATGTTTTCACATGCATATATATCTATGTCTGTCTGTGTATGTATGCACATGTGCACACTTTTGTATACTTAAAAAATTAATGTCAAAGTACTGAAAAAAATCACACCACTAATATTAATAACTAAACAGAGGAGCCAATAAGAAATTTAAATATTTCAGTTTAGTTTGGATAATAAATGATCTGTAAGACATGGTGTCATTTGCAGAGATAGTGGTCAATTAGAAACACTAGTCATTCAAAATAGCAAATGTATCATAACCTATTGTGATGTACTTCAGGTGTCATCTTAAAATATCGCATAAACAATATTTGTTGACTGAAGTGAGGTGTAAAGTAAAATATGATCTGAAAAAGTATTCAGTATTGGTGTCTTTGGATAGTTATTGGGTATGTCAGCAAGTGACTCGGTGAAATAGAAGATCAGGAGATAGGAAAGGATCACTAGACCTTAGAGATTTTGCTGACACTCCTCAGATCTTCATTACAAGGATTCATGTATTTGGTTTGGCTTGGATTTTACTACTGAATGAACAAAGACAGACCAGGTTTCTTAGAGATTTTTCCAATTGAGTTTGAATATCTCTATTTGGATCAAGATTCTATAAATTCTCTGGGCCTCCGTTCCAGTGCCTGACGACTCTCATTGTGAAAGATTTTTTTTTTTCCTTATATGTAATTGGAATTTCCCGTATTGTAATTTGAATATGTTGCCTCTCATCCTTCTGATATTTTGGTTCTTGAATTTTGATGTAGTTGCATAAGTAATCAGAATGAGTTTTGCTACTGTGTGATTGTAAATGTACTGATTTGTTGCCCAGATCTTAGGATTAGTATTATGTGGAGATGCTCGCTTGGTTGAACCTTTGGTTGAAATTTAACTCTCCCCTAAAGGATAAAAAGGAAGATAAATCAGGAACTCAAAGCTTTGGTGGCTGAAGGATGGAAGATTTCCAAGATCAAAAATGGTTTTGAAAGGTTCTCTTGAGGCCAGAAGTACAAGAAGATCAGCCGGAGTCATGGAAAAATGCTCAGTCAAGAGTCCTGCAGCCTGAGGGTTCAGAGACAACCTCTGGCACTGAATTTCCCTCATCTGATGTGTTTTCCACCAGCTGGACGGGTGTACAGAGACATAATGATGATACATTCACCCTATTTCTGTACATTTTATGCTCTTTACTTTGGCATCCTTACTGGCCGTGCAACACTAAGCCAATGGACCTTTGTTTTAGTTTCATACATCCATTCTGTGCTCTTAAATTCTTCATTTATGGAACAGAAAATAAACTAACTGGGAGTGCAGAGGAGCATGCAGGTGCTCTGTATTGCAATGGATTATGTTGCCCCTAAGCAGGAACAGTTCAACGTATGTCCCAAGATGTTTGACACAGACCACGGTGGCTTAACGTGTCTTACACAAACTGGAGTGTCACAAGAGGTATTGCATGAAAAACCTGGTGTTTTCCAGAAGAAAAACTTCAATAGGTTCAGAGAGAAACCCAGCTTTTTCACTGGGAAATGAAAAGCAGCGTGATTCTGGTTGCATTAAAAGCCACCAAAAAAAAAAAAAAAATAAAAGGGTAACTTTTTGATTGGCTCAGTGTGTACTTACTGAGAAGAGAAAGAAGTTGTCACTCCCCTCGGCAAACACGTTATAAAGGGACTCTTAGCCCCACAGCCAAAGCCCTCTGGAGAGAAGGGACCAAGAGCAGGTCTTGTGTGGCTTCTGGACTCACCTGACACCTGGTAACTTCTCAGTTCTTTGCATTATTAACCTAAACTTCTAGGCTATTAAAAAAGGTTAATTGTTAACTTAAAAAATTGTGCACAGTTTGAATAAGTAGTTCCATATATACTAATCCCTAGAATACTTTGATAAAAATACTTCACTTACTAACTCCTAGGAAAAAATCTGGCTGGGTCAGGCTACTTAACAGAAGTCTGTGTTCAGAGAAACTGGTGGTCTTTTTGATGAAAAACAGTATATATTCTTTACCTATGTCTCTATGTTAAGAAATTTGGTTCATTTTCAGAATTGTTAACTTTGCCTACTTGTTTGTCCTGATGTTTTCAAATATACAGAAATTTGTCTAAATTAATAATGGTAATTTCAAAGCTGTTTTGAGCCATTCTCTACCATTCCATTTGCAGAAATACATTTTAGCACAACATTATTTCCTTTCTTTTCTTAAGAGAATATGATTTGTGACAGATCAGAAGATTTTCTAATGCCATGATACACGACATTAACTACCTCTTCTTTAACCACAAGCCCTCTTCTAGGCTGTCTTATCCCATTTTGCTGATATTAGTTCAATTATTAACTCTTTCAATGAAGACATTACATGTTTGCTTTTCAAATTTAATTTGTCAAATGGGAGCTGATTTGATTGTACATTTCCATTCTAGAACTGATGCCTGTAGACTAAGACTGAAGATTTTAAGCAAGTTGATCTTAGCTGTTATTTCTTGATAAATTTTACCATTGCAAAATGAACATTTTTTTTCTGAAGTTTGTAAGTTTGACTATATAACGACCTCATTTTGCTTAGTGTTGTTAAATTATTAGATAAAACATTCGAATAAAAATAAAGTCATGATTGCATTTTGGCTAAGAACTATTTGAGAAATGTGAAAGAAATACAAGCAATCATACCATTAAAATAACTTAATGATCACATATGCTCAAAGCATGGTGCCCTATATATATTTACTTTTCCTAGAAATGCTCACGCAGTGGTCATGATGTTATATGGGTCTGACCGGATGTTTTTGAAACTTTGAAGAAAAAGGCAATATAAATGACATTTTGATTAACAGCATATTTGTACGGTTCAGAAGACTGTAGATCCCAGGGACTGTCTGTCATAGATCTTTCTTGGTCCTTTCTCCTACAGTGACACAGTAAATCTGCAGCCATGAAGATCCTTTACTTGCTCTTTTCTCTCCTCTTCTTGGCACTCCAGGTTTCTCCAGGTAAGATGGAAAAGAGATGCTAGGAGGGGATTTTGTGCACCTGAAGTGAACTTCCCAGCACATTTTAACCACTGCTGGTTAAAATAGCCAGAAACCGAGCAGGTGTTAATCAAATAGCTCAGTGCCTGTGGTCCCCTATGGAAACTCTTTCAAAGGTGGAGAAATTTAAGCCTGACAATATTCAAGAAGTATTTGGACAACACCCTCAGGCACATGGTGTGAATTTTGAGGTTGTCCTATGCAGGGACACCAGTTGGACTCAATGATCCTTGTGGGTCCCTTCCAATTCAGGACATTCTATGAAATTCTGACTTCTTAAAAAAAAGCGATTTTTTTCACTACTGGTATCTTCCTAAAAAGATTGTGATAAACTCTCTGGTGTTAGAAACATGAGATATTGTCTGTGGTGGCCATGATCTTTGGATAACAGCACACTCAGCAGTGCATATGCACATGAAAATTAAGCCTGGCCAACCATTTTTGGATAGGAGACAGTATCAAAGCCTCTGGATCTTGAGCCTTTTCCATAAGGTGAAGGACAAGGAGTCAGGAGGTGGGTATCATTCTCCACCCGGACTTTTGGGCCATCCATTTAGATGCATTGTGAGCTAAGGATCCCAGCTCTGCAAGGTGTAGACCTGCTTTGTAACCTGACCTCTTACACAGCCTTTCAACATGGCCAAATCTGGGCAAGAGTCCTTAAGGCAAGTTGGTACTCAAGGCAGGTCAATGCATGGGAGACCCTCCTGGCACTACAACTTCGTTGCCCTGCCTTGCAGAATGAGAGGGAAGGGAATTTTTTGTTATTTTTACAGGTTTCTCTTCACCTCAGCGAGAGATGTTTCTCTGTAGAAAAGGGACCTGTCACTATGGAAGATGTCCCATCCATCTGATCAGAGTTGGAAGTTGTTTTGGGTTCCGCTCCTGCTGCAAAGCGTGAGTTTGATATTCACCAAGTGTTATCTGCAGTATGAGCAGAAAAATCTATTTTGTCTGTGTCCTTAACCCCAAGGTGCTACTGAATGTTCAGACTGGATATAACGAAAAAAAACTATTATGCCATGAGGACAGTCAAGCGTTGACGTAGGTCAAGCGTTGATGTAGGTCAAGCTCCACAGTGCTCTTTCACCTGAGATGTGCACCATGATCTGCCCCATCAAGAAGGATAATTTATGGTTGGAGATGCCACCCTTGTGCTGTCCCAGCTCTGTTTGACCCCTTTACAGATCTCACTCCAGAGCAAAATATCAGGGTTTGATTTCTGCAGAATTGGGCTGTATGGGGAACAGAGGGGAATTTGGTTACACTGCAGAGTGAACACAGGTCTTAGAGTGCCATCAAAATGTGCAACAAGTGTTGTAAACAGAAATTATCATTTGAAAGTTAGCCTTTTATTTCGCTCAGGAATGAATGCATTCCCAATACCAAGACATATCAATTTAATTCCCTGCTCTTCCTGAAGCAATAGGAGTTCTTCTTACATGTATGAGTGCACAGGGCAGTCCCAGCACGGCTACACATGACACACTTGGAAAGTATTTATATCCAAGAGGAAAATATGCTTGGGCTGAGAGTGAGTAGGGAGGGAACACAAGAAAAAGAATCTGATTTTTTTTTCTTTCTTTCTGCAGGCCATGGGATTTACACAAAATTCACGAACCTTCCATAGAAGAGTGATGAAAATGTCTTCTAAACCTATGAATTTCCTTTGAATACCCTTCCTGCTAAAACCACTGGATCCTCCTGCAAAGCTTCATGCACCTTTCATTTTTAATGCAAAAAGCTTCATGATGTAGAGTAAATCTGAATGTAGTCTGCATTGCTTTTGCTCTTGAATAAATTGTTGTTGCTTAGCATTCACATCACTGAAACATGTGTGTTTGTTGCATGGGCTGAGGGTGATAATCTTACCTGGGTTTTGACAAACAAACCCTGGAGGGCAGCAATTTATTGTGCCAACTGCTCCTTAATTTGAGCTTTTCTGAGACACACACCCATTCAGGGTTAGACAGACATGGACTGAAGACCTTGCCCTCCAGTACCAAGACATAAGCTGGCTGAAAGAATCCTGTTTCCTTTTGTGGGAATGTGTTCAGATGACAAAATTATTTTCTTTTTTTTTTTTTCTTACTATGCAGAAAACTTTCTTGGGAAAAGAGAAATAGGAATAGCTAAAAGCCCAGACACCCACCATCTATTGAAATGTCAGCAATGTTCTGGCTTCTGGAAGATGCCCATGAGCATCCTGGAAAAGATGTAGGCCTATTTTCTTCTTTTTTTTTTTAATAGTGCAACAATTTATGCCTGTTCTTTTCCCTCCAGAAATTGTTTATCCTGTATATTCACAGCAGGGGATGTAAGTTTTGCTTTTTTTTTCCACCTGCCCCTATGAGATGATGCACAAAAGATAATAGATGGAGAACAGCTTATGCTGGTCTCTCCTCATTAGCTGCTCTCCCACTCCCTCCACCACTCCCTTCAGTTCTCCTTTGAGACATACACATTTCTGAAATATTGCTCAGAAGGGGATTTTGTTTGCCTGCCCAAAATTGCAGTTTTTATATGGCCTATAATTGTTTCTTTGGACTTCTTAGCAAGGAACAGATTTATCCTCAGGTGTCCCATCCAACTTATAGAATCATAGAAGAGTGTGGGTGGGAAGGGACATTCCAAGCACATCCAGTCCAACCCCTGCCATGAGCAGGGACATCTGCACCAGCTCAGGTTGCTCAGAGCCCCGTCCAGCCTGGCCTGGGATGTCTCCAGGGATGGTTCATTCACCACCTCTCTGGCCAACTTGGGCCAGGCTCTCACCTCCCTCAGTGTAAAAACATTATTCCTCAAGAATCGTGAGAAGTATCTTCCTCAAGTATCTAGAGGAGGCATCCAACATGCAATATGGCCATGCATTCAGGCAAAATCTCATGCTTCAGGCCTCTTCTCAGTGCATTTACAGCAGCTAGATTCTGTTCACCCCAAAAAGTAGTTCAAAGCTGATTGGACAGATTTTAGAAAAATATTTCTGAGTCTTTATTTCATTTTTTCTTCTCTTTCACGTAGACTGCAGATTTGCTCTCTATTTGGCACTGCTAAGAGAAAAGCAAAGAGAATGTGTAGGAGACTTATGGTTGAAAGCAAGTCCAGCATTCCATATTAAGAAGGGAAAAAAGATACCAGAGCAGAGACAAAGCAGTGAAGATCTGTGCCTAGAAAACTTTGTGGTGATTTTAGTTTTTGTCATGACCGAAGGTGTAAATTTTATTGAGAAATGCAAGTGTACAAAGGAGTTTGCTTACAGAGAACGCAGTTCATTATTACTTAACCAGCAGATTAGCAGGATTATTCTATTCTATTCTATTCTATTCCATTCCATTCTATTCCATTCTATTCCATTCTATTCACTTTTAGCCCAAATACATTATGAAAATGTAACATCTACCCTGTTGTTCCTTGTAGGATTTCCTACGCTAAACAACATTCGATGGTGTTAATTAACTCTCCAGAAAAGGTCCACAGATTATCTGCTTTATGACATTTAAAATTACAGATTTTAATTTTTTGCAGTCCTGTAACAGACAGGACTTGGAAGAGGTCTTGACTCTTCCACAACAACACATGGAGACCAGGCAGAATATCACACAGAACTAGAAATGTCACTACTGCCAACGTTCAAGCAACTGAAGCCGTCCTCACCAGTCTGTTGGTTCTCCTGACTCTATTGACTGGGACTGGACTCCAACCACCACTGTGTCTGTAGCCACCCAAATTAAGTCAGAGGAACTGAATCCCCAAAAAGTGTCTGGCATGTGGTATATATTGTGGAAGATATGACATATGTACTTCGCAGGTCCCAAAATATTTCATAGCAAAATATTTCTTCTTGCCTCAGCCCCTCTTTTACCTCCTGCAGTTCTGCCTAAACTTATTCAAATACTTAATATGCCCTCGAGTGACACTGCTTGGCAGTATAACCTTTTATGGTTATGTCTGGGAATGAAGTGCGCACCGTGGAAGTGAAGGACAAGAAACATCGTTATTTCTCAACACGGCAGGAGTTGGTGGGTAGGTGGCCACCAACTGTTGAGGTTTCTCTAAAATTCAAAAGCTGAAATTTCCTGTTGAAGTTTTTCAAGACTTGACCTTTACCTCGACAAAAATTCTGGCCTCTGTATAGAGAATATTGCTCTCTATGAATGGCCAAATGTCACCCCTGTCCTGGTCCTTGTCCTTGTCAGCCACAGGCACCAGCAGCAGCAGATGCTTGTGGAGGTGTGTGCTGGGCAGTGTGTCCCTTGAGTGGGCACTACCCACCCTGGAGGCCCCAGGCTCCTCCTCATCTTGCTCCAGCAGACTGCTGCTCTCCTTGTCAGAGGCCCTGCTGGGAGCTGTGCTGCTCCGTGACCCATCCCACCACACAGCCAGGAGGGACCTCCCTTGCTCTCATCAACACTTGGGTTCATCCCATGGGCAACCCCCAAGGAGACCTTTGTAGAACTTAGGGAGAAATAGATCTCCCAGTCTGGCTGTCCAGCTCCCCTTCAAGGTGGCATCTCAAAGGGGTCCCATGGATCAGATGGGTAGTCCTGCAGGGAGTTTTCTCCTCTCCACCCATCTGGGGTCAACCTGAAGTAGACTGACTGCTCTCTACCCATGGGCTGACCTCACCTTTCCTACAAAACACCCCCATGATTGTGATCCAGGAACATGTGTGTTCATAAGAGATGTTTCTGGTTGTTCTGGTGAAGACTTCTCCTTAAAAGGAGGCCACCTTCATCCATCGCCAACTTTCCAGCAGCACTTAGCAGAGGTGCCAGGCTTCTGTTTGTTGGCATTGCTTCCATCATGTTTCACTGAATCCAGCTCTCACTCACTATGAAGAAGGCTCTATGCTCACTCTTTGTTTTTCCAAAATGCTCCACATTAACATAGTGCTTGCAAGTTTGTCTTCAGGGAGATCACCTGGCAGCAAAAGTCTACCCAGTGATGGAGTTACAGAGCAGAAGGCACAGAAGAAGTTTTCACTCTCTGCCTTACTCGAAAAGTAGACTCATACATATCATCAAGAATTAGAGCAGAGATATAGCTATTTCCCATCTTGACAAAGCTGAACATCTCTCCTAGGGAAAGCCCCCAACCATGGGACCCCCAAGTCCAGGGGTCATCTCTCAGGTGACATACGGGGAATATCCTGTGCTCACCTCATCCTTCCAGAGGTTTAGCTCTCTGTTTTCGAAGCCAGGATTCACATGGAGCTGCTAGGTGGACTTGAGTAACAGTGGTGCATGAGAAAGAGCTGTGATAAGCAGAACTTTTCCCAGGAAGGGTTGTCAGGCATTGGAACAGGCTGCCCAGGGCAGTGGTGGAGTCACTGTCTCTGTAGGGGTCTAAAAGATGTGGACATGAGGGTCTTAGGGACATGGGTTAGCGCCAGTGTGAGGTTAACGGTCGGACTCAATGATCTTGAGGGTCTTTTCCAACCAAAATTATTCTGATTCTAACTCTCTCAAACATCGCTCGAGAGCTGCTTTTAAGCTCAATTTCTTTTCCCTGGCCCTTGCCTGAGCTATTTGCCACCTTTGATCCTGGCTTTGCACCTCGCTGACCTGCCATCCTGGTTTAAACCTGGAGCTGCCTGATTGCTGTGAAGTCAGAACTTCTCTGGTGGAACAGCCTGGCCTTGCTGCTCCCTGTCAAGTATTCTGGTCATACAAAGACCTGTGCACAGACAAACACACATATTCTCCTGCAGCACAGCTTTGCATGTTGATTTGTGGAAGGGCTGAGGTTAGTGCTTGAAAACAGAGAGCAGCGGGGCTGGTTTCATATCTACCACACATGGTGGATGCCCCAACCCTGGATACATTGAAGGCCAGGCTGGACGGGGCTCTGAGCAACATGATCTGGGTGAAGATGTCCCTGGTCCTTGCAAGGAGGTTGGACTAAATGAGCTTTAATGGTCCCTTCCAACCCAAAGTATTCTACGATCCTGTGATTCTATTATTCATCTGGTCTCCAAATGGGAAAAGAAGAGGAGACATCCTGTTTTTTTCCCTGGAAATCAGGAAACTAGGTTATAGGTTAACCTCCAGCAAGCTAGAAGATGACACCAAACTAGGAGGAGTGGCTAATACACCAGGGAGTTGTGTTGCCACCCACAGGGACCTCAACAAGCTGATGAAATGGGCTGACAGGAACCTCGTGATGTTCAACATAGAGAAGTGCAATGTGCTACAACTGGGGAGGAACAACCCTGCACACCAACATATGCTGGGGGCCAACCAGCTAAAAAGTAGCTTTGCAGGAAAGGACCTGGGAGTCTTGGTGGACACCAGGTTGAATGTAAGCCAGCAACGTGCCCTTGTGGCTAAGAACAGTATTCTGAAGGTATATTTTATATATACATGTATATATAAATAAACTGTATTCTGAAGGGCTGCATTAGACCAAGTATTGCCAGCAGGTCAAGGGAGGTGATTCTTCCCCTCTGCTCAGCACTGGTGAAGCCACACCTAGAGTCCTGTGTCCACTTCTGGGCTCTCCAGTCCAAGAGAAACCTGAACATACTAGACAGAGTCCAACAAAGGGTCCCCCAGATGATGAAGAGACAGAAGCATCTCTCCTGTGAGGAAAGGTTGAGAGAGCTGGGACTGTTCAACCTGGAGAACAGAAGGCTCAGGAGGGATTTTATCAGTGTAGGGGAGATGCAAAGAGGTCAGAGCCCGGTTCTTCTCAGTGGTGCCCAGTGCCAGGACCAGAGGCCACGGACACAAACTGAAACACGGAAGATTCCTCTGAACATCAGGAAACACTTTTTTACTGTGAGAGTGACTGAGCACTGGCACAGATTGCCCAGATAAATTGTGGAGTCCTCACCCTTGGAGATACTTAAAAGTCATCTGGACACAGTCTTCAGCAACCAGCTCTGGGTGGCCAACTTGAGCAGGGGATTCAGACCAGATGACCTCCAGAAGTCCCTTCCAGGATCAACCAGTCTATGATTCTGTGATTCTGTGAAACTGCATGTCTTTATTGAAGCTGATAAAAGCAACATCTGCCCAAACAACACCAGATCCATGATAAGAGGTGTCCAGGCCATAAGCACCCAGGAGGAGCAGCACTTCCACTCCCACTGCCACAACACCTGGGGACAGCAAAGGCAGGGAAGGGAGAGGACATCAGGAGGTGGTTCCAGGAGCCAGAAGCAAGAGGGATGTCTTCCTCAGAAACTCCAGGGATTCATCACCATTTACTGCATAAACAAAGCACAATATGCGGTCACAGTTATGTAGTTCTTATATTCCTTCTTTGTCTTCCTCCAGTCTCTCTGCCACTTCTCCTCCTATAAGGACCTGTAGGGAATTACTGAACAACCCCTCCTCAGAAAAGCTCCAGTCCTTATTGCAGATGACTTGGACCTGTACTTTCCTTAGTGGTTGTAGCCTTGAACCCAAAGTTCTTCAGAAACCTCAAGGAGATCGTCTTGTGCTGCACACTGCACAATGATCAATCTTCAGTTTCCAACAGCATGGGAAAGTCTTCATGAAAGACCCCAGTCTGTTCTCACAGGGCTGAGAGGGACTGGGAAGATGCTGGCTGAATTTGGGCTTATTCAGTCCCACACAGGGCATGTTTAAGCAGCTTTACCAAGGACTTTAACCCTCATTCCCTGGCCTCTGCCTCTCAACATGAATGCAAGAGAGCCTTTTCTCAGCAGTGTGAATGCAAAGAGAACAGCAGATCTATTTTGACTAAGAAAGCAGAGGGCAAATTCCTGGATGTTTGACTTTAGATCTTACCTTTTGCAGCAAACCATAAATGTTGAACATCTTCCAAAGATGTGATGAGGGTGATAGCATGTCAAAAAACTACAGAATCCCCCTTCTTGCTTACATTGACCTTCATTTCCTGGAGCCAGAGATGCACCTGTAGAGAGAAACAATTGAAAGGAAACAATAATTTGGAAGAATATTCTGTACTTCCAGAAGGGCTGGCACTCCATTAAGATTTCAATCCACTTTGTGGGACAAGTATTAAAATCACCGTAATTGCATCTTCAGTAGGGAGATAACTACCTAGAAGGACTATCAGAAAAAGCCCTAAGGCTCTGATATCCCTGGCTGTTTGTGGTACAATGGAATATTTTCTGTCATCCCACTGGCCCTGCAGAATGAGCAGCTCTTCCATAAAGCCTTGGCGAGCTCATCCAGCCTGGGGTACAGGGCTTTGATATCTCAGAATCACACATATCTAGGGGTCCTCAAAAGGTGCCAAGTGTCTGTGATTAGACAACAGACTTCCCCATCCATTTTGGGGGTGAGCAGGGTAGGGTCCATAGGCTGAGACTTCAGTGACTGCGATGGGAGCTCATCCAGAGACATCCCCAGAGCAGCAGCTAAATGCCCAGGGTGGACCCCAGAGCTGGATCCCTCCCTAATCCACAGAAGAAGACAAGCTCGTATGCCTGGATGACTCTCCCTGCACCAGCCCCTCTACTCTCGGAGGAAGGAGCACTGTGAGAGCATCTTTTGGCACATCCCATTGCATGACTCTTCATACTGGAGTAAAGCCACAAAACCCATTTTTTCATTTGAATATCTCTAAAAAATATGGTTACTTATTTGGACATGGAAGACCCCACTGATGGGGACTCACGACTCTCTCATTTCCCCTCTTTCCCTCTCACCTGCAGCACCCTGGACCAACAAGAGGAAGAAAGGGAAGAGCAGGTACAGGATCTTCATGGCTGACACCTGTCCCAGGTCTTCACGGGGCTATGGAGGGGAGACACAAAGGCAACAAGGGCATGGGGGAACCCAGGAAGTATAGAAACCTAGGCACAGTGGTAAACCAAACTGCAGATGTGTTATCCTGAATAAAAGAAGATGGTGTTAGAATCATAGAAACATAGAACAGTTTGGGTTGGAAGAGACCTTCAAAGCTCATCTAGTCCAAACCCTGCCATGAGCAGGGACAGCTTCACCCAGATCAGGTTGCTCAGAGCCCCGTCCAGCCTGGCCTGGGACGTCTCCGGGGATGGTTCATCCACCACCTATCTGGCCAACCTGGGACAGGCTCTCACCACCCTCAGGGTAAAAAATTTCTTCCTCATGTTCAGCCTGAATCTCCTCTCCTTTAGTTTAAAACCATCACCCCTTGTCCTATCACAACAGGCCCTGCTAAAATGCCTGTTCCCATCTTTCTTGTCAGCATCCTTTAATTACGGAAAGGCTGCAATAAGGTCTCCCCAGAGCCTTCTCTTCTCCAGCTGAACACCCCAACTCTCTCAGCCTGTCCTCCCAGCAGAGCTGTTCCAGCCTTCTGACCATCTTGGTGACCTCCTCTGGCCCCTCTCCAACAGGTCCTTGTCTTTCCTGTATTCTATGATTCTATCATTCTGTGATTCTATGATCTTATGTCTGGTGATTTGTGTTGTTTTAAGTTAAAAAATACCTGATGCTATTTAGAGAATGAAGCCAGAAGACTTACATTTGAAAGTACCTTGGGCCTTAGCCAAGGCACACTTGTACCTAAAACAGACCTATATATATTTCTAGGAAGATGGAATCAAAGGGATAGGCTATCTGTCTTCTCTTTCTCCTACCAAAGACCAAAGTAGAGAAGGTTTACACACTTTGTAGATGCTTGTGCCATTGTTGAATGCAACAGCAATAGTAAAGCCATGGTCACAAAATGACTCTGTGCAGCAGCTCCCCAGTTATGAGAAAGAGGACAAGGAGGTGTCTCGGTGGCCAAAGAGATCAGGAAAACCTGACTTTTCAAGTTAACTGAAGGCTGAAAGAAAGGAAATTCACCATACTTCTGCATGTAAAGTGGCTCCTCCCTATAAGCTATAGAGTTCCCTTTTCCCCAGAGTACAAGATCCTGGTGGCCTTTTTCAAACACCACAGAAATTTTCCATTTTCTGCTGCGCTGAGGAAACCCTGGATCTAGTGTCACCAGACTCTGGGCTCTAATGGGAAGGAATTAATATTTTCAATTTACCTTTTTCCCTCAGATGATGTCCTAATGTGAACAGAGATATCCAACAGTTTGTCATTTAGACAGTTCCACTATGACGGGACTTGAACAGAGAGACTGAAGGGGTGGCCAGCCTGAAAGAGACTCCATAGCTACTTGCCTGACAAGGGAAGGTCTTGGTCTTCAGGCAGCAGAAAAATCACCAGGAATCACTCGTGTGCAGATGCTTTTGGCGTCAGGGAACGCTGCTTTGCCCAAAACACCCTGGTTTTATACCATTGATGGTGAGTAAGACATGCTTATTCCCATGGCCACATCTGCAGGCCAATCAGAAAGTGACCCATTTGCATGGGGATGATGGGATTGCACCTTGTCCCTCTCTGTGGCAATGGGAGAGGATGAGGTGCCTCCTGGAGGCTGTTGCAATCCTCACCGTTATCCTCATGCAACACGTCTTATGACATTCTACTGCACAGTGGGCACACAGGTTTGACATGAACTGCCTGGACTTTACATGGGACTGAGAGCAGCAACCAGTTTCAAAAAAGAAGATAAGTTTTCCCTCCTTGTCTCCACCAATCTGACAAAATAAACAGCTGGCATGGGATATGCAAGGACGTGAAGAGTATTGTAAACCTTCTCACCTTTCAAAATTAGAAGAAGGGTTTATCTCTGCTTTTATTTGAAGTTTCATCAGATGTTTTGGAAATAACATAAACAGATGCATGCATTTATGAGCTGATGTTCAAATGCGCACATATATCAACATCTCTAGTTCACTGCTTCCATGCAAGTCATGTGGGTAACAGAAAACATCATTTATCCAGCAATCTTTCTCCTTTTCTTGCTGTTTCTCCTCTATTTCTACCATATTAAACTCATAGGGTGACTTTGCACAACAGCACCAGTCTTGTTCAAGATATTCTGTGCAAAAGGGCCCATGGGACAGTGGAACAGCTTCACGTTGCTGAGAAAAAGGATGCTCATGGTGCCTGCTAAATATTCAGCTAAATGACACATGAATGAATGTGAAGAAAACAATCCTGGAAAGACAGTGGGAACCTGGTGTGCTGGGTACAGGACCTGGACAGCAGGGTGGGAGCTGATGGTGGGTGTGAGGAAAGACCCTAGCTGATGTGGACATGTCTCTTGGGGTTGTACAGATCCCCACTCACTCCTACAATCCTCCCACAGGAATTTATGTCACAGGAGATCGGGCTGCTCTGAATCCAGCAGCTTCAGGACCTTCAGCTTCAGGACCAGGCCAGAGATACCCTGGGAGCATCAGCCACATGGCTCTGGAAAGGGCTGCACACCCAACGGGGAAGCAGGAGGTGGAGAAGTCAGGGATGAAGTGCTGAGGGTGATCTGCCTCTACCTGAAAGGAGGCTGTAGCATGGAGGGTGTTAGTCTCTTCTCCCAAGGAACAAGTGATGGGATCAGAGGAAATGGCCTCAAGTTGCCCCAGGAGAGGTTTAGGTTGGATATTAGGGAAAATATCTTAACAGAAAGGGTTGTCGGGCATTGGAACAGGCTGCCCAGGGCAGTGGTGGAGTCACCGTACCTGGAGGGGGTTAAAAGATGTGTAGATGAGGCTCTTGGGGACATGGTTTAGTGCCAGTGTGAGGCTGACGGTTGGACTTGATGATCTTGAGGGTCTTTTCCTACCAAAATGATTTTATGACTCTATGTTTCCATTTAACTCAACAGGGCAGAGGTCTACACTTGCAGAAAGGTTGAGGTCACTGACTGTTGATGAAGAACAGTGTTGCAGTTCCAGTCTGTCTGAGGAGAAGAGAAGGAGAAGACACCCTGCTTCCTCCCTGCTGGCCTACACTTCTGGACATTTCCAGGTTGTGGTCCATGAGACCCATTGGAGAGGTCACCTCCAGGAGGAGCTGGACAGCCAGCTTGGGGGACATACTTTGCTCTAAGGCCTGTAAAGGTCTCCTGGGGGCCGTCTGCAGGATCAGGCCCCTCCAGGGGGAATGTGGCAGGGACAGATGCTGTGGGGCTGGCAGGAGGGAGGGAGATGAGCAGGGCCTGCTCTGCAATGCCCAGCCCCACTGCAGATGAGGGAGATGGAGGTCCCACCCCACTGTGGGGTAGGACCTCTAGGGCCTCTGGGATGGGTCAAGTGGGCAGCTCTGACTAGGCCCACCGAAGGGACACACTAACCAACACAGCCCTGCGCATGAAACCACGGCTGCTGGGGAAAAGGGACACCCGTAACCGGCAGGACAAGGAAAGAAGTTCCACTTCCCAGGAGGAAGCAGAGCATCTCCATCACATCACACCAAAAACCTGAACCCCGCAGGGACTGTCATGTTCGGTGTCCTCACACCACGCTCAGACAAGACCATCCCCAGGGACAGACACAGTGGTGACCCCCAGCATCTCCAGGTGCTGCTTCTGCCACAAGCCCACCGCGACCCTCAGAGCCAGGAGGCGCAGCACACCCTATGTCACAAGGAAACGGCCACATGTCCCATTCATTGCAATGCCAAACTGCTCAACTTTATTCAAGCAGGCTCTGTAACAGTGACACCAGGTCCATGACAGGATGTCTCCTGCCCATGAGAACCCAGGAGGAGCAGAGCTTCCACTCCTGCTGTCACATCATCTGGGGACGGCAGAGGCAGGGACAGGAGATGACATCAGGACATGGTTCCAGGAGCCAGAAGCAAGGGGCACATCCTGCTTGAAAAGTTCAGGGTCTTCAACCCCATAAACTGGAGGAAAAAAACACACCATGAAGTCACTTGCTTCTATTTTGTTTTTACCTTCCTTTACTTTCTCAAAACATGTATCACCTCTCCTAGATAACAATGACAAGGACATACTAAGACTAATCTGAATTGAGATAACACCCAGTCCATATTGCAGATACCTCTCCTTAGTGGTGGCAGCCTTGGCTCCAAGGCCTGGCAGAGACATCAGGGAGAGAATCCTGTGCCCCATGCTACCCAAGGGATGCTCTTCTCCAGCCTGCACGACCTTGGGCTCCTTCAGCCCCACTCAGGACAGGTCCAAGCACCTTTCCTTTCCTCCCCTGGCCTCTGCCTTAGAACGTGTAAAGCACTGAGCCATAGGCTAGGCACGGGCACCTAGACACAACAACATCTCTTCCTGGCATCGCAGTAGCTTTTCAATTCCTGAATCTTACTTTTTGCAGCAAAAGAAAAATCTTGAACATCTTCCACTGACGACAAAGGGGAAAGAGCACTTCAGAAATCCACAGTAGCCCTTTTCTCGAAGACATTCTTTCTTATTTCCTGGAGCCAGGGTGGATGCTGCAAGGTTAAAGAGGTCAAAGAAAGTGCGTATGGAGTAAGTGTGAAAAACACGTCTGGTTCCAGACAGGCCGATGCTGTTCCTGGATCTGAGTCTCCCATGAGAAATGACCTCAAGTTGCACCAGGGAAGGTTTACATTGGATATTAGGGAAAATTTCTTCCTGGAAAGGGTTGTTAGGCATTGGAACAGGCTGCTCAGGGGAGTGTTGGAGTCACCATCCCTGGAGGGGTTGAAAAGATGCATAGATGAGGTTCTTAGGGACATGGTTTAGTGCCAGTGTTGGGTTAAAGGTTGGACTTGATGATCTTGAGGGACTATTCCAATTAAAATGATTCTATGATTCTATTTGCATCAAGCACCAAACCAAACATCATTACCTCTCCAGGAGGAGGTTATCTTTTCTGCACCAGCATCTGTTCACATGGGGAAAGTCACAGGGAAAGATCAGTGTGAGGTCAAGGACTCTGTTCTGGCTTCTCAGCTGCTCAGCATTCATCAGAGCCAATTCCTTCCCAAAAGTTATATATCTTTGAAAAATCTGGCCATTTCCCAGGACACGGAGGACCCCACTGATGGAGCTCACATCTCACCATATCTCCCCTCTTCCCCTCTCACCTGCAGCACCCTGGGCCAACAGGAGCAACAAGGGAAAGAGCAAGTACAGGATCCGCATGGCTGACACTTGTCCTGGGTCTTCACAAGGCTGCAGAGAGGACACACAAAGACAACAAAGAAAAGGCATGAAGAAGGCCGGGCACGCATGGTGAGCCAAGCAGTAGATCTCCAACAAAAGGAGATTATGGTGATTCTTAGCATTGCAACTTCACAAATATCCTGGGAACATTTTGTGAAGCTTGAGTTCATTTCATTGTCTTTTTCACAGCTCTTCCTGGTGTTTTCTTCAGAACACCAGCTACAGGATTCATGCCTAGTTGTTACCATCGTACACAAAACAACATCTATTGAAACTCAGATTATAAGGAAAGAAAAATTACTTTTACAAGTTATAGTCCCACAAGACTTGTGTAGAGCAGAATTTTCCAGAGAGACAGGATCAAGGGGTGGCACAAGACAGACTTCCCAGCCCAGTCAGCAGATCAGGATTGCCATGAGGGTGTTTGGTCACTCCCTTCTCCCTCTTCTTAATCAAATGCCAGAGCAGAGAAGGTTTGCACATCAGAAGAAGCTTGTGCCAGAAAAGCAGTTAATCCAGGGTCAAGAATTGAGGGCAATGCTTATATCTGGAGATGCCACATTATATGAAGAGCTAGCCAAGGCCATCACATCAGCCAGTTCAAATTGGCTGCCCCAAACACCTTGCCCAACACCTCTGCTTCCCTACTCTCAAGAAAATCCTCCCAGCTTGGCTTAGGAGTGACCAACCTCAACTCAAGAGCATTCTCAGGCTTTCCAGCAAAGACACCCCTCAGCCCCACACTCACTGCCCCTGGCCCATGCAGCACTGACCCAAGGAGGAGCAGGAGGGCAGGGAATGTCTTGGTGGCCAGGAACAGCAACACAAATCAAACTTTTGAGTCAGCTGAGTGCCTGAAAGGAAGGAAAATCTCTGTACTGCTGTAGGGAAAGCATCACCTTCCTTGGCTCAGGAGAGTCCCCATTCCCTCAGAACAGAAGATCTTGGGTACCAGCATCAAGGCACCTTTCCAGTCTCTTATCATTAGGAAAATATGTTTCCATCTTCCACATGTTCTGGGCTCTTAAGAGTCACACAAAGGTTTTTATTGTCTTTCCCAGGCAACTCTGATGCTTTTTTATATTCAGAGACACTTCCAACAGCTTGTCATTTAGACCGTTCAAGGAAGGTGGATTTGTAGAGAGGTTGAATGTGTGTCCAGTCCGGAAGAGACCCCACCATCACCTACCTGTTGAAGGTGTTGGTTCAGAGCTCACCAAGACAGCAACAGGCTGTAACAATCCAATCAGGAACCGCTTGCACCTGGATCTGTTAAGATCAGGGAGTATTGCTTTGTCCAAAACACCCTGTTTTTATACCATTGCCAGTGGGCGAGACATGCTTGTTCCCATGGCCACATCTCCTGCAGGCCAATCAGAAAGTGACCCATCTGCATGGGGATCATGGGGATGCACCTCATCCCTCCCTTTGGAGGTGGGAGAGTCTGAGGTGCCTCCTGGGGGCTGTTGCAATCTTCACCGTTATCCTCATGCAACACTTCTTGTGACACCCCATGGCACAGGGGGCACATGGGTTGTTGTGGCTTGCTGAAAAATCTTTGGAATGGACAAAGTAATTGGTTGGTGCAGACTCCAGCACCAGCCCAGTCCCAGAAGGGAGTCCTTCTTTGTCTCTTCTCATCTGACTGAATAAACAGCTAGGGTGTAATGAGCAAGGACACATCGAATATTGAAAACCCTCCTACCTCTAGACACTGCAAGAACATCTTCTGGAGCAAGATGACTGTGCACCTGATATGACAAAGGCGATAAGCATGAAACTGTCTCTCTAGTGACTATTTGCATAAAGTGAGAGCAGAGTCATAGAATCATGGAATAGTTTGTGTTGGAAGGGATCTCCAAAGCCCATCTAGTCCAACCCCTGCCATGAGCAGGGACATCTTCAGAGGCGCCAGAAAAGGGAAGTGATGCCTCCTCCTCTCTGGCTGGAGGGAGAAAGAGGAAAAGGAGCTTTTGGGTTGGACATTTTGAGGTGCCAGCAACTGCAACCAGTCCTCTGTGATCTCCTCCTCCTGATGCTCCAGGGAGCAACATGTAAGATAGGAATTAATTAAGTGTATGGAAAAATGGAGGATTTATCTGATACTACAGTAAAGCTTCCCAGTGAATAATGAGTTTCCCTACAAACATAAAGCAGATGAAAGAAGACAGAAGTCAAACCTTTTGGTACAATCATTTATTTTTCCTTCATTGAGATCATGAGTCATCTGTGACTTTTCATGGTTGCTGTGGCATCCCCGTCAGGGTCCCTCACACCCCATGTCTTTAAGTAAAGGCTCCTGCTGCAGGTTCCGCAGCTGGGACTGCAGCTGGGACCCTGTAAGCTCTCATACTCCAGGGATGGGTTTTTGCCACCATCTCCATATCTCCTGGCCCATGTCTTTCCAATTCAGCAGGACTGGGCACAGCAGCCCTGTTGGAGAGGAGAAGGAGGAGAGAGGGAGGCAGATCCTGCTTCCACCCTTGGACTCTTTTCTTGTGCCAGGAAAGAGCCAGCAGACATGCTGGAGGCCTTCTCCTGGAGACTGCTGTGGGATGGTGGTGATCATCCTATCCAAGTGCCATAAACACCTCCCTGCTTTCCATTGGAAAATTTCCCTTGGCTGTTGGAGAAAGGAGAGAATGTACAGCCCAGGCACATGGGGACATCCCTGGGTTGATTTTGCTGGGCCGCAGTGACCTGGCATCCTCCAACATATCCCACCAGCATCTGAAGAGAGTGCAGGGGCCTTTCTGGGGCCCAGCTGGTCCTGTATTTGCCCAGCTGATAATGAGATTGAGAGTAAATTTCCAGTGTGTGCACAGATGAATAGACAAACACCAATGTACAGTCTGACCCTTCCATGTCTCGGTGCATTTGGGCAGAGACATCTCCTGCATAGCATCCGAGGAGAATCTTTTCCCACTGAGCAGCAGGATGGTACCTCCCTTGAACCCACCATCACTTGGGCTGAGCAGTCATCACAAGAAAGGACCGTTACCCACCACAAAAAGAGGCTGACATGGAAGTAAGTTCCTGGAAAACGAAAGGAGTCTGGGCCTATAAAGCCAGGACAGGAGTTCTGCTTCCCAGGAGGAAGCAAAGCATCTCCATCACATCACACCAAAAACCCTCACCCAGCAGGGACTGCCAAGTTCGGTGTCCCCACACCACGCTCAGACAAGACCATCCTCAGGGACAGACGTGGTGGTGACCCCCAGTATCCCCAGATGCTTCTCCTGCCACCAACCCACCACCACCCCCCAGCCAGCAGGCACAGCACACCCTCCATCACAAAGAAACTGCCACACGTCCCACCCGCTGCAATGCCAAACTGCTCATCTTTATTCAAGCCAGGAAAAGCAAGCTCTGTGACAGTGACACCAGGTCCATGATGGGATGCCTCCAGCCCAGAAGAGCCCAGGCACCCAGGAGGAGCAGAGCTTCCACTCCTGCTGTCACACCACCTGGAGACAGCAGGGGCAGGGAGGGGAGAGTACATCAGGAGATGCTTCCAGGAGCCAGAAGTGAGGCGAGCGTCCTGCTTGGATAGTCCAGTATCTCAAGCCCAGAAACTGTAAGAAGAAAGCAGAGAAGCACATTACATGCAAAGGGTTGTTGGGCATTGGAACAGGCTGCCCAGGTAAGTTGTGGAGTCACCATCCCTGGAGGTGTTTAAAAGATGCAGAGATGAGGTTCTTAGGGACAGGGTTTAGTGCCAGTATTGGGTTAATTGTTAGACTCGATCTTGAGGATCTCTTCTAACCAAAATTATTCTGTGAATCTATTCTATGTTGTAATTTACTTTTCTCTTCCTCCCACTGTCTCTCATCTCTTCTCCAATTAGAAGCAAGAGGAGGCAGATAAGACTCAATATCACAGAGGTAAACTCCAGTAATTTCAGTTGTCTTGGACCTGTGCTTTCCTCATGGGTGGCAGCCTTGTTTCCAAGTCTCTTTAGAGACATTGGGAGGAGGATCCCATGCCCCACACTACCCAAGGGACAGCCTAGATGAACTTTGATGGTCCTTTCCATCCCAAACTATCTGATGATTCTCATTTGGACAACACAGCTGATCTTTCTGTATTGACTGTGGGCAAGTCTCGTGGGGCTGAAGGAGAGTGGGAAGGCACTGGCTGACCTTGGGCTCCTTCAGCCCCACAGCATGTAGGTTCAAACCCACGAGGACTTTTCCCTTCTTTCCCTGGCTTTTGCCTCTAAGCATGAAGGCATGAACCAGGAGCTTGCTTGAAAGACGATAATAACTATATGAATAGGAGAACTTACAGAACTTACATTTTGCAGCAGTGGCTGAATTTTGTACAAACTCCCACATATTTATAGGGGAAACGGCAGCCCCCAAGCACACAGAATCCCTTCCGTCGTATGCATCCTTCTGTGCTTCCTGGTGCCATGGAAGATCATGCACAGAGAAACAGTTAAAACAATGATCTGGAAGAGTAGCGCGTGGTCACAGAAAGGACAAGCCTGACCATGCATTTCAGGCCAGTCAGTATACGGGCTTATCTTCAACCTCACCATAGCCATGTCTTCAACAGCAACATATCTCACCTAGACAGACTCTTTCACTCTAATGTGGGTGCATACAAGAACAGACACTGAGAAGGACTAGCGTGAGGTTGAGGAAGAGCCGTGCTGGCTCCCCAGCTGCATGTCCACTCCAGGTACCTGTCCACCACTGCCCGAACCAGCAGAACTGGCAAGCGGGCATTTCTCACATCCATATCCCTGTCCTGGCTGCACCCTGCCTTTGAGTGACCTCTGATGGAAAGTCCTTGCCCAACCTTGGCAGGGGTCATGCCTTGGGGCAACAGTGCTTTAGGATACTCAGGTTCAGTGCTACTGGAGACGTCTAAGATAAAGACATGGTGGCCAGCTTTCTCTGGCCATTGGGGTGCAGAAGGCTGCATCGTGGCTTTCAGGTACCCTCCTCCAGAGGCTTTCATTCACCTCCACCAGAACATCTCAGCTAGGTCAGACAGTACTGGGATGGCTTGGAGGTTTAAGAGCCAGACATGTCAAAGGGTCTCCAAACTGCGCTACATACTGTGGTCAGACAACTCTTCCCCAAAGTGTCCACATTTTGGACAACTAAGATGGTCTATGCAGCCTGCACCTACAGTGACTTCAATAGTAGCTCATCCAGAGACCACCCCCTGGAGCAGCACCAAATCACAGGGGTTGGAGCCCATAGCTGAATCCCTCCCTAGCCTACAGAAGCAGCCAAGCCCTTTTGGGATGGATTCTTCCACACCCAGTGCAAATGGTAACAGCTGTAGATGCACCCAGATATACACCATGGCGTGGCTTTTCACAGCTCGAAGATGACCATAAAGCCATTCCCTCCTAGTACCTGACAAAGTAGGTCACTTTCCAGGACATGGAGGACACCACAGATAGAGCTCACACCTCACACGATCTTCCCTCTTCCCCTCTCACCTGCAGCACTCTGGACCAAGAGGAGGAAGAAGGGGAAGAGCAGATACAGGATCTTCATAGCTGACGTCTGTCCCAGGTCTTCACGGGGCTGCAGATGGGAGACACCAAAACTCCTGGAGATAACAGTACACAGTAATATGCTGGATTTCAGAGGGTCTATCTCAAGTAACAGAGGACAGTGTCTTCAGCAGCCTGTTCCCAGGGATATCTGTCAGATATGCAACTTTTGCATATCCTGGGAGCAGCTGTGGAAGTATCTGCCTGTTGGGTGATCCAGCTGATATTTTTCCATCATCTTATTTCTCACTATTCACTTTGTACTTTCTTAAAGAACACATAGGAGAAGTGATGCCTGACTACTGCACTTTTAAGCAAAACAGCATTCAAAGGCATGTGGAAAACGCAAACAGAATATTTTCCCTTGGAAGCTGCACTCCCTCAGGCTTTATGCATCCAACACTTATCTCCCAAGGAGAAATAAATATGTCTCTGGAGAGACAGAGCCAAGAGTGAGACAAGATAGACCTTCAAACGTAGTTACCAGACACACTGTTAGTGCATTCGGTCTCACACACCTGCCCCTCCTTATCCAAGGGCCAAAACAGAGAAGGTTTGCATATCAGGAGGTGATCATACCAACACTCAATGCAATGCCAATAGTCAAACCTGGGCCAAAAATTGACCCGGGTCCTGGAGTTGAGGGAAATGCATGTACCTGGAGGTTCCTGGCACTTGAAGGAGGCTCTCCATGACCAGTATGGTCAATTTATAGCAACCTCCCAAGTTAATGTAAGCGTGAAAGGATGGAAAATCTCTGCTTGAATCACATCTCCCTACTTTGTCCACGACAGACCCCATGTGCCCCAATACAGGAGGTCTCAGGCCCTCAAGCCCCAAGACACATTTCCAGTTCCAGTTGTAATCAGGAAACCCAGTTTCACTTTCAACATATTCTGGGCTCTGATAATCATGGACTCATACAGACAATTAATGGTCTTTACTGGAATGATCAGATGGCATCATTACACACACGGATACTTCCAACCCTTTGTCATTTAGAAAGTTTCAGGAGCTGAACAGAGAGGGCTAATGGGCAGCTGTCCATAAAGAAACCCCATAGTTACCCACCTGATGGAGGTCTTGATGTTCAAGTCCCACCAGACCCACCAGGAATCACTCATGTACAGAGGCTCTTGGGGTCAGGAAATGCTGCTTTGCCCAAAACACCCTGGTTTTATACCATTGCTGGTGGGTGGGACATGCACTTATTCGTGCTGACATATCTCCCCTTGACCAATCAGAAATCAACCCATCTGCTCGGAGTTGATGGGGTCGCACCTTGTCCCTCTCTGTGGCAATGGGAGAAGCTGAGGTGCCTCCTGGGGGCTGTTGCAATCCTCACCGTTATCCTCATGCAACACCTCTTGTGACACACTGTGGCACAGCGGGCATGTGGGTTTGGCATGAACGGCCTGGGATGGGCAAAGCAAACCAGCTGACGCAGGGAATAGCAGTAATGAGGAAAAAGTTCTCTTCTTTGTGCCATCTCATTCTATTAATGATATAAATAATCATCTAGCATGAGATGTGCAAGATTATGCTGAGTATTGCAAACCTGCTCACCTTTGTACATTGTGAGGAAAGCTTTACCTCTCATTATCCTGCAAAAGGTTTTTCTGGCTAGTTTGGAAATGACACATAACTGCTGCAGCAATACACCTGTATGAGCTGGTGAACGCAGAGTAACATGCCAGTCTCTCAGCTCACTACCTCCACATCAGTCATGCTACACAGAATCATAGAGAGCAGAATCATAGAATCATTTTGGTTGGAAAAGACCTTTAAGATCATCCAGTCCAACCATTAACCTCACACTGCCAAGTTCACCACTGAAACATGTCCCTAGGAACCTCATCTACACATCTTCTAAACCCCTCCAGGGATGATGACTCCACCACTACCCTGGCCAGCCTGTTGCAGTGCCTGGCAACAATTTCCAGCAAGAAATTTTTCCTAATGCCCAATCTAAACCTCCCCTGGTGCAACTCGAGGCCATTTCCTCTAGTCTTGTTGTTTATTACTTGGGAAAAAAGACAACACCCTCCTTGCTACAGTGTCCTTTCAGGTCATGTATTCTAGATAAAAGCAGTCTTTCTCTTTTTCTTTCTCTTTCTCTTTCCCTTTCTCTCCTCTTTGTCTGCACTCTGAAACTCGTGAGGTGACTGTTCACAACACCATCAACCTGGTTCGAGTTGTCTGGGCCGAGGAGCCCCTGGGACAGTGGAACAGCTTTGCACTGCAGAGATGAAGAGTGTTCGTGTTGACTGCTGCAGGCTTGATATAATGAGAGGTGAGCACAGGTGGAGGACAGGCCATGACAGGTAAGGATGACCCAAACATCCCTCACCAAACTCTCCAGTTCAAGAAAGCACTGACAGTGACAACTTTGCCTTTTTGGAAGGGAAAGGCTTCACCAAACCAGCCAGGGTCACTAGTTGGTCCCATGTGTACTTGAGTGTGAACACACACATGTATTGAACCACTCAGAGAACTTGAAGTATGAGGTTTGTTTCAGCAGACAGGTAGAGGACACTGCCTTGGATGGAGAAGGGTATTGTCATCCCACATTGCCTCCAGGTGAGCAGAGAGGAAAAGACACCCTGCTTACTCCTTGTGGGACTACAAATTTGGACATTTCCAGGCCATAGTCGATGACATCCATCTCAGAGGTCACCTGGAGAAGGAGATGCATGGCCTCCTCCTGTCTGGTGGGATGAGGTGTGGAGCAGCACAGCTCCTGCATGGCCCACAGCCAGGAGTGCTGCAGCATGATGGAGAAGGACAAGGAGGAGCATCAGGGCCTTTAGCACAGATCGGGTGGAAAGCCCTGGCCATGCTCGTCCAAGGGACACATCACTCAGCACACCCCTGTGCAAGAAGCTATGGCTTCCAGGGATATTGGACACCCATGACTGACAGAACCAGGTCCTTCTTCCCAGGAGGGAGCATCTGCAGAGCAGCTCCATCACAAACACACCAAACACCTTGGACCAGCAGGGACTGCCAGGTTTGGTGTCCCCACACCGTGCCCAGGCAAAAACATCCCCAGGGACAGACACAGTGGTGACTGCCAGGACCTTCTCCTGCTGCCAACCCGCCACCACCCTCAGGGCCAGCAGGCACAGCACACTCCCCACCACAAGGAAACTGCCACACGTCCCACCCGCTGCAATGCCAAACTGCTCGTCTTTATTCAGGAAAAGCAGGATCTGTGACAGTGACACAGTGGGTCGATGACGGGGTGTCTCCAGCCCATGAGCACCCAGGAGGAGCAGAGCTTCCACTCCTGCTGTCACACCACCTGGGGATGGTAGGGGCAGGGAGAGGACAGGACATCAGGAGATGGTTCCAGGAGCCAGAAGCAAGGGGGACGTCCTGCTCAGGGTCTCAACCCCAGATACTGTATGAAGAAAGCAGAGAAACTCGTCACCTCTTGTAACTTCTTTTTCCCTTCTTCCCATTCTCACGTACTTCCCCTGCTATGACAAGCAAGTCTATGGTGCAAGAGAATCAGGCTCAACAGAGTTGAAGTTCAGTCCTTACTGCAGACAGTTTGGACCCGTGTTGGCAGCCCTAACTCCAAGTTTATGTAGATGCAGCAAAACCAGGATCATGTCATCGATGCTGCCCAAGGACAGTGAATTCTTCACTCTTTGCCAGCTTGAGGGAGCCCTCTGCAAAGCTTGGAGGAGTCTCATGGAACTGAAGGAGATTGGGGAGGCACTGGCTGACCTTGGGCCCCTTCAGCTCCACAGCAGGCAGGTTCACAGAACCATAGAATCATAGATGGTTTGGATTGGAAGGGACCTTAAATATAATTTAGTTCTAATCCCCTGCCATGGGCAGGGAAACTTTCCACTGGACCGGGTTGCTCAAAGCCCCATCTAAACTGGCCTTGGAAAACTCCAGTGATGGAGTATCCACAACTTACCTGGGAAACCTGCTCCAGTGCCTCACCACTCTCATGGTGAAGAAGTTCATGCTTACATCCAATCTAAATCAAACCCACAAGGGCTTTTCCCTTCCTTCTTGGGCCTTTCCCACAAAGCATAAATGCAAGAAAGTATTTATGAGCATTGTCTATAAATAATTAACGGATACCTCTGTGGACAAAGGAGAAAACTGTGTCCTGAGCCAGGAATCCAGACCTTACCTTTTGCAGCAGTGGCGATAGCTTGAACACCTTCCAATAGGTGTTGAAGGGTAGCGGCAGCCCCCAATAACGCAGAATCCCCCTCTTCGTCTGCATTGGATTTCGTTCCCTGTTTCCATGGGGAATGATACACACAAAACAAGTAAAATGACAATCTGGGAGAGCAGCGTGTGGTTGACAAAAGGCAGACACCCCCCATGCATTTCAGGCCAATATATGGGCTCATCTTCAACCTCAACATAGCCACATCTTTCATAGCAACATGTCTCACCTAGAAGGACTCTTTCACTGTAAAGTGGGTGCACACAAGAACAGACACTGAGAAGGACGAGCGTGAAGTCAAGGAAGAGCTGTGCTGGCTCCCCAGCCACCTGTCCACCACCACCTGGACCAGCAGAGCTGGCGAACAAGGAACTTCTCGCATCCCACCTCTCTGTCCTGCCTGCACCCTGCCTTTGAGTGGCCTCTGATGCAAAGTCCTCGCCCAGCCCTTGCAGGGGTCATGGCTTGAGGCAATGAGGTTTTGGGACATTCAACGGAGATACTGCTGGATGAGAAGGGACTTCTTTGTGCCTCGGGCAACCCACCGAGCCAGCAACCCCTGGGCATCTCTCCCATCCCTGCATAGGGTAAAAAATCATCCCAAGGCTCCCAAAGAGGAACAACTGAGTACGGGGTTAGAGCCTGAAACCAAAACCCTCCTGACCAAGAGAAGAACCCAAGCTTCTATTTCCAGAGGCTCTCTCCACTGCCAACCCATGTCCTCTTGGAAGGTCACTCAGAAAACACATTTTCCTCAATCTCTCCTGAACTTTGCATCACTCTACCTAATGTGCTCACTTTGTAGGACACAGAAAACCCCACTGATGGGAACTCACACCTTACCCATCTCCTCTCTTTCCCTCTCACCTGCAGCACCCTGGATCAACAGGAGGAAGAAGGGGAAGAGCAAGTACAGGATCTTCATGGCTGATGCCTGTCCCGGGTCTTCACAGGACTGCAGAGGGCGACACCAAGACAATAAAGTCTGTACAATGCTGAATATCTTGGGAGCGTTTCAGGATAGTATCAGGATCTTGGAAACTGATCACTTAAGCTAATGCTTTTCCGTAGACCTTCCCCAAAGCACAGACTACAGACCCTGGGGCCAGCTGTTGCCAAATCAATTGGAACAACATCCAGTGAAATTTGGAAAATGGAGATATAAATTTGCCACTGAACGTTATGGAGCTGATGAGCTTTTAATCCCCCATGTTTCACGTATCAAATGCTTTTCTCATTAACAAAATACATATATATTTCCTGATTGCTGGAAAGACCCACATCTCCAGAGTTCACCAAAGGTGTTAAATTCCTATGGCCCAAAACCACCTGTCTCCAGAGTTGTCCACAATCAAGAAAAGAAAATTACATTATTTCAAACAGATAAGTACTACTGCTTGTGACTTTCCTCTCACATTTCTGATTCTCTGTAACCAAGGGCCAGAGCAGAGAAGGTTTGTACATCAGGAGATGCTTGTGCCAACACTCAATGCCATGCCCATGGTCAGACTTTGCGAAATAAAGGATCCAGGGTCTGCAGTTTAGGGAAATACATGTACGTCGAGATGCCACATTATAAGAAGCATCAGCCAGTGCTCTCCATCATCCAGTCCAAAGCTGGCTGCCCCAAACACCTTGCCCAAACACCTCTGCTTCCCTGGGCTCAGGAAAGTCCTCCCAGTTCAGCTTAGGAGTGACCATCCTCAACTCAAGTCCATTCTCGGGCTTCCCAGCAAAGACACCCCCCAGCCCCACACTCACTGCCCCTGCCCCACGCAGCACCGACCCAGGGAGGAGCAGGAGGGTGGGGAAGTGTCTTGGTGGCCAGGAACAGCAACACAAATCAACTTCTTGAGCCAACTGAAAGCAAGGAAAATATCTGTACTGTTGTGTGAAAAGCATCTCCTTCCTTGGTTGAGGAAAGTCCTTATTTTCTGAGAACAGAAGATCTTGGGTCCCTCTCAAGCATCAAATCACATTTCCACATTTCTTAGACACATAAGCAGGTTTATGCCCTTTCCTAGGTATCTCTGATGGCCTAATTACATGCATGGATACTTCCAACTGTTTGTCATTTAGATGCGCCTATGGTGATGGGATTTGAAGAGAGAGGTGTAGTGGGTGGCTATCCATAAAGAGATCCCGCAGTTACCCACCTGACGAAGGTCTTGGTGTTCAGGCAGTAACAAACTCAACAGGAATTGCTTGAGTCCAGATGCCCTTGGGTCCAAGGAGTGCTGTTTTGTCCAAAACACCCTGTCTTTATACCATTGTTGGTGGGTGGGACGTGCGCTTATTCCTGTTGACACATCTCCCTTTGTTCAATCAGAAATCAACCCAGCTGTGTGGGGATGATGGGGTCGCACCTTGTCCCTCCCAGCAATGGGAGAGGCTGAGGTGCCTCCTGGGGGCTGTTGCAATCCTCACCGTTATCCTCCTGCAACACGTCTTGTGACATCCCGTGGCACAACGGGCACATGGGCTTGGCATGAACTGCCTGGGATGGACAAAGCAAACTGTCTGGTGCAGACACCAGTAGCAACCATTCCCGTAAAAGGATAAAATATTCGTCTCTTCCTTTCCTTTCAGTTCACTTGGCAAGCAGGTAGTGTGTGACATGCAAGATCGTGCAAAATACTTCCCTTTTCTCTCCATTTAACATTAAAAGAACAGCTTCACCTTTGCCAAGGTGATTTGCATTTGACATGCTAAGAAATGATAAGCATAAAGCTACATTTTGATGGTTACTCAGATAAACAGACAGTGAGCAGAGGAAAAGCGATTAGGTGAGACCACAGCTCACCTAATTCCGTCTGAATTTACTCCTCCTAAAATTGTTGTTCCTGGTACAAAACCCACAAATGTGGCTCAATAGAAGAAAGTCTCTGTATAAAGCTCTGCAAACTAAGGGATACTACTGAATGAAGGTGAATAGGACTCATTAGGCCTTGGAGGTATGGACTTGATCAACAGAGTTTGTGCATTTATAGGAATTATGTGATGCTTCAGAAAGGTAAAGATCAAGGTGGGTCATGGAGGAACTGGTCATGAAAAACAGAGAAGCAACGCATTCCTACAACGACGACAGACTGAGACAGTTGGGGTGTTCAGCCCCCAGAGAAGGCTCCAGAGAGAACTTATTGTGGCCTTTCTGTACTTGAAAGGGGACGATAAGAAAGATGGGACAGACTTTTCAGCAGGGCCTGTTGTGAAAGGACAAGGGGTGATGGTTTTAAAATAAAGGAGGGGAGATTCAGGCCAGACATGAGGAAGAAATTTTTTACAGTGAGGGTGGTGAGAGCCTGTCCCAGGTTGCCCAGAGAGGTGGTGGATGAACCATCCCTGGAGACATCCCAGGCCAGGCTGGATGGGGCTCTGAGCAACTTGATCTGGGTGAAGATGTCCCTGCTCATGGCAGGGGCTGGACTGGATGAGCTTTGGACGCCCCTTCCAAACCAAACTATTCTGTGATTCCTCAAGGGCAGGATGACTTCCCCTGGCCTCAGCTACTCCTGGACTCCACAACAGCCCCTGGTGCAATGCACCCAGGCCCTGCAGCTGGGGATGAACCCAAGGCCACCAGAGCGACACGTCCTGTGAAACAGCCCCGCATGGACTCCTGACCCAGCTTGGGACCTAATGGACAATCAACAGGCACACACTGAAATTAAGGGGTTCATAGCAACTTCCCCATCTTTGACCATGGATATGGGTGTGGGGATGCACTTGCTGAGAGGGGAGGCTGGTATTGGGGTCCATGTGGGTCCCCCCACCTGGAAGGGGGATGCTCCTTTGAGTTGGGGCCAGCTTGGAGAGAGGGCAGGTGAAGGTGAGGCAGCATTGCCCTCCAGGCAGGGAGGGGATTGTCCTGCTCCGCTCTGCACTGCTGTGGCCTCACCTGGAGCACTGCGTGCCGTTCCAGGCATCACGGTATAAAAGGATATAAAGCTACTGGAAAGTGTCCAGAAGAGGGCTACAAAGTCCGTGAAGGTTTTGCAGAGGACAACATATGAGGAGCAGCTAGAGCCACTTGGTTTGTTCATCCTGGAGAAGAGGAGACTGAGGGAAGAGCTCATGGCAGCTCCAGCTTCCTCACAAGGGCAGGAGGAGGTGCAGGCACTGAGCTCCTCTTTGTGGTGACCAGTGACAGAACCCAAGGGGATGGCAGGAAGATGTGCCAGGGGAGGGTCAGGTTGGACATGAGGAAAAGGTTCTTCACCCCGAGGGTGCTGGACACTGGAACAGGCTCCCCAGGGAGGTGTTCCAGCCCCAACCTGACAGTGTTCAAGAAGAGACTGGACAACGTCCTCAGACACACGGTGTGACCTGTGGGGTGTCCTGTGCAGGGACAGGAGTTGGGCTCAATGATCCTTGTGGATCCTTTCAAACTCAGGATATTCTATGATTCTATGTGTGTGCATTTATGTGTCCACGCATATCAGGAATTCACTCCATCTTCTCTGCCCTCCCCTGCACAAGAAGAAAAGAGTTGCACACCGAAATGTTTCTCCCTGAGGACGCAGAAACACACCTCGGCAGCAGGAATGAAAACCACCATCTTGTATTGGGGACAGAGGGTACGGGATTGCCGTGGGAACATAGTCCAGCTGTCCAGGTTTGCCACTATTCCCAGCGGTGCTTGGTTCCTCTTCACAGCATCGTCCTGACAACACTGCAAGGGCGTGGGGTGGTCTCAGAGGGCTGCTCGGAGATCGGTGCCAGGAACCCAGGAGGCCATCAGGGATACCATCGGCTGCAGGAGGAAAGGTCTGGCAGTGCCTGTCCCAACCGGGGCAGCAGTGAGGGCTCAGTGTCCCCGTGCCCTTGGGCTGCGTGTTCTCCCCTCTTTCTCCAACAGCCTCACCTGCAACTCCAACAGGCAGCAACTCCAACCCTTTGGGCAGCCCTGAACCTACCTCCGACAGCAGAACTCTTGCTCAGAGCAAATGCCAACACGACTGATCCCCAGAGGGCAGGACCCATGAGAGCAGAAGCCTCCACGGCGTTGACAGTCCTGGGGCGATCCTCGAGCGAGGGACAACCCTGCAGAATACAGAAAGAGGAGACCTCTGGCATGGCCCTGGTCTCTACATGGCCAGCGTTCGCCCACCCCTATCTATCCCCTGCCCCAAAATGCTTGGGAAGGCATTTGCAGCAGAAATCAGAAGGATATTTTTGGCACTTGGATGTCACCATCCCACAGCAGTCTCCAGAAGAGGGTCTCCAACATATCTACTGGCTCCCTCCTGGCACAAGGGAGGACTCTGAGGGTGGAAGCAGGATCTGCCTTCTTCCCTCCTCCTCCCTCCTCCTCTCCAGAGGGGCTGCTGTGCCCAGTGCTGCTGGCTTGGAAAGAGATAGAGCAAGGGGTATGGAGAAGCTGGCAAAGCCTCATTCCTGGAGAGCAAGAACTTCGTTACAAGGTGCCAGCCACAGAAACAGCATCATGAGCCTTTCCTTAAAGATCTCATGGAATCACAGAATGGTTTGGCTTTCCAAGCTCATCCAGTGCCCCCCCTGCCATGAGCAGGGACATCTGCACCAGCTCAGGTTGCTCAGAGCCCCATCCAGCCTGGCCTGGGATGTCTCCAGGGATGGGGCATCCACCACATCTCTGGGCAACCTGGACCAGTATTTTAGCACCATCATTGCAAAAAAATTCTTTGTCATATCTACCCTGAGCTAGAGGTCTAAAGGTCCCCGGTGGATGCCACAGCAACCATTAAAATCACACGATTCATGACCTCGTTTGGCAAATCCTTCACTTTCCCCTGCAAAATATTGACAAAAGACAAATCCTCCACGTTCTCCAGCACATATCTTACCTGCTGCTCCGCGGAGCATCATCAGGAGGAGCGCACAGAGGAGAGGCAGGATCCGCATGGCTGGGAGTCGCTGGCAGGGTCTCACTCTGGGGAGAAGAGAAAGGAGGCAGAGATGAACAGGAGGGTCCCTGCCTGCGTAGCACTTGCACAGGGTTGGGGATGAGGAGAAGGAACAGCCTGTCCAGGAAGAGATGTGGCCAGTCACCAGTGGGAGGACACACTCGACAGCCCAGGAGCAGGATCTTCCCACAGCCTCTTGGCTCCTGGCAGCAGCAGCAGCAGTTTGCGCCCAGTCAAGTGATGTCTCTGCGTGGCAAAGTGTCCCTTGGGATGGTTGACACCTCAAAATATCCAGCCCAAAATCTCCTTTTCCTTCTTCTCCCCTTGCCAGAGAAAAAGAGGGGGGCACTTTCTTCTTCTGTCACCCCTGAGAAGGATTCCTAGGTATCCAGCCCAAGGTCTTGCATCATCTCCGCTTGTGTAAGGGGTGTTGGGCACAGTGGTTTGCTGGACACGTCTTGGGACACGCCACGTCCCTGTTCGTTGGACCTTGGCAAGCAATCTGCTTTCGCAACACAAAGGAGCTCTGTTTTCCTCCCCACAAGTGAAGCGTGCTCTCTGTGCTTCGCTTGAAAATAACTAGGAGGATGCCACATAGGATGACATCTCTGTCCGCTGGCAGTCTCATGAATGACAAGCTTTAATTGTGACTTTGTTGTGTTAAGGGTTTGTTGTGTCAAGAGTCTGCTGTATGTAACCCTTTATTGGTTCTCAATGTATTGATGGTGCAAGCTTTGTATACTTTTTCAGCCTTGTAGCAGATTCATCAAGCATGTATTTATGTGTGTACACACATATTAAAAAAACCCAACATACTCATGCATAATGTATATTTCATAGAATCACAGAATAGTTTGGGTTGGAAGGGACCTTCAAAGCTCCCCCAGTGCCCCCCCTGCCATGAGCAGGGACATCTGCACCAGCTCAGGTTGCTCAGAGCCTCGTCCAGCCTGGCCTGGGATGTCTCCAGGGATGGGGCATCCACCACCTCTCTCAGCAACATATGCCAGTATTTTACCACTGTATTTGCTGAGTGGTTACATGAATATACCTTCCATCCTAATACATTATCATATTTTATTGCTCTTTCCCGCCTCAGTTTCTCTCCCCAGAGAGGGAAATTGCACAAAGTATTTACAGGTCTGAGCTGGGGGAATCTCTTGGCAGCCAACATTACTCTGCCGTGGTGGTCAGGAGCAGGGGGCTCAGGACAGCTCCTCGTTCCCTCCACCACCCCAAAACTAAGCTACTGCCTGTGTTGAAAAACAACAGCACAGGGTTGTAGTTAGTTGCCACCTTACCAAAACTCTGTACAGAGCCTGGCCACCAGATGCAGCTGCTCCCAGGCCATCTCCTCCTGCGGCTCTGATGCTACAGCAGCTCAGCTAACATAAAATGTACTTGGACCAAAGACTTTTCACTTTTTCTGGATGTAGCTGTAGGATCAGCATGCCACGAGAGCAAGTGACAGTCCTTGCCTGGCAGGAGGGTGCTGTGCTGCATGCCTGAGTTTTTTGTTACCTCTTCCAATGTTTGGAAGAGTATTCATGAGCCCCCCAGCTACCAGATCCTGGTGATCTTAACAATGGAGGTTGGAAGATGGGCTTTTTCTTCTCCCACTTTGTCAAGATGCCAAGCACCTGTGTGATCCAGCCACCACAGAAATGGTGGAAGGCAGCCGCTGCATGTTCAGAAGAAGCAGAGGAGCCATGGAGGCTGGTCCAGGACTTTGTCAGGAGGCAGATGTCCTCTTGCAGGGACTCACTTGTGACAGGAGGTTGGGAAATGTGGAGGGTCCAGGAGGAGGCCACCTCTTCCAAAGTACCATCCTGCTTAGCAGAGCAGCTTGCCAGTGCTTGCTGCTGTGTGCAAGGGGACTGAGGTGACATAGCTGAGAAAAGAGCATTTGTCAACAAGTACCAGGGGCAGAGCTCCGCTGGCCACATGCGGATTTTTGCAGTGATGAAGCAGCTGGGTTGAGGTCTTCACCTCCTGCTCTTTCCACAGCAGACGGAGCACAAGTCACATCATCCTCATGGTGATGTCGAAAACAGGCCTGGCGAATCCCATTTTATAAATTCCTGTTTTTCTGCCATGGTCTATAAAAGGAACTTAGCATGACCATCTCTGACACAGGTGTCTGTATCATTGTCATCTAATGTTAAGTGCAGATGAAACCACTCCAGGTGATGGTGGATTGTCTGTATAGATCTCACATCCATTCACCAGTCCTTCATGAAACAAGAAAACTCCTAAATCCACAGCCCACTCCTAAGGAAACTTTATGTCTGTGTGTTGTGATTGCAAGAAGAACACTGAAAATTGGTCACCTCCCATGGTATTTCAGATTCATGCAAACCAATACTAAACCAGCCTGTTCCTGAGGCCAGTCTTACCCCTGGGTAGTGGCATCTAAGTTGTTTACAGGGACTGGTCCTGCCCCATACACATCCAAATGATGCTGTACACCCTTGCATCTGGCCATTGCATGGCCAGTCCCACTCCACTGGTTCTGGTAGTATCTGTGGTATTTTCTATTCCATCCTCAGGAGCATCTCTACCCCCTGGGAAGAGCTGTGAGATGAATTCAAACATGTGCAGAGTGCTGGAGGATGGAGCTGGGGTAAGAAGCAGGGAGGAGACATGCAGCATGGATCATAGCAGGTGAGGCATCAGCCTGTATTTCACTCTAATCTGGCTCTTGAAGCCATTCCCCAGAGATAAATGCAAGGGCAGCTATTTTTGGCGGCAAGCTAAAAGCGTCATGATACTGTATTCTGCATGATGCTGGCTGCAGACACTGGATCTTCTCCAGAACTGAATCTCAGATAACAAGAATCATCAAATAGTTTGGGTTGGAAAGGACCTTCCAAGCTCTCCCAGTGCCCCCCCTGCCATGAGCAGGGACATCTGCACCAGCTCAGGTTGCTCAGAGCCCCGTCCAGCCTGGCCTGGGATGTCTCCAGGGATGGTTCAGCCACCACCTCTCTGGCCAACCTGGGACAGTGTTCTACCACCCTCAGTGTAAAAAATTTCTTCCTCTTGTCTAGCCTGAATATTCCCTCTTTCAGTTTAAAACTACATGATAAGTAGTTTATAAAATGCAATAAGGTCTCTCTGGAGCCTTCTCTTCTCCAGCCTGAACGACCCAGATTTCTCAGCCAAGGGCTGAACTCTATCTGCAAAGTCCCCAGTCCTTGAGCAAAAACATCTTGTGCCATTCCAGTTTGTGAAAGAAGTACTTACCTACCGTGGATTGTGCAAAACTTCTTAGTACATAAACTGTAAATTGCTCGTTTTGTTCCACTTGGCCACTTCCTCAGCTCTCCATCCAGGGGAATCCCTGCGAGGTGGCCGTTGGTCCAGTTTCCTGCCCTTCACAAGGCTGTGGTTTCACTGGTGGCAGAGTCATTTGCAGAAACACCTGCTGTGAAGGGAGGCCAGATGCTCTGCAAGAAATGGCAAGCTCAGGGCTGCGAGTCATCCCTTTGCACGTAGGCACTTGAATTGGTTGTTTGACTTCAAAAGTCAACCGTTACTGTTCCTGCCTTTGCTGAGCATCTTCACACAGGCCATGGGAGAGCTGAGGTCAGTTCCCACTGTATTTCAGAGATACAAATATACCCCTTAACCCGAAAGCAGCTGAGCAGCTGGCTCAGCCTGACCATGTTTGCTTTTAAATTCCCTCTGCTTGTGGGAAAGAGTGGCTACATTCAGAGTGATGGTTCAGAAAGGTGATCAGAAGGCTCCGGGGAGACATTATTGTGGGCTTTCAGAACTTAGAAGTGGCTTCTAAGAAAGATGGGGACAGACTTTTTAGCAATAGGACGAGGGGTGATGGTTTTAAAGTTAAAAGAGGGAAGATTCAGGCTAGACATGAGGAAGAAATTTTTGACACTCAGGGTGGTGAAAGCCTGTCCCAGGTTGCCCAGAGGTGGTGGATGCCCCATCCCTGGAGACATCCCAGGCCAGGCTGGACGGGGCTCTGAGCAACCTGAGCTGGTGCAGATGTCCCTGCTCATGGCAGGGGGGGCTCTGGATGAGCTGGGAAGGTCCCTTCCAACACAAACTATTCTGTGACTGGTTCTATGATTCTGTGAAAGGTCCTTGGCCTGTGTCAAGCCCCAGGGTCATTCTGGCTCAGTGCTGGTTGGCTTGGGCTCTGTCCCTGAGGTTGCCTGGATTTGGGGGCTGAGTTTGGCTGCACATGCATGAGCTGCCAACTAGTCTCAGGGCAAAAAATATTTACAGCCACTGAGTGCTTGTCTGAAGGCTGATTTGTCTGCATGAGGATGCTCCTGACCAAGCAAGAGCAACTGTAGGGACAGGAGCTCACTGAGCACCCTCCACCTTCTGAGTTTTCTGTCAGGGTTCAGGGCAGAACAGCAGAAACCTCTTGTACGAAGAGTGACTGAAGTAGCAGGGGTATTAGACTTTCATGCGTGTTGTCTAACTGTCTCAAGCAATGTTGCAGGTCTAACTCCAGTCTCCTGATTTGCTGCTGCAGCTGATACAAATTTTGCAGATTTACTCCAAATTTACATCAGCCAAAACAACAAAAGGTAAAACCAACATTCAAATCTTAAAGTGGGGTCACCTGCCCCTTTTTGTTTTCCCCAGTGCCTCCTCCTTAGTTCACATAACAAAACAAGAGGCTGTTCCCAGGTCTGAAACCTCTGGACTAGGAGGTGGGAAAGTCTTCAGAGCAGATGTGCTATGAAGCATCACCCTGGAGAAGACTTTTGTGCTCCCTATGGAAACAGCGACTGACCGCAGCTTTGGTCATGGTGGGAGATTCCCAGCAGGCATGGGTGGAGAACACCTCAGCAATCTTTCGATCAGCAGCCTAAGAGGGGAAAATATTTTGACAAACTACTTATTCCTGGTAAGTTTAACCTGATTTCAGAATCCTTGCTCAAATTTCTAAAGGCAAATAACAGTTCTAGAGAAAAGAACGACACCACCACACACAGAAGTCACGCAACCTCCCCAGCTCTTGCATTTATTGAAAGAAGAATGGCAAATCCTTGATGACTGGTACAACGGTCCCCCAAATACAACGATGTGAGAAGCGCTCATCCCCAGATCCCTGGAGATCCTGTGCAATTAGCCACATTACAACCTACACAAAGGAAAAAAAATATTTAAGAGTTTTCAAGCCTATGTCGATGGGTAAAATCCCGCTAAACAGGGCATAACTGAAAATTTGGAGTCGTCTTTGCCTGAGGTAAATCCTAAACTTACCATTTACAGCAAGAATGCCCCAAACGGCACGGACCCAGATAAATGTTGCCACGAGGGCATATCCCATGAACGCAGAAAGTCCCACGATATCCACATCGCATATAAGGTCCTGGAGGTAGTGCAAAGCCTGTACCATAAAAAAAAAAAATTAAAAAAGCAGGAAACAGCTGTTACTGGCATTTTGCTAAATTCATGTATACTGACACCATGCCACACTCGTGCTCAATGTCATGACAGTTTTAATGCAACTCTCAGAGGAGGTGGTTTATGGGCAGAACAACCAAGAAAATTCTCTGATTTCTCTAGATGTAAGAATTGTGTCTGAAAGACCAGGACTCCTTTAGGAATTCAGATTTCAGGGATGGACGGCAGAAATCTGAGAAAAAACACTAATGTGGACACTTACTAGCCCTTAAAATCTTTTAGGTCACAATTAAGGAGAGATGCACCAGCTTAGCTGGGAGGCTGCCACTTCTAGGGGTAGAAAGATGAAGCTTTCTCTGCAGCCTGATTTCCATAGATTTGGCCTATTTCCCTCCCCATAAATTCCACCCAGGTCTCAAAGCAGGTCCTGGTGTCTAGCAGTCCATATTTATGGCCACCATACACAGATAAATTCCACAAAGCATGCAGAATGACACTTCCACACTGGGAAATACCCCACACCAGGCACTGCCCTCTGGGGCTGAGGCCAAGCAGCATGGCATTGCTCTTAGCCACAGGGATAACATTTATTCCCCATTAAAATATTAAAATAAGATATCCATGTTCAAACTGCCTTTTTGAATGGTCACCAGTCTATGCTATTCCTGGAATAGTGTCTGGGATCTATCTGTGAAAATACTAGTTTTCAGGGTTCAAAATCATAGAATCATAGAATCATAGAATCATAGAACCATAGAATCATAGAATCATTTTGGTTGGAAGACACTCTTAAGATCATCAAGTTCAACTGTTAACACTGGCAATGACCCGTGTCCCTGAGAACCTCATCTCCACATCTGTCCAACCCCTCCAGGGATGGTGACTCCAGCACTGCCCTGGGCAGCCTGTTCCAACGCCCAACAGCCCTTTGGGGAAGAAATTGTTCCCCAGATCCAACCTTGACCTCCCTTGGCGCAACTTGAGGCCGTTTCCTCTGGTCCTGGCGCTTGTTCCTGGGGAGCAGAGCCCGACCCCCCCTGGCTCCAAGCTCCTTTCAGGCAGGTCAGAGATCAGAAGGTCTCCCCTCAGCTCCTGTTCTCCAGCTGAACCCCCAGCTCCCTCAGCCGCTCCCATCACACTTGTGCCCCAGCCCCTCACCAGCTCCGTTCCCTTCTCTCAACTCGCTCCAGCACCCCAAGGTCTTTCCTGTAGTGAGGCAGCAGACTACTAAATAGTTAGCATGTTGCCTGGCCCTATTTGGTTGATTGATAAAGATGTAGCCTGGCAGGTTGATGCATTCTGGATGCACCAATCAATTCTAGTTTCACAGCTCGCCTGTGCAACCGCAATAAATCCAGTGTATCTGAAAGTGGAGAGCTTGTTCCAGCAAACAAACCACGAATATTCCAGATGTACAGCGGATCCAGCACGTCCCTGGGGCATTAGATTCTCACATGCTGTGTGGCATGCACACACAGCAGAACCCTGAAAATCCCAGGCAGAAATAAGGGAGTGCCGGGGAGGCTGAATAAAACCCTTCTGATCCCAAACTATCTGTCTGTGCAACAAGGCAGAGGGTATCGTGAGCAGTCTCAGCTCTCACAAACTTTCTTCCGGATAAATTTCTTGCTACTGAAAACAGCCCAAGCACCCAATGTCTGTATTTGTATGTTAAATAAGAACATAGAATCATACAATCCTAGAATCGTAGAATAGTTTGGATTGGAAGGGACCTTCCCAGCTCCCCCAGTGCCCCCCCTGCCATGAGCAGGGACATCTGCACCAGCTCAGGTTGCTCAGAGCCCCGTCCAGCCTGGCCTGGGATGTCTCCAGGGATGGTTCAGCCACCACCTCTCTGGCCAACCTGGGACAGGCTCTCACCACCCTCAGTGTAAAAAATTTCTTCCTCATGTCTGGCCTGAATTTCCCCTCCTTTAACTTAAAACCATCACTCCTTGTCCTATTGCAACAGGCCCTGCTAAAAGTCTGTCCCCATCTTTCTTATACGTCCCTTTTAAGTACTCAAAGTTTGCAATAATGAAACAAGCTTTCTGGTCCAGACCAAGGGAACACTTTGCCCAGTGTCCTTTCTATGAGAACAACCATAAGTAGAGACTGAGGTAAGAAGAAGATCAAGCAAGCAGATATGTCACCTCTCCCATGGTCCTGGTCTTCTCCAATTCATCACAGTCTTCTCCCATCCTTACACCCCCAAAGGGCATTTTCCATTCTGTTCCTACAAAGATCAACCCAAATCTCTACCGGTACTCGTTTGTAATTGTACCATTCTTGTGGATGGTGCTTAAGCACAGTCCCTTTTTCTAGACAATAAGGTAGGGTTTGGGTTCCAAATCCCTTTGCATCCCCTCGTTAGACACAGCCTTACACCACCTCTTCTGGTTGCACAGGTTTCTCCATCAAGTAGAAGCTACCGGTCATATTTCAATCTTAACTCACAATCTTCTGCCTCCCCATCCCAACTACATGGTCCTGAAGCAAAGGATATTTGGAGAGTATGGGGCCAGATTCCTTTCTTTTGTGCGTGGCTTAAAAATATTTGATAATGAGTGGTTTGTTGTAGGGTGATCCAGAGACAAAGTGATTTAAGAGTCCGCAAGATTTAATTGGGAAAACGATGGTGCTGAACGGTAATTTTTGGGTTGCCTCAAGTGCTTTCAAAGCAGACTGGATTTTCAGAGGAGTAGCAAAGGCACTGAACTGATGGTTGGAGTGTTTGCCTGCAAATTTCATGTATCAGCTGTAATCTGCCAACAAGTTCTGATGATGAGTGTGAAGAATCTTTGCATGAGGCAGCTGGGCCACTTCCCGAGGGGGCAAGACATCTTTATAAGACACCAGTATCTCCTTTCACATAGCCCCTCATTTTCCTTTACATCTTACCTGCAGCTCCGTGAAATACCACCAAGAGGAGAGCAAAGAGCAAGGAAAGGATTTTCATGGCAAAAGGTGGACTAGGAACTCCCGTCACTACAGAGGAAGGAGACCAAGACATTAGTAAGAGGGCTGTCCCTCCACAATCATAGTGGGTTGAGAAGTGACATACAGAAATGTTCTTCAAGACCAAACATTGTCTAGAAGAGGTATTACACATTTTCTTTATAATAATGTCTATTGTCCTAAGGGTCCCCTGGAGCATACATAGGATCGTGGCACAAGATGAAACTTCTGTGCAGAAAAATACAATTTTAAATCCCCTTTGATTACTATATTAATTAACCAGGTATTTATCCTAGATTGCTTGATATTTGCAATACATTGCAATAAATTGGATTTGCCTTATGGAAGTTAAAGCTGTTAGTTCAGAAAGAAAAATAAGACATTTTTTGCTATATTTACACAAAACAACCCAACGTGTGTTCTTGAGCTTTTCTTAAAAAAAAAAAAAAAAAAAAAAAGAGTTCCTTCACAGCTTAAAATCCAGCTTCTCCCTATTCTTGCTTTGAGGCTGTTGATTTTCTTTCGCTTCAAGAATTACGGGACTTCCAGGATAAATTTCTGAGCGTCTGCATTTTTTCTCAGCTTTCTTCCCACAGCCAACAAAAAGTCTTCTCCCTTATCGATATTTCAGATTTCTAGAACTGACTCTTGGTAAATCAGAGTCACTGCACCGTTAAGGCTAGAACAGTGAAATACATGGAAAATATGAAGTCTCCAGCCCATTTAAGAAGGACAGAACTTTTTAAGAGAGGCTGAATAATGAGAAGGTTTTGGTCATTACCAGGTCAGAGGATGCTCTAGATTGGAACAGTCCTTGGATCAGTGTCAGCCACCCACGTGCATCAAGACAAAGAAGTAGAGCTTGGCTTTATGCTGTCTCTGAAGGGTGGTGAAGGATGCTTGATCTTCACAGCCTTCTGGTGGCCAATCAGACAATCCCCACAGCTTTGGGGAGCACTGGGGAGGTCCAATGAATCCTCTCTGTTACCACCCTCCTATGAAGAACCGAGGTATTGCTTTCAAACTATTGCAGCATCGCTTTGGGAAATGTGCTGAGCCGCATGAAAACCGCCTTGGGCCGCGTCCATTTGTGCAACATGTTCACCCACAACAGCTCGGTCAAGGCTTCTGTGCCGTATAACCTGTGCTTTCCAGCTGAGGCTTGGTGGTGGTTATTCTCCAGCACGATAAAAACGGCTATAGAGGTTGCCTGGATGGTCATTCTGTCTGGCTCGTTTGGAAGCTGATGCTGTGTGATGGGATCCCTCAGGGAAAATGGGACATAGTGGGTTCTGGTGGGATTTACCCAGCAGATGTCCACTCAGACGTCCACAGGTACCTTTCAAAGACATGCCCCTCATTCACAAATTTGGTGGCCATGGTATGGAAAAAAATCATAAAACTGAAGCTATGTTGAAGCTGCTTGGTTCAGGTAGGCTTAAATCATAGAATATGAGGTTGGAAGGGACCACAAGAATCACCTAGTCCAACCTTTCTTGGCAAAAGCACGGTCTAGACAAGATGGTGCAGCACCCTGTCCAGCTGAATCTTTAAAGTTTCCAATGTTGGGGAAACAGCCACTTCCCTGGGGAGATTATTCCAATGGCTGATTGTTATCATGGTAAAAAATTTCCCTCCTGTGTCTAATTGGAATCTCCCCAGGAGTAACTTGTACTCATTGCTCGTCATCTTTTCCATGTGACTCCTTGCAAAAAGGGAGTCTCCATCTTCTTTGTAGTTACCCTTGAAATACTGGAACATGGTGATGAGGTCTCTCCTAAGTCTTCTCAAGGCTGAACAAACCCAGTTCTCTCAGCCTTTCCTAATGTCTTGTGGTTGAGCATGAGTAGCCCCAGTTGTGGTTACCCAATTTAACTGTTATTTGAGCACAGAAATAGTTACTACTTGACGGCCGTATCTCTACTAGGGAGCTTACCTGCGTCAGCTTTATCTCCAGGCCAAAAAGCAGAGTCTGGACATGTCCATACTATTAAGCTCAGCCTCCAGCATGGATTGGCTTCACCTCAAGTGGTGGGAATTGTCTCTGGTGTCTCACAACTTTTAGGCTGCATCTGGAAACTGCAGGGAGAGCACAAGACCCAGGTTTGTGCCAAGAGCAGCTCTATGGCTAAGTTGTGGAAAGGTGTCACACTTAAGCTTGCCTTTGCTTTTGTAACTTGAAAAGAAAAGTTCTTTTTTTTAAAAAAAAGTAGATTTTAATATAATGTCAACCAGTCATTTGAGAGATATGTAGCGATTTCTAGCTCTCGGTGTTAATTTTCCCTTCTACAGCAACGTGCTTCGGGTTTTGATAAGGGTAGTCATGTGTATCTGAGTGTTATTAATTAACTAGCCAGTTATTTCATTTACCAAACAAATCCTGGCAGGAATTTTTCTTTAAATGCCCACAACTCGCTAGTGCCTCTATCTTTCTTCAGAGGTTTCTTATTCATTCCTTAGAAATGTGAAAAATACGTCACCATAAAACAAAAAATAATCATCAGCAAGAATTAGGTTTAAAAGAACTGCACTAAATGGAAAGTTAGTGTTTTTCTGGAAGTTCAGAAATAGGATTAATGAGCTGTCATTAACATCACCTCACTTCTGCTGTTGGAAAGGAAAATTTGGACAGTTTTCTCTATTTTGATTAAGAACATGAAAAAGATCTGCAATAGGCATTGGTAGGAAAAAAAAAGATAAAGTAAAACAAAAGTCTAATAGTTATGAGTAAAAAAAGAAAAAAGGAAAATGTGTTTGGTTTGGTTTTTTTTAACTTTTGCACCCAAACATTTTCAGTACTAATCACCTACACAGTATATTAGACATTTTAAGCCACATCTATTGCTGGAAATCAGTACTAGAACCATCCCAAAAACATGGCATTTTAAATGTTCTTTTTCATTTTCCCTCATGCTGGTTTTCCAGGGACCTTCATCTTTGGTATGAACCCTGGTCAGATTAAACAAGAAACCAATGCTGGGTGAAGTTGTCAGATGTGGGCAGGAGTTTGCATTTGTTCTTCTGTGGCTTCTGCTGCTGTTGGTCTACCTTCTCAAGGACATACTGGAGCAAGAGTTGGTGTCTTCCATATTTCAAGGACTAAGTGTAAGGACTGTCATGTGCTCAGATGATCCCAATACCATATTCCTGGAAAGGACCTGCAAGGCTGTTCTCAACAAATTGGATGGTCAGACAATGTTGCTTATCATCTGTGCTTGAGCACAGTGGTGTCATCTGGTACAGAGGGACAAAAGACAAAGAAAGGTGGGGTTTGGGTGCCTCAGGGGACCCCAAAATGTGTGTCTGACACAATGGTAAAAATGCACCTTCCATGTTCTGCAATGCCCATAGACAGAGCTTGGCCACCAGCTCAGAGGCAGATATATAGGTTGTGCAACCCTATGTTAGAGGAGATAAGCCCATCCCTGCTGTCTTACAGCACAGCCTCCTGCACCTCTGAGACATTGCCAAAGGTGAGGAGAAAGCAATCTCTGCCTCACAAACCTGCGGCTGATTTTTCAGTGTGCTTCTTGGGTAGAAAAGAGGGGAAAGCCACCTTCTGCCTGAAGTTTCTGGTGCCCATCAGGTTTAGACCCTGGGAACATTTGGCCATGGTTTATCAAGAAGAGGAAGGCTGGGAGATTAGCACCATTTCCTTTTGCTGAGTCTTCCCATGCTCAGCCATGGATGGATTTTGATCTCCACAATGTCAGAAGTTGGTGCAACAATTTCCACAAAGTTTCTCCTGATTTACACCTCTCAGCATAGTGAGGTACAGAATGCGGTCTTAAAGTGTAGGAGAAGTTGCTCTGGTTACATTTGCATTTTAGCCCGAATGCATTTGCTTCCGATCTCTCTTCAAAGGCAAAGGATGTATAGACCTTGAGGCCAACTAAGCTGTGGTTAAAGCTTTATTTGCTGCCTGCCCTGGTCTCATTTCTGCACCTCCAAGAGCATGAAGCAATAGCTTAGGTCTTGTGAGTGATGAGTCTGTCAACCCTCAGGTGTCACTGTTGACAAAACAGGGACTTACTGGAGTAACAATTCCATAAAGCAAAGCCATCCGATGAGAGATGCTCCAGAGAGCAACTGAATTAATTTAATAGTTAATTAATTGAGTGCAGAAAAGATTTCAGCCACCCAACAAAAGCCAAAGCCCATAGAGGCTTGCATCAATGGGCACCCAACTTGTAGAGGTTGAGGGACACGGGAGCAGTCCCAGAGGGGTGTCTCCCAGAGATTTCTTCATGAGAAAGATCTCAGTACCTGAAGTCCTCGCTGCCACCTTTGCATGGGCATTACCTCCAAGCAGACCAGGCCACAGGCTCTTCCAGGGGTTGCACATTTTGGGTCACAGCTCATAACTGAGCAGAAAAATGGCTTACAGATTCAGTGCTTGGAATTAAACACCACAGTCAGCAGGATATTGCCACTGGCCTGGCTCCAGACACTGAGTACGCTCCGTCGTCTGGCTCTGGATGCTGTTTTTCCTTCTTCTTTGCAACTCCTTTCCATGCCTTATCTTGGCTTCTCTTTGCCTTCTCTTTCCATGCCTTCTCCGCTGTTCAGGGAGAGCCCGTGAGTTTGGGCACTTTCTGTGAGCAAGTCCTCCCGTTTTGCCTCAGCATCTGTAGCTGCAAAATTAGGGGTGTCACAGGGGACATCCTTGCCCATCATTTGACCACCCTTTTAAGGACCTGGTGTCTGTGAATTTGTCTAACCCTTTTTGGGCCTGATGGTAATTTCTACCTCCACAGCATCCTATGTCAGCAATGCCCAGAAATTCTCTGTCTGTGCTCAGAAATTTTATTTTTATATAGTCTTTACTATCTTGCCGGGGACAGCGGAGTGTACTGAGCTACAGCCAGACCACCCCTAAGTGCCTTCCTACTCCTCATCAAGGATTTCCCTGATGGATTCCTGCTTCCCATGCATTTACAGAAATTTCTACTATCTGTTCAAGTCTCTGTTGCAAAGGGATCTTCACCTGTTAGCCCTTTTTCTTACTTGAATCTGACCTGCCACGTTTTATGGGAGTTGCCATACTCCTATGTTTGTTCACCACTGAGTTCTTCCCTGCCAGAGCCTCCCTGGACTTGCCCTTCATGCCCTGCAGGGATTTTTCTTAGACGTCTTTGTTTTCTTTCCAAGTCAAAGCAAATATTTTACTGAGGTTTCTAGCACAGCCTTTGTAACAGCTTGCAGGCTGCTTTCAGGCTTCTTGCTACCCTATACTAATCTTTTTGGTGCTTTTCTTTCTTCCTCTTTGCTTTTTTGAGATTAAATATTCACGTGTTGAGCGTATGTGGTCCCACAACACAGTTAAGTCTAACTGTACTGTGGTCACTTTTACAGAGCAGATCTCACAAACAACTTTTGAATTAGGTCCTTTTGCACCACTCATGACCAAATCCAGGAAGGCAACTCTTCTTGTGGGTGTCAGGCCTAGTTGTTCTAAGAATCACCCTTTTACTGCAACAAAAAATTTGATCTCTGCACCTCCTAACATCGCCCACAATCACTCCTCACAACCGCTCTGCTGCACCACCTTGAGCAGGGGAATTATTTGCAAAAGATGTGACCTGCTATCTGGGTCCATCAGGGAGGGATTGTTGCTTAAACCCTTCTCTAAGGTGCTGTGAAATATTTTCAGTGGTGGGGTGTAGCAAAACAGGGGTTGAAACAAGTGCACACAGGTGGCTCAACACATGAGCATTGCCAAGCACTGGAAGAGGCTGCGCAGGGCAGTGGTGGAGTCACCACCTCTGGAGGGGTTTAAAAGATGCGTAGATGAGGTTCTTAGAGACATGGGTTAGTGACAATGTTGGGTTAATGGTTACACTTGATGATCTAGAGGGTCTCTTCCAACCAAAATGATTCTATGATTCAATGAGGGCCAGCTAGAACCATATGATACCATCTGAAGACACGCCAAGACTCCCTCTGCCTTTGCTACCTCCTCTCCTGTCCACAGGGGCATGTAGCTCTGCAGGCAGTTATGATGCTCCTCATTGTTCCTGTCCACTAGATGAGTAAAGCATGGGCTGTCCAGCTCCCCAGTCTTGTTGGGTTTCATTGAGCCCCAGGCTGTGAATCCCCTTCAAACGACGAAGGCACTTCCAACTCAGTATAGCCTTGCCCGAATGCTATTTCTTACTTTAAGCATATCTGAGCATGTCTTAATCATGCAGACAGGTGTTTCATAAGCTCATCTGTTGCCTCTGCTTTAAAGGTAATTTAGTGCAAATTCTATTTGCACTAGCAAATAGAACAAATCAGAGTTTTATTATTAACAGCATCCTTTAGAGAGCCCCATGGTGTGACTGAAAGGACAACACACGCTGGCAGCCTTTCCCAATGGACAGCACTGGACCCTGTTGTGTTTCTTCTTTACCAAAAGGTTCTCCAGTCCTGTCTAGGAGGCTGCATGTTCTCAAACACCCCTCGATTATTTTATGCTGTACCGCAGGGCATCTATATACTGCATGGCATTTAACACACAGCTTAATTTTCATCCCCCAAACACCCCCTGGTTTAAAAGTAATAAAAATACCACTGTCTTCATTTTGCAGATAAAAGAAACAGGTATGGAGAGAGAAAATGAATTCTTCAGTGATCCAGGTTAGGGATACATTTCCATCTTTCCAATGAAGTGAATCTTCCTGAGTTCTGTGAAGAAGAGATTTTTTTTCCATGCCTGACCCACAATAGTCATGTCATGGCTATTCAGATTTCTGGGACATGGTGGCCAGCAATCATGCTCTACACCAAAAATTGATTGTCCTCAATTGTTGGTCACAATTAAGATCGATTTTGCACTCTATTTTGTTAATGATGCCTGCATTTGTTTTCAAAGGGGATAAATGATTTAGGATGTGAAAGCACAACTCCCAAGATCTTGCTCCTCCTCCTGGCTGTGGGTGACCAGGAGGCAATGACCTTGGCTGACACTTCACCATTCTGCACTCCAGTTTCTGCATCAGTGCAATGTGAGTAGCAACTCTTGTATCACCTGTAAAGTACTTGATTTCCTAACTGCAATGATTATACCATCACTGAGGAGTCTCACGGAAAGCCAGCCCCATGAAAGTCACAGCAACTTTTTGGCATACCAACAAATACCTGCTTTTTGCTGTTATTATTTTTTTTTTCCTGGACTAAAAGGGTAAAAATTAATCCTGGGTGGAAGAGTGTGGCTAAATCACAACAGCAGGTACCTTCTGTTTCCTTGGCTACCTCCTACGGGAGGTGCAAGCCTCAGTTCACCCGTACAAAGGACCTTCAAATCCCCAGATCGAAGGAATGATTAAGGTTCAAATAGCGCCTTTGAGCTTGAAGAGCTTGACTATTATTAAAGGTTTTTTTTTTTCTTTGGCGGTGGCAATGTGCTATGCAACAATGTCAGCTGCAGTGCACTTGCAGGACCAGATGTGCCTGGAGAAGCTGCTACACCAAAAGTTGATGAGATTTTTTCAGTGGTGCCAAACAACAGGATGAGGGGCAACGGGCACAGACTGAAGCACAGGAGGGTCCATCTGAATATGAGGAGAAACTTCTTTGCTGGGAGGTGCCAGAGCCTGGCCCAGGCTGCCCAGAGCGGCTGTGGAGTCTCCTTCTCTGCAGACATTCAAACCCGCCTGGACCGACCTGTGTGATCTGCTCTGTGACCCTGCGTGAGCAGGTGGGTTGGGCTGGATGATCTCCAGAGGTCCCTTCAACCCCAACCAGGCTGGGACTCTGCGATCCTGTGAAATCTGAGCTCCCTGACTGTGGAGTTAATCAAACCTCCCCTTGACTCCGGCTTGGGTAGCAAATGACCTAGAAAGTCAGGGACATCTGCACCAGCTCAGGTTGCTCAGAGTCCCGTCCAGCCTGGCCTGGGATGTCTCCAGGGACGGTTCATCCACCACCTCTCTGGCCAACCTGGGACAGGCTCTCACCACCCTCACTGTAAAAAATGTCTTGCTCATGTCTGGCCTGAATCTCCCCTCCTTTAGTTTAAAACCATCACCCCTTGTCCTACTGCAACAGGCTCTGCTCAAAAGTCTGTCCCCATCTTTCTTATTGGCCTCCTTTAAGCACTGAAATGCCGCATCCATGACCTTGAGCACACAGCAAGATATTTCGTTCATCACTCACACACAAATATCAAAGAGAGGGGTTATAGAGCGTGGCAGTGTCAGGTATAATGTATAGGGGACCTACAGAAAGCCATGGAAACTGAGCTTCCATGTTTCAAAAAGTCCCTGCTCTGGGAGTCAGTTGAATGGGCGAGAAATTTTGCTCCTGCTAAGGAACAAAATCCAGGTTTAGTTCCCAGGGCCGTAAAGAAACTCAGCAAAATTTCAAAGAACAGTAAATGCATAAAATCCCCCAAACACACGTCCGTCCTACAAAGCTTTGGGAGCTTCCTGCACGATTTTGCAAAACCAACAACAAAAGCTTAGATGATATTTGGGCTTAATTGTAACAGCCTGCCATGGCCTTTCCTGAGGATTTATATTCTAGAGAGTTTATGATTTTCAGAGGATGGAGCCTGCAGGGCTGGAAAGAGGGGAAAAAAGCAGATAGGACATGTCTCTGCACAAACAAGTGCAGCTGCAACCACCAGCGGTTGGGATCTCATTTCACAAAGGTTTCATTTCCGGGGGGAGGGAGAGGAAAAAAAAAATAAGTGAATTAATTTGCGGCTCCCTGCAAGTCGTGTCCCGGCTGCCACCTAGTGCTCGTCCCTGCGGTGCGTGCATCGAGACGGGCTTGTGCAAGTGCAAATGGAACCGGAGGACATCAGGAGGGGCTTGTGCAAGTGTGCAAGAACCGGGGAACATTGGGATGGACTTGTGCGAATGCACAAGGAACTGGAGAACATTGGGACGGGCTTGTGCAAATGCACCAGGAACTGGAGAACATTGGGAGGGGCTTGTGTAAGTGCATAAGAAACTGGGGAACATCAGGAGGGGCTTGTGCAAATGTACAAGAAACTGGGGAACATCAGGACAGATTTTTGCAAGTGTGCAAGGAACTGGGGGAGATTGTGACAAGCTTGTGCAAGTGTACTAGAAATTGGGAACATCAGGACAGACTTTTGCAAGCGTACAAGGAACTGGGGAAGATGAGGACATGCTTGTGCAAATGCAGAAAAAAATGGGGAACATCAGGACAGACTTTTGTAAGTGACAAGGAACTGGGGAAGATCGGGACAGGCTTGTGCAAATGCACGAGAAACTGAGGAACATCAGGACAGACTTGTGCAAATACTCAACAACTTGGGAGATATTGGGATGGGCTTGTGCAAACGCATAATAACCTGGAGGTGTCGGGCTGGTGCAACCACGGCCGTCGGTTTATGCGGCCAAAAGACCCCCAGGAGCCCATGTGACGCAAGCAACGTGACGTCAGAGTGCCTTGGCGGGAAAGAAGCGGGGCGGGGGGAGGCACTGGGGGACGTGCCCGGTGGGGCCGGGGAGGGACCGGGCTGGCGGCTCCTTCCTCCTCCTCCTCCTCCTCCTCTTCTTCCTCCTCCTGCGCGCCGCGGTGCATCCGCCGCGGAAAGGGCGCGCAGGATGCGCGGGGCTTTCCCGGGGCTCTGCTTGGCGCTGCTGGCCGCGGAGCGCGGGGCGGGTGAGTGAGCGCGCAGGACGCGCGGGGACGTGCGGGGTGGGGGGAGCGGGGCTGCGCCCCCGCGCAGAGCGGGGTACGGCGCCGGGGCAGCCGTCCGGGGGCGCCCCCAGGGTCCCTGCGCCCCCGCGGAGGGGAAGATGCGCGGGTCTGCGCCCGGGAGATACGGGCGAGATTGGCCGAGCGCGGGCTTTCGGCATCTGCGCACACCCCAGCCGTTTTCTGTGTTTAATTTGAAAAATCAGAGTTGGACTCGATGGTCTTTTGTGGGTCCCTTCCAGCTCAGGACATTCTATGATTCTATTTGGTTTTATTTTGTTATTTTCATATTATTATAAATCATTTTATTGCATATTTCTTTATCTTATATTTGTTTGTATATTATTTTATTTATATTCTTATTTTCATTTTATTTATATTTTTATTTTATTATTTCATCTTATATTTTCTATTATTTTAATTTTTAGTATTTTATATTTCATTCTATATTATTTTATTATTTTTATACTTCATTTTTTAATTTTATTTTTATTCATTTGGAGCATGAGCCCTTGGCCGCGCTCTTTTTTTTATCAGAGCCCTACTTTGGGCCAGGCCCCTCGGCCGTGGTGGCTCTGCCACAGCTGACAAAGCCACCAAGAGCTGCCAGCCCGAGATAAGCTGGGGACAAGGGCTGCGAACCACCTCAGCAGCTGGGAGATGAATTTGGGGCAGGTCATGGGTAGCACCTTTCTGGCTGCAGCATCTGGAGTACTGTGTCCAGTTCTGGGCTCCCCAGTTCAAGAAGGACAAGGAATTATTGGAGGGAGTCCAGCAGAGGGACATAAAGATGCTGACGGGTCTGGAGCATCTTTGTGATGAGGAGAGACTGAGAGCTGGGGCTGTTCAGCTGGAGAAGTTGAGAGGGATCTGACCAATTGGATCAATATCTCAGGGTGGGTGTCAAGAGGATGGACCAGGCTCTGTTCAGTGGTGCCCAACGCCAGGGTGAGGGGCAACGGGCACAGACTGAAACACAGGAGGGTCCATCTGAACATGAGGAGAAACTTCTTTGCTGGGAGGTGCCAGAGCCTGGCCCAGGCTGCCCAGAGCGGCTGTGGAGTCTCCTTCTCTGAGACATTCAAACCCGCCTGGACCGACCTGTGTGATCTGCTCTGGTGACCCTGCGTGAGCAGGGGGGTTGGACTGGGGGATCTCCAGAGGTCCCTTCCAACCCCAACCATTCTGTGATCCCTCAGTGGTGCCTCTCTGCCGTTCTCCAGGGCTCTGCACCATCATCCACTACCTTGTCCATGGACAGCTGGGCTGGTTCGGGCTGACCATCGCCTTCATCGTTCCCAGCTACGCAGCTCAGCTCTTCAGCATCCTCTGGTTCAGGACAGACGGCCACCAACCCGGCTGCTGGCTCCTGGTGCTCCACCTCCTGCAGCTGGGCCTCTGGAAGCGGTGAGAGATGCTCCTCATGGTCACCAACTCCCCCCCCAAGCCAGGCACAGTCCCAAACCTCTGAAAATCGGGGCGGACGTCATGTCACGGTGACATTTACAGGTATTGGGATGTTTTGCGGACAGCGGCAAAGGCGGGTGACAGTGTCCATGCTGGAGAAGTGCTGATGCCGCTCGGGGACGCGTGTGTGCTGCGGCTCCTGGAAGCCCTGCTGCAGACGCTGCCTCACCTCCTGCTGCAGGCCTACGTCGTCGTGGCCATCGACCCAGCGAGTTTCATCCCTGGTGAGTGCGGAGCTCCCAAGAGGATGCTTCGAGTTGCAGAGGGGTGATACGTTTGGGTGGGGGATGCGTGTGCCCACCTGGTGCAGGGCAGGCTCTGCATGGAGGAGCAGAGTGCAAAGGGGGTGGAAAGCCCCAGTGCAAAGCAGCAGGGACAAATGTGGCTTAAAGATCATAGAATCATTTCGGTTGGAAGAGACCCTGAAGATCATCGAGTCCAACCATTAAGCCAACACTGGCACAATCTCATGTCCCTGAGAACCTCATCTCTGTCTGTCCAACCCCTCCAGGGATGGTGACTCCAGCACTGCCCTGGGCAGCCTGTTCCAATGCCCCACAGCCCTTTGGGGAAGGAATTGATCCCCAGATCCAACCTCAGTCTCCCCTGGCGCAACTTGAGGCCGTTTCCTCTGGTCCTGGCGCTTGTTCCTGGGGAGCAGAGCCCGACCCCCCCTGGCTCCAAGCTCCTTTCAGGCAGGTCAGAGATCAGAAGGTCTCCCCTCAGCTCCTGTTCTCCAGCTGAACCCCCAGCTCCCTCAGCCGCTCCCATCACACTTGTGCTCCAGCCCCTTCCCCAGCTCCGTTCCCTTCTCTCAACTCGCTCCAGCAAGATCTGCTGTGCTTGAACACAGAGGAGTCTCTGAGCTATCCATGGCTTTTCCTGGCCTGTATGGTCATTCCCTGCAGTGTATACGGACCTCTACAGCAGATATTGACTTGGTTGGATTTGAACCCAACACATGTTCCTATTGATGGTCCAGCTCTAATCACAGTGCACTGCTGAGTATTTAGAGTTTGGGGGCTGCTTGATAGAAAAGGTAATCTTTCAGCCGTGTTGTGCAAAGGGAGAAGTTGAGTTGTGGAATCACGGTGAGCACAAGGTCACACTCAAGCCAGTGTCAGTCTCTGGTCTAATTGCAGTGACCAGAGATGAATCTGTCCTGCCACTGCAGAGCTCTGCCCGTGGCAGAGTGCAGTCAGAGGATTTAAGCCAAACATGAAAAGGAGACCAGATTTAGCAGGAATTGGTTTAAATACTCCCAGCTGTCAGGACAGCGAGGTGTGTGGCTTGTATTGAGGTGCCATCTTATCAACAGCCCCTTAACACTGAGTTCTGCATCCAGCTCTGGGTCCTCAGCACAGGACACACACGGACCTGCTGGAGAGGGGCCAGAGGAGCCCCAGAAATGATCCGAGGCTGGAACAGCTCTGCTGGGAGGACAGGCTAAGAGAGCTGGGGGGTTCAGCTGGAGAAGAGAAGCTCCGGGGAGACCTTAGTGCGGCCTGTCAGTGCTTAAAAGGGGCCCATAAGAAAGATGGGGACAGACTTTTGAGCAGGGCCTGTTGCGATAGGACAAGGAGTGATGGTTTTAAACTAAAAGAGAGGAAACTCAGGCCAAATGTGAGGAAGAAATTGTTTACACTGGGGATGGTGAGAGCCTGTCCCAGGTTGGCCAGAGAGGTGGTGGATGAACCATCCCTGGAGACATCCCAGGCCAGGCTGGACGGGGCTCTGAGCAACCTGAGCTGGTGCAGATGTCCCTGCTCATGGCAGGGGGGGCACTGGGGGAGCTTTGAAGGTCCCTTCTCACACAAACTATTCTATGATTCCATGATTCTCTATGGTCCTACAATGCAGCTGGGCATCCTTCAGAACACCATCAGAACGCCCGTGTCTCCATGCAGGTATCAGCGCGGGGATGTCCCTGCTCTCCGTCGCTTGGGCTTTGGTCTCCTACAGCTTCTTCACCTGCCTGATGAAACCCGGTCGCCTCTGCCCACCAGCCACGGCCATCCTCTGCCTGCTGCTCTGGAGAACGGGAATGCTGGGGACCAGGATCCTGGCCCTGGTGCTCTTTGCCAGGCTCTATTCCTTCTGGGTTTTTGCTGTGGCAGGTAAGACCTGTGATCATCTTCTCCATGACCCATGTTGCTGTCAACCCCCGAGATGCTCCTGGAGCACTTTGCAGCCTTCCCCTGGGATGGCTTTGCCCTTTCGCTCCCTTCCCCTTGCAGGTATCCACTGGCTGCTCATGTCCTTCTGGCTGGTGGCCCAGCAGACGGACATTGTGGCCCAGCCCTGGCGCTGGAGGCTGTTCAATTGCCTGGTGGGAGCCGTGTACATCTTCTGCTACATCGATGTCCGGCCTGGTCCCTCCAAGCACAGGATGGCCGTATTTTATACAGTAAGTACCCAGGGTATTCAGTATTTCACATGGGTGCGTCTGCTGGGGAGAAGCAATAGCTTCAGACTCTCCTTTCTCATATTTCACATCACGACTTGATAAAAATCAAGCATTTACTGTGTCCAGACAAAGCCACGTGGTCACCATGGTGGATGGACAAGTGGTGATGGTTTTAAACTAAAGGAGGGGAGATTCGGGCCAGCTGGCTGAAGTCATTGCTGGACCGCTCTCCATCATCTTTGCCAAGTCTTGGGAAACGGGAGAGGTGCCTGAGGACTGGAGGAAAGCAAATGTCACTCCGGTCTTCAAAAAGGGCAAGAAGGAGGACCCGGGCAACTATAGACCGGTCAGCCTCACCTCCATCCCTGGGAAAGTGATGGAACACCTTATCCTTGGGGCCATCTTAAGACATATCAAGGATAAGAGGGTCATCAGGGACAGTCAACACGGCTTCACCAAGGGGAAGTCGTGTTTGACCAACCTCATAGCCTTTTATGAAGACGTAACAAGGTGGATTGACAATGGCAGAGCGGTGGATGTGGTCTACCTTGACTTCAGCAAAGCATTTGACACCGTCTCCCACAGCATCCTCATGGCAAAACTGAGGAAGTGTGGACTGGATGATCGGGTAGTGAGGTGGACTGCAAACTGGCTGAAGGAGAGAAGCCAGAGAGTCGTGGTCAATGGGGCAGAGTCTGGTTGGAGGCCTGTATCTAGCGAAGTGCCTCAAGGGTCAGTTCTGGGACCAATACTGTTCAATATATTCATCAATGACTTGGATGAGGGAATTGAGTGTACTATCAGCAAGTTTGCTGATGACACCAAGCTGGGAGGAGTGGCTGACACGCCAGAGGGCTGTGCTGCCATCCAGCGAGATCTGGACAGGCTGGAGAGTTGGGCAGGGAAAAATTTAATGAAATATAACAAGGGAAAATGTAGAGTCTTGCATCTGGGCAGGAACAACCCCAGGTTCCAGTACAGGTTGGGGAATGACCTATTAGAGAGCAGTGTAGGGGAAAGGGACCTGGGGGTCCTGGTGGACAGCAGGGTGACCATGAGCCAGCACTGTGCCCTTGTGGCCAGGAAGGCCAATGGCATCCTGGGGTGTATTAGAAGGGGGGTGGTTAGTAGGTCGAGAGAGGTTCTCCTTCCCCTCTACTCTGCCCTGGTGAGACCGCATCTGGAATATTGTGTCCAGTTCTGGGCCCCTCAGTTCCAGAAGGACAGGGAACTGCTGGAGAGAGTCCAGCGCAGCCACGAAGATGATGAAGGGAGTGGAGCATCTCCCTTATGAGGAAAGGCTGAGGGAGCTGGGGCTCTTTAGCTTGCAGAAGAGGAGACTGAGGGGTGACCTCATCAATGTTTATAAATATATAAAGGGTGGGTGTCACGAGGATGGAGCCAGGCTCTTCTTGGTGGCAACCAACAGTAAGACAGGGGTAATGGGTTCAAACTGGAACACAAGAGGTTCTACTTAAATGTGAGAAGAAACTTCTTCCCAGTGAGGGTGACGGAACACTGGAACAGGCTGCCCAGGGAGGTTGTGGATTCTCCTTCTCTGGAGACATTCAAAACCCGCCTGGACACCTTCCTGTGTAACCTCACCTAGGTGTTCCTGCCCTGGCAGGGGGATTGGACTAGATGATCTTTCGAGGTCCCTTCGAATCCCTGACATTCTGTGATTCTGTGATGAGGAGGAAATTTGTTATGCTGAGGGAGGTGAGAGCCTGTCCCAGGTTGGCCAGAGAGGTGGTGGATGAACCATCCCTGGAGACATCCCAGGCCAGGCTGGACGGGGCTCTGAGCAACCTGAGCTGGTGCAGATGTCCCTGCTCATGGCAGGGGGGGCACTGGGGGCGCTGGAAGGTCCCTTCCAACCCAAACTATTCCATGATGCACCTTCTATGCTGGCTTTATTTTCATAGCAGCAGCCATACAATGTCTTAATGACACCAGAGCGGCAGTGCTGCTCTGACAGAGTTATTTTTCATGGTAAAAAGAAGTCGAGACCTTGTGGAAAATTCAGTTCAGCAACCTTTATGTTTTAATTTATAAGTTAAGTGCAAAACAAATCAGCAAAATCTAGAGACTGGGTGTTTTCTGTCATTGGAGGCGCACTTAAAACCATCAGAAGCATAAAAGTGACAACTCTCTTCCCTCTGCTCTGCAGATCATGCTGGTGGAAAATACCCTTCTGCTGCTTCTGGGCACCCGGTTCCTGCAGACAGAGCTGAGGAGCAGCCTGTGCGTGACCGGGGCCGTCATGTCAGGGTCTGTCATAGGTGAGATCCGCTGGTTTTTAGAGCCTGGATTGCATGTTTCGAGGGTAGCTTCAGTAAATGAGCATTATTGGTTAAGTTGCATCAGAATGCTTGCTTTATTTCTTCCAGCTTAAGCGTCTGAATGTACTTGATAAATGTAAATCCACTTTGAGTTTTGTTTCTTCATCATTTCTTAAAAGCTCATCCCTGAAGAGGGCGGCTTGCAGAAATGATTGAGGCGTCACCGACTGGCTCAGATGCTGCTGCCAGACACAATATATGCAATTTTGAAGCACACTTGGTGCTTGGTGATTGGCTCAGGCAGTGGTACAACACAGGGGATCGCTGCAGGGAAACATTTTCATTTGAGCATATATTGAGGATTTATGAAGGTGGCTTGTGACTGATGAACCATCACTGGGTGTGTTTTGGAAATACGCTGGTGTGGGACCACGTAAAACGACAGCAGCTTTCTCCTATTCTCTTTTCTTTCAAAATCAGGGCTGGTTTTGTAAATGGAAATATTTTGTGTGTCCACGTGGACGATTTTTTGATACGTGATGGAGAACATACTCTATACGTTGCCCATACCCTACTTTACTCCACTGTGCATCTCCCCAGACCAGCTGCACGCAGATCAGCCATGTTCATGAAAGGGCACTTTTGGGCTGGAAAAGGAGGAATTCCTCTGGCCTTGAACAAATTTAGGACAGAAATAGGAAGATACCTTAAAATCCTGCTACATTCTCTTCTGGAGAAGACAAGTCTGAGAGGGGATCTCATCAATGTTTATAAATATCTCAAGATGGGTGTCAAGAGGATGGACCAGACTCTTTTCAGTGGTGCCCAATGAGAGGATGAGGGGCAATGAGCACAGACTGAAACACAGGAGGGTCCATCTAAACAGGAGGAGAAACTTCTTTGCTGGGAGGTGCCAGAGCCTGGCCCAGGCTGCCCAGAGCGGCTGTGGAGTCTCCTTCTCTGCAGACATTCAAACCCCCCTGGACCGACCTGTGTGATCTGCTCTGCTGACCCTGCGTGAGCAGGTGGGTTGGACTGGATGATCTCCAGAGGTCCCTTCCAACCCCAACCATTCTGTGATTCTGTGATTTAATGGCTAGAGGACTGGGGTGCTGTGAGACGGGGTGCATTCCTGCATCACACACCTCCTCCCTGCGCTGTCTGCTGCCCTTCAGGGCACCCATCAGTCTGCAAATCAATCTAGATTACTAGTAAATCCAGTCTTGAGACTCTGCTCAGCCCTCCCTTCCCCAAAAGCTGCTCAGGTGGGATTTTTGCCTCCCTGACAATGTTTGAAAAGATGTGCTGCTCAGAGATCTGATGCTCAACAGCATCTCTGCAGAGAGCCTCTTGATCTGGAGGTGGCAGTGAGGTTCTGGTTTCTCCTCCGAACCTCACCGAAACGCTGCAGGGACCCGTCCCTTGACACCTTTCTGCTCTTTTTCAGGTGCCGCAGCTCTGGTGGTCTATTACAGCCTGCTCCATCCCAAGTCCACGGAGATCTGGCAGGGCTTCCTGGAGACAACCTGCAGCACTGCAGCTGCTGGTGGTGATGAGGTTGCTGGAGACAGCTCCAAAGTGGGGCAGAATATGGCAATTTCGGGAGATGGAGAGTCCTTGGCAGGGGAGGGGACCACGGCAGATCCCAGAAACGAGAACAGCTCGTCGCTCCTGCAATCCAGAGGGTGTGTGGAGGACAGCTGGACAAACCATCACCACTGGTTGCTGGTAAAGCTGGCCTTGAAAACAGGAGATATGTCCACGATCAACACAGCTTTTGGAGATGGTGGTGTGGGAAAGGTTTATCCTGGAGGATGGGTGATGGGGAAACCCACCGGTATTGAGCCTGGGGCAAACCTTTCCCTCCCCATGAGGGAAATCGGTCCTCAGGGTGTTGAATCTGGTCTGACTGATGAGAAATCTCAAGTGACAGGGGATGGAGGAGGCAGCAAACCCAGCGCCGGCACTGCAAGAACAGCGGGGGATGACAGAGCAGGGCAGGAGTCTGTTTTTCACCCAGCCGTATCCTTTCCCAGGAACTTCTCCTTTGATCCAGCCGAGGGCTCTTCTATATATTTCAGTGCAAAAAGCATCGCCTCGCCTGGCACGGGGACCACCAAAGCCACGTGCATGGCCCTGGTGCAAAGGGACGATGAAGTCCAGGCTCCTCCAGGCTGCCTGGGGGTCGGAGGATGGGATTTATCCCTCGGGATGACGAGCATCAGCCCAATCTCAGGCACTTGTTTCCACAAGCATCCGCCGAGCAGCTCTTCCCTGAGTTCCCCCAAAGAGGGCTCAGAGCCTGTGGGGTCAGAGGGTGCCCCCATGGGGTGGCATCACCTTTGGGACACCCATCTTTGTGGCACACAAGGGACTGTGGTGAGGAGCAAGCTGAGGCCACCGTGCTTCACCTCCACCCCTAAGGCTGCCCCTCGTAGCCCACAGCGAGGACTGGGGGAGCTGGGAGGGGGGACAGACCTGTCTGGGTTGCTGGAGTGACCCTGGAAATCGCTGCATTGTCACCTTGGGTCAGCACTGAGGTGACTGTCTCATCGACAGGGTACGGCAGGAGGTGGTGGGATGTTAACGCTGGCCATGAAGACTGTCCCCGTGGTGCCATCTGCCACCGGGCAGATGTCCTTTATCACTAGGGCATCACCTTCCCTCCTGGTGCATCTTCTACTTGCAGTTTTGGAAAGGCCCCAAGGTCTTAAAAAATCTCGAAACTCCAGATATGGGTATTTATTCAACTTATTTATGTAACAATCCTGCTAGTCAGCTGTGGCACGCTGCCTTTCATATATTTGTGACGATGTCTTGAAGCGTGTTCTTCAACAAGTGCCTGTACGAGCTGCTGGTGTGTCCCAGTTTGGAGATCTGGCTGCTGTCTCCAGGGGCTGCAAGGAGTCTTCTCATGGCAAAAAAAGTACCTAAACCAGAAAAATAACGAGTTTTACCTTCAGGCACCCTTCCTTCTGGGCAGAATAAGCCTTAAAGTAAGGCTCAGTGGTGCTTGATTTATGTTTCCCCCACCAGGTTCATCTTGAGAGCTTTACAAACTCATTTTGCTGGGGCCACCTAGGAGCCCAGACCCTCTTCATTCTGCAGACCACAACCTCAGGACCCTGAATCGTAAACAAAAGCCACGTCCTGCTTGCTTGTCGACCATCCTGCTTCCTCAGGTGGCCTTTTCTGCCCAGGCTCTTCCTTGCCTCCTTCCACCCAGCTGCAGATAATCCAGATCTGTCTGGATGCTCCCTCCTAAATTTAATCTCGAGCCAAATCTCAGATCTGCATAGTCCTGCCACCATAAAATCCCCATTTATTTATATCTCAAACTAAAAGCCTCAATACTGTGGTCTCAGAAATACGTAGAATCACAGAATCATTTTGGTTGGAAGAGACCCTCAAGATCATCGAGTCCAACCATTAACCCAACACTGGCACTAAACCATGTCCCTAAGGACCTTATCTACGTGTCTTTTAAACCCCTCCAGGGATGGTGACTCCAGCACTGCCCTGGGCAGCCTGTTCCAATGCCCCACAGCCCTTTGGGGAAGAAATTGTTCCCCAGATCCAACCTCAACCTCCCCTGGCGCAACTTGAGGCCGTTTCCTCTGGTCCTGGTGCTTGTTCCTGGGGAGCAGAGCCCGACCCCCCCTGGCTCCAAGCTCCTTTCAGGCAGGTCAGAGATCAGAAGGTCTCCCCTCAGCTCCTGTTCTCCAGCTGAACCCCCAGCTCCCTCAGCCGCTCCCATCACCCTTGTGCTCCAGCCCCTTCCCCAGCTCTGTTCCCTTCTCTCAACTCGCTCCAGCACCTCAAGGCCTTTCTTGGCATGAAGTCCCTAAAACTGACCCCAGGATTCGAGGTTTGGCCTCCCCAGTGCCCAGCACAGTCCAACAGTCACTGCCCTGGGCCTGCTGGCCACACTATTTCTGATACAAGCCAGGATGCTGGTGGCCTTCTTGGCCACCTGGGCACACGCTGGCTCATGTTCAGCCACCGTCACCTACACCCCCAGATCCTTTTCCACCGGGCAGCTTTCCAACCACTCTTCCCGAGCCTGTAGCACTGCCTGGGGTTGTGCTGATGCCTCCATGCAGGCTGGCTGGATGTGATTTTGTGCCCAGGACATAGCTTGACATATTGATTGAGGTCCCGTCAGCTGGGTTCACTGGTGAGCTTGTGGCTGCCAGCTGGTGCACATCTGGCCACATCCTCCAGCTGTTGTCTCACTGCAGGCAGGACTTGGTGATGCCACAGGGTGGGAAAGGCAGCAAGAAGGACAAGCATGCCATGGATTATTGAAAAACATCTTCCATGTAGCATTGACTGCTCAGCATTGACCCAGCCAGATGTTTCTTCTAAGCTGATCTGGGCAGCAAAAACCTGGTTGGTGCCATTTTCGGCGTGAAGCCGCTTTTCAAGGTGGTGAAAACTGTGTCTTCTTTCGGACCCCAGCACCATGGTGCTGTGACTGGGGTCTGCAGAGAGAATCGCAGCAGCTTTTCCAGAGCTCTCCTCACTGTGCATCACACAGAAGGCAGCAGAGCTGCCGCGGCATTACGGAAATTTTTATCTAATTTGTTTTTTCTGTCTTTGATAATATATAACACTGCTTTAAAAAAAACAAACTAGCCTTTACTATGTCTGTGTCGGGGGTGCAGATAAGCCTGTAGAGGTCCCTCTGGACCTCGCTGTAGGGGATGGTGGACCTTGATCTCCTGCTGCTTTGCAAGAGAACCGCTGTGAGGCTTCCCGGCTGGATGTGACATAGCCTTTGCAGCTCCATTTTCCTGTGTTCTTAAATTTTCTACCCATTCCTGCTCTACCCGCTGTTTGTTTAATTGAGCGGTGTTTTTCCCTTTCTCCAGCTGGAGGATGTGCAAAGATAGGACACAAATATGAATGGGCACGGGACTTCACATCTCCTCCTTTCTCTCTTCCGCACAGGAGGAGTGGACATGGCGAGCTGGGACGTTGGCAGACATTTGGGATGGGGCTGCAGACCTCTGCTGGCCAAATTTCTGTGCCAGGCAGCAGATGCAGGGAGGAAGGATTGGTTATGTCTCCCCTGTCCCATCCTCTCTTGCCAAGGTTCACTGGGGGTGGCTGCCCCTGTCCTCCACCTCCTGACCCAGAGTGATGCTGAACCAGGTGGTGGTGGTTGCTCACCCCATTCCCAAACAATGACCAACTAAGTCACAGAATCACAGAATGTTAGGGATTGGAAGGGACCTCGAAAGCTCATCCAGTCCAATCCCCCTGCCAGGGCAGGAACACCCAGATGAGGTTACACAGGAACGCGTCCAGGCGGGTTTTGAATGTCTCCAGAGAAGGAGAATCCACAACCTCCCTGGGCAGCCTGTTCCAGTGTTCCGTCACCCTCACTGAGAAGAAGTTTCTTCTCAAATTTAAGTGGAACCTCCTGTGTTCCAGTTTGAACCCATTACCCCTTGTCCTGTCGTTGGTTGTCACCCAGAAGAGCCTGGCTCCATCCTCCTGACACTCACCCTTTCCATATTGATCACCATGAATGAGGTCACCCCTCAGTCTCCTCTTCTCCAGCTCCAGAGCCCCAGCTCCTCAGCCTTTCCTCATAAGGGAGATGCTCCACTCCCTTCAGCACCTTCGTGGCTGCACTGGACGCTCTCCAGCAGTTCCCTGTCCTGCTGGAACTGAGGGGCCCAGAACTGGACACAATATTCCAGATGAGGTCTCACCAGGGCAGAGTAGAGGGGAAGGAGAACCTCTCTGGACCTACTAACCACCCCCCTTCTAATACACCCCAGGATGCCATTGGCCTTCCTGGCCACAAGGGCCCAGTGCTGGCTCATGGTCATCCTGCTGTCCACCAGGACCCCCAGGTCCCTTTCCCCTACACTGCTCTCTAATAGGTCATTCCCCAACCTATAATGGAAGCTGGGGTTGTTCCTACCCAGATGGAAGACTCTGCACTTTCCCAGAGGACAAGAAAGCCCTTTCCCTCCCTAAGTAGGATCATTCTTGTCCCAACCCAGAGCCTTCACTTTAGGTTGGAGGAGTCCCATGAAAAGGGCTGTGTCCTACATAACTTGGACTGAGAGATCTGATCTTAGAAACTTTGAGAAGAAACACTTAAAATGACAGGAAATGGTATGCTAAATGAGGACTGGTAATATTTGGGATGAATTTTGAGCTGCAGGCAGTAAGAGCATCCAACCCTAACATTTGAAGTCTGGCAGGTTGGAAAACAAGCCACCAACCCAAGGATGACAGTTCATGGCATTGTGCTTGGTGGGAATGTCTCCTTGGATCCTCTACTCAAGCCACAGCAGCGTTGACCTTGGCTCTACACCCCATGGTTGCAATCCTACATGCCGCCATCTTTTCCATTGGCTACAAAAATCTAATGCTTTGTAGGTCAAGTGGTGGCTTGCCCAAATTATGGGCTGCCCTCAAATTTGTGCTGGTTATCACAAGGCAAGATCAGGCAGGAAAAACAAATGTGTTAAACTTTTGCTGTTCTCTTGTGGTCCAGGGCCTTGAGACACAGAAGGATTTACACCATCTTTGCTGCACTTGTGAGCAATTCAAGTGTTTTTCACCCAATAAATACAAGGTTGTTGCTCTTAACAGCAGACCATAGGCTTTGTGCTAACTAAACTGGAACAGTGCTGACATACTGGCCCAGGTTGGCCAGAGAGGTGGTGGATGAACCATCCCTGGAGACATCCCAGGCCAGGCTGGACGGGGCTCCGAGCAACCCCGTCTGGGTGAAGATGTTCCTGCTCATGGCAGGAGTGGGACTGGATGAGCTTTGAAGGTCCCTTCCCACCAAAACTGTTCTATGATTCTGTAAACTTGGGCTTACCAGGGACTGTCTCGAACAGCCATGGGTCTGTTTTAGCTGTAACTGCAAAAAATTGGTAAGGGTCATGAAATGGTTGGGAGGGCTGTGTCCTACAGCTTAATGCTAGCTCTGTGGTGGCATGGGCTAGCTGTAGATGGTAAAGGTTTGGCAGCACTGAGCAGCAGTCGTGAAACTATCCCATGGACCAGTTGGAGAAGAAAATGCAGCCAAAGAGACCATTTTAAGAAAGTAGAGAAATGCTTTTGGGCACTGGAGCCAGGTGTACCCAAGGAGTTTCATTTCTCAGAGGATATCCATGATGCACAGAGGGCTTGGAGGTGCATCATGAGTTGACACTTCTGATCCTGGAAAAGGTGATTATGGAAATCCCAGATGGATCGAGGAGTGGCAAAGACATGGTCATTGGTGAGATCCCACTGAGCTCCCCCTCACCTTCTCCTTCTCCTGCTTTCTGGGTACAATCCCAGCGCTGAACCACAGGTCTCCACCTGTAGAAATTACTTATATTTAGTTAAAGGCAATTGGAGTAGGAAGACTGTCCAGCTGCAAATTACAGCTCCAGATACCCCTCACCACCTTTCTGATCTTTGTGGGGAGGAGGGGGAACTCAAGATGACCTGGTGCACATCCAGATATTTTCCCAATGCTGCCAGACTGAAGAAGTCATGCTGGAGAGGTGTTTTGTCCTCGTAGCTCCTTGTCTTTCAACCACCAGAGGGAGATGCTGCTCAAGGCCACAAAAACAGACACCTTGTTCCAGAGGTTGTGCACCCATCCAGTGCTGGGGTTATGGGAGGAGAGGGTTGCTCAGGACTGATTCTGCTGTGGAATCACAGATGGGAGCTGGTGGAAGTGTAACAGGGGGCTCTGGGGTACTGCAGATGAATCATCATCATAGAATCATACATTCATAGAATAGTTTGGGTCGAAAGGGACCGTCAAAGGTCATTTAGTACAACCCCCTGCCATGAGCAGGGACATCTGCACCAGCTCAGGTTGCTCAGAGCCCCGTCCAGCCTGGCCTGGGATGTCTCCAGGTTGGGGCATCCACCACCCCACTGGGCAACCTCTTCCAGTATTTACCACCCTCAGTGTAAACAATTTCTTCCTCATGTCTGGCCTGAATCTCCCCTCCTTTAGTTTAAAACCATCACCTCTTCTCCTATCACAACAGGCCCTTCTAAAAAGTCCATCTCCATCTTTCTTATAAGTACAGGAAGTGCCTGGAGGACCATGGCTATGGGAGGCTCTTTCCACCACCCCAGGCATCACCAGGCCATGAGGAAAGTTTGGGAGCACCTGCCAGGGTCTCGACAAGGGCTGGGAAGGGTGATATCTATCTGCAAATACCCCATGGTGTCTTCACATCCAAAGGTGTGTGTGCAAGGGGAGTTGCCACGGACTGTGTTGGATGCAGCATAGGAACCCGATCGTTTGGTAAAACCAGCTCCAGCCGTCACCACTGTGGAGCCGAGTCCTGATACTTGGCTGTGAACCCATGGAGCGGTGCACATGTGCCCGGGTGGATGACATGGTGACTCCCCGCTCTGGTCTGTCTTCACATAAACCCCTGGAGTGTAGAGGTCCCACAAAGCCCAGGTCCTTGCTCTCCGTGGAGGAATGTGGTCCCAGGCCAGTCCAAACCAGAGGAGCCACAGAAATGATCCGAGGCTGGAACAGCTCTGCTGGGAGGACAGGCTGAGAGAGTTGGGGGGTTCAGCTGGAGAAGAGAAGCTCCGGGGACACCTTATTGTGGGCTTTCTTTACTTAAAAGGGGCCAATAAGAAAGATGGGGACAGACTTTTGAGCAGGGCCTGTTGCGATAGGACAAGGAGTGATGGTTTTAAACTAAAAGAGAGGAAACTCAGGCCAAATGTGAGGAAGAAATTGTTTACACTGGGGATGGTGAGAGCCTGTCCCAGGTTGACCAGAGAGGTGGTGGATGAACCATCCCTGGAGACATCCCAGGCCAGGCTGGACGGGGCTCTGAGCAACCTGAGCTGGTGCAGATGTCCCTGCTCATGGCAGGGGGGGCACTGGGGGAGCTTTGAAGGTCCCTTCCAACACAAACTATTCCATGATTCTATGAAACCCAGGGCATGAAGCTACACGAGAAACTGTAGCTGGGATAAAGCGTGGCAGGGGGGCAATGAAGAAACTGCTCCAGCGAACCAGTTGATGATTCCTCCAAGTGTCCCAAACGCTTGAGGAAACCCAGCCAGACCCTCTGCTCCTTCTGCATTTCCCATGAAGCTCTTTTTGGATGAGCTACGTTATCCTCAGCTAGACTTGGGATCTGCCCAGCCTTGGGGGTTGCTCATCACCGTTTGGGCTTCAGCCACCCACAGAAGGTTTGGAGTGGGGAATATCTCCATCCCACTGCACTCAAACAGATTGTCCTGTGCTCTCACCTGCTCTGAAATAGAAAATTTCTGCTCATTTGCCTCCTGTGAACCTTTGTTGTTCATTTTGGGTTTTTAAAAGATCTTCTCCAGCACTTCAGAGAGGTGGAGGACCGTGCCCCAGCCCAGGAGATCTCAGTGCCATGGATGAGAGGAGCTCTGACGGGCTGTGAAAGGGCAGCAAGGGAAGAGAGAACAGGAGTCGATGGCGAATTTTGACAATACAAGGAATGACCCATGGGCTCCCAAGGGGAACTGGCTGTGCTGCTCACCGCTGATCTGGAAAAAAGGAGCAAAGAGGCAGGAACGGAGGCTGTGTCCCTAAATAAATTAAACAATACCCGGGTGAGTGCCTGGGCTTGGGGACATGGATCTCCAGTCTGCTGGCACCATCCTCTTGGCTTGTTGTTTTTAATGGGTCACTCTCGGCCCTCTTTCAAGGTGGATAAAAGTGGGTTGGAAAGGTACCGGCAGGGCACAAATGTTGGCATCAGCCCTGCCCCAGCCCTGTTGGATCTTGTCTTCCAGCAGCACCACTTTTGGTGCATTTTTTCCCTCTGCAGCCCCATTTCTGAGCACTGCCCACGGGTGCCAGGTTTCGGGGTCGGTTTTGCGCGACACACCAAGAAAAACTTTCTCTCCAGCTCCGAGATGATATAACCCCTCCTGAACTAATCCAGAAAATATTTACCAAAAAGCCCATCTTTTCACTTCCAAAAATATTGAAACGCAAGACTTGGACATTACAGAAAATATAAATATTTGCTCTGGGGTTGTTGTTATTTGCTTGTTTTTTCCAAGCTGAAACTTTGGATATTTTTTTGCCCCAGTGAAACAGCTTTGATTTGTCTCAAATCCCTTTTTGGTGTCTTTACTGTTCCTGTAAATGCTTGGCCCAGGCTGCATCTCTGTGCCCATTGCTCTAAGGCTAAACAATAACACAGAGTGGGGTGTTGCGGAGGGTAAACACGGCTAATCAGGACTTGCCTAATAAGAACAACCGCTTAATGAGAACCCAGGGACTGTGCTTCCTGTGCTGGATTTGGCTGGAGGAAAACGCTTTGTGCTCCCACCACCAGGTTTGGGACAACTCGGTTCCCTCGGAGCAGCATTTGTCTCCCTCCCATGAATCCTCCCTGACGGCCATGGGACGAGATCTGCGGGTGTGAGGGATCCACGGGGATTCAGGGATGCTGGAGGAGATCCCGCAAGCCAAAGGATCCAGTGTTTGTTTTGTTTGAAGGGAGGTCTTTAAAACAAAAGTCCTGTTCCTGCCTGGCTTTTTCAGAGGACCATAGAATAGTTTGGGTTGGAAGGGACCTTCAAAGCTCATCCATTCCAACCCCTGCCATGAGCAGGGACATCTTCACCAGCTCAGGTTGCTCAGGGCCCCGTCCAGCCTTCGCTTGAGTGTTCCCAGGGATTTTTCTAATCAAAGCCACCAAAGGGCCCTGCCCACTCCCCTTAGTGTCCTTCAGGCTCCCTGGGGAGCTTTGGGGGGGCTTTTTTAGGGACTGGCTTCAATAAATGACAGCAAACGTGCCACTGCTCTGCCCGGAGACTTGGCTGAATCATCTTTCCATTCACGCAACAAAGCATCTGGCAACTGCTCCTCCCCACATAGGATGTGGGTTTGGGAAAGGGATGGGATGGGGAGGCTGCCCCCCACATCTGGGGAGGGAGATTTTGGGTCCAGCACTGGGGCTGTGGGTTTGGGGTGGGGGGTGCGAAGGTAGATGGGTGTCAGGGTGGGCACGGGAAGGTGGGTGCTGGGCCACAGATGGGCGATGAGCGCAGTCACGGCTCGGTGTGCATGGAGAGGTGGGTGCAGGTGTTGATGGGTGTCCATCAACATGCAAGGTAAGCGGGTGCAGATGTGGGTGAGTGTCTGGACATACACAGTGGGTGGGCATCCAGATGTGTGAGAGAGGTAGGGCCAGGTGTGGGTAGGTGTCTAGGTATGCATGGTAGGTGGGTGCAAATGTAGGTGGGCATCCAGAAATTCATGATAAGTGGGTGCAGGTTTGGGTGGGCACCCACGAACATGTACAGTAGGTCAGTGCAGATGCAGGTGGGCATCAAGATACGTAAGATAGGTAGGCGCAGGTGTGGGTGGGTGCCTGGACATGCATGGTAATTGGGATGCAGATGTAGGTGGGCACCCAGACATGTACGATTAGTGAGTGCAGATGTGGGTGTGTGTCTGGACATGCGCAGTAGGAGGGCGCAGATGTGGGTGGACTTCCAGATATGTGCGAGAGGTGGGGTGCAGATGTGGGTGGGCACCTGGACATGCACAGTAGGTGGGTGTAGATGTAGATGGGCATCCAGATGTGCAAGACAGGTCAGCGCAGATGTGAGTGGGTGCCTGGACATGCATGGTAAGTGGGGTGCAGATATGGGTGGGTGCCCAGATGTGCACAGTAAGTGGCTGCAGGCATGGGTGGCTGTCTGGACATGCATAGCAGGTGGGTGCATATGTGTGTGGGCGTCCAGAAGTGCATGGTAGGTGGGTGAAGACATGAGTGGGTATCCAGATGTGTAAGATAGGTGGGCACAGGTGTGGGTGGGTGTCCAGACATGCACGGTAAGTGAGCACAGATGTGGGTGGGTGTCCAGATGTGTGAGAGAGGTGGGCACCCGGATATGCACAGTAGGTGGGTGCAGATGCAGGTGGGCATCCAGATGTGTAAGATAGGTGGGCACAGATGTGGGTGGGTGGCCAGACATGCACAGTAGGTGGGTGCAGATGCAGGTGGGCACCCAGACATGCATGGTAAGTGGGTGCAGATGTAGGTGGGTGTCTGGACATGCACAGTAGGTAGGCATAGATGCGGGTGGGCACCCAGACATTCACGGTAAGTGGGTGCAGATGCGGGCGGGCATCCAGACATGCACAGTAAGTGGGTGCAGATGTGGGTGGGCATCCAGATACGTAAGATAGGTGGGCGCAGGTGTGGGTGGGTGTCTGGACATGCACAGTAGGTGGGCACAGATGCGGGCGGGCACCCAGACATTCACAGTAAGTGGGTGCAGATGCGGGCGGGCATCCAGACATTCACGGTAAGTGGGTGCAGGTGCAGGTGGGCACCCAGACATTCACGGTAAGTGGGTGCAGGTGTGGGTGGGCACCCAGACACTCACAGTAAGTGGATGCAGGTGCAGGTGGGCACCCAGACACTCACAGTAAGTGGATGCAGATGTGGGTGGGTGCCCAGACACTCACAGTAAGTGGGTGCAGATGCGGGCGGGCATCCAGACATGCACGGTAAGTGGGTGCAGGTGCAGGTGGGCACCCAGACATGCACAGTAAGTGGGTGCAGATGTGGGTGGGTGCCCAGACACTCATGGTAAGTGGGTGCAGGTGCAGGTGGGCACCCAGACACTCACAGTAAGTGGGTGCAGATGTGGGTGGGTGCCCAGACACTCACAGTAAGTGGGTGCAGATGCAGGCGGGCATCCAGACATTCACGGTAAGTGGGTGCAGGTGCAGGTGGGTGTCTGGACACGCACAGTAGGTGGGCACAGATGCGGGTGGGCACCCAGACATCCACGGTAAGTGGGTGCAAGTGCGGGTGGGCACCCAGACACGCACCGCCGGTGGGTGCAGCCGCCGTTGCGTGCCGTCGGGAGGCGGCTGCCGAGGCCGCCGGGCTCCCCCCGCTCCCCGCGGAGATCCGTGCGTGGGGCGGCGGGCGCGGCCGCGGGTGGGCGGCGGTGTCCCGGGCGGCGGGGGCGGGGGCCGGGGCGGGCGTTGGGGAGGGGTCAGGCGGGCGGCGCCTGCGCGGGGCCGTGGCGGAGCCTCCGCGAAGTTCCGCGGGGCCCCGGGGAAGTTTTTCGGCGGGGCGGCGGCTCCGCTCCCCTCCCGGTGCGGGCCATGGCGTTCCGCCGGCGGGCCAAGAGCCACCCGCTCTTCAGCCAGGAGTTCCTCATCCACAACCACGCCGACATCGGCTTCTGCCTGGTGCTCAGCGTCCTCATCGCCCTGATGTTCGAGGTGAGACCCCCCCCACGCCGCCCCCCCCAGCCGCCCCGACCTCCGCCTTCCCCCCTCCTCCACAGCCCACCCGGGACCGGCTGTTCGTGTCCCCCCCGCTGCGTCCCGGGTGCCCCCACTTTGGTGCCCCCCCCCCCCCCCAAGCGCTGCTTTGGCTCAGGGGGCGTCCAAGGCGCTGCACCCCAACGAGGTGACCCCACCCCGATGGGGGGGCGGGACCCCTCTGTCCCTGGGGTGTCACCCCATTCATTCCCTATCTCTTTTCCATCAGCAGAGAGGCGCGTCCCCCAACCCCCAAAAAAAAAAAAAACAAACCCCTATGGGGACCCAGCACGGTGCTGGTTTTTGGGGTGGCACATCCTTCTGCCCCTCCCAGCCCTGCCCGGGGTGGGAAAGGGGAGCACAGGGGGTGCTGAACCCCCTTTTTTTTGCACACCCGCCACCACCGCTGGGACGGTCCCTGCCCCGCACCACTTCCCGAGCACCCAGGGGTGCATCGGCCGACCGGCTGCGTGCAGGGAGAAGTCAAGTCCTCGCTGATAGTTCCAGCTATTGGAAATGGGGGTTGTATTTCCCCCCCTCCCCTTTTTTTTTTTAATATTAGCCCTTTTCCAGGTGTTTTCTCTGCAGCCTGCCGACCCCGCGCTGTGGGACGAGCACCCGGGGGGTCTCCTGGGCCTCATCCAGATGCCAGCGGCTCCCTGGCCTTTCCCCATCACGCTCCATCGTGAGATGCATCCCCTGCTCCTCCACGGGAAACCTTCACCCGGCCGGGGTGTCCCGGGAAGGCCGCTGCCCCACTTCCATGCAGAACCATGCCGGGAATGCCGCTCTCCCCCTGCTCCGTCTCCTTCCCTCCCCGCTTGCTATTTTTCCTTTCCTCTTTCGGGGAGGAGATAGGGGAGGGTTGGAGGCCACCACCACCACCACCACCATGGAGCTTCGCATGGGCTCGGAGGCACCTGGGGTGGCCGCAAGCCGTGGTCAGTGGCTCGGCCAGATCGGACCCCCCCTTGTTTCCCCCGCGCAAACCCTCCCCTTCAGCGCAGTGCCACGTTTCAAAGCAAATCCGGATGGGAAAGGGGTGGCCGGGGGCCCTGGCGGAGGAGGAAAAACTCCTTCTGTAGCAAATCGTGGGAGGAGGAAATCCATTTCCTTAATACCCTCCTGGTGGCAGCCCCCTTCTTTATTCATAACCACCTCCCCCTGCCTTCTTTATTTTTCCTTTTTTCTGCAAATACATTGAATGAGCAGGTCGCTTCTAGTTCACAAAGCCCCTTTGATACGCTTGTGCACATATATATATTCATTTAAGGATCAGGAAAGTTTCAAAACTAACCCGAAAGGGCCAGCTGTATTCCAAAACCACATGCAAATGCTGCGAAGTTGGGCTGCAAGTTTCGTAGTCGTACTTTAAAAAAAAAAAAAAAAAAAAAGTCACTGAGGTTGCGTCTCTGGCAGGGTTTCTCCCCGCAGCTGTTTTTTTCGGGGTGCTGGTGCCTGTGGTTGCGTGCGGGGAACCCCCATCCCAGCGAGGTGGTACCCGGGCTCACCCCTGCGAGGGCTTTTGGTCGACGTGATGCTCCGAGGCCGTTTTTGAAATGCAACATGATGAAACCCCACCGTGGAGGTGGCAGCAGGGATGGTTTGGTGGCGTTTCTGATTTTTTTTTTTTATAATATCTTTTAATTCTCTGGTTATTGAGAGGGAACAATTTCCTGCTGGTGTGGATTCGGGGGGACAGTGCTCGTCGTGCCGGGGTGGGTTTCAGCACTCCTCCCTCTCCATCATCCAGCTGCATCCCCGTTCGGCAGCATCTGCCCTTGTCTTCCCCTTTGCATGAAGTTCAGGACAACACTTTTGGTGTGCCTGTTTGTTTGGTTTTTTTTTTTAATTATCATTTTCTTTTATTTATTCCTTCTGCTTTCTTTACCCCTGGAGGGGGAGTCAACCTCTGCTCTTCCCCAGCCTTCCAAAGCATCCATGCCCATTTGTACCACCTCTATGGCGAGTATTGGTTGCAGCTGGGATATTTCTGCCTTTTGATGCCTTTTCAGCGCCTCCTCTGCGCTGGTGGGCAGGACATATCTCTGTCTCTTCTCCTCCTCCTCTTCGCCCCAGTCCCCACCCCACTGCCAGGCTCCCACCTTCCCCAGTGCCGGTGGCCACGGCGGAGACGCGGAAACAGCCAAATCCTGCTCACAATAGGCCGTTTCCTGCAGGGGAGGTTTCTTTGGGGAGGCGCAAACGGGATTTTTAACCTTTTCCCAGGCGGTCCCTGGGAGTTTGCTCCGGCACTGTGCTTGTGGTGATGCTCGAGGGGCTGCTGTGGGTCTCCCCCTCCACAAGCACGGCACGAGGTGCACCTTGAGCATCCTTTTGGGTGCTCAACCTCCTCCGCATCCAAAGAAATCAATGGGCTCCATCCACCAGCCCAGTAATTTCTCCGCAGCATGGAGCGGGTACCAGTCGCGATGGAGTTACCGGTCGCGATGGAGTTCACACCTTATTTGATGCTCAGCATTATTTGATGCGCTGTTAGCACCGTACCAGCTCCAGGGAGGGGATTTGGGGGCACATGGCATGAAGCTGCTCGCTGATATTACGGGTGTGTTGGACTTGATTATTTGAGTACTGTGCACGTTTTAGGTGATCAAAGTGTTGCTCATGGCGGGAAGCCCGCTGCTTCATAGAACATAGAATGTCCTGAGTTGGAAGGGACCCAGAAGGATTATCAAGTCGAAATCTTGTCCCTGCATAGGAGAACCCCAAGGCTTGGACAGGGGCCACCCTGAGCTGGGCACCGCAGGGTTTTCGTAGAATCATAGAATGGTTTGGGTGGGAAGGGACCTTCAAAGCTCATCCAGTGCCAGCCCTGCCATGAGCAGGGACATCTGCACCAGCTCAGGTTGCTCAGAGCCCCGTCCAGCCTGGCCTGGGATGTCTCCAGGGATGCTTCATCCACCACCTCTCTGGCCAACCTGGGACAGGCTCTCACCACCCTCAGTGTAAAAAATTCTTGCCTCATGTCTGGCCTGAATCTCCCCTCCTTTAGTTTGAAAACATCACCCCTTGTCCTGTTTTCTGTCTTCCCAGCCAGCCCAAAGCCTTCAGGGTGTTAAAACACTTGTGGTGCCAGGGAGGGATTTTGCTGCCTGTCAGTGGCTGCTCCATCCATGAGCGAAAAAAAAGTCCTCTTTTGTTTTAGTCAAAAGCCATTTTAAGTGACTGCATATAGAAACGTGAAACAGGTGTTCATGATCCCCACTCGGAAATCGCTTTGCATATCCTTGTCTACCCTCTTTGCAGAAAAATGAAGCCAAGGCCAGGCTGGGTTTAACCTGCAGCTGCCCTGCCACCTGTGTCAGGTTTATCAGCCTCCATGCGGGTTGAGTTTGGGGGAGGCCTCGCTGATTTTGGGGGGTTTTCTATATTAGATGGGGGCTGCCGTCGTAATCTCTGTATGATGGGGAAACTGAGGCTCAGTCTTCTCCTTTATGCCCAGAACTGGCTGCCATGAGCTCAGGGACAAAGCAGACGACAGGTCCTGATGTTTATGCGTGGAGTGATGCTAATAAAATTATAAAATATTATATTACAAGAGTTGCTGTGCCCTTGCTGGGCTTTCCTCCTTACGCAGAGCCCCGGCAGTGAGTCACGGTCTCCCAAACACCGGATTGTGACACTGTCAAACGAAGGCAGCTGACGAATGAGCTGCTATTTCCAGGCTTCCTGCTAAATATATTTTCCCCTCCCTGGTCCCCTCTGTAGTACTCTGCAAAAATTAAGGCCTTGCCATCGCTAACGAGGGAAAACAAATTGTGTTTCTGCCTTCTCCAGGTCTTTGCCAGATGTGGAAACTGAGGCACGCGAGTGGCTTAAAGGCCGAATCGTTCAGGGAGAGCATGGCGGGGGGAAGAAGGGGAGAAAAAAGCAGAATTTAGGTTTGCTTTTAAAAAGTGAATAAACAAGGCAGTGATAATTGTGTAGTGCTGGGGGCCGAGCATGTGGGTGCGAGCAGAGGGGCTGTTTACTTTTAAAGGCTTTGGTCCAAAGTTTGGTCTTTAGTTTACATATAGGGCCTGTGGCAATCCATACCGTGGATCGACAAGGTTTTCTATCGGTAAACACTCCGGCTGGTGGGGGAAAAAAAGCGAAAACCTAAGTTGTGAGAAAAGCCTTCGGACAGCATTTTATTTTAATTAGTTTGAGTTGTTTTTCAAGCCCTGGAAATATTTTCCCGGCTCAGACTGCAGAAACTCCCCCAAGCCTCCCCTGCCAGAGGTTTGGAGCCGCTTCCTTCCTCCGAAGCTGTTTTAACCCAGGCGGGGCCGTGGGGGCTCCCGGCTGGGGTGCAAACAGCACGAATCCTGCAAATCCCACCGGGCTGAGGCTTTCGGGAAGGGAATCGGGTTTCTGAGAGCGACCTGCTACCTCCGTGAAGGATGCTCAAAAATTAGCCCTCACTCCTGAAAATATTAGGGGTTGAGAGTTGTAGTGGGTAGATTTTGGGGGGGGATGTTAAGCTGCCTGGATGTGTGTGCTTAGACACAAGGTGTTCAAGAGGAATGGAACAGCTCTGCTGGGAGGACAGGCTGAGAGCCTTGGGGTGTTCAGCATGGAGAAGAGAAGCTGCGGGGAGACCTTATTGCGGCCTTTCTGTACTTAAAAGGGGCCGATAAGAAAGATGGGGACAGACTTTTGTGGAGGGCCTGTTGCGATAGGACAAGGGGTGATGGTTTTAAACTAAAAGAGGGGAGATTCAGGCCAGACATGAGGAGGAAATTGTTGACAATGAGGGTGGTGAGAGCCTGTCCCAGGTTGGCCAGAGAGGTGGTGGCTGAAGCATCCCTGGAGACATCCCAGGCCAGGCTGGACGGGGCTCTGAGCAACCTGAGCTGGTGCAGATGTCCCTGCTCATGGCAGGGGGGGCACTGGGGGAGCTGGGAAGGTCCCTTCCAACCCAAACTATTCTATGATTCTAAAAGCCACTTGCATGCCTGCAAATGTGGAATTGGGACTTTGGTTTGGACTCTTATAGCATTACGTGGTGGGGAAAAAACAGCATCTTCTAAAAAGGCTGAGGGGAACTTTGCTGTTTTGTAGTAGGCAACAAACTCCAAACTAATAGGGGTGTGAATTTTTCTGGTCGCCGCGTTATCAGGGAGCAGATTCATTAGCTGGGTGGGGTTGTTTGCCTTTATCCATCGCCCTGCCATCGGTGGAATCGCCGATTTGATTTCTAGTCATAATGCTCTGTAAGAAACAGCCCGGGCCCTGTCCTGGCTGCTCTGAGCATCACAGCAACCTGTGGTCTTGATGGACATGTTGAGTTTTGCCTCTTCACCATCCGGCTGCTCTTTGGTCCTTGGGTTTGTGTCATTAGCCACCAGAAACCCCCTTGCTGCTGTAGATGCTGCTCCTTTTGCTGAGCTGTTGAGAGCTCCTAGGATGAATTCTTCCCAAATTTAGCTGGTTCAGGCACATCTCTCATGCAGGGCAGGATGAGGAGCATCTCCCTCACCCTCTTGGGCAGTGGTGGGTTGCACAGAGGAGCCCTTAGCACAGGGCAGGGAGCAAACGAGGCATATACAGACTTTCCTGTATGGTCCTGTGCATACAAATCCCTGTCCCGCCCTATAAAAATCCCCACTGGAGTCACAGTGATGCTCTGTAGCATTTGGACATCTGGCTGCATGAAGAGAAAGCTGGAGATGAGAGGGGAAAAGCAGCAGCTTGAGGAGGTGGCCTCACAGCATAGCCAAAAAAATATAATAGTACCTGGAGAGCCCCAATTCTGTCCCTGCCTGCAGCAGTTTTTCCTGGTGCTTCCTTTCCCATACCAGCACTTTGTATCAGAGCAAACGGACAACGAGCATCTTGTGCCTCTGAATGATCCTCACGTTGCTCTTCCCATTACAAACTTCTCCTTTCTCTGTCCACCTGCATGACACTCGATGTGAGCTCTAAAGCTTTACCATTCCCGGTGCTCGTCGCTCCTTCCCGAGCTGAGGAAACCTGGTTTCTGCCTCGCGGGGGAGCTGGAGGTGGCAGTGCTGGGGATCGTGGTTCAAGCGTTCCCTGTTTTCTAGGAGGCTTAAGCTGCTCGGTGGTGTTTCTGTCTCTATACACTACGCAGGGCTGTATAGCACTGGTGAGGCTGCACCTTTAATAATGGGGTCAGTTTTGGGCCAAGAAAGGCCTTGAGGTGCTGGAGCGAGTTGAGAGAAGGGAACGGGGCTGGGGAAGGGGCTGGAGCACAAGTGTGATGGGAGCAGCTGAGGGAGCTGGGGGTTCAGCTGGAGAACAGGAGCTGAGGGGAGACCTTCTGATCTCTGACCTGCCTGAAAGGAGCTTGGAGCCAGGGGGGGTCGGGCTCTGCTCCCCAGGAACAAGCGCCAGGACCAGAGGAAACGGCCTCAAGTTGCGCCAGGGGAGGTTGAGGTTGGATCTGGGGAACAATTTCTTCCCCAAAGGGCTGTGGGGCATTGGAACAGGCTGCCCAGGGCAGTGCTGGAGTCACCATCCCTGCAGGGGTTTAAAAGACACATAGATGAGGTTCTCAGGGACATTGGTTAGTGCCAGTGTTGGGTTAATGGTTGGACTCAATGATCTTGAGGGTCTTTTTCAACCAAAATGATTCTATGAAATAGCAATGGGTGCACTGAGGGTGCTCCCAGTTGGCGGAGTGGAGGGGATGCTGTTGGAGTTACTGCTGCAGTGTGGGATTATGGAGCCTGATGTTCACTTGATGGAATTCAGCTACGACCTTGGTGAAGTTACTTATCGCTCCGTGGCCTCAGGTCAGGGTCGTGTTGTGAGCAACAGCGAAAGGATGCAAGTCCCTCCGTGGATCTGCAGGTTGTCCTTCACCTTCAAGGCTGGAAGGATGTCACTGATGTCCTTCACCTTCAAGGATGAAGGGATGTCACCTTTGTCCTGCTCAAGGTAGTTTCTCCTGTAGGTTTCCTACTCCATCAGCCTCAGCTGCTGGGAACCACAACTCTTTTCCTATCTGAACCAACATGTCCTCGCAGTAGTGGCAAGGAGGTAGAGGTGACATGGCCAAGGGTTTGCAGCATGATCAGGACCCTGGTGGCCTCACGGGTGGTGGGTCTCAGAGGACAGAGCTAAGCTGGGCAATGAGTGTGTTGGTCTGGGTTTCTTGTGCAGTTGCGGTGAAGAAAGCGTGGAGGTATAAACGCTCACAAAATGAGAGGCAAACGGTTGTTTGAGGCCTTGGAAAGCCCAGGGACCCACCTCTGAAGATGCTGCCTTGGCCATTGAAGCCCTGCTGATGCCCACAGTGGAGTGTATGTGGGAACTGCGCCAAGGCAAAGAATGAAATCCCACGTGTGTTCCGATGTTTCCATAGTCAGTGTGAACATTTCGTGACATGTTGCAGGAGAAATGAATGCCTTTGATACCTGAGAGGAGACCTTCCCTCCACGTAAGGTGTGTGAGATGTCTGGAGGTGGATGAGGAACCCAAGGGTTCAAATTTGGTCCCTGGAGATGCTGCTGTGGCCTTTAGTGAATGGCTGCAGGTGTGTGCCCGGGCCTCTTCATCCATCAGATCAAGAAGAGAGGTAGTTTGTCTTTGGAAATTGGTCTGTCAGGAGCCTGTCTACATCCAGGAGGTTACATTTATCTTAGGCTGTAAAACATTTTACGCAAGCTTTAGGAAACAACCCGCTGCCTCTCTGTGATGAAAGGTGGAGGAGTGCAGAGGTGGCCCCCAAAGCTCCTGGTGGTCCTCTGGCCCATGGGAAGCAAAGACAGATGTGGAGATGGGACAAAGCATTGATTGACTCTTGAGCGGATGGAGGAAACCTTCCTGCCGGGCCCTCCAGAAAACAAGATTAGGAGAGTCCTTGCAAACCGTGTTGGGGCTGAGCACCATGCGGGAATTTCTCCCCACCCCAGAGATGCTCCAGGGTCATTTTCTCGGACCCACAAGTGTGGCTTGTAGCCCCTCCAGCAGGTTAGGAGACTTCATCTGGAGTTAATGTCTTGTTTCCAGCTGTTCACACCTCTGGCTGTCAGCCAGGATGTAAAACCTTCAGCACCTACTGCCGTGAGCGCATCCGTGACACGTCTGCCTGTCCCTGCAGCATCACAGCCACCGCTGGGTCCGTGTGGTTGTTTCGTTCCCTGCGCTGGGATGTGAGGAGGTTTGGATGTAAAGGCCAGGTCTTGGTTGTGCTGTACCACTCTGGGATGAAGCAACTTTGCTTTTCATAGCGAGCCAGGTTCGCAAAAGCCGGAACATCTCCTTAAGCCAGCGTGAGGCCAGGCGATGCGCTTTTTCCATTACAACCACAAATGCTGCCCGTGGTCTCCCTCGGCAGAGCGCTTCTCACATCTCCGTTCCTCCACAAACAGAGCACAACATATGGGATTTCTTTATTTAAGTGGAAAAAAAAAATAATAATCCTTAAAGATCATGAAAACAGGCTGTGGAGTTTGCTGTTCTCCAGCCGGGGCAGCGGAGCCACCAGCCGGTTGCTCAACACTCATGGGGGTGGGATGGGAACACTTGGCAAAACCCCCGTGTTCCCCCCTGGCAGCTCCATCCCACAAGACGTGAAGCAATATTTCCAGCTGTGTTTTTAATAGCCTGCAGCTCTGAAACAGTTGCGGCTCCAGCTGTGTGAAATGCAGCTCATCTCCATCCGTGTTTGATGGGCATGCGATTTTTTTTTGGGGGGGGGCTGGTTGCTTATGAAGCTGGGTGTGTGCAAAGTGCTGGAAGGGTGGCTGAGGAGCCATCAGAAAGGTAAAAATCTCTCGTGACCTGCTGCCAGTGTGGGGTAGGATGGGATGAAGGCATGGACAGAGGTTGACATCAGATGTTTTGCTATGGACCCAGCTCAGAGGGTCATCAGTCTTGGAGATGCTGCTTTGGGGTGTCCTGGAGATGCACTAGAATGGGATCATAGAGTCATAGAAGAAGTTGGGTTGGGAGGAACCTTCCAAGGTCACCCAGTGCCCCCCTGCCATGAGCAGGGACATCTGCACCAGCCCAGGTTGCTCAGAGCCCCATCCAGCCTGGCCTGGGATGTCTCCAGGGATGCTTCATCCACCACCTCTCTGGCCAACCTGGGCCAGTGTGTGGTCTCTAGAGAGGTCCAGCTTCACCAGTCCCATGGCTCTTGTTACTAGAAGAGTCTCTGCAAAGGTGCCGGGGCTAAATACAAAACCCATGAGGTTTCGAAGGCACCGAGCTCGCTCAGGTGCTGGATGTTGTCATTTCTACCCAGCCTGAGCTCCCGGAGTGAATGGAAATGAGGAATGGTTTTAATTAACACAAACGTCCCTTTGGGCCAGGCTCCTGGTGTCCCCCAAACAGCAGGTCGCCTGTGATGATGGCCCATGCTATGGAGGGCTGCTCATCCCCGAGGAGAAGCGGGGAGCTTCCCCTTGTCAGCTTGGCTGGTGGCTTTTACAGCTGTGCTGCTTTTCCAGGTTTCTCCCTCTTTTATCCACTCCTTTCTCCTTCTCAAATCCCAAGTCCCTTTGGGCACACCTCTTCCCTAGCAGTCCCCTTGCTGAAAGGCACTTCTGCACATCTCCCTGGATATTTTGCCTTTCCCAGCGATGTAGGGAAGGGGAATAAATAGTAGGAAAGGAATGAATTTAACAACTGGTTTTTTTTTTCCCCCCCGCCTCTGTGTGTCTTTGACAGGTTACAGCCAAGACTGCCTTCCTGTTTATCTTACCTCAGTATAACGTCAGCGTGCCTACAGCAGGTAAGAGATGCTGCTGCTGCGGATACCCCAAGGGGAGGGTCGAGTTGTGATCTACCCCAGATCCCTGCTGCCAGCTGGCCCGGGCTCACCCTCTGCTGATGCATGCTGCACACACCCTTATCTGGTAGTAAAAAAGACTTTAAAAACAAGATATATGGAGGAAAAGCAAAGTTTGAGATGCTCAGAGCTTTCTGATCGTGTCTGCCAGTGCTCATGCTGCCAGGGTTGGAAAGAAATGCTTTCCAGGGGTTTTAGGGTTTCCTCTCCTGTTTCTGCCATGGTCAGGCCACTCGGTGTGATTTGCAGGGTGAGGATTCTTCTCCAAGCCTGGTCAGGCAGGATCAAATGGCCTGATTGCATGTCCAGAGTAGCTCTGTGCCCTGCCCAGGAGCAGGAGGGATTTAACTCTGTGCTAAGTGGCGGGAGCTGCGCAGGTAATTCCTGTCTTGCTTTATTTATCGGGGATGGCACAAGGTGAGAGTGCAGAGATGCACATGGTGCACAGCATCCCTGCTGGAAGCAGCTTTGGAAGATGCATATGGAGAATAATTCAAGGAGACTCCGTGCTGGTGCAGGTCCAAGCCCAATGGACCAGAGGATGTGCCCCAGGTCCCAGCTGGAGACTTGGTCCCTGTTTATATTTTGGCTTCTAGTTGGTCCCTTCCTAGCTGAGAGCCCCTCCAGGGCTGGCAGCGATCTGGGCACCGGCGTGAGGGCAGCAGGAGGTGTTTTGGATAAAGCCTTGGAGCCAGGATCTGCCAAACGCCCGGGGCACAGAGCCTGGCTTCGTGGCAGAAAACTGCAGTTAATTAGAAGTATTTGAGTGATCATCCCAGGGAAGAGCAGGGTTGTTTGGATTAGTGAAACTAGGGTGAGGCAGGCGCACGGCAGGTGAAAGGTCTGCCCTTAAAATATTTTAATTTAATGGCTGAAGAAATCGTCCAGCTTCCAGATTAAGTTGTGGTGCGCACTCCCTTATGGCACAGTCCAGATGACTTCTGCCTTTGTTCCAAGGGATTTATTCTTCCCTGTTACCAGAAATCTCAAGGGGACACATAACCATCTCGCCAGGACCAGGTATTAGGGTATTGATATAGGACATGAGCTAGCTGAGGCCATGGGCAGAGAGACTTCGGTGCAGCCAGCTTGCTGGGAGGGAGGGTTATTGCTCACCTGATTTTTTTTCCCAAGGCCATTTCACATCCCTCACAACAAGGATGCCGTTGCCTGTCAGCCGGCAGATCTCGCTCTTGTGCCCAGCGCACACACGGCTCCTGCTAAAGCAGCTTCTGAAATGCCCTGGGGAGAGGAGAGGAGAGGAGGCAGAGCAGATGCACGCATGCACAAATTCTGTTTAATCTTTTTATCAGTGATCTGCATGAGGGGATTGAGTGCACCCTCAGTAAGTTTGCAGATAGCACCAGGTTGGGTGGGAGTGTTGATCTGCTGGAGGACAGGATGGCCATGCAGAGGGATCTGGACCGGCTGGATCGATGCGCTGAGGCCAATTGTATGAGGTTTAACAAGGCCAAGTGCCGGGTCCCGCTCTTGGGTCACACCAACCCCAGGCAGCACTACAGGCTCGGGGAAGAGCGGCTGAAAGTGCCCGGTGGAAAAGGACCTGGGGGTGTTGGTGGCAGCGGCTGAACATGAGCCAGCGTGTGCCCAGGTGGCCAAGAGGCCACCAGCGTCCTGGCTGGTACCAGCACTGGTGTGGCCAGCAGGCCCAGGGCAGTGACCGGCCTGTGCTGGGCACTGGGGAGGCCAAACCTCCAACCCTGGGGGCAGTTCTGGGCCCCTCACGCCAAGAAAGGCCTTGAGGTGCTGGAGCGAGTTGAGAGAAGGGAACGGAGCTGGGGAAGGGGCTGGAGCACAAGTGTGATGGGAGCGGCTGAGGGAGCTGGGGGTTCAGCTGGAGAACAGGAGCTGAGGGGAGACCTTCTGATCTCTGACCTGCCTGAAAGGAGCTTGGAGCCAGGGGGGGTCGGGCTCTGCTCCCCAGGAACAAGCGCCAGGAGCAGAGGAAACGGCCTCAAGTTGTGCCAGGGGAGGTTGAGGTTGGATGTGGGGAACAATTTCTTCCCCCAAGGGCTGTGGGGCATTGGAACAGGCTGCCCAGGGCAGTGCTGGAGTCACCATCCCTGCAGGGGTTTAAAAGACACGTAGATGAGGTTCTCAGGGACATGGGTTAGTACCAATGTGAGGTTAACAGTTGGACTCTATGATTGTGAGGGTCTCTTTCAACCAAAATGATTCTATGATTCTATAATATTATTTCCTTTAGTCTTGCAGTTCTTTTGTCTTATATGGAGTTAATGAGCTCTGTGACACAGGCAACGTTTTTACTCACGGTTCGCACAGCACCCAGCCAGGGTGGCTCCGAAGGACCAGGTGTTTCCACATCCTTACACCAGGTGTTTTCATAAATCCTATTCAAATCTCATTCATGTAGCTCAAATCTTAGAAATCTGGACTGAAGCTTTGTTCAAGGGTAAACAGGGCCGGTGACAGACAAGTTGCTTCCCAGCGGTGATATTAGGGGAGGACGGACAGGATCAGGGTGAGGGAGAGCATCAGTTGGGGTGGGCTGAGCTTCTCGTCGCGATGCTTTCTGCACCGAGCCATGGGGACTGCAGCTTTCCCGACTCTGCTGCTTCCCCATACCCTGTAGGGCTGCAAATAGTTGCCTAAATGCAGATGTCTCGAGTATTTTGGGTGCTGTTAGGTCTCCTGTTGCTCCAAAAGAGCGGGTCATCCCGTGGGTCCTATTTCTCATCCGCCAGCCACGTGCCACTGTTTCAGATCTCTTAATAGCGCAAATCATCTGCATTTGGGCAGCTGAGTCCAGCTCCAGCAGCTTTGGGGGGTGAGTGGGAGAGACTCGGTGTTGGAGGATCACAGAATCCCAGCCTGGTTGGGGTTGAAGGGACCTCTGGAGATCATCCAGTCCAACCCACCTGCTCACGCAGGGTCACCAGAGCAGATCACACAGGTCGGTCCAGGCGGGTTTGAATGTCTGCAGAGAAGGAGACTCCACAGCCGCTCTGGGCAGCCTGGTCCAGGCTCTGGCACCTCCCGGCAAAGAAGTTTCTCCTCATATTCAGATGGAACCTCCTGTGTTTCAGTCTGTGCCCGTTGCCCCTCACCCTGGCGTTGGGCACCACTGAAAAAGAGTCTGGTCCATCCTCTTGACACCCACACTTAGATATGTCTAAACATTGATGAGATCCCCTCTCAGTTTCTCTTCTCCAGCTGAGCAGCCCCAGCTCTCTCAGTGTCTCCTCATCACAAAGATGCTCCAGACCCTTCAGCATCTTCATAGCCGCCACTGGACTCTCTCCAGTAATTACTTGTCCTTCTTAAACTGGGGAGCCCAGAACTGGGCACGGAACTCTAGATGCAGCCTCACCAGAGGACAACCTCCCGTGACCTGCTGGCCACACTCTTCCTTCCAGAGCCCTTTTCTCCAGCCCTGCAGCCACTGACACAGGCACAACCTCTCTCTGCGTCCAAGCTACGTGTTGGGAATAACCTCCCCCCACTAGCCCCTGAGCTGGAAGTCTTTTGGATCATGGGGATTTGACCCACCATTTGGTCTCTTTGCAGATGGAGAGCTGGTCCAGTATCACTATGGGCTGAAGGATCTTGTCACCATCCTCTTCTACATCTTCATTGCCATCATCCTGCATGCAGTGGTGCAGGAGTACGCTCTGGATGTGAGTGATGCTTGGCGTCTCAAGTCACCAAAATATCTCAAGTACCATAGAGGGATGTTGTCCTGCTGCAGTTAAATGCTGTTCTGGGGGTGGTCTGGGGATTGAGCTGGTGATGAATGAGCCTCCATGGAGGGTGTTGGTCTCTTCTCCCAAGGAACAAGCGATAGGATGAGAGGAAATAGCCTCAAGTTGCACCAGCGGTGGTTTAGATTGGATATTGAGAGCAATTTCTTCTCGGAAAGGGTTGTCAGGCATTGGAACAGGCTGCCCAGGGCAGTGCTGGAGTCACCATCCCTGGAGGGGTTGAACAGACGGAGATGAGGTTCTCAGGGACATGGGGTAGTGACAGTGTGAGGTTAATGGTTGGACTCGGTGGTCTTGAGAGTCTTGTCCAACCAAAATGATTCTATGATTCATCTTTGGGGGCTGGTTGGGATGGGGAGGAGGAGGAGGAGGAGGAGGGAGAGTTATTGACCCACTGTTTTATGTTTTCTTTTTCCTTTTCTCTCCTTCTGCTCCTTCCCAGAAAATCAACAGGCGGCTCCATCTCTCCAAGGTCAAACACAGCAAGTTCAATGAATCGGGACAGCTGGTTGCCTTCCACCTCACCTCTGTGATTTGGTGCTTGTACGTCGTGGTGACGGTGAGGCATGGGGCTGACCAGGCTTTTGGGTTTTCTGGGTGGGAATTGTGGTTTCTGGAGCACAAAACTGCAATGGCAGCAGAGTCCCCAGCCAACCGCTGGGCCAAGATGGGCGCATTTCAGTCAAGTTTAGTTTTCAAGTATGGTGGATTTTTCCAGCTACTGAGGGAGGGCAGTTTGGGGAGACCCTTCTCCTGCTCCATGAAATATTTTTGGAGCTGGACCCCAGAAATTTTGCCTGACCCCATGATCTCCATGTGCTGTTCCAAGACCTGCCATCTTTCTCAGCCTCTTTATTTTCCTCCTTATTTTTGTTCAGTGCTTTGAGGTTTTTGGATGCCCTTTGCAGGGTTGTGGGGCTAGCAGGCAGACTTTGTGGTCCCTCTCTTTGTGGTGCCTCGAGGGGACATGTCCCCTTGCTGCTGCTCAGGGGGTCCAGCCAGCATTTCTGGGGATCTGCTGGTACTGCTCCTGCCCCGTGGAGAGGGAAGCTTCAAAAAACAGTCAATGACACTGTTTTTGAGCTGCCCTGACCCTGTGCCAGACGCATCTTTCACCAGTTGCAGGGCTGTAGCCTCCTGTGCAAACCCACATTGCTGTGATGTGCTGCCCAAACGCCCCACGTGTGCGGAGCAGGTCACCTTTTGCAGCGCTTGTGCTTCCCCTGGCCTCCCCCAGCAGAAAAAAAGGGCTTAGGGCACACAGGGCATGGATGATGGTGACAGGTAGGTGCCGGGCAGGATGAATTCCCCATGCCAGCATCTCTTTGCTAAGCCCAAGGCAGCACCTGTGTGGCAGGAGCTGTGCAAGCGTGGAATGAGAAGGGAGCCCCATCCCGCAATCTGCCCTGCAAGCGTAAGATGAGGCTGAAGGCGAATGCAGGCAGGTGGAAAATTAAACTATGCAATGCGTATTATTTTTTGTAGGCGTTTTCTGTTCCCCTTTCTCTTCAGAAGTACTTATTTTTGCTTAAGTGATACTGGGGCTGGAAATGACAGTGAGGAGGAAGCCCCCCCGGTCCATGCACATGGTTGCTTGGAGCTATAGGCATCTCACCCCCACACCTCCATAGAACCATAGAATAGTTTGGGTTGGAAGGGACCTTCAAAGCTCATCCAGTGCCACCCCTGCCATGAGCAGGGACATCTGCACCAGCTCAGGTTGCTCAGAGCCCCGTCCAGCCTGGCCTGGGATGTCTCCAGGGATGCTTCATCCACCACTTCTCTGGCCAACCTGGGACAGGCTCTCACCACCCTCAGCACAAACAATTTCTTCCTCATGTCTGGCTTGAATCTCCCCTCCTTTAGTTTAAAACCATCACCCCTTGTCCTATCACAACAGGCCCTGCTAAAAAGTCTGTCCCCATCTTTCTTATCGTCCCCTTTTAAGTACAGAAAGGCCACAATAAGGTCTCCCTGGAGCTTCTCTCCTCCAGCTGAACCCCCCAGCTCTCTCAGCCTGTCCTCCCAGCAGAGCTGTTGCAGCCTCGGATCATTTCTGGGGCTCTTCTGGCCCCTCTCCAGCAGGTCCATGTGTGTCCTGTGCTGAGGACCCAGAGCTGGACCAGCACTGCAGGGGGGTCTCACCAGAGCGGAGCAGACGGGCAGAATCACCAGCCTCCACCTGCTGCCCACGCTCCTTGTGATGCAGCCCAAGATACGATTAACCTTCTGGGCTGCAAGCGCACATTGCTGGCTCATGTCCAATCTTTCATCCCCCAGCACCCCAAGTCCTTCTCCTGGAGTCTGCTCTCCATCCCTTCATCCCCAAACTGTGTTGATACCAGGGGAACATCCCTCCTGCATTGCCCAAACTCCAAAACATCTTCTCCTGAACTTGGGACCTTCTGTGCAACCTGGCAAGCAGCTTTCAACCCCCAAATGTGGGGGCCTCATGAAACTCAAGTGGGGTGCTAGAGACCCATGACAGCGGCTGAGCTTTTGGGAGCTCAGCCTTGGCCCTTGCAGGGGACATGGTTTTTACTGGAGTCTGAAAGGACTCGAGTGTCACCTCCAGTTCCTAATTTCTGTGTAGCATTAGCCCTCCCCATCGTAACCACGCGCTGCTCATTTGTTTTGCTGAAGGCTTGCATCTCTTCTCTTTTTCAGGAAGGATACATATCAAACCCCCGGAGTTTGTGGGAAAACTACCCGCACGTTTATCTTCCGTAAGCACTTGCAAGGGCATTTTGTTCTTGGGCTGACCACTTCCTCTATATGGTTTTTCCTGTGGCTGGGAGCGGGGTGCTGACAGTGCAGCGCCCTTTGCGTGCACCCTGCCGCAAGGATGCTGCAGTGAGATCCCAGGGCATGGGAGATACCTCATTTTTTGGCCCTGGGGAGGGTGTTCACAGAGGGTTTCTGCTGTGAGGAAGGTCCTGTGGGCTTGGTTACTCATCCTGCCTGCATCACTTTGGGCAAGTCTCTATTGCTATTGATTTTTTGTAGTAGAAATGAAGTGGGGGATAATCCTCTCTTCTTGGGTTTTTGCAAGAGTAAGGTTTGTTGAGGGCATGGAGACCGTAGCACAAACATTTGGATAAAATCTGGGCATGGATAGCTTGGCTCAACATGTAATTTCAGTCCAGAAATGATGCCTCCTAAATCATAGAATTATGGAATAGTTTGGGTTGGAAAGGACCTTCCAATCTCACCCAGTGCCCCCCCTGCCATGAGCAGGGACATCTGCACCAGCTCAGGTTGCTCAGAGCCCTGTCCAGCCTGGCCTGGGATGTCTCCAGGGATGGTTCATCCACCACCTCTCTGGCCAACCTGGGACAGGCTCTCACTGTCCTCATTGTAAAAAATTTCTTCATGTCTGGCCTGAATCTCCCCTCTTTTACTTTAAAACCAAATCCCATGGCTTCAAAGCAGTGGAGGGGTTGCCTGGTGCCTGGGTCCTTGGGGCCCTACCATGGCCCAGGCTGGCTCACGTGGCTCGTCCCTGCATTTCAGGTTCCAGGTGAAGTTTTTCTACCTGTGCCAGCTGGCGTACTGGCTGCACGCCCTGCCGGAGCTCTACTTCCAAAAAGTTCGCAAGGTGAGAGCCAGGTGGGTGCTCCCATGCGCCCTGGGGATGCTTGAGGTGTTTTGTCCACCGGCTTTGGGGAAAACACGCTTCAGGAGAGGGCGGGCGAAGAGGGGCGAAGGGCTGATGCATCTTTTTGCCCCTGCCAGGAGGAGATTCCCCGCCAGCTGCGCTGCATCGCGCTCTACCTGGTGCACATCGCCGGCGCGTACCTCCTCAAGTGAGTTGGCTGCTTCGGCGTCTTGTCCCACGGCGCGGACGGGGCTGAGCAGGTCCCTTTGCAGTGCGAGTCACCTGAGAAGCCTCAGCAGGGCAGGGGTTTTGAACGGAGTAAAGAATCACAGAATCATTTCGGTTGGAAGAGACCCTCAAGATCATCGAGTCCAACCGTTAACCCGACACTGGCACTAACCCATGTCCCTGAGAACCTCATCTATGTGTCTGTTAAACCCCTCCAGGGATGGCGACTCCACCACTGCCCTGGACAGCCTGTTCCAATGCCTGACAGCCTTTTCCATGAAGAAATTTTTCCTAATATCCGATCTAAACCTTCCCTAGCTCAACTTGAGGCCATTTCTTCTCATCTTCTTTTTTTTTAATTTCTCCCAAGTAGCAAGCAATAGAACAAGTGTTTAAAAAACAGATGGTATTGAAGTTGACCTCCTGACTGCGGGCCCTTAGTCAAACAGTTTTCACAGACCCACAGAGCTGATTTTGAGGGAGTTCAGCGATGTTACACGAGCGTGCAGGCAGTCTCTGTTGACAGGGCATTGCAAAGCAGATGTTAACCAGGGACCCAAAACACAGGCTGATGGGTGCAAATCCCCTGGGTGTGGGAAGCAACCTGGGGTGCTGTCCCAGCACAGCATGGGCAGGAAAACTCTTATCCTGCCTCTGAGTGTGTGCACGGAGCAGCAAGGCCAGGTTAGCTTTGTGTCAGACCCATCCCAGCTCTGCTGCTGGTTTGGGCTGCTTTGATCTCGGAGTCATAGAATAGTTTGGGTTGGAAGGGAACTTCCAATCTCACCCAGTGCCCCCCCTGCCATGAGCAGGGACATCTGCACCAGCTCAGGTTGCTCAGAGCCCCGTCCAGCCTGGCCTGGGATGTCTCCAGGGATGCTTCATCCACCACCTCTCTGGCCAACCTGGGGCAGGCTCTCACCACCCTCAGTGTCAAAAATTTCTTCTTCATGTCTAGCCCAATGTTCTAGGGGCAGGGATTGCCCCATCACAATCTTACCCCTGCTGCTGCAGGATGTCTGGCTTTGGGCTGGCGCTTGCTGCAGCTCTGGGATGGCAGAGGAGATGCTGGATATGAAGGACTGAGGTTGACCAGCCCGTGATGCTTTTTTTTCTTCTCTTCCCCGCTAGCTTAACCCGCCTGGGGCTGATCCTCTTGCTGTTACAGTACTTAGCCGAATTCTTCTTTCACATGGCCCGGCTGGTCTGCTTCACGGATGAGAACAACGAGAAGCTGTAAGTAGCCACACTGGCCATGGTTTCCCCTCTCCGGTGCCCAGGAGAGCCATCGGCACAAGAGGTGGCTCATTCTCACCTTCCAGGTCAGTGCTGCTCCTGCCAACACCTCTGCCTGTCCTCCTGCAGGTTTAACGTCTGGGCTGTCATATTCGTGGTCACCAGGCTCTTCACCCTCACCTTGTACATCCTGGTCATCGGCTTTGGGCTGCCGCGGGTGGAGAACCAGGCCCTCGACCCCGACAGAGGGAACTTCTTCAGCTTTCTCTTCAACAATATCCTCTTCAGGTAGGAATGTTCCCTGCTGTGTCTTCCTTGGTTTGTGTTATCCCAAGGTGGTTTTTGCTGCGTTTGAAAATGTCAGTGGGGATCTGATCCAGGTTCTTTTTAGAGAAGAAATATTTTAGCCTGAGGGTGGTGAGAGCCTGTTCCAGGTTGGCCAGAGAGGTGGTGGATGAACCATCCCTGGAGACATCCCAGGCCAGGCTGGACGGGGCTCTGAGCAACCTGAGCTGGTGCAGATGTCCCTGCTCATGGCAGGGGGGGCACTGGGGGAGCTGGGAAGGTCCCTTCTTACCCAAACTGTTATATGATTCTATGAAGGTCCTAGTGAGCTGGGAAGGTGTGGAGGGAGCGAGGAGGCTGCGGAGCCACAACAGGAGGGAAAATGCAGCAAATAATTTGTTAATTGAGTGAAGTTGTAAAGCACGAGCCTGTCTTAGAGAAAGGCTTGCAGGCTTTCCCTTCTGCACCTGTAACTGTGCTTACATGGATGTGGTCAATGAAAAGGAGCTTTCCCTTCTACTTGGATGTGTTTTGCTGCCCGTTGACATGGAAAGCAGAGAATGGGATGGGTTCCTCATGCCTTGCAGTCTTGTCTGTCAAGACTGGGAGCCTTTTTCACCTGTACAGCAGCTGTAGATTCAGATCCTAAGACTGGTACCTGGTCACTCCCCAGCTTTTTGGAGCTGTGGACTACTGGCATGCCTGAGGACTTAGGGAACCTCCTCAGCTTCCACATCCACTTATTAGTCTTACAGAGCAGCTGGAGACATTTTATCTTGACTTTAGGGACTGTAGTTTGGACGTTGGTGGCTGAGATGACCCTATTCATCCATTCCTGCCCTAAAGTGTTAAGACTCAGCAATGCCCTGAGCACCCGAGAGCTTTATGGTGAGGAGGGAAAGGGAATTGGCTGCCTTGAGCTCGGGATATGGCAGAAAGCAGAGATGTCCTCAAGTCTTATGAGGACCAGCTGAGGGACCTGGGGAGTTCAGCCTGGAGAACAGGAGCTGAGGGGAGACCTTCTGATCTCTGACCTGCCTGAAAGGAGCTTGGAGCCAGGGGGGGTCGGGCTCTGAAGTAACAAGTGATGGGACCAGAGGAAATGGCCTCAAGTTGTGCCAGAAGAGGTTGAGGTTGGATCTTGGGAAGAATTTCTTCCCAGCAAGGGCTGTCGGGCATTGGAACAGGCTGCCCAGGGCAGTGGTGGAGACACCATCTCTGGAGGGGTTTAAAACCTGTGTAGATGAGGTTCTTAGGGACATGGTTTAGTGCCAATGTGAGCTTATCAGCTGGACTCTATGATCTTGAGGGTCTCTTCCAAACAAAATGGTTGTGTGGTGGCTGTAGGGACAGCACCTGCCTCCAGCTCTCAGTGCAGCCACGCAGGGGGACCTTGGCCACCAGCCCCAGTGTGGGTGGAAGGCTGGGCTGGTGGTGGCCTCGCTCCCCTGTTCTCAGCCTGCCTCTTCTCCGCCCCTACCAGAATGAGTGTGCTGCTGTTGGTGTGCCTCTTCCAGGCCTCGGTGATGTGGCGCTTCATCCACTTCCAGCTGCGGCGCTGGCGAGAGTACTGGAACGAGCAGAGCAGCCGAAAGCGAGCCGCTGCCACCGCCAAGCAGCAAGCAAAACCGCCCAAGAGAGACTCGGGTGAGTGCCGGGGCCGGTGTCACGGTGGTTGGCTTCAGTCCTGTGGTTCAGCATCCCCTCGGCAGGTGGCTGCTGCCCGTGCAGGCGATGCTGTGGTGGTACCTCCTGCCCCTCCGCGCTGAGCCTGGGGGTCCCCAGCAGGATCGTCCTGTGGCGATGGTTTTCTCCATATCTCCACACCTCTGCTGGGAGGACAGGCTGAGAGAGTTGGGGTGTTCAGCCTGGAGAAGAGAAGGCTCTGGGGAGACCTTATTGCGGCCTTTCTGTACTTAAAAGGGCCTATAAGAAAGATGCGGACAGACTTCTTAGCAGGGCCTGTTGTGATAGGACAAGGGGTGATGGTTTTAAACTAAAAGAGGGGAGATTCAGGCCAGACATGAGGAAGAAATTGTTTGTGCTGAGGGTGGTGAGAGCCTGTCCCAGGTTGGCCAGAGAGGTGGTGGATGAAGCATCCCTGGAGACATCCCAGGCCAGGCTGGACGGGGCTCTGAGCAACCTGAGCTGGTGCAGATGTCCCTGCTCATGGCAGGGGGGGCACTGGGGGAGCTCTGAAGGTCCCTTCCCACCCAAACTAGTCTATTATTCTATGGGCTGGTCCCAAGTTTTGGCCTGTTCAAGGAACAAAGTTTTTTTCTCTCTGTCCCCAGGTTACCATGAAAATGGAGTGGTGAAAGCAGAGAACGGCACCTCGCCACGGACCAAGAAGTTGAAATCGTAGAAGCAAAGGCTGGGCTCCTTGGGAGGAGGGTGAGATACTGGGACTAAGAAGCAGCCCCTCCTCCTGGTCCTCACAAGTGTCATCTTGAACAGCTTGGAAACCGGTCATCATCCCAAGGTGTCTCTCACTCTCCTCCCTTGCTTTCTTGCTCTCTTGAACCATTTGCAATAAAACCAAAAAGGTCCTTTTTCCCCTGCACCCTTCCCCTTGTAGGAGCCTTTTCCAACACTCCTGGCTTTTCTTTTCCTCTGTTTCATGGTAAATCAGCGTGCAATTTTTTTCTTTTCTATTTTAGTGTTTGGTTATTTTGGATTTTTGTTACAAATGCATGGTAGACGGTTCCAAATAATCTTTTTTTTTTTTTTTCTACAGCATGTTCCTCCCCTCCCTTCATGGTGCTTCCCTGAGCCCCTATGTAAAGGGCCACAGCAGCTTAAAGGCACCACGTGTCTGTTTTGGGAACAGGCTCCTGGGGGAACGCGATGGGGCTCTGTGACCCTGAGGCTCAGGGGTGCTCTGGGGTGTGGGTCGCCTCTCCTGGGGCACGTCTGGCCAGCGCTTGGCAAGTGCTGCAGATAGAGGCCAGGGTCTGAGGGAGGAACCGCAACCATGTTTTGTCTCGTGGTGGACTTCTGGTTAAGTGGGGTTCCTCCAGGCCTTGGTTTTGAACTAATTTTGGAGAGCTGGGCAGCAGAGAAGGGAGAGGATTTCCTTCTTCACTTAGGACCCACCTCCAAGCTCTTCTGGTACAACTGGGTCCCTCTTACCCTCTTGGCTGCAGGAGGTGCGTTCTTCTAGAACTCCCAGCCCCAAGAGGTGGGCTCGAGGGCAGTAGCATCCTCAGGTCTGTCTGAAACCTTGAGCCCTGGCCTGGCTTCCATCAGCCCAGGCACTTTGCTGGCTTGTGTGTGCCTCGTGGACTTGGTGTTCTCGCGGCTCCTGGCCACATCTAGATGAGCAGACCGGCTGCTGCAAAGGGTTTTGCATCAACGGGACTGTGCTCCTCGTGCTGTCGCCTCAGCCTTCCTCATCCCCACCGTACCAGTCCAGCCGTGCCGTCGGCAGCCGCCAGCTTCGCTCTTCGTTTCCAAAGGATACAGAGCTTGTATCCACCCAAGGTGCTATCAAATGCAGGGTTTCTTCCCAAAAAACCTTAACCCTTCATCCCTTTCCGAGCTGTGAATGAGATGACAGGGAAGGGGAAGGAAGCCGGGGCTGCAGGGAGCAGCTCGCATATTAGGAAAGGCCTGACCTGTGACGCAAAGCCGTTGGCAGATGGAGTTGTCTCGAATCTACCTCAGAGGCCATCTCTTGCTGCAGACCACTTCTCCCTCTTGCCCACTGCCTGCTGCCACCCGTACGAGCTGGCAGGAGATCCGTGGGAAACCCCAGATCCCACTGGCTTGGTCCCCTGTTGCCTCTCTGCTGGGGAGCAGCATCTCCCCGGGATTTTGTGGGTCAGTGCTAGATCGCCGAGCTTCTTTGGGGTGCCATGTGCCAGTGGAGAATTGGTAGGTGTGTGGTAGACGGGCACCTCTCACCCCACAGTTCCGGGGCAGTTTCTGTAGCTGGGTTTTGCTGTTGGTGCCTCTTGTGCAGCAAACCCGGCTGTAGCTTTAGTTCTGCTTCGCCGGAGCGGGCGAGCGGTGGGTGCTCCCTTGGCTGGGCGAGAAGAGGGGGCGCAGGGTTGCGAGGGGCTGGGGTTGCTTTTCGATAAGCAAGCCAGGGCTGAGGTCCACCTTCCCTGAGGATGAGGGAAGCACGTGGTCCTCGGTGAGCTCCTTGCTCAGCCTTCGGGCAGCTCAACTCTGGCTCTTGCTGAGTGCAATTCTACCTTGAGGCCGGCGCAGTCGTCCTTCGCGTCATTTGTATTTTGAGGAACGAGTGACAGTTGATTTTCTGCCCATCTTTGAGTTCAGTTGATTTTTTTTTTTTTTTTTTTTCCTCCTGTAGGCATCTTTTGTCCCTTCCTCCCTCTCTTCTTATTGAGGCCCAGCTAACGCTGGGCACTGGAGAGAGAAAATATGCAGGGACATGAGGACAGTTGGTCAAATTCCACCTGTTCCTCAATCTCCATGACCTCTGAGTCCCAAATGAGATGTCGGCAGGATGCCAGGAGATGGATTCCCCCTTTTTCAGGGGAACTGAGGAAGAAAACGTTGGAGCAGAGCCTTTGGTGGTCTCTTGTGATTGCTCCTCATAGCCCTTGCCGGGTAGATAATACGGATTTTTGGCTCAGAGGCAGCAACAGTACCTGTGGTGCCACACGTTGAGAGGGGGTAAAGAGCTTTATGTTAGGGAGGATGTGGAAAAGGTTTAGTGCAAGAGGTTTTTTCCTTTCTGCTGCCTCTTCCCAGCCATCCATGGCCACATGCCCTCCAAGAGGGACGTCCAGCATCTCCACCGGTCCTTTCTGCAAAGCCGGTGCCTTGTGGCAGCTGAGGTGTTGACTCTGTTAACAGGTGACGTGTACGGCGCCCCCAAAAAACCGGCTGCTGAACGATTCCTCCTCCTGCCTGCTTGGCTTCGGGCAGCTTTTCCACTTGCACAATCCCGCGTCTTCATCAAGTAGCTGATTACGCTTCGTATCCCAAGTGCCTTATGTTGCCGTGTAGTCTCTCATACGCTTGATCTGTGTACTATAGGAGTAGCTGAACGCCCTCCCTCTTTACAACGTATATACAATGTATGCTACATTTATGTGTTGTTTTTTTGTTTTCCTTTTGATAGAGCTACCAGTAAAAGGGACAGTTTGTTTCGGAAGCATTTCCGTGTGTTCTTTTTTATTTGTTTGTAGCCTATAGATGATGGGGCTTTTTTTGCCCTCCTCTATCTTTACTCCTCAGAAATCCCCATCCTTCTCCTTTTATGGCAGGATCCCTGGGGTCTATATGTTTGTTGTTTTTTTGAGCTGAGCCTTTGGTGGAAGGCAACATGCGCTGTCATCCCAGAGGTCTGCGAGCCCCACTCCACACTTCTGTCTGTGTCTTGTAGTGTGAGCGCCATCCCTCATCTGCAAACCTGCAATAAATGCTTCTACGTCCGTGTCATTTCTCAGCAGACCAACCCTTCTCTTCAGCCCAAAGAGCTTTTTTTTTATTTTTCTCAGACAAACTATTTTCATGGCAAACCCTTAGCGGTCAAGTCTTGCCTTGACCGCTCTGCGTACAAAGATGCCGCAAGCTCGCTTTCTTTGAGCGGATGCTCTTCTCACACCCCATCTTCTCAAGTCTTGTGTCTTCTGCAAAAAAAAAAAAAAAAATAAAAACCAAAAGATCCAACCCCAAACAGGAGCTCTTGTCCACCACAGCGCAGAAGGTGTTACAGACTATGGAAAACTTTCAGCCTAACGCTGTTGCTCACACCCTTCCCGTGGGGTTGAGGCTGGTTTTGTAGCCTGTGTCCATTATCCAACCTAAGAAGGTTGGGCATTGAGGAGTCTGTGATTTTTAGGTGCGAAGCATAGCATTTTCCTGCCCTAGCCTAGAACAGCTGTGAAATACCAGCAGTAGTTCTTTTTTTTTGTCTTAGATAGTTGGGGAATGGGCTTGGGAAGAGAAAGGGGTGAAGATGTAGCATTTCACATATTCTTGAGTCACTTACGTTACGGGGCATTACAGCTGCATTATTTTTTTGTTTGTTTATTTAGAATTCTTTCTTCTTCCTGCTCGTGTTTGGGTTAGTAGTAAAGAAAACAAGTTCCAGTCCCCCTGTAGGTCCCTTTACCCTTAACTCACTATTTTATAATGTATTTTTGGTTGGTTTCCCAGTTGGAGGGAAGAATGACTACACTAAGATGCCTCCTTGCTCCCCCAGTGTGTGGGCTTTACAGCAGCATCTGTCTCTTGCCCTCTCGGTAGATGGACCCTGATTTGCATCAACAGGAGATGGAGATTATGTGGTTTGATTTCCAGCCTTCTGGTAAACTTGACGAGCGTGTAATAGATGGTCTGTTTGGTAGGTTTTATACTTAAACTGTGTTACTTCGCCTCGGGGCTGTGTGGGGGTTTTGCTGGCTGTTGGAAAAGCCAGGCAGAGGCATGTAGTTTTTCTTCAAATGTGTTCAACTCGACAGACCAAACTTCAGCAAAGGAATTCGAGGAAAAATTCTGTTCTTCCATATTTATGCTTCAGTGCAAATTTCCTAATTTTGGAGGGGGCGGGGGGAAGTAACAGTCTCTGATATTTTTATCCCGTTTGTTTCATTCTTCCCGTCACTTAAATTTTTGTACGGATTTTGTTTGTCGTTGTTTGTTGTTACGTGTCTTTTTGTGATAAACTCGACAAAAAGTATTTTTCTGAAATAAAGAAATAAAAGGCATCGATTCTTCCATTGCTGCCGTCCCGTGATGCTTCATCGCTGTGCTAAGCTGAATGAATTTCCAAAACTGGCTGCTGTGGGTTGTACTGTTCCCTTTGGTGCAGCATCTTGTGTCCTCGTATTCCCCACAGCTGGGCTTCATCTTCTCACGTTTCCCGTGTCTCCAGCACGAGCAGCTGCTTCTGAGAGAGTTTTATGTGGCCGCCTTCGTCGTTGGGAGTGGAGGATGAGGCCGTTTGGAGGATATGATTTATCTGATGTGGTTTAGGTGCATACTTTATGGTGAGCTAAATTGTATATTTTCTGCAGCTGGCCCCGGGCATGCTACATGATTTGGCTGAGTATTAGGTTACAGTTTTGTAGCATGTGCAGAAAACAGTTTCTGACTTTCTTTTCTACAGCCTGCTGTAATTTCAGCTGTAAGTTCTCAGGCTGGAAAAGCTGATCCGCGTGGCCTTTAGAAGTCAGCCTTTGTCAGCTGCTCATGCAATCATAGAATCACTTCAGTTGGAAGAGACCCTCAGGATCATCGAGTCCAACCATAAACCATGTCCCTAAGAACCTCATCTAAACACCTTTTAAACCCCTCCAGGGTTGGTGACTCCACCACTTCCCCGGTCAGCCTATTCCAACGCCTGACAACCCTTTCCATGAATAATTTTTTCCTAATATCCAATCTAAACCTCCCCTGGCACAAATGCCAAGCCTTGCTTTGAAATCCAAGGAGGACCAGATCGAGCTGTAAAGATTCTCGGTTGGAGTCAGCAGCACAAAACGGGCCCAGAAGGGACGGTGACCTTTCCAAACAAGAGGACACAGGAGGGAGCTGTCATGAGGAGCCTCGGCTGTCTGAGGGGAACCGGGGATCCGCAGCACAAAATCTGATTTAAATAAGCGTTTTGTTCCAGGGAGCTTTGTTCTCTGCTGTCTGTGTGATCGCTGCCTTTCATACGTGCTCAATGGCAATACCTGGCAGGTGCTGTTTGGGGTGAGAAGGTCCCTGCCACGTTTACCTTCGTGGAGAGATGAGCGATGTGACTCTAAAGTGGAGCACAAGTGTCATAACTCTACTGCTATGCAAACTGCTCATTTTTTCCCTTTTCATTGGACCTGTCTGGTAAGACATAAGATGGGTTTAGATAGTATCTCAGCCCTAAAACCATTTCCCCAAGCTTCTGTTAAAAAAAATGCAAAGCTGCTGTCAGCAGGTTTGTGTGCAGACCCCTGCTGTCTCCAAAGCTCAACTCACCACTCCCAGAATCACACTTTTATGGCATTTTTCCCCTTCACTTTTATCCCTAGCTATTCCAGCCATGAGGTAATTTATTTAAAGCAGATTTATTAACAATTTTCTAGCAGCCATGCATGACTTGCTTACATTCAGACTAACAAAAGTGAGTTTATCGTAGTCCACGGCAGGGTTCTTAGATCTTCTTGCAACGAAAATAACAGTTTAAACTGGCAGTTTTTGCTGCTCGAAGATGAAAAGCACCTTTTGACTCTGTAAGAGAAATCTAGAGTGGTTATCACTCCAGGCTTTAGAGAGCTTTAGCTCTAGCAAGCCTTGTTGTACTGTATTACAAAGTTGAGAAATGAGCAGGAGAACATGGCTTGGGTTCTCCAAATTTCTTTCTCACATGAGTTTCATTTTGATATCCAGCAGTTGCGAGGTTGAGTTTGGTGGCAGCTAAAAGGGCAGGGAGAATTCTGAAAGGAAAAAAAGTGAGGGTGAAATTAGTTGGCTCTAGTAGGGACAGAAAGGGGGAGAGTGAGTGAAGCAAGGGTGAAGACTAGAGCATCCTTTTTGAAGTACAACTCATAAGAATTTTATTGCTGGTCTTGTTCTTCATCTTCTGGGGGAGGATCACGAGGGTAGGGCTCTAAGGAAGTCACGGTAGTTTATCTTGTCTTCTCCGCAAGAACATAGGTCAATCAACTGAGAAAAAAAGAACAAAAAATAAACAACATAAAGAGTTGGAAGCTGCAAAATTCTTTTTTTTTTTTTTAGGGGAAAGTGCACAGAAGATCTTATTCCCCTGTGTGGAAGAGCCTACCACCTTAGTAGTTCTGAATCACAGGTAATGAGTGCTTATAGATGACACTAACCTATGCAAGGAGAAGAGTTAAAGTGTTTGAGTTTCATCCTGGTTGCCTTCTAGGTATCACCACAATGGCAACAAATCCACCAAAAAAATAAAGTGAAGACACAGACTGATATAGGCCACAGGAAATCTCGCAGAAACCCCATGGAAATCCCTGGCAAAAGTGAGATGGGGGCGGCAGATCTGAACAGTTACTGTTCGCTGGTGTCGCTTTGGTGTGTGCACATGGCATAAAGTGGAGACACAAATAATTGAGCTCTGCAACAGCCTCACTAACAAGCCAGTTCTGGTATCCGCCCTGAGCCTGCATTGTGTTACAGAGCTATAGCCTTTGTGTGCTTAAGGGGAAGAAAGAGGGCTTTTGTTTCTTCAATTGCATAACTAATCTCCTTCTGACACCCGGGGAGATGGAAAAGGTCTAATATCACAGTTCCTTGAAAGGATTCTTCTTCCCCTTGTCGCCTGGAGACAAATTTAACTAGGGTTGCTCTTGTGTGACTGACAGCTGTGCTCCTCTCCAACCCAGACAGTAGTTAACTGTCTGCCATATGTTTAATTTATAGCACAGCCGCACTTCTGACGGCTCTGAGCATACTATTATTAAGATTATTAAGAGGGATGCTTTTTAGTGTTTAGGTCCTAAATGGAGATTCAAACATGGGGGTTCAGCCTTAATTGTCACAGATTCCCCACGTGCTCTTGGGCACCTCACTTCATCTCCCATTCTGGGGACAAGAAGGACTTGTCACCACATTGTCATTCCCCAGGGCAGAGGGATCTCTGATGAACTTCATTACAGCAAAGCCTCAGATGCTGGTCAAAGGCCCTATTCAGTGCACATTTAAGAGATATACGTACCCTACCTGTGTGTCTTTCTAACCAGGGCTGTGATACTCACGGTTGTCTGGTTTGGAATTTTTAAAATTTTTTTAATCAAGGGAACTCCTCCTTCAGATTTCCACATTTCTTTAAACTCCAAGTCTGCCTTTATTGGTCACTAATCTCTACTGCATATCACATCATGCCAAGAAAGCATCCTTGCCAGTCATATTCCTGAAAGGATCCTCCATCCCTGCTGCATGAATTTCCCTCTTCAGTTTCCCTCACATTTTCTGCTCTGCAGGCTGTCGTCTCTATAGAGTGCCCACCATGCCTATGTTTTATGTTTTACTTGTGTTAACTAAGCGGTTATGATTCTAATTTCCTTTTTTTTTTTTTTTTTTTTTTTTTTCGGTACAATACTTAGTTCTCAAATCTTCAGTTCAGTTGCTGTTAAATCCAGAATGTGCCTAAGCTTTCCTAAGGCTCATTCCCTAAGCACCTCAGTGTCATCTCTACTCAAGCCCAGGTGTGCTTAAGTCACAACAGACCCTGCTGTAGCCTATACCTGATCTCTGTCACGATATACAACCTCTTCTGCTCATCTCTGAGACTCGAGCCAACACAAAACAGCGCAGCCCAACACTAGGCTGCTCATGTTGGGGGCAACCTGGCTAACACTTCTTCCCTTTACTTAAGGACGGCAATTATTATCTCTCTCTTTAATATGCACAGCACCCCTTCCTTCTGACCTTGTTAACCAGCAAGGCGTTGGTCGGCACACACGTGCTCTCAAGAGCGGCTAAAAATTTCCCTTTGTCCAAGATGCCAGAGCCACCCTGGTCGCACTGAAGAAGCTCCTTCCGAACACTGTCGATGTTCAAGTGCTTATGGAGCTTCAGCTCTTCCCGAACCTGCACAATTAAGTCATCCAGTTCCTGCCTGCTGATCCCACGTGCGGGGATGTCACTGTAGAAGAAAGGAAGAATGGGAATTCACGTAAAAGCTACTTCTGGCAGCCTTACCGTGACATTTGTGTGCGGGCTGCCCACCACGGCTGGCCAGACTCTATTTCTGAACACACGGCAGGCTTCTGGGTGGTTGCTTTTTATGGCAAGATCATTTTTATGTTAAGCTCATCGCAGTTTGGACTTGGAGATGAAGCTCAGTCTTGACCTTGGAGCACTAGATAAACTATTTTCCTTTTTCAGGACATTTCCCCCATGCACTTTTTTCTGCAAGTGTTCTGGGACAAGAAGCGCTTCCTCATGTGCTCCATACAGTCCCAGGAACTGTTTGAAACTCTAATTTCAACCAGAGCCCCATAACTACCATGATACTGACTCCCAAGTGTCTAGTGAGGTAATGAGGTTGTTACTGGGTCACCCAAAATGGGTCCAGACAGCTAAAAAGGAGGATGTGGTCTAGGCTCTGAGAGGCTGATAAGCACAGCCAGAGCAAATGAAAAAATAAAGACTCCACCAACTCTCCGCTGAGCCTGGAACCATCTAGTAGCTCACGCAGATACTGTCAGCAGCAGCTGTTCAGTTTAACTGCTGTCTTTTGGGAAAAGATGACTCTGAAAGTATCTCAGCTGCTGAGCCAGAGCCGTCCAGCAAGGTTTTTTGGTCAGCAGCAGCCACAACGTTATGTTGTACAGACTTGATTCCCTCTGTATATGTCCAGACACGGGCTCTTGGAGCTGAATAATCAGCTGAGCAGCCATTGCACAGCAGGCTGGAGCCCATGGAGGCTGCTGAAAACTCCCTTAGCTGTCAACCCTGAGCCTTATTTAGCTCCACAACGCCATCCTTTGAAGCCTACCTGTTGGCAGCCTCCTTCACCACCTGCTGTGGGCGAATATGATCCCTCAGGGACTGCAGCGTTGCCGCAGGGAAACGCTCTGCGTTGCTCTCCATGTAATTAAGCACATATTCATCAGCGTCAGTGATAACAAACCTGTGGCCAAACACTGGGGAAGAGGCATTAAAGAAAGCAGCGTTACTTGCCTTTCAGCATAGGTAAGTCACTTCAGCATCCAGGAGAGAAGACGGTTTCTCTTTTGTGGCTGGGCTCAGGTTCGAGCGAGCTCTGCTCTTCGTTTCAGTCCTCAAAGTGAGGAGGGTTTCACTGACTCAGAGGGAGTTTTGCTGCAAGAAAAGCAGCTGCTGAGAGTAAAGGCTCCGTGCTTGGGCCTGCAATGACTCCCCCATTAGCACTGGTGTGTTTCTAAATATTTCAGTATTACATTTATTTTCCTTGCAGGATAGATTTATGGGTTTTTGCTGCTGGTAGTCATCTGGCATAGATTTAACCCTGTGAATCCTGGCAGGTCCCAAAACGTAAACTGAACACATACTACGGAGAATGTAGCTCTTTTCCTAATTATGTCAAAGGTCTAAACACTGACAGTAACAGAGTTATATCAATGTACAACATTTGGTCATCTCGAAACTCAAATGTGATGAGACCCAGATGGAAAAAATGTTTCAAGTGAAGGAAGGTGTATGGACTGTCCGTGCAAAAAATGACATATCAGAGCAATGCACAGAGAATAATTATCAATCCAGGCTGGATTTTACCTTCAATTGTCGAACCGATGGTGAGGTCAGAGGGCTCATAGTACATGGCATTCTCTGTAGTAGAGCCTGGTTTGGCAACTCTGGTCTTTCTTAAGTATTTGCCTCCGATGATGCCAGAGTTACGGACTGGGGGTTCATAGATACTGATCATGTCGTCAGAGAGGAAATACGAGAGGATGAAACGACGCTTTCTGTCCTCAGGGTTTGGTGATTCCTAGAGGAAAGGTAAACAAAATTTTCACCAGGTTTTTATTTCCTGGGGTGTTTAGGAGTACCTAGTACCCCACTCAGAAGCACCAAGAGTTCATAGTTACTTTTTATAGCTGACTAAACAAAACACTTGATGTAGGCCAGAAGCTACAGATATGCTGACATAGCTTAACAAAGCCCTAGACAGCGTTAAGTATCCAAATTTCAAAGGTGACTTGCTCTAGTCAGGCTAACAGAAGCAGAATCTGGGCTGCAGTGAGCAAGTATATTCAGTGTTTCCACAGACTGAGTAATCCAAGAGAAAGGAATATCTTATATGGAATGATTCATCAGAGAGAGACTGGCTGTAAAATTTAGTATTAATGTTATATTTTTGATTATACTAAGCGCCTGAGAGAGGTTGGTACTGCTTCCAGCTCTTAGTCACAGGAAGACACTCCCCTGACACACCAGTGGGTTTATTTGCTTAGTTTAAAATTAAGTGGATCTGGACTTGTTAGCTGTGACCTTTAGGAACTCCAGCACAATAGGGAAAAGAAATCAGCCCTTATTCACCCTGGGCGTTTGGAGAGGGCAGGCAACCAGGCAGCGCAGGAAATGCCATTGCTGCTGCTGGATGTGCCAGAGGCGCCTTGCATAAACCAACTGTAAAGCTGGCACAAAAGCCAGGCTTTAAATGCCGTGGGTGGAAAACACCGTCCCCGTGGGCTCCCCAGCTTCTGCGCTGGCACTTGGGTGGCTGCTGCGGCCAGGACGAGCCCAGAGAAGGAGAGGAGACAGGAGCCAGCAGCGGAGGGACAGCGAGCTGACGTTTGTGGCAGCGGTTGAAGGCAGGCAGAGGCACGGTGCCCGGCTGCGATGCTGTTTCAGTTGGGGCCATCTGTCACGTGCTGATGTCAGTGGGAGTTTTTCCATAAATGGCTGTGGTTTTTGCAGCCTAGCAGTTTGGTACTTTCTGGCCTTGGTTTTGTTTTGTTTTGGTTTTTTACTACCTTTGCGTGTTACTAATTGTCACAGCAAGTACACAAACAACATCCCCTGAGTGGCACTGGTGTTGCCTTGGGGAACTCTCTTTTCCCACCAGCGCAGAGGAGGATTTGCTAACAGCCTGAGCACGCTGTTCCTCTCATCCTTCAGACCCTACAATATAAGCTGGCGCTTAAGTAAAATACTTACCAGAGCCACCTGGTATCGCAACACCTTCTTGTCATTCTCTAGCATTTTAGCTATATCTTTCCGGGGAGGCTTTGGAATCAGAGAAAAACAGTTCTGAAGAGAGTCTTCAAGCATGCCAAAACCATTATAGGGAGGAATTACCTGCATCCAGAAGAGATAACGAGTAGAAACAGCTGAAACTAAGACCAACACAACGTTTGCAAGACAGCTTATCAGAAATCATCTGTTTGGAAAGAAATCTTCTGTCACCAGGTAGCAATAGCTGTTACATCCTTAGAGGTGCTACTAGCCTGGCCTTGTGTTGGACCCCTTGCTTATAGAAATATTTAAGAGAACTAAGAAAATCTGACAGTCCGAAAGCCAGGTAATTTCACTGAACAAAGAGACTATGGCTATATTAATAACTAAACCATCATGTGCACAGGAACTCCATCTTCCATATGGTTACCTTGGTAAGCTATTCCCCGTCATGGTCGTGGTCAAGGCCAGCCAGCACTCCAAACCATTCCTGGGCTCAGTTTGGGGGGTAACAAGGACTGTGACCATCCCCAGTAGGCAGTTTGGACTTACTAACCCTGTTTTGGAGGGTGAGGGAGAGTTTAGTAGTATGAGTGCATCTAGACTGTGCCAGCTGGCTTCCCAGCCAAAAACAAACCCTGACGCTGTTTAATTTTCTAGTATAGACCTAAGCAGGGTTCTTTCCATCACTATTAGCAAGTGCGTTGTCCTTTACAGTATTAAAATCAACAGTTTCAGAGGACTTTCATTCGATTATGACCATTCTTGCCCTGTCTTTTTCAAGTGACTTGCTCTTTTCTTTAAGCTGAGCTTGTTTACTATAGGTTTTTACTAAGCTGAATGTGTATTTTACTATATGAGCTTACAGCAACTGCTTCCTTCTCTCCTTTCCTTTGAAAAATTGTTTGCATTACCTGTGGAACTTCCTCGGGTGATTTCTTCTCTATTTCCACTGGCTGGAAGTCTGTGATGCCAAATTTGTCACGATAGAAGTTTCGTGTGAACTCATCACAATCATAGATGAAGAAAGTGCGTCCGAGCAGGGTGGTAGACTTGCCGACAGCAAAATCTTTAGCTGTGTACCACTCCAGTACCTCGTGATCAGAGATCTCCATCACACAGCTTGGGAAGTTCTCTAAGGACAAGGGAGTCAAAGGAAAAAAAAAAAAAAAAAAAAAAAAAAAATCAATCAATCAGGTAGATGTTAATGTTTCCTGGTGAAAAGGGATACAAAAGCAAGCTGTATAAATAGCTCCAGGGAACCATTGGTACTACTGTCCTGACACTGTTTCCCAAAAGATAAAGAATTTAGTTATCATTTAAAGAACTTTGTCCAAAAAACAATGACACTAGGAGTGTTCTCAGCAAAAATTCTCCAGACTTCGTGTACCTTTGACACAGCCACCACATTTCTGTTTACCCACCAAGGCAGATGGGCTTGCCAATCTAAACTTACTTGTCTTGTCCACAAAGGTTTTGGGCAAGCGTTGGCGTCTCATCAGTGCTGGGAATCGATCTTTGCCATCATTTTGCTTGTAGACTTCCTGAACCTCCACTGTGTCATCTGCCAAGTAGTAATGGATGATACAAGACCGTTTCTCACCAAACATGTTATTAGTGTCGTCCCAAATGGCGTAGAAGCGAAGGACCTAGGAGAAAAAAGAGCCAGAGAAAACAACCATGGATTAGAATTAGTAATGCTCTGTCCAAATGAAGTGGGTTGAGAAGGGTCCGGTGATTGGAGGCATCTCAGCAATCTTCTCTACCATGTACAGAAGAACTTGTACTGGGGGCACCGGGGTGAATGGGCTGCTGAAGCAGCAGTGGGAAGGGCAGCAGGAGCCTGGAGAGATGGACAGGCCTGGCTCAGCTTGAATGCAGCAAGTGAGAGAAAACAGTTTATGCTAAGACAAGAAATTTAGTTCAAGAAGCATGAGGAAACATTGGGAGGGGAGGGGGAAGTGATTAAAAAGCAACAGAAAATAATTGCCCAGCAATGAGTAGGGAAGCAGTGTTAAGGGAAGTGATTTTTATAATGAAACTTAATATAGCAATACAAGAATCTTGTTTTGACTCTTAAACCATTAGTTTCACAGACAATTCTTTACTATTGTCATGCTGAGGAAGGCAGAGGGCAATGCACTCAGCAGCCCCGAGGAGGCTGCATTCACTGCAGACCCCATCTTATTTCTGCCTAGTGGAAATATCATCTCTGAATGGCACAGAAATCAAACTCCTCACACTGCAACGCTCAAAAGTTCCCCAAGATACAGCCCCTGAACAGGCAGCCCAATAACCAGTACAGGCAGAGCTGGCCCAGTGCAGACTTGAGTCACTAAGGTTTTAACTGGTAGTAAAATGGCAGGTATGGCCCAGCTTGCATCCACACAGAAAAACTCCCTGTCCCCCTCAAAACAGGGCAACACATCCAAAATGGCAAGTGGAGATGATCCTGGTCTGTGCTAACACCTAGCTGGTGGTCAGAAACTGTGCAATTGATAGCTGGCCAGGGACAACATGCAGAACCCAGGTCATGTCCTGGTCCTGTTTCATTTTCTATTATAGATATTGTCTATAGGGGTTCTTAACTTGTTGCCAGATAAAAAGAAGATCCAGAGGAGCAAGGAGGTGAGTGTTAGTCAACTGTGTGCACAGGGAGGATTCGGTCAGAGCAAGTGGCATTTGTGTTCATCTGAAATTGTCGACTCTGGCACCTGGCATCGACGTTTTATGGGAAGAGATGAGTGGATGCAGCACGCCCATTCGTATGAGAACTGCATCTGGCCCTGCTAATTTCCCAAGGCAGGTGGCTTATCTCATCCCAACAGAAAGCGAGAGAGAGGTGGTGGATCTAGAGGATAGTCTGCAGTCCAAAGAGAAGCTGTTCACAAGGCACAAAGCCCAGCAAAAAAGATAAAAGGTTTTGTTTATCACTAAAGCCAAGGAGAAAATCTGGAGCCTGTTAAGTGGTCCGAGATTTTTTAGAATGAGTAAGGTTGTAGACACTCACAAAACTTGGATTTCAATAAAACATACAGTCTGTAACGTGGGTAATCACTACCAGTTCTCTCACCTGCTTGTCGTAAGTCAGAAACTGTTTGAATTGGTCAAAATCTGATGGTGTGATGTACTTGCGCATAGGTGTCCGACGCATTTCTATGTAGGGATCGAAAACCATCTCTTCTGGAGGGTTCAGCTCAATTCCTTGGCTCTCCAGGAACACCTAGGAAGGTCATCTGAGGTATTAATGCTGCCATGAGTTCTGAAGGTAAGAGGTAACTACAGATTACAGATGGGCTGAGATGAGTGTTGTCAGAACACTGCAAGTTAATTCCTCGCAGACCACCAGGCTGCAGGAGTTTAGTTCTACTGCAACAGCAAATACAAGAGAAGATCATAGAATCATTCCATTTGGAAGAGATCATTGAGTCCAACCATAACCTAACCCTAGCACTAAACCACGTCCCTACGAACCTCGTCTAAATGCCTTTTAAACCCCTCCAGGGACGGTGACTCCACCACTGCCCTAGGCAGTGGTTACAATGCCTGAAAACCCTTTCCACAAAGAAACTTTTCCCCATTATCCAATCTGAACCTCCCCTGGCACAACTTGAGGCCATTTCCTCTTGTCCTATCACTTGTTACTTGGGAGAAGAGACCAACACCCTCCCATGCTACACCCTCCTTTTAGGTAGTTGCAGAGAGCGAGGAGGTCTCCCCTCAGCTCCTGTTCTCCAGGCTGAACCCCCCAAGTCCCTCAGCCTCTCTCCATCACACTTGTGCTCCAAACCCTTAAGAGCTTCGTTGCCCTCCTCTGAACTTGCTCCAGCACCTCAATGTCTTTCCTACAGTGAGATGACCAAGATGTTTCTGTTTAAGCTGCTTCTTTGCTTTGCTTGCCCTTTAATTACTCAGGGCAGTCCTGTCCTCAACATCCTAACTCAGATTTCACTTGAGCACAGTTTTCCTTGTCCTTAGGACTTTAAATGAAGGATAACTGTCAGTTGGTCTCTTTTATGGAAATGAAAATATATAAATTAGCGCATAATGGCAGATGTAGCCAGTTCTGAATTTGCAAGAGACTTAGGGCTCCCCAATGTGTCAGACAGTGGAAGCCAGTGTTCCCCACCAAGTCCCTTCAGGCCACAAGGAAATGTGGCAGCTTCAGTCCATCTTTCAGGAGAAGTACTTTTCCCACAGAAAGATGGCAATCTGCTTGTTCATAAAGGGATTTTTTTTTATTTAACTTGGGTGCATCAACAAGCTGTAGGGTATTACTTGTGTACTCACATCAGTCACCCAAAACTACCTCTGAAGTCAATGGACTTTTCCCTTTTTGGCCTTGGGAAGTCAATGGACGTTTTTGACCATGAAAACATTCAGCCCAGGAAGCACCTATGCAAACATCTCCAACAGGCACATGAGATCAACCTGAAGACTCACGAGGCAGGTTTACACTTTCAAACTCGCTATTTTCTGGTCTGGAGGATGCCAGTTAATGATAAATAGACTAGCGGCCTTGAAATGTAGACCCATGTAGCTCATGTCACGTTTTCCATCAACCAACCGACATTTACTTGAGAACCAGCTCCACATCTGATGTGAACTGACTTTAACAGTCAACCAGCTCCAGCAGAGCTGGCCCCACATGTTCTCAACGGCCACATATACACCAATATATTGCACATACTTGAGAACATTCCTGGGCACCAAGGCCAACTGAAAAGGAACAACCTGCAGCTAAACTCCTTCACCCTTCAGGACAGGTTGGCTGTATGTAACTCGCCTGTTAGGAATGGTACCTGGAGCATTCTAACTCCTGGGCTGCTCCTGGGAATTGCTTGGAAGAATAATAGTTGACCAGGGCTGAGATTATACTGGGGACAATCTAACAGGATACCATTATTTGTTATTATTTGTTCCTGGATCATTATTATTTCATTTACCGGTATAGAAATAGCCAGAAATAGAACAGCAGGCAATGAGTAAGCTTCCTTAGAAAGGTCAGTTCATACCACAATTCTCAACCCACGGATCATGACTGCTCTTCTGGCTTGGCTGTAGATGGGTACAGAGTTAGGGACTGCATTCCCTTCCCCTATTCCTAACTTAAGAGCGTTAAGTCAAAAAAAGAGTTAGGATCAGTAATTTCCCCCTCATTTATGCACAATGTTTCATCTGGGCCCTAAGCAGTTAAACTGCTGTATACACAGAAATGAACTTAGAATTTCTATCATAAGGAGAAGTCCTGAAGACAAAGGATGGACTCCCAGCAGCCTGGGAGCAAAAATACCGAGCAATTAATATGCCCTCAGCAAATATCATACATTGACTTCCCCACTGACCTGATATTCACAAAAAGCAAAATGAAAAATTGCAAGCAACATTTTTCTGAAAGCTACAGATGCAGAGTACTGGACCCTAGCAGGTCTGGCCACCTGTAATTCCTGAGATTCCCTGTGTCAGTGTTCTCAGCACAAGAAACACACCTGTGTGAATCGGTCACAGTCGACTATGCGGTACGTCCTGCCGTACATGGTGATGTTCATGCCCCGATTCAGATCTTTCCAGTGGTAATGTTCCCCGTGGTCATTCTTGGGCACCCGGTGGCGTCTGAGAAGTGTGCCTTGACGAAAACCCGCATTATCCACAAAAGGCTCTATGACGGTCATGCTGTCATCTTCCAAATAGTAATAGATACCCACTTGGCGGATCCGGTAATGCTCTTGTTGAGAGACAGGAACATCTTCCTGGAAATAGGCATCAAACTTCAAAATCTGCCAAAGGGGAAATATCCCGAAGGGAGAGAGAGAGAAACAATTTGTAGACAGCGGTTAGTCTATTAAAACAAATAATTCATTTGTAATGTGCTTTGGCAGGGCAAAGTTGTAATCTATAAAATCATCAAAGTAAACTGTAGGCTAATCTGTGAGTGATGGCAGAGGCACTATGAGGGCTTTTATCAAGATTTGCCTTTCGCAAATTTGGTACATGAGACAAGTGTAAAAAGTACAGCTTTTTCCCTACTTCTCCTTGATCACCTGCTATTTCACCTACTGCCAGGTGTTTGGTTACTGCCAGTAAGCTTGTTTACTAAGATATGTGACTAATTCTTACTATTGTCAGCCTTGCATACCCTGACTTACGGAGATTTCAGTAAAAAGTTCAACCACATCTGTATATTTTAAAATCCGCATGGGTCATCTGAAGTCATATCTATTCTGTACTGACAGCAAAACCTAATCTGTGCTGGAGAAACAAGGAGACACATCAGTCAAGTCAATCACAGCCCCTGTGCTTAGCAGAAATATAAGGAATATTCCTCCCAAGATCATTAATTGCCCCTAAAAGGTGGCCAATCAGGCCTTGCATACCCAGTCTACATCAGGCATAGGTAATTAAGTGATAATAGAGCCAACAAGTTGCTACCAGCCAGCGAAAGTCCTTCAAAAGGGACCATGAGTTCCCCCAGCAGCACTGGGGCTCCTGTAACTCTGGCTCGAATGAAGAGAAGCATCTGACAGATGAAACGGCAAAATAGACGTTATTCTGAAGGAATAGGTTAAGTAATTAACACAGTGCATCTGTTCCCCAGCCTGTCTCACAGATGGGCTGAATATTGGCTGCAAACTGCTTTTCCAAGCCCACCTGGCAGCGTGTGAACCCCTGCACGATCTGAGCTCTGTCGGTGGCTGCGGCTGCACTCGCCGGTTTGCAATCGGTGTGTCTGGTGCGTTTAAAATCAAGGGTCAGCAGACACACAGCCACCTCCTGGCCTGATAAAATCACCAAGCTGTAGTACTAATGGAGCAGCACAGGCTGTAACACGCTGCGGTGACAAACGCCGGCATAAATAGATAAACTACAGCAAAACAGTCCCTGTTGTAGACTGTCTTGTACAGTCGAAGCTCAGTTACAATCTCAATACAGTTTTGGAAACACAGAAGTCCAGGCTGTGGTTTACAGGGCAACGGTTATAAACTGAAGCTTTTTAGAGTTAATCAAACTTATTTTCCAACGTCTGCTGGAAACGCTCGAGCGTAACTTGTGGGGAATGTCTTGCATCGTTTACGTATTATAATCCTCCTCCCGAGCAAAGAAAGCCTCTTTCAGTCTGGGGTTCAGCTGTCTCTGACTAAGGGCTGTGGCATCTGAAAACTGCTGTATGCTGTCCCATGAACCCTGGAGCTGACTGTTTATGTCTCCAAACTTGGCCAGCGATATTCCTGGAATAAGCTTCTTTATACCTTTTTGTCAAAAGCCACGTGTGCTGGAACGAAGCCTGAAGGTGGAGCCGGCTTGGCTGGCCCGTAGGTCAGCATGGGTCTCATGTTGGATAAATCATCTAGTTCAGCTTGAGAAAGCTGATTCACGTAGAGCCGCTCCCCACCAACCCCCACCGTTGGCAGCCGAGAAAAGGCGAATCCATTTTTGTATCCCAGCGTCTGGGACCGATGAAAAGACGTTTTCTGTGGAAGGAAATCCAGCTGCTAAAATACCACATGCACTCAGTAGATACAGCTACTGAAAGCACAGAAAAACAGTAAGAGTGGAATATCCAGAATGCCCCCCCCCACCCGCCCCCGGCGTTTTATTATAACCTACTGCAGCAGTTATTTACAATCAGATTTTACACTTAGATCAAGAAGGCTGAAAAAACAGTAAGTGGCTGGCGGAATAAAGAATCAGAGTGAACTCAAACCACAGCACTGACACAGACTCCCCAAGAATTTATATCACTTAATTTCCCCATTGCCACCATTCTCAGTGCCTAAAATGAGGTGACAGCACTTTATCTGCCCTAGTATTTATCTCACAAACTGTGTGTTCCCTACTCTGTGTTACGGCAGCACCATGAGACCTCACTGTTATTGCCTTATGGTGCTACCATGACTATTTACCCATTGCGCACCCTCTGTGTTTTGTATCACTTCTTGTTTTGTTAACACTCTCCTGGGGATGATATCCACAGGATTTTCTTTGCTGGGTTAAATCAAGGTGCACCATGCTCACAGAACTGCAATTACGAAACACTCCAAAGCGCATCAGCTGTTCCACCACCTCTCTCCACAGTCCATGCAAGGATCACATTAAATAACCACAACCCTGGAAGACCCTATAGCAGATTAATGAGAAGCCTGATAAGAAGAATTCTATGTGAGCACTGTATAATACTGGCTATAGGATTTACCTGTTATTTTTTGCTTTGTGGGTTTAATCTTGGTTTTGAGCTTTTCAAAGCCTTTCACTGATCTTTGCGACCTACCCCATGCCAGCTACTGAGCCATTCTTCAAGCTAAATAATTATCCAGCTGCCATAGGAAGGTCCCTGCTCTGCTTAAGGACACACAACAAGAAAATGTCAGAGCTGTGAACAGGATCTGAGCTCTGTCAGCCCAGTCCTGTTCTTCACTACTGAAGATTTGGATCGGACTCGGGTGACACCAAGCTTCTCCACTTGCTATAGAGTCCACCATGCCTGGTAGCTCACCTGCAATCCTGAGAGCATTTGAAATAACACCTGCCTGGCTGGTCCCACTGGGCTTTCAATGCTTAATGCTCCAGAGAAAGCAGGAGAAATTGTGAGTCCCTGATAATAAAATCCCTGAATTTACTTTGACTTAAATACTGTAGTTAGATACTGTATAAATATGGTAAAATACTGCCCCAGATTGGCCAGAGAGGTGGTGGATGCCGCATCCCTGGAGACATCCCAGGCCAGGCTGGACGGGGCTCTGAGCAACCTGAGCTGGTGCAGATGTCCCTGCTCATGGCAGGGGGGGCACTGGATGAGCTTGGAATGTCCCTTCCCACCCAAATTAGTCTACGATTCTATGACTTTTGCCAAGTAAAACAGTTGTACACATTTCTGAAGGAGCAAGCTTCAGCTCCTTTTCCAGACCCAGACTTGCAATCAGCCCAGCCTCAGGCATGTGAACCACTTCTTCACCCCCACCCCTCATGGTTAAGCCTCTAATCTTATTTATACCTTCAAGGCCCCACTTGAATTTCACATAATTGCCTGTTTTCTCTTTAAACTGGCACTGCAGATCTTGCAACGCTGTGAACGGAGCAGTTAGGAAAACACGTTTGGGTGAAAACAAGAGAGTTTACTGAAGACATGTTAACAGAATGTCTTACAAACATTAGCCCTGCCACAGAACTGCCATTTCCTTCTGTTAAATAAATACCAATGGAAAACAGTGGGAAAAATATTCAAGGAAAATCAGGAAGTTTGTCTTTAAACAAGGCAATATCAGTGTTTGTCAGAAGTGCGCAGGCTTTTATGGGCCCACAGTTGCCTAAAGAACAGAGCTCATAAATTCATAGGACTCCCAGGGCCGATAGGATCTCCCAAGTGAGCACAGATGCCAGGTGACATCTCGCAGTATCAGGTGACTAATGTAAATTTAAAAGGGAAAACCAAGAATCTAAACTACTAATCTCAGTTGCTGCCAGTCCACATCTGAAGAAATTCCACTGAATTAAGTCCTTCTTTTTGCCAAGTCTATAACGCTTCACATAAACGCCGATCCCCCTCCCAGTGTCTCTGTTTCTGTCACATGAACGCTAAGCGATAACAATACTATTTTATTTGAACACAGAGGTCTTCTTCAGCACTTCTCAGCATTCACTTGGAAAACAAGTATTGCGATGCCCATGTTATAGACTGGAAATGGGAGGCAAAGCGACTTGATAGCTCAGCCTGAGGGACACTGCAAAACTGTTTCAGGAGTCCAGATCTCCTCAAAACATAACCAATGGTTCAATATTTCAAGTTACTCTAAAATAATGATTTGCTTTGCTAAGTCCTGTGGGTGCTTCCTACTTAAAGATAGTGCTGCTGAAGTCAGTAGAAGCATTTTCGTGACTAAAGCAGGCAGGATTTTACTGATAGAGGAAATAACATTTTGCTAGGGGCAGAAATTTGCATTGCAGATTTCCAAGATGTTATAAATGACGTTGAGGAAATAATATTATGAAGTTGAGAATAATTCTGAGATAACCTTTATTACTTCACGATTAAGAGAATTTGTTGTGAGTAAATGACTCCACTTACTGTTGAAGAACTCACTCGTCACTGCCTTAGAAAACAGTTTGACTGTTCATGCTGGAAGGCACCATTAAGATTGGTACAGTGATAATTTATCCTTGGGTAACCCTAATCCACACACAAGCAGAATAAAGAAAAGAGACTCCTATTTAGGAGAAGAGAGAAAACTGGGTTCCCATAAAAGCATCTAGAATGAACAAGACTGGGTTTACCAAAGCCCATCACGACATGGACCTTGTCAAGAGGACATCTGTCAAACAGGTATTAGTGACAATGCCACCACTGGTAGGACAATATGTTCCTAAGGGAGCACTAGATCCCTTCAATGTTGCTAAGATTCTTTAGAAGTTCCTCCCCGTTCCAACTGAGGAGCAATCATGAGTTATAGAAATTCCTATCACAGGGATACGTAGGAAATACTGAAGTGTCCTCTAGAAATATGACGAGCATTGTGGTGGTGGGAGGCAGAAGGGAAGCTTTCCTCCTTTGGGAGAATTAGCATTTCCATGGGAAGATCAAATAAGCATGAGGTCTCTCTCCCAGGAGGTAAAGAGGTTCTGTAAGTGACATGGAAAGAGCAGAGTGGGCTGATCTACCTGCAGTTCTGTGTCCAGCTCTGAGGTCCTCAGCACAGGACGCACACGGACCTGCTGGAGAGGGGCCAGAGGAGCCCCAGAAATGATCCGAGGCTGGAACAGCTCTGCTGGGAGGACAGGCTGGGAGAGCTGGGGGGTTCAGCTGGAGAAGAGAAGCTCCGGGGAGACCTTAGTGCGGCCTTTCTGTACTTAAAAGGGGCTGATAAGAAAGATGGGGATGGACTTTTAGCAGGACCTGTTGCGAGAGGACAAGGGGTGATGGTTTTAAACTAAAGGAGGGGAGGCTCAGGCCAGACGTGAGGAAGAAATTATTTACACTGAGGTTGGTGAGAACCTGTCCCGGGTTGCCCAGATTAGTGGTGGATGCCCCATCCCTGGAGACATCCCAGGCCAGGCTGGACGGGGCTCTGAGCAACCTGAGCTGGTGCAGATGTCCCTGCTCATGGCAGGGGTGGCACTGGGGGAGATTTGAAGGGCCCTTCCAACCCAAACTATTCTATGGTTCTATGATCTGCAACAGATTTGCCAAGGGATAGAGTGGATTGGTAAGAAGTTCTCTCCTCTGTAGAGCACAATCTGAGGGATGTATCAGGAAGACATGGAAGTGCTTGTTCTGGAGGTGTCAGTTTTCAATGCGAATATCAAGTACAAGGATTGTCCCAAAGTATTTCTCCTTTTTTTTTTTTTTTTTCAGTACACCATATCCCATGACAAATGTTCCCATGCAAGTACGAGGTTCCATATCCTGCAGTACCAGAGGATATTGGGGCTCTGTTCTCCTGATGACCAGGCAACTTGGATGTATTGGGATGGAAGAGGCAGAAGGAGGGGCCTCACCTGGAGTACTGAGCCCTATGGAAATGGAAAAGCCTGTTCTTGAGGATATTAAACTCGAGGGGAATGTCAGGCATGCCTTGGTCTATCTGCTCCCTACGAAAGTCTGCAAGCATTGCTTTTGAAGAAAGCAGCCAGGAAAGATCAAGGATATTGGTTTCTCAAACTGACATTAGTTAACATTGAATTGAAGTTGAGAAATGAGGTCAAGGCTCAAGATATTAGTTTCCCAGGGAGAAGGAATGGCAGAGCTGTCAGATGCTCTGAAACAGTCCTGGGAGGAACTCAGGGAGTATCAATTCCCATCTGTGGTACCGCTTTGTCAAGAGAATATTGGGAAGATCTGGGCTATCAGATTGTCAGTGCGTGGGCCATTTGGAATGGGGAAAAGAGAGGTTGCTTCCTTGTTTAGGTATCAATTCAAGTGCAGAGGTTGAGAATAAGTGCTTCTTCCACGGAACCTAGGAACAGCTGAGAGGCTCTCACTTCCTCGAGAGGATCCTGGAGGCTGTGGTGGTAGCAGTTCTGTGCAGGGATACCAGTTCTCTGAAGATTATCAGGTTATCAGGTTCTAGAACTTCAGACTATCAAGGATTAGGTTCTTCAGATGATACTGAGAGAGCATTTCATAGACTCATAGAATCATTTCAGTTGGAAGAGACCCTCAGGATCATTGAGTCCAACCATAACCTGACCTAATTCTGGCACTAAACCATGTCCCTAAGAACCTTGTCTAAACACCTTTTAAACCCCTCCAGGGATGGTGACTCCACCACTGCCCCGGGCAGCCTGTTCCAATGCCTGACACCTTTTCCATGAAGGATTTTTTCCTAATATCCAATCTGAACCTCCCCTGGGGAAACCTGAGGCCATTTCCTCTCATCCTGTCACTTGCTACTTGGGAGAAGAGACCAACACCCTCCATGCTCCAACCTCCTTTCAGGCAGTTGCAAAGAGTGAGAAGGTCTCCCCTCAGCCTCCTGTTCTCCAGGCTGAACTCCCTCAGGTCTCTCAGCTGCTCCTCATCAGACTTGTGCTCAGGTACTTTGTGGAGCACTTTGTGCTTTGGAGGAAAGGGTGTCAGAAGGGTATATGTTGTCCAGGAGATTGGTGACTTCAGGGTATACCTGTCCCAATAAGGGTGGTAATTTGGCCCAGGACATTCCTGTTTCCCTAGGTGTACTGGAATGGCTTTGAGGATTGATTCCTACTGGAGGACTGCTTGAGGTTTGGACAGGTTGGTTCTCCTGGGTATATCAAGACAGTTGAGGGGATATCAGGTGCGTTTAAGGGTCCTGGTTCAGGGCAGTTCAGGTTCAGAACACATCCCTTTGTGAAAACTGAGAGGGTGCAGAGAAACAGGAGTTTCCCTGAGAGAATCGGGTGTCAAGTCTGTAAGTGAATGTGGGGCTACTCCTTCCCTTGGGGTACCACCTGAACTTGCAGGGGAACTGCTGGATGGATTCAGACGTACTGGATCTCCATGGGGTTAGCTTCCAGATAGTAGTTCTGCAGTTATAGAGAAAGCTTTTGGAATCTCAAAGGAGGCTGAGGGAACCCAGGTCTCCATAGCCATCAAGGACAATTTCAGGGCATATCAGATGGGTTCGAGATACAATGGGTTCCCTGGGGATGAGATTAAGAGTACCAGGTTCCCTGGAGAGTGGACTTAGAGATACCTGGTCCCCTGGGAACAGACTTGGAGAACTTAGGGAGTCCCAGGTCTGCTGTGGGTGGGGTCAGGGGATACCAGGTGCATTCAGAGAGTTCAGGTCCCCCAGAAGTGAGTTCAACAGTTATTTCTTGGCTTTAGGACACACCAAGTCCCCTGCGGAAGAGTTCAGTGGGTATCAGGTTTGCTGGGGAGCATCAAGTGAGTTTATAGGGCATCACATTCCTTGGGGGTCACTTCACAGGGTACTGAGTCCCCCTGAAGTGTGTTTGGTGAAACTGAGGGGTACCAGGTTCCCAGGACATGGCTTCACAGGACACCAAGTCCCCTCAGAGATATCAGGTGAATTTGGGAGGTAAACAGGTCCCTTAAGGGAATCAGAGGGTGGTCTGAGGAAATACCAGGTTCCCTGGGGGTGGGCTCAGGGGGTCATTTGTTCCATTGGGGGTGTGGGAGGCAGGGGGAGGAAGGGGAGAGGCAGTTCTCTTGGGGAGTTAAAGGAGGGTTTGAGGGAGTACCAGGCTCCTTGGCGGTGTATTCAAGGGATACCAGATCCCCCGGGGGAGCCGGACAGGGTGCAGGTCCCTGAAGCAGGTGGGGGTTGCAGAGACCCGGTTCTCAGGGAACTGGGTTTCCGGGACGGGGGACGTGCTAAACCAGGCCGGGATTAGGGGTGTCCCGGGGGAACGGGGGCAGGGGGTCCCTGGGAGAGGACGGCCGCGCTCACCATGGGGTCCCTGAAGGCGTAGCCCGGGAGGAAGGGCAGACCCGGCCCCGGCTCCGAGCTCATGGCGGCGAAACCGCAACCGCTCCCTCCCCCGGCTCCGGTGACGCCGTCTCCACGGCAACCGCCGGCCAGCCCAGTGCGCAGGCGCCCCGGGGGTTGCGCATGCGCAGTGAGTCGGGCGAGCCCCGCGCCTGCGCACTGAGCGACAGGGAGCGGTTGCCGTGGCAACGGGAGGGCGGGAGCACGGCCGGTGGGGCCCGGCCGGGCGGCGGGGCGGGGGCAGGAGCGGCCGAGCCGCCCCCGGGACGCTGGGAAGGGCGGCGCAGTGTGCCCTCATCCCCGCGGTGTGGAAAACAATCAGCCTTGGAAAGCGTTAATGATGTTTTCTTAGGGATTTGAGCGCCCTTCGGCCTACTCCAGCACAGGCCGCCGCCATGTTCCTCCTCCCCCTCACGCCCAGCCGGGCGCTTTCGGCATCCCGCGGTGTGAACGCGGGATTATCTCTGCCGGGCATCACCCCCTCGGCACAGCTGGACTGTGGCCGTGCTATTAAAATCTCTTGGCCTCCAAAACGGGTGGTGGCAGCCAGGCCGCCTTTTAGGAGTTGTCTCTGTGCTGCGACCAGGGAAAGGAGCAGCTGTGGAGACCCAAATCCATACCTGGAGTGCTCAATTTTAACAGGAGAAGTGATTGCACTGGTTTATTTTCTGTATAGTATGTATGCTGGTTGCGAAATAGTGGATTTTGTAAAACGTAGCACTGACAGTTCCTCTCTTTTAAACAAAACTTTTACCTCTTTTTGAAAGAAGCAGCAAAAAGAAGCAGGAGGGGCATCAAGGAAAAGTTGGCTGTGCAAAAGTCACTCCCAAACGCAAGAGATAAAAGAGAACTAAGTGAATCACCACAAAGTGTTTTTTCTATGTCATTCCCTTGCTCTGTTTATCAGTGGTGCACAGGACAGGCCAGGCTGCGTTTCAAGGGCAAGCAGCAGGATCTGAGTTTTGTAAGCAGAGAGAAATGCAGCCAGACTAAGCGTGGTGTGGGAGAGAGAAAAAAGCCAGCCGGTGGGAGATAAAGAATGAGACTGACGAGCTTAGAAAGGAAAATAATAGATTGAAGGCCAAGCAGGCCTGAAAGAGCTGGATCTAAACGACAGTGAGCTGCTAATGTGAGTGCTGACTCAGACACGGGTGCTGGGAGTGAATTTTGCTCTCTGATTTCTCCTGCTGTGATATCCAAGCAACGTTTGGTGGGTTTCTTGAACTTGGTGAGGGATGGCGCTTTCCTCAGAGAAGGAAACTTGCCTCTGTGGGCCGTGGGTCATCCTCTAGGAGAGGGATGGCAAATTTTTAACAAGGCTGTGTGGCGGAGTGCCCCCGTGCACGGCTTGCAATGGGGCAGGAGTGCTGTTATCCTGCTCTTTGCGTGAGTGGGGAACTAAGGCCATGGACTTATCCAGGGTCACAAAGCGGGATGTTGCGCTCTGAACGTGAGCAGGGACAGAACTGGAAGACCGTGGTCCCAGCACATTCCTTCCGTGTGTTTTTAAGGGAGCTTGGTATGAAGAAAGGAAGATTTAGGAAAGCTGTAGCAGGAGCTGGTACTCTCTTAGGAATAGTGACCGTAAAGCAGGAGAGAAGAGAAATGAGACTAAGGAATTGAAGCAGAAGTCAGAACATCTGGATTCAGCTGCATTTTTGACATCAACATCTGTATAGGCAAGTCCGACTTGCCAAGGTTAAGACAAGCCTCTTTAGCCTCCTACAACCCTGCTCTCATGAAAGGAAAAGGAAGTACTTATCAAGATTTCTTATCTGTTTAAAGCTTATGTATTTTAGAGGAAAGACTGGGCTATTGTGTTTATATACGCTACTGTAATACACATCAATAAAAAAGTCCAGCCTGTGAATCCTCATGCAAGAAGAGTGGATGCTGTTTTGATACGCCCCATCTGTGGCCAGAGAGATCCAAGGACAACTGCTAATGTGTCTTTTAAAAAAACACTCAGAATCCCAGGCTTGTTGGCAGTTGCTGAGATATCCATATATCTGGTGAAATATTCAGGGGTTCAGAGATCAGACTGTTCTCCCACACCACTCTCTACACTGCTTCATCATTGCATCCAGCATTTATCCAACTGACCAACAGACTTCCAGATGAAGCAATACAAGCTTGGTTGTTTTTTTTTCTTTCTTCCACCTCATCTATTGGCCCTGAAGGGCCAAATATTTGATAAAGCTGTGTTAGAAATGATACTGCCAAGGAATGAGTTTAGTGCTCATCACTTCATAGCTAGGGAAACTGTTTTGCATTGAGAGTAGGTCTTACCTTCAGCCAGAAAACCCAAAGAACTGCAGGATGAAGGATGAGCCATCACTGGGAACAGCTGCAGAATTTAAGACACAGCAGGTAGCTTAATACCTCAAGTTTTGGGCATGTTCAGTTCTTTTTTTCCAGGGCTGCTAAGGCTTCTCTCTCTGAAGTCCACAGGAGCAGCAGGCAATATGGGGAAATATTCTTCCCCTGACCTAATCCCTGAGACCATCTTCAACAGCCGCTTAGCAGAACAAAGAAGGAAACATTTCACTTAGAGCTTGTTGCTAATGCTTTGCTTCTCTGCCCTTGTTACCTGTGAGCTGAAAGGAGAAGACCAGATAAAGAGTTATTGGGTAAAAGGACCTCTTCTGAGGCAACTTGCTGCTGCAATATCTGGTGCTTGAGGTAAAAATCGTTCCCTTCTTTCACATTCTCTCCTGTGTGGCTGGTAACACATGAAATGACCAAAATGCCTTGTTCCTCTGACTTGGAAGCTCTTTTACTTTTTGCATTTGGCTTCATGTGCTTTGGATAAACCAGTTCCCTCTTTTGCAAATAACCATCTGACTTTTCACGTGTCAAGGATGTGTGTGTGTGATGTCGGGTAATGATGGGCATGTACTAAATATGTTCTCTAAAACACTATCACCAAGCAGCTTCTTCTCAGCATACCACAAGTCTCTGGTTTTGTTTCATGTTAAGAAAAGTTAACACTCCTGTTTCTCTGTTTTGCTAATTTCTCCTATTCTTTTCCAGGTTTTACTTCATGGAAACTTAAAACTTTGGCCTAACTGGTCTGGTGAAATCCCTGTCATTTAGGCAGAGGGCGAGACGTTCACAAAGCACACCTCTCGCTCAGAAATGCATCTCTTTGCAGAGTTGGCTGCTCGCCTGCTTGGATGGCAGCGTTTTCTCCTAAGCCTGTCTGGAGAGTTAAGGCTGAAGGCTCTGCTTTCGTGGCACTGGAGGCTTCTCTTGCAGCCACAGATGAAGGCATCTCGCCCTCTGGTGGGTAAAAGCACAACAGTACAGAAGCCTTGCTCTGTGTATGAAGAAATAATAATTAAAATTATTAGTGTGGTGGTAGAAGAGGGGAAAAAGAGCAGATTTTTTTGAGGATTGAAATTCATACCAAGTGTATATCGTGGGGAATGGGGTATGTACACTAATGCACATGATCCTGCTGGTAAAGAGGGTTTAAATGAGGGATCATCATCGAGATCAAGTCCAACCATTAACCTCACACTGGCACTGAACCATGTCCCTAAGAACCTCATCTACATGTCTTTTAAGCCTCTCCAGGGATGGTGACTCCACCGCTGCCCTGGGCAGCCTGTTCCAATGCCCGACTACCCATTGTGGGAAGAAATTGTTTCCTAATATCCAATCTAAACCTCCCCTGGTGCAACTTGAGGCAATTTCCTCTTGTCCTATCACTTGTTCCTTGGGAGCAGAGCCTGACCCCCACCTCGCCACAACCTTCTTTCAAGCAGTTGCAGAGAGCGAGGAGGTCTCCCCTCAGCCTGCTGTTCTCCAGGCTGAACCCCCCAGCTCCCTCAGCCACTCCCATCACACTTGTGCTCCAGCCCCTTCCCCAGCTCTGTTCCCTTCTCTCAACTCGCTCCAGCACCTCAAGGCTTTCTTGGCGTGAGGGGCCCAAAACTGACCCCAGGATTCGAGGTGCAGCCTCAGCAGTGCCCAGTACAGGGGAAAGGAGGATAGAGCAGGCACCATCAGCCCTGTCACAGAGTGATTGAGAAGGTTGATGAGGAGAGGGCATGGAGTTATGTGACAGAAAGGGATCACAAAATCAACAAAACAGGGCTTAAGCAGGGTCACCTCCAGCCTTCACATGCCAGCAAGGAAGTTCCTACAAGGCACAGTTATGGAGAAATCCCCCAAAACATTTTTTGGGAAGTGACTGTGCTGGGCTGTTTCCCTGAAGTGCGTGTAATGCAGGCAGGATGGGGACTACATGTGACGAGTTTGAGATCGGGGTGCAGCTGCAGGGCTGCAGTCTTGCTGGGACTAGGAAGACACGGTGGGACAGCTCCCATGACTCGAGTGTTGCCATGGAGGGACGCAGGCTGTTTAGGAAGGACAGGTCAAGAAGATGAGGAGGAGGAGCTTAATTTTAAGCATGCACTGAAATGTTTTGCTTGAACAGTCACTTACATTCACAGCTTGGCCACCAAAGCTGCACTGCTTGGGTGCCAGGCCACCAAATCACTAGATACTCACCTCTGATGGCAATTAAGGGAAATGGGACACCCAGGTACTTTTGTGGATGATGAACTTAAATCCCTCTAGTGAGTGTCAGGGCACCTCTCTTGTGAGAAGGGAATGAAATCAAGTCGTTACGGTGAAACCTGCAAAGTGCTTTGAGATGCACAGGTAAAACCACACCCTATTGTTCATTGTTGTTATAATTAATATCCACTCCAATATATCCACTCTGTAATTATTATCCACTTCCTAATGACTCATAACCTTCTCTAGTTGTGCATTTGAGAATTTCATACCACAACAATCATTTTGCATTTACAGATTTTTTTTCACTAAGGTTTTTAAATAATGATCAGTACAGTACAAAGCTTAAAATATTATCAATGTTTGCAACAATACAAAGTCAGCAGATGGGAGTTGGGAAGGGGATGGTTAATATGTAACAGTCATACCCTTCCCAGGGAAAAAATACAAACTCTTTTGTACTTCTGCTTAGTAATAAACAGTGCTTAAAAATAATCTTGTCAGTAAAAGATATAAATTGCAAGGCACATGAGGAACCCGTCCTTGCCTTGTTACACAAATCATTAGGCATAAATACAAGTTTAAGGCACCTCTCTCCATCCTCCCCTTCTGCTCTGTGCACCATTGGCTGTTCAGTTCAACCATGGACCACCAGCACAGAGGCTGCTCTGAGCTTCGGGTGCCTTCAGGATGGATCCCGAAAAGGAAAAGCAGAAGGCACATTGGGATGAATCCTTAGGAGTCGTCCTGCACAGATCCAGGTTGCAAGATCTGCAAAAAAATACCTTCTCAGGACCAGAGATTCCAGGGGGACAGGGTTAGGACCTTGGTCCCTTCAGGATCTCAGATTTCCTCAACCTTTGGTGGTCAGCTCTTCACCAAATCATGGGTACCCCCCTCCCAGCCTTGCCTCTTTAGAGGAACATCATGATGGAAGGAGGTGTTCTCCAAGCAGTGAGCTCAAGGAGAAGGCCCTGAGAGCCTCTCAGATGAGCTCAGCATTTATCACAGTGGCACTTTTACTCTCTCTGGACCCAGCCCTGGTCTCCCCTAGATGAACGGCAGGACTTTCAGGAGGGCATGGGCCCGGTTGAGGTGCAGCAGACTCCACGGCATGTGGAGTCTTCCCATGTAGGCAGCCAGGTGCATAAGGCACAAGGATGAAGTCTGGGGATGAGGGAAAGGAAGAAGCTGGTTGGAGGAAGAGGAGGAGGATGGAGACAAGGATGAAGGAAGCTCCAGTGTTGGTGAGCCCCTTGTGACACAAGGGTGCATCCTCACAGCAGCAGCAATGTGTATGACAATCCCCTGCTCCATCAACCCATCATAGTAACCAGGAGGTCAGCTCCAGGTCTGAGGGCAGGGCCACACGGGGACGTGAGTGGCCTCACCTGGGGGGTAACATGAGAATATGGAAAAACACCGCCACTGTCACATGATGGCTCCAGAAGGAGAAGTTTCACTTCTGCTGGACCAAGGAGGAGAAGACATACGACCAGAAATACCTCAGAAGAGCCATGTGGGCACCTCCTCTCCCTGTCCCTGAACCAGACGGTGTTACTGTACTCATCCTCCTTTGACAAGGGCAGGACATGTCATCTATTTTCAAACCGTTAGAGAGGGAGACGCCTGGGTGATCCCTTCCTTTGGTACCAGTATAACTCCAGGTAGCAGCAGAGCAGGGTTTGCTGTCAGCACTGATGCCCATTCCCTCCCAGTTATCACCCAGAAAGGAGCTCTGGACCAGCCTGGTTTACTCCCTGCACAGGAGCCCACTGATACCATCCAGCCAGATTCACACTCAGTGGCTTATTCTGCTTTATCTACCACAAAAGGCAAATTAGGCTATGAGAAAAAAACCACCGCTCCCACTGGAACTTTCCCCAAACTGGGAGGAATCCCACCAGCAAAGCCACAGAGACCACGGAGGGAGCAGCCCATCGGTGCAGCTGAGCTAGTTGAGCAACCAGCTGCTGTGCAAGGAGGAACTGCTGCTGGCCCTCGCTCTAGCCCTTCCCTGGAGGCAGCAGAGTTGTCCAAGTTGAGACAGCTGAAAGTTAAAACCCGCAGCAAATTACCGCCATTTTTTCAGTAGGATTGGTTTTCTGCTGGTCCATCTCCTGGCACCGGCTCGCTCTGCGGTCAGATGAGCTTCTGTGTGAGGGAAGGGGAATGACGAGGTGTAAGTGGGACCATCTCCACTTGCCACTCCCCCAAGGCACATTTACTGTTAGGTCAGCATGGCTGTACCATCAAAATACACCAGAGGAAATTAAGTAATTAATTTCTCAGCTAGCCTGGATGTAAACCAGGAGGCCCAGAGTGATGAGAAAGTGTGGACTATATGACCTGAAGGCTCCCCTATGATTTCTTCTCTTGTACTCAAAACTTCCTTCCCTCTCCCTCTGTATTTAATTTGTCAATAGGGCCATGAGTTTTAAATTTGTACACAAAACGCAGGACACAGCAAAGCACCTATTAACAGATCCATTTCAGAGACACTTGTTGTCTGGCCCACCTTGCTCCTCCAGCACCATAGCACTGTTTCCTTCAAGCTAATCTTGACCCAACTAGGAGGCTCTGCAGATATAAAAGCCAAAGGCAAAGCCTTTCTGGATAATAAATCATGCACGCACACACGTACACAAACACACACATCTCAATAGCTAAAAAAACAGATCAAGTGCAGAAATCAGTGCTTGTCAGGACAAATCATACCCCCAACCCTCAACTCTGCCTGCTCAGAACCAGTAATCACAATTCATTTGCCTGCCCTTGGGTTCAATGAGACAAATCTGTGGCTGGAAGAGATCCCATGGCTGCTTTGCTCTCAGCAAAGATTTATACCTTCTAGGAATTTGCTAGATGTGAAAGCGTTTGAGGCTGCAGGTCTTGCACAATGTACAGCTGGGAGGAGCTGTGCCAGGGTTTACTAAGCAGTGGGTCAAGCAGAAGGTGCATGAGCTGAATAGGACGATATTTCTGCATTGGCTCTGAGCATCCTGTCCTGCAAGTGCTACCAACTTCAGTGCAACTGTGTTGTTCCTCCCAAGCAGGCACAGAAGAGACTCATCTGGTGAGGGAAACAGTAAATCAATCCTTTCTACACCATGGACAGGACTGACCCACAGACATGAAGTGTCCCTGACCACTATCTTTGCCACTCCACACAGGAATCACCGAGTCTCAAGGAGAAACCCATCCCAAGGTTGCACATGACCCTAATGCTGTCACTCTGCTCCTGCCTTTTGCTATTAAACCTTCATCTAGTGCTGATAAAAATGTGCCAGATTCACAAACCTACTGGTCAGAGAAAAGCAAGCCTGTAGCTTCAAGGTCAGCCTTCCTATGGGGCCCACCAAGGACTGCTTGGTGTTCTGAAAAGCACCATTAAGAAGGGAATAAAGACTACTTCACTTTCATGCCCTTTTGGCCATGACCAGAATAGGGCTGTTGGAGGCCCAGAGCCTTTCGTGTACCAGACAGGTCACAGCCAAGTTACTCTACACTGCATGGACAGTGTTGAAGGTCAGTCAGAGTCCTTAGATGATACAGTCAGTCTATGCAGGAATGCACGAACCTGTCACCCAAGCAGCCAAAATGATGTACCCAGCATCAAAAGCATCGCCCCTCCTGGGGCCAGCACCCTGAACACTGATGGCCTCAGGGGTGCTCAACCTCTGCCACTGGGGAAGGCTCAAAACCATCTCCAACCTCATCCAGGCCCAGCTCCTCAAAAACAACCAAGCGCTTAAAATGGAAGTGAGGAGCCTTTGAAGACCTGTCGTGTAGGCTACCAAACAGCTGTCAACACTACCACGACCTTAGGTCAAATTCCAACTGCTGAGAAAGACCCATCTCCTGTTAGTAACCTTTGGGACAGCCCGGCTCCTTGGTTTTGATGAGTAGCTCCACTGCAGCTGGTGCAGTCATGCAGAAAGAGAAGATGGAGCTGAGCTAACATCTCCACCTGTTCTAGACCTCCACCAGTCACCAGCAGACACAGGGCTCAGGTTCAGATCCAGCTCATCCTAGAGGACCCCAGGCCAGGCCTAAGTCTCCAAACATGCTTTGCCAAAGCCACCTCAGCAACCTGGCGTTGAGATACTAGATAAGGGGACCCTAGACAGAACCTGGCTTAGCCCAGCTGGAGCAGGAAAAGGATTATACCAACCACTGTGCTCCACATACCCTTCCACCTGAACCCTAGAAATGTAGACTCCTCCTGAAACCTTGCTACTGCCTTTCATAAAACAGGTCTCCCACAGACAGCAGAGATGGCAAAACCCAAAGAGGTCATCACATCCAGCTGTGGTCCTCATGGTGCGTTCTCCACCGCCTTGTGAGCCCTGGCAGACCCTTCTACATTCTCACAACCTGCAGGTTGCCTTCCCTGACATACAGCAAGATATCACCCACAGGTTTACCAGAATGAACAAGAAACCTCTGCCTATTCCAGCATCCTTGGTTCAGTGATTAGTTCTGGCTTAATATACCCCATGTCCCCCTGGATGGCAAAAGGCAAGTCCCTGCTGTGAAAATGCATCCAGCATGAAATCTCCAGCCCCCCACCCAAGTCCAGGGTCCAGGTTAGTCACAGCAGGTTAGGCAAAGAAGCCAGTTATGTCTCTAATATGTTATGCCCCTTTTCTTGATTTTTCACCACCCTGGTGATGTCATGCCCATCACGTTTGTGACTCTCAGGAGTCTTTTTTAGCTAGGCTGGCCTTGATCCTACATCGCAGGATGTAAGCTGTGATGGCACTACAAGCCACCAGGCCAAAAAAAGAGATGCAAGAGAGATAAATGGAGAAAGGCCCATGTCTTTTCAGAAAAATCTCCTGCCTGTTCTTGTAATCCAATAGAATGGCCTCCAGCTGTGACAGGGTGCAGATGGCCAGGAAGGCATGGAAGATCTGGTGGCCATGGCCAATGATATCACAGGAGCCAGGGAAGTACTTCTCAGGGACGGGGCAGGAGAAGAAATAAGCACTTATGAGGAAAAACAGTATCTGGTACGTGTGGTACCAAGCAGCATCTTCCTCACAGCCTCCCAGGTGACACAGAACCACCCGATGAGCGACAGGACTGATATCCAAGATGAACGCCAGCCCTGCTGGGATCACCTGGCACATCTTCCTCATGATGGGGTAAGGCCGTCGGTACCGATATTTTGCATAGCAGCAGCCGGCACAAGACAACCAGCCACAGAAAGCAGCTGCTGGCAGGAAGAAAAGCCAGAATTTGTCATACCAGGCTTGGTCGGAGCTGTAGTAGAAATGGGCCAAGGCACTACCGTACTGGTAGATGCTGACTCCAACGTAGTCCACGAAGTAGAAGGTGTAGTGGTACAGCTCCGATTTGGACTGCAGTAGGTGGGCCAAGAGGCTGCAGGTCAGGTAGGTGACAGAGGAGAGGACAAAGATGAGCAAAGGCAAGGACCACGCGTCCACAGGCACCTGCTCAGCCTCCACAAAGGTCTTGAATCTCAGCAGCACCGCCAGCGCTGCCAGGAGATGAGTCCATACGTTGACCACCTCGTTGTGCTTCTGGAAGAGGCTAAGGAAGTAGTAGCGCCAGTCCTGGCCGGTGGGACGGTACCCGGTGTGGATGTACGGCTCACGGAAGAGCTGCGGCACCTCGCACTCTTTGACCGTGCAGGGCATCTGGGGGAAACCATCCTCCAGCAGCCTGGGGAGGCGGCTGAGATGCTGCCCGCTGAGGGACAGGGTGCTGATCCGCTCCAGGATGGCTGTCATCTTTTCTGTGTGCGGCAGCTGTCAGCCCGGCTCTGGGGAACGTCGTCTTTGTGCCCTGCGGGGAGGGGAGAAAGAGGAAACATTAATCATAGAATCATTTTGGTTGGATGAGACCCTTAAGATCATTACGTCCAACCATTAACTAAACTCTGGCACTAAACCATGCCCCTAAGAACCTCATCTACATGTCTTTTAAGCCCCTCCAGGGATGGTGACTCCACCACTGCCCTGGGCAGCCTGTTCCAGTGCCCGACAGCCCTTTCCAGGAAGAAATTTTTCCTAATATCCAATTTAATGATGACTTGTTGGGGAGAAGAGCATGTTACCATTCTGGGTGGGATGAGCCATGATTTTTTCAAGATGCTGGCTCCCCTGCTCTTGGGGGAAAGGGGCTTTTCTTGACTCGGCAGACCTAAGTTCAGCATGGAGAAGGATGGCACAGCCCTGTCCCTGCAGTTCAGCTAATGTCAGATGGGCACAGCAATGTCACTCAGCTTGGAGCATGTTTAGGAGTAGCCAGGAGCTGCCAATAAAGGAAGGCAAGAAGCAGTTAGAGACTAAGAAAGCACCTGATTATTTGCAGAGGGAATTTTTCATAGAATCATAGAATGGTTTGGGTTGGAAGGGAACTTCAAAGGTCACCCAGTGCCATCCCTGTCATGAGCAGGGACATCTGCACCAGCTCAGGTTGCTCAGAGCCCCGTCCAGCCTGGCCTGGGATGTCTCCAGGGATGGTTCATCCACCACCTCTCTGGCCAACCTGGGACAGGCTCTCACCACCCTCAGCGTAAACAATTTCTTCCTCATGTCTGGCCTGAATCTCCCCTCCTTTGGTTTAAAAACATCACCCCTTGTCCTGTTGTAACAGACTCTGCTAAAAAGTCTCCCTCCGTCTTTCTTGTAATCCCCCTTTAACTACAGAAAGGCCACAATAAGGTCTTTATGGTCTTCTCCAGGCTGAACAAGCCTCTTCCACAGAACAAACTGCTCAGGGGCAAAATTAGGGTCAAATTACTTATTTAAGGGGTAACTTGCCTTTCTGCACCCAAGTGAGGACGGTCCCAACCAAATCCCGGAGGATGCAAATACGCCTGGCTTCCCTGCCGCACAACTTGCACAGGGGTGTCATGCCTGGGGCTGCTGCAGTGAGTGGGGCAGAGGGAGAAGGGCAGAAGTCCACAGTCCCAAATCTGCAGCCCTCCTCCTTCCACGTGCAAGAAGCAACAGGACTGGAAGGTGAAGGAGAAACAAGAGGCTCCGCATCAGAGTTTTAAACTACAAGAGGTGATATTCAGGCCAGACATGAGGAAGAAATTGTTTACCCTGAGGATGGTGAGAGCCTGTCCCAGGTTGGCCAGAGAGGTGGTGGATGAAGCATCCCTGGAGACATCCCAGGCCAGGCTGGACGGGGCTCTGAGCAACCTGAGCTGGTGCAGATGTCCCTGCTCATGGCAGGGGTTGGACTAGATGAGCTGGAAAGGTCCCTTCTAACCCAAACCATTCTGTGATTCTATGATTCTCTGAGATGTGCCTGGATGCTCACAGCAGCCAAACCCCAGTGCTGGGCACTCCTCTGACTGCTCTGCTCCTTGGCAACCTCCAGAGTTGCTAAGCTCTGGCTGGAAAGATTCAGGTTGAGGGCACGGCAGGATCCTAATGTCTGGAGACAACCTCACAGTATTGAATTAATTCCCAGTACCCTCTATTTCCCTTCCAGCCTGGATATTTCTCTTCCCTGCTGGCGTTTATGCCACACACACACACACAAAAAAAAGAGAACTCATCATAGTGATGTCCATGCTTGAACTGAATTTGGTGTTGACGGAGCCCCACCAGACTCTGCAGGGCTGTGGTAACTCCTGTGCAGCCAACACGTACATGTTTGCAGGAGTGGAGCCTGCCTCCTAAGCTTATACACACCCAACTAGAGCTGCAGTGCATGGAGATGGCCAAAAATAATTAAATGCAAATCAGTATTTTGGCTGAGTGTGGGAAATGACTTGTTTTTCTTCTGTTGCTTCAGATACCAGCTGCTGCCAGAGGTGGGACAAGAGGTGTAGTTTGTGTGGACTCATGAAGGGAGACCCGTGCTGGGCTGCGAGATGTTAAATGGTGTTAAACATGGCGAGAGAGTGAAGGCAGAGAGACGGGACCTGTCAGACGGCCTCAGGGCGAGACAGCACAAAGAGCAAAGTCAGAGCAGACTCTGCACCAGGTTGCAAGTCCCACTTCCTCTCGCAACCCGAAGCTTCTGATAACAGACAAAATATTTTCATGTTGCTTCCTTATTCTAGCAGATGGCAGTTGTTGTAACTAGGACTTATATTTTCAGTCAGTTCTCTCCCTGCGCTTACCAGGCTTTCTGCCTTAGCACCTTTCAGGGCTGAGATTATTTTCTTCTGTGTTTGCCACAGGGGAATCTGGCTGCTCAGTTTGATGGAGCTGCCTTAGCTACAAAAGGTGGAAGGGAAGGTGGTCCCTGCAAATGGTATTTTAGTTTCATAGATGCGTAAGACTGAACATAGCACCCTTGAATCACAGAATGTCCTGAGTTGGAACAGACCCACAAGGATCATTGAGTCCAACTCCTGTCCCTGCACAGGACAACCCCACAGGTCACACCGTGTGTCTGAGGACGTTGTCCAGTCTCTTCTTGAACACTGTCAGGTTGGGGCCGGGACACCTCTCTGGGGAGCCTGTTCCAGTGTCCAGCACCCTCTGGGGGAAGAACCTTTTCCTCATGTCCAACCTGACCCTCCCCTGGCACATCTTCCTGCCATTCCCTCACATCCTGCCATTCCCTTGGGTCCTAACTCCTATACTAAGACTGTGTTTGATTTCCTGGTCTGGATGCACAGACGAGAAGTCCCTTCCCACACTGGCTGCATCTCCTTCACTGCTGCACCAAGATATCTGATGATCTCCAGGCCTTATGCAAAGGTTTTGCCCTGTGTGGTGCGAGTATGGGTTCTGAAGTGCTTTGTGTCTCCTAAGCTCCTCTGCCCTGTTCATTAACCTGCCATAATATGTTTTACACTTTTCCCAGCATTTGCTCTGACACAACACATGCAAGAGGGCTTGGACTGCACGCTCACCGTCTCCCAGCTTCCCTTTAACTAAATGTGGTCCAAGGATTTGGGCAAGGTCATCTTTTCCACCCGCCCTGCAATGAGCAGGGACATCTTCAACCAGACGAGGTTCCTGATCCCCACAGGATGCTGGAAAACCCTCCTAAAGGTATTTATGCACCAGGGTTGGAGATGAGGATCATGGTGGCACGACACAAGGAGACAGGGCATGCTGAAGTTCCCCACCTCTTGGGGAACACAGATTAATGTCAGTGTGCACCCCAAGACATCAGGAACTGAAAAGCAGCTCAGATACAGCACAGACTGGGCAGGTGAGCTGCACAGGAGTGGGGTTGGAGCGTTCATCTCCTGCAGAGATACACCAAAACCTCTGCTGGGAGGACAGGCTGAGAGAGTTGGGGTGTTCAGCTGGAGAAGAGAAGCTCCGGGGAGACCTTATTGCGGCATTTCCGGACTTAAAAGGGGCCAATAAGAAAGATGGGGACAGAATTTTTAGCAGGGCCTGTTGTGATAGGACAAGGGGTGATGGTTTTAAACTAAAGAAGGGGAGATTCAGGCCAGACATGAGGAAGAAATTGTTTATGCTGAGGGTGGTGAGAGCCTGTCCCAGGTTGGCCAGAGAGGTGGTGGATGAACCATCCCTGGAGACATCCCAGGCCAGGCTGGACGGGGCTCTGAGCAACCTGAGCTGGTGCAGATGTCCCTGCTCATGGCAGGGGGGGCACTGGGGGACCTTGGAAGGTCCCTTCCAACCCAAACTATCTAATGATTCTATGATAAAGAGCAAAGACAACCAGAAGACACAGGGGAAGGCGACAACCAAGCCTGGCCATAAGGATGTTTGTTGATGTGAGGGGCGCGTCGCCCCTTCCACCATCCATGTCCTGCCTGCTTTGCATGCTGAAAGGATCCGAGAGAGACAGGCAGCGTCTGTCCCAGGCACAGGCTGGCACCGGCTGGTACGGTGTGTGCCGGCGCCAGGATTTTGTCACGGTCTCTCATCCCGAGAGCTCGGTGTATGCAGCGAGCATTGCCTTTGAGCAGAGCTAGGGAGAGCTCAGACGCTGCAGATTTCCCTGACAGCAGCAGAGATTCTTCCAGGCAGGCTTTCAAAGCTGGAAAATGCCCATTTTTAACAGGCCAAGGGAGGAGCAGGGATTTTCAAAATAATAGTCCGAAATCACAAAAAAACACATCTGAAACTGGGATAAATAGCGCTGAATCAGGAACCTGGTAGGCTGCTTATTTTAAACCGAACTTGTAACATTAATGAGTGAGAACAAGTTGGCAATTCCCAGCGATCATGTGATGGACAAAGCAGCGAGCAATTAACCTTAGAAAAGAGAGAGAAAGGGAAAAAAAAAAACAAAACCAAAAAACAAAACCCAACAACCCAGAAACCCAAGGTCAGCACTGGCTGTTTCACTTTTCACAGAGCCCCTATTCTTTTCCCTTCACGGGGGCGTAGGAGCGGCTGAAAGCCACATTCATCCGCCGGGCATCTCGTTGAGATTCTGTCCTCACCCCCCCACCATCTCTGGGGGATTCAGTTATTTTGGCTGCTCCCAATTAACGGCAACCAAGAAGCAGCGTTTGTTTCGGGGAGGGAGCTGCAAGGCGAGAAGGAGGGAGTGGATGATGGCCAGGCTGTATCATTGCAGCACAATAAGAACCGCGGCACAAGGAGGAGAACGATCCCCGTGTTCCAATTTTTTCTCTCCCTTTTGAAGAGGGTAATTGGAAACCCGAGCTTTTTCCCAGCTCTTTTGCTTTTTGGTCACAGTCCGATGGAGGGGTTTGAATGAGAAAATTTCCTACAGAGTACGGCTGATTTTCCCACCGGTCTGGCCTCAGCGTTAACTGTCTGGGACTTAGGCTGCACCAATGCGATGTATTTGTTTGCAGGACAGTATTCAGGCATCAGAGGTTAACACAGGCTTCCAGAAAGGCAGTAAATCCTGGTAAACAATGCAGAGAGGACTGGGGAGCTCAGCTGTGGGGAAGTCTTTAATAAATGCATTGTATTTATTTAAAAAAAATATGTGGATAGCACGAAAATAACAGCAGTGATCATGGAGCAGTGGGCAACGGGCCAGTTTTAAGAGCTGCAGGTGATTAATTTCTGAATTCCTCTCTTCTGGGAGTTGAGCAAAAGTCCCTGGAAGGACACCAGGTCATTTTAAAGCCTGGGGTTTTATTCTGATCCTTTCCTACACAGGGTTAACTTTGGCATCGCAACTCTTAGAGCCCCAGGATGGCAGAGATCAGCTCAGGTCCACTCTCCAGGGCTGGGAGAGGCTGCACCAGGGCTGCCCCCAGCTCCAATCATAGAATCACAGAATCATTTTGGTTGAAAGAGATCCTTAAGATCATTGAATCCAACCATAACCTAACTCTGAAGGACAGATCTACGCTCCAGCATCGAAGAAGTGGAAACCCCCGCAGCTAGAGAGGGGCCAGGACTTGTGTAAGTTGGGCTTACACCTCCCCATCTATTAAACAGGGATACAAATCCTATTAAGAACTAGATATTGTGCTCTTAATGCACTGTTGTAAAGCACTCACACGACAGGGACTCTGCATGGGATGCTCTGGAAATTGAAAAGGTGTTGTTATGTGATTTACTGAAGACCTTGAAGGGCAAGCCTTAAAATCATAGAATCATTTTGGTTGGGAGAGACCCTCAAGATCATCGAGTTCAACCATTAACCTAACACTAGCACTAAACTATGTCCCTAAGAACCTCATCTATGTGTCTTTTAAACAGCTCCGGGGATGGTGACTCCACCACTGCCCTGGGCAGCCCGTTCCAATGCCCGACAGCCCTTTCCGGGTAGAAATGTTTCCTAATATCCAATCTGAACCTTCCCTGGCGCAACAACTTTATCTGTTTTGAAGAGGGTCAAAATAACCTTATATAAAAATTCAAATAAAATACAATAAAATGGCTCAAATTCTACCTTTCCATATACACATATACACACACTCAGCATGCAGCTGAAGCGGAGCTTGTCCAAGCGTGTATTATTAACCAGGAAATGAACATCTCGTGATGCTGGGAGATGAGCCATTAAAGCCGTCAGGACACGGCAGGATCCCCCACGGAAGCCCTGGCACTGTCAGCTCCCCCGCGATTCTTCTGGCCTGGAAGCAAAGCGGGCCGGCATCCAGCTCGGCCGTGCCGAGCAGCAAGTGCCTCTTGACATGGCTTCGGCGTTGCCTTCGTGTTGGGACGGCTCCAGGGGATGAGAACAGCGGAGCCGGCGCAATGGGCGCTATGCTCGGAGGGGACGGAGCGAAACAAAGCTGCCGGCAAACACCACGTCCCCGCAGCAAAGCCCAGAGGGTTCACAGCATCCGACCGAGGAGGGGGAGCCCCCCAAGGTCCTGCAGTGCTTTGGGGAGCAGAGTGGGGCAGTGGAAATCCAAAGCTGGGAAAGCAAAGACTTGAAGAGGCTGCAGGTTTTATTGTGAGAGTCCAAACCTTGAGCCGGACATCATAAGCAGGAGCCTGATTTTCATAGAATCATAGTTTGGGTTGGAAGGGACCTTCAAAGCTCATCTAGTGCCACCCCTGCCATGAGCAGGGACATCTGCACCAGCTCAGGTTGCTCAGAGCCCCGTCCAGCCTGGCCTGGGATGTCTCCAGGGATGGGGCATCCACCACCTCTCTCAGCAACATATGCCAGTATTTTACCACTGTATTTGCTGAGTGGTTACATGAATATACCTTCTATCCCAATACATTATCATATTTTATTGCTGTTTCCTGCCTCAGTTTCTCTCCCCAGAGAGGGAAATTGCACAAAGTATTTGCAGGTCTGAGCTGGGGGAATCTCTTGGCAGCCAACATTACTCTGCCGTGGTGGTCAGGAGCAGGGGGCTCAGGACAGCTCCTCGTTCCCTCCACCACCCCAAAACTCATCTAGTGCATGTTCTGGTTGTCTTTGCTCTTTATCATAGAATCATTAGATAGTTTGGGTTGGAACGGAACTTTCAAGGCTCATCTAGTCCAACCCCTGCCATGAGCAGGGACATCTGCACCAGCTCAGGTTGCTCAGAGCCCCGTCCAGCCTGGCCTGGGATGTCTCCAGGGATGGTTCATCCACCACCTCTCTGGCCAACCTGGGCCAGTGTTTTATCACCCCCATTGTCAACAATTTCTTCCTCATGTCTGGTCTGAATCTCCCTCCTTCAGTTTAAAACCATCCCCCCTTGTCCTATGGTTTCAGAGTCCCTGGTTCTGGCTTGGATGCCCCCATGCTGCTACACCCTTGAAATGGGTGGCCAGATGCAAACTCATCTGCCAGGAATAACTCCTGGACTGCACAAACTCCAAACTATGCTGGGAAATGATGCGGGTCACCACGGCGCTTTCCTGATTTGCTGTGAAAAACACAGCTGCAGTTTCTTCACACCTAACCAGGGTTAAAACTTGGTGATGCTACTGATCACACAGTCAATACACTCAATATGTGAAAAAAAAAATACAACCCTTCTGCAGAACTAGGCAGAGGCAAAAATGTTAATATTTGTTATTTCTACCCATAGATCCTGGCTGAGAATGATCTCCTCTGGCAAATCCATCCCTCTCCTATCAAAAATTGCTCAAGATTGAGGCGATATTCCGGAGCTTTTCTTCCTGATCTCACCAAACCTTTGCTCTTTACACTATCCAGTCTGCTCACCACTTTCTTTTCCCACACACAACCAACACAGCCCCCAACAGTCTGGGGCTCAATTTCGCGTGGGTGTGAGATCCCTGGGGTGGAGCGCCTCCCACTTACAGGCTTCGAGTACACCAGTAACCAAACCAGACCAGAACAGGTTCCTGATCAATGACCTCCAACCATCAGGTTGCTCAAGTTTTAGCACATTCCCGGACACGGTTTTGGTCCAAACACCCAGGCCGGTCCCTGCTGTATTCAGTCGTGCAGGGACCACCGATGGAGTGGGATCAGATGGCAACACTGGAACTGTGCCAGAAAAGTGCTTGGTTTTTGTTTTGTTTGGGGTGGTTTTTGTTTGTGAGTGTGTGGGGCGGGGGGTTGTTTTGTTTTTCCCCATTGACTGAAAAAGGAGCTTGGATTTGTTTCAGCTGCATCCCGCTTTTACCTCTTAAATTTCCTCCTGCAAGGCCCATAGGATACACTACCCTTCCCCTCCATCGCTCAGTAGTGCCCTACATAAGGTCACTGCCATGAGCCTTTCCTAAACCCACAGGACCAGCACCAGCCGATGGGACAAATCTTTCAGTGCAGATTTGCTGGAGGCGGGAACTCCTGCTAATGCAAGGAGACCTCAACGAGCCCACAAATTCCTCCCTGCTCAGATTTATCTGCTGATGGGACAACCCAGGAACCATCTGCCTGCAGGCGGAGCAACCAAACCAAACTGGCCGCGCGCTGTTTGGGGATCCGGACCGTTGCCAAAAGGTCTCCCAGAGCCTACGCGCCGAGGCTGCTTAGATTTGCTGTCAGCCACAAAAGCCTCTTGCACAAAAACTTTTTTTTTTTTTTTTTTTTTTGTTTACGGTTGTGGATTTTAGAGCTTCGGTCATTAGAAAAAAATGTATATAAATCATGCACAGCACCGTGGCTGCTGTGGGCAGAGAGCAGACTGCAGCTCTGTGCCAACCCCCTGGAGCTGCAGCTCTTCTCTTCCCTGCACTAAAAGTCTTCGTCCCCAGCTGGGACGTCCTCATATTTAACTATTTAACCCCATGGCCTCTCCCAGAGAGCTCTGCAATGAGTGACAGCAGTGCCACCCTTCCAGGAGGTTATCAAGCCCTGAGCAAGGGCCAGCAAGGACCAGATGGCAGATTCCCCACCAGACAAGGGATGCGGGTTGTGCTGCATCCACATTGTTAAGTCCCTTCTCGATCCCAAGGATCCGCCGGGGAATAAAAAACCAACTGTGAGCAAGTTTCCACTTGCTACCGCCTGAAGGATGGAGGACATAAGGTATGGCTACATATGTCCAGCTGCAAACCAAATGTGCAGTCTCCGGGAGCCTTCCTGGAAATTTATTCCTGTGGAGGAATTTCTTCAGCATAAATGGATACTGCAATTAAAGGGCTGCTGGCCTGACCCCAGGAACGGGGAGTTATCACGTACACTGGCAGCTAAAAATTCAGCTGGTGCGTGACTCAAGACGTGCAAGTAGCTGCAAGTGCATGAACGTGACCCGACAGTGGCAGCTCCGCCGTCCTCAGCCTGTCGCTCACACCGGCCACCTCTCCCTGCGACAAAATCCTCAGCCAGAGGCTCCAGCTGCAGCTTCAGTGTAAATAAATAAAAGCAACGATGCCCAGAGAACAGAAAATCCTGCAGTGAACAGGGCTGTTAACCCACACCTTTACCAGCCAGGCGGGAGGAAATGTGTAACGGCTTGTGGTTTGGCCCCACGAGCCCGTGGGTTTCTAGGAATTGTTTGCAACACGTATTACCCCCCGCTGCACCCCAGCACGAAGGCAGGAGCACGGTCTGCTGGTGTAATTCGTGGCTGGCTGTCCCCTCCCTGCCCCGGCAGAGAGTGAAAACAGACTTCAGACCTGCTGGATGTCACTCCCGCGGAGCGTTGCATACGTGCCTCATCCCTTTTCATCACGTTTTTGTGATTTTGCTCTTTTTCAACGACTGCTGCCAGGGTGGCATCACACACATCCTCATCCTAACCCCACTCCCAGCACCCTGTGGGTGGCACCCCCCAAAATAACCCCACCTAAAGCACGCCGGGGCATTTCCCAGCTCTGCAGCAATGATCCCGCAGAAAAACCCCAATGTTTCCATCCCACGGTGCAGCAAAAAGCCATCCCCAGCCACAGCAGCCTGGGGACGAACCTCTGGAGCTGTGCAGTATTGAACAAGAATCAGATGCAGGACCGGCGGTACCAGTCTGGTACTGGTACCAGTACCTGCGTACCCAGCATCAGTTAATCTGTGGCATTTCCCCCCCAGCACAGCATCTGGGAGGCTTCCTACCCAGCCCCACTCATGCCCGAGACACGTCGGTTTGACACTGAGCAAATGACTGTTAAATGTTCACCCAAACTTATATTTTTGTTGATGAAAACCACAACAGTTCAGGACTATCTGCAATTTTTTTCCCCCTTCAAAAAAGTGAGATGCTCATGAAGTTTTCAGGAAAAATCCAGATGGGAAATTGGGGGATAATCACCAACAACCCACAAAGCGTCCTGGAGATGACAAGGAGGGAACAACCCTTCATCAGACCTTTCAAGACATGAGCTGGGGTGCGTCAAGTGAAACGGGCAGGTGGCAGCTCCAAAACAAACACCAGGATCTGGTTCTTTACCCAGCTCACAGCTAAACTATGCATCTCCTTGCCATGGCGTCCAGAACGTCCCAGGGGTCAAAGTCATGCAAGGAAAATCCACCCGCAGCTATTAAAAAACAAAACACGGCTGAAAAACGATGCCCACCTCTCTCCTTCAGAAAGCCCTTGAGGTACAGATCACGGAGGCTTGTGGGGGGGAATTTATGGCAAAAGTTAATTTATCCCTGCGCACTCCTGCCCTCCTCACGCTCTTCCCCCGGCTGCAAGACCGACACCGGCTTGATGGACCTCGGTTGCGCTTGGTTGCGGGGGGCGGCGAAAAGATCGCGCGTCGAGGTTTTACCCACTCGGGGGACCCGCCCCGGGGGTGGCCGCAGGTGCTGGCGTGTGCACCGGGCCCTGCGTGACCCAGCCCCGCGGGGATGGATGGATGGATGGATGGATGGATGGATGGATGGATGGATGCTCCTGCCACGACGGGCGTGGCTGGGGAGCCGCGGTACCCACGCGGGGCCACCGGAGCTCAGCCGGGGGATGGAAAGGTCGGTACCCGGATCCCAGCCGGGCCCCTCGGCGGGGTGTCCCCGGGGATGAGGCTCTGCCCGCGGGGAGGGGACCGGCGGCTGCGCCCGCACTCACCGCCCGCGCTGTCCCCGCCGCCGGCACCGACTCCCGCGGCCGCCGCCGCCTCCGGCAGCGCCGCCGCCGCCGGGTGCCCCCGCGCATGCGCGGACCGCCCCGGGGTGGCCCCCGCGGGCCGAGCCCAGCCGAGCCCAGCCGAGCTTAGCCGAGCCGAGCCCAAAGATATGGAGGTGGAAAAAGCGGGGTTCAAACTAGTTGGAAACCCCACGTCCGGTCGGCGCCGGTGGTGGCTGGGGAGCAGCAGAGCTGGAGGGGGAAACCCAAAGGGAGACACGGGGAAAGGGACAGAAAGTCACCAAAGAGTGGCTGGGGTGGGACGGGACCTCCGGAGGTGTCCTGGGCCAGTCCATCTCCTCGAGCAGAGGTGATCGCCCAGGTCCATGTCCAGATGGGCTTTGAAGATGTCCAAGGATGGAGATCACATGAATGGAGATTCAAAGGAGGCTGGAGCATGGAGGGTGTTCGTCTCTTCTCCCAAGTAGCAAGTGATAGGACGAGAGGAAATGGCCTCAGGTTGCACCAGGAAAGGTTCAGATTGGACATTAGAAAACATTTCTTCATGGAAAGGGCTGTCAGGCATTGGAACAGGCTGCCCAGGGCACTGGTGGAGTCACCATCCCTGGAGGGGTTGGACAGACGCGGAGATGAGGTTCTTAGGGACACTGTTTAGTGCCAGTGTTGGGTTAACGGTTGGACTCGATGACCTTGAGGGTCTTTTCCAACCAAAATGATTCTATGATTCTAAGGATGGAGATCTCTCCCAAGGATGGAGGTTCTACCTTCGAAGTAGTAAAGACAGGACCAGAGGCCATGAGCACACACTGAAACACAGAAGATTCCTCTGAACATCAGGAACCCTCCTTTTTTTTTTTTTTTTTACTGTGAGGATGACCGAGCACTGGCACAGGTTGCTTGGGGAGGCTGTAGTGTCTCCATCCTTGGTGATCTTCAACAGCCATCTGGATGTGGTCCTGGGCAACTGGCTCTGGGTGACCCTGCTTGAGCAGGTGGGGTTGAACCAGATGATCTCAATAGGAGGAGAGGAAATGGCCTCAAGTTGTGCCAGGGGAGGTTTAGATTGAGTATTAGGAACAATTTATCTACAGAAAGGGTTATGAAGCAGTGGAACAGGCTGCCCAGGGAAGTTGTTGAGTCACCACCAGTGTAGGTGCTTAAAAGACACGTCGATGATGTTCGTAGGGACACGGTTTAGAGGCAGAGTTAGGTTAACGGTTGGACTCGATGATCTTGAGGGAGTCTTCCAACCAAAATGATTCTATGATCTCCAGAGGTCCTTTGGCATCACAACCACACTGTGGTTCTGAGCCAAGGAGCTGCACAACACAGCAGAGAGGCCAACTGTTACTGTTAGCACAGTGGCATCAAATAAAAAAAAATCCTAGTCCTGAGAGCTGTTTTTATGCTGACCCAAGTGAAGGTAAAAATGAAGGAAATGGGAGGAAAAATAAAAGTGTTCCTACTGACTGCCTAGTTCCAAAGCTCCCATTTGGGGCAAAACCCCTGATTGTGATGCTGCAGACGTGCAAGTGTGGAGGAGACGATGATTTTCCCCAGGATTTGCAGCCTAAAGACAGTACAAAATCTTTGGGCTGCAGAAAAGAGGGATTTGCACCCTGGTGGCCTTTCAGAAGTGTTCTCTGGGCCTTTGAACTATGTCTGGGGAATGTCTGGGAGAGACTTGTGCAGCCTGGACCAAACTGCGCCAAAATCACAGCAATCAGTTCAGCCCTAAAGGTACCACAGTCCCAGGAGCGGGTTAATTTATGAGTACGGAGTCCCCGTTTCCCCTCTCCCATCTTTATGTCAGCTTGTTTATGTGGGTTTTCCTTCTCCAGCCTGTCAGGACTGTTATTTTTGAATGGGTTTACGAGGGAAACAGAAGGACCACTGGTTCTGCAGGGAGAGGCAGCTTGGGAATGGGACTTTCCAGCTCTGATAAGATCACTCCAGCCTGGATGAAGCTTTGGCACATTCCAGCACCAACCACCAGCATGAAGGAGAGCTGGTGATCCCAAATTGAGGAGGGCAAACATCTAAGGTGAATAAGGTGGGCAGGGGACCTCCATTTTCCCTGTTATAGAATCATAGAACAGTTTGGATTGGAAGGGACCTTCCAAGCCCATCTAGTGCCCCCCCTGCCATGAGCAGGGACATCTGCACCAGCTCAGGTTGCTCAGAGCCCCGTCCAGCCTGGCCTGGGATGTCTCCAGGGATGGTTCATCCACCACCTCTCTGGCCAACCTGGGACAGGCTCTCACCACCCTCATTGTCAACAATTTCTTCCTCGTGTCTGGACTGAATTTCTCCTCCTTTAGTTTAAACCATCACCCTTGTCCTATTGCAACAGGCCCTGCCAAAAAGTCTGTCCCCATCTTTCTTATCGGCCCCTTTTAATTACGGAAAGGCCGCACTAAGGTCTCCCCGGAGCTTCTGTTCTCCAGCTGAACACCCCAATTCTCTCAGCCTGTCCTCCCAGCAGAGCTGTTCCAGCCTCGGATCATCTTGGGGGCCTCCTCTGGACCACCTCCAGCAGGTCCCTGTCTTTCCTGTCCTCTCGCTAGGGGATGAGGATGGAATATGATCGGCAGCTCCTGACCCCCTCAGTGACATCTTGCACTCATTTTCCACCCCTCTAAGACATCTCCCTCTAAGTCCCACAATGCTGCTTCCTCACCCTCCTCCACTTCTTAAATCCCCAGGCATGCTCAGTGACTGGGAGGTGGAGGCTTTTCCTCTTCCACCTGGCTTTCCATCATTGCTCACGTGGGAGAAGTGGGAATGCTCAGCTGAGCGCTGGTGATGACCACAGCAAGACTTCTTTTCTTCCCATTGTAATTCCCATGAGGTGAGAAAAAAAAATACAACCTAAGCAGAAGGGGATGATGGGGTCGGATGTCCCTGCGGCCATGCGTGTTGCCCGCCCTTCTTTTCTGCTCAGATAAAAGGCTTTTCCTTCATTTAACTTTGAGAAAGCAATGGGGGGCTCCATATGGGATAACTGCTCTCTTCGGTGGATGCCAGGAGCTTGTTTTGCACACCAAGCTTGGTGGATGCTGCACAGTGAGACCTTTTTGTTCCCTGGCTCCATGACTTGCTCTCAGGTGACCGACACCTGCCAAGCCACATTCTGCAATTCATCTTGGATTCATCCTGCTGTGCTGCAGTCCCTGTTACTCCCTGTCTTTGACTTTTTACACCCTGAAATTAATCACCCCATTCTTTCAAGGCAAAATCCAGGTGTGGTTGTGTTTGCCCAGGAGATTGTTACCAGCAGGCAGTTAATACCAGGTTGTACCAGGCTGGGCTCTCCCTACCCGTCACAGTCATCTGATATGATCCAAGCAGGCTTTGCACCCTCAAACATATCCTGCACACCTTAACTCCCCACCCAAATATACATCATAGAATGACAGAATCGTAGAATAATAGACTAGTTTGGGTGGGAAAGGACTTTCAAAGCTCATCCAGTGCCCCCCCTGCCATGAGCAGGGACATCTGCACCAGCTCAGGTTGCTCAGAGCCCCGTCCAGCCTGGCCTGGGATGTCTCCAGGGATGGTTCATCCACCACCTCTCTGGCCAACCTGGGACAGGCTTTCACCATCCTCAGTGGAAACAATTTCTTCCTCATGTCTGGTCTGAATATCGCCTCCTTCAGTTTAAAACCATCGCTCCTTGTCCTGTTGCAATAGGCCCTGCTAAAAAGTCCATCCCCATCTTTCTTATCAGCCCCTTTTAAGTACAGAAAGGCCACAATAAGGTCTCCCTGGAACCTTCTGTTCTCCAGCTGAACCCCCCAGCTCTCCCAGCCTGTCCTCCCAGCAGAGCTGTTCCAGCCTCGGGTCATTTCTGGGGCTCCTCTGGCCCCTCTCCAGCAGGTCCATGTGTGTCCTGTGCTGAGGACCCAGAGCTGGACCAGCACTGCAGGGGGGTCTCACCAGAGCGGGGCAGACGGGCAGGATCACCTCCCTCCACCTGCTGGCCTCATGTTCCCTCCCTGTCATGCAACACAAACCCTGTTCTTGCAGGCTGTGAACTGGTTGTCCCATTATTCTAGGTGCTTTGAATTATCACCCAAACAGAGGAGCTTGTTTTGGGGATGGGGGCCACTCTTCACCACGATGCACCCAAACACACCATGTGCTGCTCAGGAGGAACGTAGCAGGTTTGCACCAAAGACAACTGAGATATTCAAAACACCCAACGGGATATAGAAAGCAAGATGAATTACCTTTTCCCTGTATTTGTAATAAATAGTATTGACCTGTTGCTATCATGACTGAGTAAAAGAGATTTTTTGCTGTCTACTGGACTCCTTTCCACTGAACAAGACTTGATGCTTATAGTCTGGCAAGTTTTAGACAAGATTGTGGAGATGCCTAATACTGAGGATTGCAAAAAAAGAGACAGTTTTGGAAAGGATATAAACCTTTTTGCCTCAAAACAAAATCTCCAGCTAATGAGGCTCAGGAGGGAAATTTCTTTATGATCCGTAACTTTTATGCAGGGGTTTCTTTTATCTCCCTCTGTAATAACACAAGAGAGTTTCAGGGTGCTGGGTGACATGAAGCCTTTGCAATTGTTTTGAATCCTGCTTATATACTTTATTTAAATAGTAATTCAGAAAATAAAAAAAGAGACAAATAACAGCCGTAAGAGCCCTAGTTTACCAATTCCAGCCCCTACAATCAGAGAGAAGCACTTGATCCAGTTAATTTTACCACCTTGCACAAGGGTTATGTGGCAATTTGGGGTCAGGACTTTCCTGCCTTTTGGTGGTTTGCACAGAGCAGAGAGCCCATCGTGACCGTCAGATGATGATTGCTAATGGGGCTTCCAAAAATTGCTGCAGCTTCCCGTCTTCCAGAGCCGGACATCACTTGCTGAAGTGACCAGTGGCTCCCGTCCCGTGGCTGAAAGCGGATCCTGGAGGTGTTGATGCAGAGATGATGATGCTTTGCATACAGATGGGTGATTTCCACGCTTGGGGGTGGAGAAAATAAGGGGGCAACAACAACAAAAAAATAAAAAAGGAACCAGCTGCCACTGTCTTTAGTAATGGGCAGAACTCACGAGAGCAGATGAACAGACTGAAATAGCAACACCAAACCTCAGGCCAGCTATATCTGGGCCCTCCGGACTTCCCTGGAAACGTGGTCTGTTGCCACGTTACACAGAGATGCTGGCCAGAGCTTTGTTGATTCAGCCACTCCTCTGGTTTCATTTTGCCGGTGGAATTAATTTTTCTTTATGTCTTGAAACATAACCTGTGGGGTTTTTTTCTTAATTATTTTTAAATTTATTTTTAAAATTTCTTTTTCTTTTCTCCTTTCCTTTCCTTTCCTTTCCTTTCCTTTCCTTTCCTTTCCTTTCCTTTCCTTTCCTTTCCTTTCCTTTCCTTTCCTTTCCTTTCCTTTCCTTTCCTTTCCTTTTCTTTCCTTTCCTTTCCTTTCCCTTTTCCATTCTTTCCCTTCCCTTCCCTTCTCTTCCCTTCTCTTCCCTTCTCTTCCCTTCCCTTCCCTTCCCTTCCCTTCCCTTCCCTTCCCTTCTCTTCTTTTCTCTTCTCTTCTCCTCTTCTCTTCTCTTCTCTTCTCTTCTCTTCTCTTCTCTTCTCTTCTCTTCTCTTCTATTCTCTTCCCTTCCCTTCCCTTCCCTTCCCTTCTCTTCTCTTCTCTTCTCCTCTTCTCTTCTCTTCTCCTCTCTTCTCTTCTCTTCTCTTCTCTTCTCTTCTCTTCTCTTCTCTTCTCTTCTCTTCTCTTCTCTTCTCTTTTCTCTTCTCCTCTTCTCTTCTCTTCTCTTCTCTTCTCTTCTCTTCTCTTCTCTTCTCTTCTCTTTCTCTCTTCTTCTCTTCTCTTCTCTTCTCTTCTCTTCTCTTCTCTTCTCTTCTCTTCTCTTCTCTTCTCTTCTCTTCTCTTTTCTCTTCTTCTCTTCTCTTCTCTTCTCTTCTCTTCTCTTCTCTTCTCTTCTCTTCTCTTCTCTTCTCTTCTCTTCTCTTCTCTTCTCTTCTCTTCTCTTCTCTTCCCTTCCCTTCCCTTCTCTTCTCTTCTCTTCTCTTCTCTTCTCTTCTCTTCTCTTCTCTCTCTCCTCTCCTCTCCTCTCCTCTCCTCTCCTCTCCTCTCCTCTCCTCTCCTCTCCTCTCCTCTCCTCTCCTCTCCCCTCTTTTTCTGCTGCACAGTAGAAGAGAATGAACCACCCATGGGATCTGGGGCAGCTGCGCATCAGAAGCCGGACCACAAAAAGATTTATTTTATTCTCCCGTCACGGCGCTCGTGGCATCTGGGAGGGAAAGCAGCTCCGTGTGTGCCAGGCTCCCGCTCTGGGAAGCAAGAAGGTGGCTACGATCCATCCTGACATGCTGAAGGTCAGATTCTTAACTTCTTACCCACATTACTGTGCTCTCCTGGTGAGATCCCAGTACCTCCCTGTGCATTTAAGTAAAGAAATCCCATTAATATTCACGGATGGTTGTTTTCCATGTTTTTCTTCCCCGGGACTAGCAAAAAAGTAGAGCTAGATCAGTTTAAAGATTTACCAGACTGCGTGGGAATAGCAAATACTTCAAGAAAATGACGTTTGACATGCCTGAGCTGGGTGCAGATGCGATCGGGTGAAGTTCTCCAGCCTATCTTAGGGAAAAGGTCAGACTAGAGGATTGAAAAGGGATCCTTCAGCATTAAATTATATGTCTGCCACATGTGGTCAGGACAATTCTCCTCTTGGGAGAGCGAATTCCCTGTTTTGGGTTCAACTCCTGCACGTGCAGCTGCAGGAGACACCAGCAAGGACAAACCCCTTCTAGCCCTTGGAAAACTTACACTTTAGACTGAAAATAACGTCTCGTAGGCAATCTCCCTTCTCCACATCATTTAAATTATAACAAGAGATATTTTTTTCATTCAAAATATTCCATTCTGTGTTATTACCCTTCCATTTTATTATAAATATATTTGAAGTCTCACGTCCAATGTCTTTCTTGATGGTGAGGTGACACGCTGTTGAATTTAGGGTACTTTTCCCCCATTTTTGGAGCTGTGAATGAGCCACAAGCCTCTCCTCTGCCCTCCTTGGGTGAGACAAGGTTACTCAGCAGACAGGAAAGCTCATGGACAGCAACTTGAAAATTTGAGTTGTGGCTGGAAAATCAACTTTTAATTGAACTAAGGGAAAAAAAAACCCCAAAACCACAACAACAAACCAACAACGGAGTCTGGGAAGTATCACAGGGTACCTATAAAAGGACCTTTTTTCCTCCTTAATTAAAAATGACCGCAATTATTTCCTACTTCTAAAAAGCACAATCTCAGAAACCTGGTGCTCACGAGGGTGCTGATGTACAGAGATCATAGAATCATAGAATCATTTTGGTTGGAAGAGACCCTCAGGATCATCGAGTCCAACCATTAACCTCACACTGGCACTAAACCATGTCCCTGAGAACCTCATCTAAACACCTTTTAAACCCCTCCAGGGATGGTGACTCCAGCACTGCCCTGGGCAGCCTGTTCCAATGCCCCACAGCCCTTTGGGGAAGAAATTGTTCCCCAGATCCAACCTCAACCTCCCCTGGCGCAACTTGAGGCCGTTCCCTCTGGTCCTGGCGCTTGTTCCTGGGGAGCAGAGCCCGACCCCCCCTGGCTCCAAGCTCCTTTCGGGCAGGTCAGAGATCAGAAGGTCTCCCCTCAGCTCCTGTTCTCCAGCTGAACCCCCAGCTCCCTCAGCCGCTCCCATCACACTTGTGCTCCAGCCCCTTCCCCAGCTCCGTTCCCTTCTCTCAACTCGCTCCAGCACCTCAAGGCCTTTCTTGGCGTGAGGAGCCCAAAACTGACCCCAGGATTCGAGGTCTGGACATTCTCCATCTCTCTCCATCCCTTTGTCCTCCCTGGCCTGACCTGCTCCGATTAATTATTCACACAACAGCCACAGCACGGCAGCAGTTGCTATAGGTCACCGTCCTGAATAACAACAGGCGGCTATTTTTATTCCTAGTTCTTGTTACCTTGTGGTCAGGAGCAATGGGTCCCTGCCAGCTCACTTCACACAGAACTCACTGTCTTCAGCAGCAGGAGCATCACAGCGATTTACAACATCTTTATGGGCTGGGATTCATTTTGACCACCTAAATGTAGGTGAGATCTATGTGTGATATAGATAGATGTGTCTGATTCCCACCCTGGTACCACTCTGTACTGCCAGCTGTATTCACGGGTTGCTTTGCATCCATATTTTATTCTTTTCCATCCATATTTTATCTGCAATAGAGCACAGAGACAATGTGCATCGCTGGATTTAATTGCTGCAGAGAGAGAAAAAACTGTCTCAGAGGTGAAATGTCACGTTGGGTTCTGACAACTTATACAGAATACATTATATTTCCCTTGGGTACTTACACAGACTAATTCGTCCAGCCAGTTTATAACCTCAGAGCTGACGTGCACACTTAAATATCTTGCTGTGACCCTGCGAGTGTGGCAGGAACACACCAAAGGCTTCCTCTGCTCACTCCTCCCGTTGCCCCTGCTCATGCCAGCTGAAATGAAAATGAGAAATCTCCAGAAAATCAGGGGAAAGGGTGGATTTGAGGAGCATTTGAAGGGATACAGATGCTGCTGAGGATGCAGAGGCAGGGACACTATTGTAGCTGCAGAGGGAAGCTCTGGAGCTAGCGGGACAGCCTGGAAGAGGAAAAAAGAGAAAAAAAGGGAAAGAACGAAAGAAAAAGGAAAAAGAAAAGGGGGAAAAGAGAAAGGGAGAAAAAGGGAAAGAAAAAGGGAAACAAAAAGTGAAAGAAGAAGAAAAGGGGAAAGAAAAGGGGAAAGAAAAGGGGAAAGGAAAAGGGAAAGGAAAAGGGAAAGGAAAAGGGAAAGAAAAAGGAAAGGAAAAAGAGAAAGAGAAAGAGAAAGAAAAAGAGAAAGAGAAAGAAAAAGAGAAAGAAAATAAAAGAGAAAGAAAAAGAAAAAGAAAAAGAAAAAGAAAAAGAAAAAAAAGAAAAAGAAAAAAGGACATGGTTTAGTGCTAGAGTTTGGTCAGGTTATGGTTGGACTCGATGATCTTGAGGGTCTCTTCCAACTGAAATGATTCTATGCTTCTATAATTCTCTGAAAGAAAAAGGGAAAGAAAAAGAAAAAAGGGAAAGAAAACAGTAACAGTGCACAAGATCCTTCATTCCTGCCAACCTGCCAGATTTAATACTCCATCATTCCAGAGGAGGGCCCCATTGCCTGTGAAGGAAAATGTGAACTTTGATACAGAATGACGTGAGAAAATCCCACAGAAGCAGGACAAATACCCAGAACTTGGGCTACATATATCACCTAAACCGGCCGCAGCGGTTCCCGGTATCATTTCCAATGATTTTAGAGGGATCTTGTCCAGACATAAAAGGGGAAAAAGGGAAACGGGGCAGCGGGTGTTTCCTGCTCCTCTTCCAAAACCCAGATCCAAGCTGCTCCTCTGATGAGATCGGGCAGTGTCAACACTTGTGACTCCGTGTTTTGCACAACCGAGCAGACCCCGGGGTGAGTATTTACCACCAATCCCGGAAAAAATGCTGTTAGCTATAACATCATCCAGTGGACACAGACAAATCCATGCCAATAGTTTTGTCTAGCTTTTACTTTTTTCTCTAATTTTAAAGAGAGTATAGATTAAAATTTTAAAGCATACTGAAAACATTTTAAAGTGGGAACCCATCTCTCTTTTTAAGGTTTCCCCGTTTCCGCCTTCCCGTGATTTCTGCCTGTGACAGCTGCCAAGAGATGCAGCCAAAATCATCGGTTTTGCCGCAAACACCACGGCGGGACCTGCTGCTTTTGTGCATCTTCAGCCCCCAACTCGTGGACTCGCCCCATGCCATGTAAAAGCCACGCCCAGCCTGTGCGCTTTGGGGCAAAACCACGCAGAAACGGAGCTCCCCAGGCCGCAGATAGAAAAACTAAGAGTGGGTTGAGGGATTATTTTGGATTTTATTTATTTTTTAATAAAATGGTATTTTCGATCGGTCGGCGACCCCGGGACCGAACCCGCGACCCCGGGACCCCCGGCCCCGGCCCGGCCGCCGCAGCCGAGCGCGGGTCTCCCCGCCTTCCCCCCGCCTCCCCGCGCGCTGATTGGCTGAAACTCATGCGCGTCCCTCCCGCGAACTGTTTCTCTGCCTCATTGGCTGACGCGGGGCGGTGCCGACCAATGAGAAGCACCGCGGGGCGGGAGGGAGGCGGAACCTTTGCTGCGTGGCGGGAAAGGCTCCCGGTTTTGGCGCCAAGCGGCAGCGCGGCGGCTGCTGCGGGGGGGTCGGATCGGAGCGGGTCGGATCGCGGGCGGCGCTGGGGCTGCTGCGGGCCAGACCGGCTCCCTTCGGCTCTTACCGCCTTCTCCGTTGCAGCAGTAGCGGCAGCGGGATCTCCGTGTGTCCCCGCCCCGGCTTCCCCGAGCGGCCGGCAGCATGGCGGCGCCGGCAGGCGGGCTGGAGGACGCGGAGCTGCGGGAAGCGCAGCGCGACTACCTCGATTTTCTGGACGATGAGGTGAGGCTGCGCTTTGGGAAGGGGGTGCTGTGTCCCCCTATGCCCCCGGGAGCTGGGGAGCACCTGGTCCCCGTGTCCCCCAATCTGCTTGGTGGCTGGGACTAAAGGGAGTCGAGCTTTGCTGGAACCAGCACCCGGGGGGAGGGGAGACATGTCTCAGACAGCCGGGTCGTGCAAAGTTGAGTTGGTTTTTTGGGTGTTTCCTCTTGTAGGAAGATCAAGGGATTTACCACAGCAAAGTCCGGGACATGATCAGTGACAACCAGTATCGCCTCCTCGTCAGCATCAACGACCTGCGGCGGAAGAACGAGAAAAGGGCCAACCGGTTGGTGTGGAGCAGTGGGGTTCGCCTTTGGCACCGTGCCCAAGGTGGAATTTCAGAGGTCCAGCCCTGGTTTTGTTGGTCCTTTGTGGCAAGGAAGGGCCAAACCTTGTCCTGTGCAGCAGGTCCCATATAAAAGGTGGACCTGCTCTCTCCCCCCATGACACCTATCCCTTCCAAGCTTGCAAACCCTTTATTTGGCAAAAACCTTTTGCAGCAAACTGGGGTTAATTGCACAATATAAATCATCTCCTTTTTTAGGATATTCGGGGATATTCTAGACCGGGCTTGCCAGTCTGTTCAGAGATACGTGTGGCTTTCCAGATGTGGTTGGGTTTGTTCAGCTCCTGGCCGTGGGTGGCAGTGGACCTGACAGCTGTGATGGGCTTTGGGTTTTTTTGCCTCTTGCTTCTATAAATTCGTGGAGCATGTGGAGATCATAGAATTATAGAATACTTTGGGTTGGAAGGGATCTTCTAGTCCAACCCCCCTGCCATGAGCAGGGACATCTGCACCAGCTCAGGTTGCTCAGAGCCCCGTCCAGCCTGGCCTGGGATGTCTCCAGGGATGCTTCATCCACCACCTCTGTGGCCAACGTGGGACAGGCTCTCACCGCCCTCATTGTCAACAATTTCTTCCTTCTTTAGTATAAAACCATCACCCTTGTCCTATCGCAACAGGCCCTGCTCAGAAGTCTGTCCCCATCTTCCTTATCATCCCCTTTTAAGTACAGAAAGGTGGCAATAAGGTCTCCCTGGAACCTTCTCTTCTCCAGCTGAACCCCCCAGCTCTCTCAGCCTGTCCTCCCAGCAGAGCTGTTCCAGCCTCGGATCATTTCTGGGGTTCCTCTGGCCCCTCTCCAGCAGGTCCATGTGTGTCTTGTGCTGAGGACCCCAGAGCTGGACCAGCACTGCAGGGGGGTCTCACCAGAGCAGAGCAGAGGGGCAGAATCACCAACCTCCACCTGCTGCCCACGCTCCTTGTGATGCAGCCCAAGATACGATTTATCTTCTGGTCTGCAAGAGCACATTGCTGGCTCATGTCCAATCTTTCACCCCCCAGCACCCCAAGTCCTCTCTGCAGGGCTGCTCTCGTGTTGAGGAGGAAGGCAGAATTGGCTGCTTATTGATCCGTGTCATCACCTCCCTCCTTTTCACCTCCCTCTGTTGCAGGCTCTTGAGCAACGCCTTTGAGGAGCTGATCGCCTTCCAGCGTGCCCTGAAGGATTTCGTTGCCTCCGTTGATGCCACCTACGCCAAGCAGTACGAGGACTTCTACATTGGGCTGGAGGGCAGCTTTGGCTCCAAGCACGTGTCGCCACGGACACTGACAGCCTGTTTCCTCAGCTGCATCGTCTGCGTGGAGGGCATCGTGACCAAATGTGAGACTGGGGGAAGGAACAGGGACTTCAGAGGTTGTGGGTCCAGGTGTTTGCTCTGGAGGGGCTGGAGACCACCAGGAGCCATGGTATGTCCTGGCAACCTGGGCAAAGGGACCACCAGGGAGGTTTGGCAGAAGGTCTTGAGTGTTGGGATGGTCTTTGAGCTCAGCAAATCCTGGCCATGGTTGACAGTGGTTTGTGTCCCAAGTGCAGTTTAGCACTGGAGGCCCTGTTGGGGACTGCTGACAGAGCGGTGGGACGTCCTCACCCCTAACTCCTCTTCCTTCCAACCTCAGGCTCTCTGGTTCGCCCAAAGATTGTCCGGAGTGTCCATTATTGCCCAGCTACCAAGAAGACTATTGAGCGCCGATACACGGACATGACCTCCCTGGATGCTTTCCCATCCAGCTCCATCTACCCTACAAAGGTGAGGTGAAGTAGCCTTGTGGGAAGCATCAGCAGGTTCCTCTGGGGAGAATGTGCCAGGTCCAAGCCCATCCTTTCTCCTTCTGCCAACTTAGCCTGGGGGGTAGAAAGAAGACACATCACATGTGTGAAAGTCCCAGAGAGCTACTAGGAACATGTGAAGAAAGTCTCTGTTGGACACAACACCACCAAACCTGCTAGTTCAGATGTTAGTTATGGTCTTACTTCTGCTGTAGCATGGTTTCTTGGTGGGTTGTCAGCCAGTCTTATTATTCCTGGGACCTATGACAGCCTGTGCTAGACATCCTTGGCTAGAGGGTTTGCGCTGTATTTTGGAATGGAGGAAAGTCCACCTGAGCTTTGTCCCCATTGCACACAGCCTGCTGCATGGGTGGTGTGTCACCACTGCCTGCAGTAGGGACAGGGCTTGGAGAAGACCTAATATACCAGCAGTGATGGCAGCTTTAGACTGGGGGGGCTGTGGAGCTGGTGAACCCAGCAGTCCTGATAAAGCAACCCCTTCTAGCAGTTTTGTGTGTGTTGGGTGGTGCAGCTTGTCTTTCCTCTGCTCAGCTGACCCACTTCAGGCCAGATGTGAGGAAGAAATCTTTTACACTGAGGGTGGTGAGAGCTTGGCCCAGGTTGGCCAGGGAGGTGGTGGATGAACCATCCCTGGAGACATCCCAGGCCAGGCTGGACGGGGCTCTGAGCAACCTGAGCTGGTGCAGATGTCCCTGCTCATGGCAGGGGGGGCACTGGATGAGCTGTGAACGTCCTTTTCAACCCAGTCTGTTCTATGATTCTTCTCCTTGTGCTCCTGAAAAACTATGCTAGTCTTGTTATTTGGGTTCCTCTTCCAGGATGAAGAGAATAATCCGTTGGAGACCGAGTTTGGCCTCTCGGTTTACAAGGACCATCAGACCATCACCATCCAGGAGATGCCTGAGAAGGCACCAGCTGGGCAGCTGCCACGCTCGGTGGATGTCATTCTGGATGATGACCTGGTGGACAAGGTGAAACCTGGAGACCGCATCCAGGTGGTGGGGACATACCGCTGCCTGCCAGGAAAGAAAGGGGGTTACACCTCAGGGACTTTCAGGTGAGTCTTTTTGCTTGACTCCAGCCCTCTCGACCCTTTTTAGACAGGTCGTGTCTCTGGAAGATGAGATCTAGGACAGGCAGGTGGTCAAGCATCATCTTAAGTCACTTGGGAGTCATTTGTACCTTGCTCCTTAGCATCATTGTGTAGCTGTGAGCTCCAGCTGTACACAGAAGGGGTTGGATGCTCTTCAAGATGCTTCACTGATGGCCCAATGCAGTCAGATAGAGGGGCTGGGGCTCTTGGAGCTTTCCAGATCCCTCCAGGACTTTGCAGAGCAAATAGTGACCCTGTGGGATTTTCTGCTGGGTTGTTGCTGTGACCTGTAGGCTCTGTGGGGTTTACAGACCTGTGTCCCTTCCCCAGGACTATCCTTATCGCCTGCCACGTGAAGCAGATGAGCAAAGATGTCCGGCCTCTCTACTCTGCTGCTGATGTGGCCAAGATCAAGAGATTCAGCAAGAGTCGTTCCAAGGTATTTAAGTCTTACATCTAGAAGTAACATGAGGTTTCAGCTAGAGCAGCTTTAAGGCTTGGCGTGTGGTTAAGGATGTGTCTCGTTGGGTTGCAAGTAACTCTTCAACCCTCTTGGTGACATTGTTGGATTTTCCACTCACTTTTTTTTGTGTTTTCTGCTTAGGCTTTGATCATGTCCTGTTTGGTTGGGTTTTTTTGTTGCTGCTTCTGTGCTGCTAGCAGAACACCCTGCCTGCCTGCTGGCAACTCTGCTGTGCATCATTGTCAAGACAAAGATCTGTCCACCTTGTGTGTGTCCTGACCCTGACAGCTGGTGACCAGAGAATTTCCTCTGCAGGAGAAACATAGAATCATAGAATCATTTTGGTTGGAAGAGACCCTCAAGATCATTGAGTCCAACTATAACCTAATGCTGGCACTAAACCGTGTCCCTAAGAACCTCGTCTCCCTCTTTATTCTTCAAACCTCGAGCTAGAATGAGACATGGAGATCTGCCCCAGCCTGGTCTTTTGCTCAGACCTTTGCTTCATAGTGTGGAGAAGATAAAACCTTTTTCTCACAGGGGCTGCTGCTTCCAGTGCTTGCTTAAGTGACCATGACAGGCTGGTTCAGGACTTCAAGAGCCCCACTGAAAGAAAACTCCAGCAAACGGTCTTCTCCTTTCTAAATAATTTACCTCCATGTGGTTCTGTGATAGGAAAAAGCTCCTTTTTTGTGCTGAAACAGACTTATGGAATATTCCTCCTTGTGTGCTACAGTCCAACTGATGGGCCATGCTTTCTCTCCTCTGCTTTAGGACATCTTTGACCAGCTGGCGAGATCCCTGGCTCCCAGCATCCATGGACATGAGTACATCAAGAAGGCCATTCTCTGCATGCTGCTCGGAGGGGTGGAAAAGGTCCTGGAGAACGGGAGTCGGATCCGAGGAGACATCAACATCTTGCTGATAGGTCTGGAAAGGTTCCTCAGAGCCACCCTCAGTTGGTGTTGTTGGGGGATGAGATGAAGGAGCATTTGTCTGGGCTTTGTTTCATAGAGTAGTTGAGGTTAGATGGGACCTCTGGAGGCCTCTGGTCCAAGCGCATGTGCAGGGCAGAGCCAGTGTCACTGGTAGATCGGATTGCTTTGGGACTTACCCAGTTGGTTTTGAACATCTCCAGGGATGGGATTCCACAACCTCTGTGTGCCACTGTCCTAGTGTTTGACCATCCTGAAGGAGATTTATTTTTCTTTGTCATCCAGTTGGGATTTTCTGTGTTCCAAGTTGTCCCCATTGCCTCCGGTCCCGTCGCCATGCACCTCTCGAAACTCGAGCTCCATCTTAGAATCACAGAATAGTTTGGGTTGGAAGGGACCTTCCAAGCTCATCCAGCGCCCCCCCTGCCATGAGCAGGGACATCTGCACCAGCTCAGGTTGCTCAGAGCCCCGTCCAGCCTGGCCTGGGATGTCTCCAGGGATGGTTCATCCACCACCTCTCTGGCCAACCTGGGACAGGCTCTTACCACCCTCATAAAAAATTTCTTATGCCTTTTCTATTTCCTCCCATCGAGTCGTTGAGGAAGGTGAGAAGATCATCTGATCACCTTGTTTTCTGAAGGCCAAACAAAGCCACTTTTGTCCCCTTTCCCCCCACACCGGCCCCTGCACTGCTGAACCCCAAACTGGACACAGTATCCAGGTGATGAGTAGTTATTAAGCGTGGTCTTCTCCATTTCAGGAGACCCTTCTGTTGCCAAGTCTCAGCTGCTGCGGTACGTGCTCAGCACCGCACCCCGCGCCATCCCCACCACCGGCAGAGGCTCCTCCGGCGTTGGTCTGACTGCTGCCGTCACCACGGACCAAGAAACCGGTGAGGAGCGGGTTCCTGATGGGAGCTGTCAGAGGCATGGTTGTTAACACCTGGGAGGGACACTGCAAAACCACAGAATCATTTTTGTTGGAAGAGACCCTCCAGATCATCGAGTCCAACTGTTAACCTCACACTGTCACTAAACCATGTTGCTAAGAACCTCGTCTATACACCTTTTAAACCCCTCCAGGGATGGTGACTCCACCACTGCCCTGGGCAGCCTGTTCCAATGCCCCACAGCCCTTTGGGGAAGAAATTGTTCCCAATATCCAACCTCAGCCTCCCCTGGTGCAACTTGAGGCCAAATCCAGGGCTGCTGTTCATTCTGCAGTGACACTTGCAGGACTTGCTCCATCCAGAAGCTTTATGGCAATGAAGGTTGTGTTTATGGGTATTTCCTCCACCACCTACAGGCTTTCCTGCTCCTCTTGGACTTGGTGTACCCCACGTGAGGGCTAGCAGCAGCCTAGATCCTGTTGTCTTCCTCATGGGCTTGCTCCTCATCCGAAGTGTCCTCCTTGTGCTGTTGAGCTGGGGGGGAGATGGGCAGCCCTGAAGGATGCTGCTGCTCTTTGAGGCTTAGCCTAGTGACGGGGGTGGTGGTGTGGTGGAGGGCAGGACAGGAGATGGAGCGAGTTGAGAGGAGGGAACGGAGCTGGGGAAGGGGCTGGAGCACAAGTGTGATGGGAGCGGCTGAGGGAGCTGGGGGTTCAGCTGGAGAACAGGAGCTGAGGGGAGACCTTCTGATCTCTGACCTGCCTGAAAGGAGCTTGGAGCCAGGGGGGGGTCGGGCTCTGCTCCCCAGGAACAAGCGCCAGGAGCAGAGGAAACGGCCTCAAGTTGCGCCAGGGGAGGCTGAGGTTGGATCTGGGGAACAATTTCTTGCCCAAAGGGCTGTGGGGCATTGGAACAGGCTGCCCAGGGCAGTGCTGGAGTCACCATCCCTGGAGGTGTTTAAAAGACTTGTAGATGACATTCTCAGGAACATGGTTTAGTGCCAGTGTTGGGTTAATGGTTGGACTCAATGATCTTAAGGGTCTTCTTCAACCAAAGTGCTTCTATGGTTCTATGTATGGGGCAGCTGAATGATGCTTGACCCTCTTTTTCTCCCACCCCAGGCGAACGGCGCCTGGAAGCCGGGGCCATGGTATTGGCCGACCGCGGGGTGGTTTGCATCGACGAGTTCGACAAGATGTCTGACATTGACCGCACAGCCATCCATGAGGTGATGGAGCAGGGCCGTGTCACCATTGCCAAGGCCGGCATTCACGCCCGCCTCAACTCCCGCTGCAGCGTCCTGGCGGCGGCCAACCCTGTCTATGGCCGGGTGAGTGCTGGTTTTGGGTGGTCCCCTCCGTGGGCAAGGATGCTGGGAGCCGTCTTGGTGGAGGAGGCAGCTGGTAAAACCCCAAGACATCCACCCAAACCAAGGACTTTGTTCTTGCTGGGACTGGGATCCATGGGGCAGTGATGACCTGGTTGGTTTGGTCTCATTGCTGCTCATGGGTCTCCTGGAGGCAAGAGGGGCTTGTGGGGTTTCTGACCCTGGCTTGATTCTCTCTTGCTGTCTTGGTGTGGCGCAGTGGACCCCTGTCCCAGCAACAAGCCTTGGTCTTGGTGTCTAATCTGAGATCACAAATAAATGTGTGTTTTCTTTGCAAATGAGAGCTACTCGCACCTTCCAGGGTGGGAAAAGAGGCCTTACTGCTGGACCAGGCTGGGTTTTGTGTGGTGTCCAGCCAGCTGGACATCCATCCTGGCTTGAGGAGGTCCTCCCAGCCTCTCTGACACCCAAGACTGGTCCATGATGGTCTCCTATAACTCCTGATGTCATCCTTTTGCAGTACGACCAGTATAAGACGCCCATGGAGAACATCGGCCTGCAGGACTCCTTGCTCTCCCGCTTTGACCTGCTCTTCATTGTGCTGGACCAGATGGACCCCGAGCAGGACAGGGAGATCTCAGACCACGTCCTGCGGATGCATCGCTACCGCAACCCCAGCGAGCAGGATGGGGATGGTGAGTCGCTTGTAACTGCAACCTCCTTGCTGCTCAGTCCTGTCTGTCCTCATTGGCTTGTCACTCCTTGGTGGCAGCTCTTTGACTTCAGCATCTGTGTTTTTGTGGAGAACTGTTCTTGGTGGCTTTTGGAAGTTTCTCCAGAGGCTAAAAGCATGTTCTTTGTGACCCTCCCCTCCTCAGCCATGCCCCTGGGAAGCGCCGTGGAGATCCTGGCTACGGAGGACCCTGACTTTGTGCAGGAGGAGGAACAGGAGCTCCAAGTGTATGAGAAACACGATGACCTCCTGCACGGGCCCAACCGCCGCAAGTGAGTCCTTCATCCCACGTTCCCTGGAGCTCTCTGGAGGTTTCCAGCAACAGTGAGTTAAAGGGTTTGGCTTGAGAATCCAGGCAGTGGCTGATTCCTGTGCCAGTGATGCTCCAGGTGGTCCATGGGGAAGGTCCATGCCCCATCCCTGAAGACATTCAAGGCCAGGCTGGACGGGGCTGTGAACAACCTGATCTGTTTGAAGATGTCCCTGATTATGGCAGGGGGGTTGGACTAGATGAGGTTTGAAGGTCCCTTCCAACCCAAATTGTTCTATGATTCCACATGCACAGGATGCCAATGGAGCCCTGCTTTGGGCTTGATCTCATGCCAGGCAGGTGGGGAACATCTGGAGCTGAATTCCCCACATGCCCGGACATCCACGGAGGGTAAAAAGTTGCAAACCCGCTTCCGCAAACACCCTTTGCCTGTCCCCACCTTGGAGGACACGGCTGTGTGTGCATTCCCCGCAGAGAGAAGATTGTCAGTATGGAGTTCATGAGGAAATACATCCACGTTGCAAAGATGATTAAGCCCGTCTTGACTGAGGAGGCGGCGAGCTACATAGCGGAGGAGTATTCCCGCCTGCGCAGCCAGAGCCTGATGAACTCGGACGTTGCCAGGGTGAGCCCCACGCAGGCCAGGAGGAGGGAAACTGAGGCACAGGTTCCCCCCTCTCCGTACGGGTGTTTCCCACCATGGATGTGTCACCTCTTGGTGAGGTGCGGTGCTGCGATTGGCGTCAGCCTCACAGGGACACCTCTCTCTGTTCCGCCCCCTAGACCTCCCCAGTCACGGCCCGTACCCTGGAGACCCTGATCCGCCTCTCCACGGCCCACGCCAAGGCCAGGATGAACAAGACTGTGGATCTGCAGGATGCTGAGGCGGCTTTGGAGCTGGTGCAGTTTGCCTACTTCAAAAAGGTGGGGGGAAGGTGTCACTTGGTGGCCCTACAGCGGCCTCATCCCTGGAGACATCCCAGGCCAGGCTGGACGGGGCTCTGAGCAACCTGAGCTGGTGCAGATGTCCCTGCTCATGGCAAGGGGGGCACTGGGGGAGCTTTGAAGGTCCCTTCCAACCCAAACTGTTAAATGATTCTGTAATATCCTATGATTCCATGATAAAATCGTCATCGAAAAGGGTGGGTTTGGTGCAGGCCGAGCACTCCGGGCTGCTGGTGGGGTCCTTTCCAGGTGACATGTGGGATGAGGCCACCATGGTGGGATTTTGGGTCACTTGGGGTTGGTCCTCTAAAAGCAGCTTAAGTGGAAAAGGGTCCTGAGTCCGTCCTGTGTTTGCCACACAGGTGCTGGAGAAGGAGAAGAAGCGCAGAAAGCGGGCAGAGGACGACTCGGACACTGAGAAGGAGGAGGACGAGGAGTCGCAGCCCAAGGAGGAGCGCAGGATGAGGAGGTCAGTGCCAGAGCAAGGGAGGGGGATGTTGTACGAGGGGCTGCAGCATCTTCTGAGGTTGCAGTAGGCAGCGCTGGCCTTGGGGAGGTATTCCACGTTTTGCTCAACTTAGTGGATTGTCCCTCCACGGTTTGTAACAGAAGGATGTCATCATTTCTTGCGTAAGGAACTGGCTGGATGGTCATGTCCAAAAAGTTGCTGTCAACGACTTGATGTCCAAATGGAAATCAGTAGTGAGTGGTTTCCTCCGGGTTCTGTGTGGGGACCAATATTATTTAATGCCTATGCAAACCTTATCCGAGTTCCACAAGGCCAAGTGCAAGGTCCTGCATTTGGGTCGGCACAACTCCCAGTGTCAGCACAGGCTGGGGATGAAGGGAGAGAGAGCAGCCCTGTGGAGAAGGACTTGGGGGTGCTGGTGGATGAAAGATGAGACACGAGCCGGCAATGCGCGCTTGCAGCCCAGAAGGCCAACTGTATCTTGGGCTGCATCAAAAGCAGCGTGTCCAGCAGATGGAGGGAGGGGATTCTGCCCCTCTGCTCCACCCTGGTGAGACCCCACCTGGAGGGTGGATTTAGATTAGACATAAGGGAAAAAAACGTTAACGGTAAGGATAGTGAGATGCTGGAACAGGCTGCCCAGAGAAGTGGTGGATGTCCCATCGCTGGAAGCCTTCAAAGTCAGGTTGGATGAGCAAACTGATCTAGCAAAAAATGACCCCACCTGTGGCAGGAGTGTTGGACTAGATGATCCAACCCAAACCCATCTGTGATCCTGTGACAGTCTACAACCCTCAGGGCTGGTGCTGATTTTGGTCCCATGCCATCAGGAGGGGTTTGTGGCTGGAGGGTGGCTTGCCTGGGAGCTGCAGGTACCCTGCATGGTCTTGGCCAGATGTCTCCAGGAGCTTGGGGTTTGGGGTGTCACGAGCTCTGCAGTTTGGCTGGAGCAGGGGTGACCTCTCCTTCCCCCACCCAGGAGAAAGAAGGCACGCACAGGAGGCGAGGGGGACTCCTACGACCCGTACGACTTCAGTGACGCCGAGGAGGAGATGCCGGAGGGTGAGTCTCTGGGGTTTTGGTGGCATCTGGCTCCCGAAGGTGCTGTTACCTTCTGCCCCGGTGGGTCTGGGGAGCAGTGATGCCTCGGGGTCACTCAGGGTCCCTGGTGTAGTGCGGCACCCTCGAGCCCCACAAATCAACATGGATTTATTTTGAAACTCTCTATGACTGTGTGGGACAGAAGAGTTAGTGTTGCGTGTTATATTTTTTTTTCTGTCCGCTTGCAAACTGCTGGAGAAGTAATAACATTGGGAAGGAGTTTGGCATCTACCCAGAGAGGTGGTGGATGCCCCATCCCTGGAGACATCCCGGGCCAGGCTGCACGGGGCTCTGAGCAACCTGAGCTGGTGCAGGGGTTGGACTGGATGAGCTTTGAAGTTCCCTTCCAACCCAAGCTGTTCTATGATTCTATCTCCCACCCCATCCTAAGGCCAAGTGGTTTTGGTCTCTGGGTGCTTGGACACCAGGCAGGTTGAAGGTAACTCTTCACAGGATCCCAGCCTGGCTGGGGTTGAAGGGACCTCTGGAGATCCCCCAGTCCAACCCACCTGCTCACGCAGGGTCACCAGAGCAGATCACACAGGTCGGTCCAGGCGGGTTTGAATGTCTCCAGAGAAGGAGACTCCACAGCCGCTCTGGGCAGCCTGGGCCAGGCTCTGGCACTTCAAAGTAAAGAAGTTTTTTCCCTTCTGCTCCAGTCCAGGCACACACTCCAAAGACGCCCGAAGCCTCGGCCACTGGCGAAGCAAAGAAGATGGAGTTGGCTGAACCGAGGTGAGTAGGAGCTGGTGGAGATGTCTGTCCCCCTGTGTCCCACCACACTCTGCTGGGTCCAAGCTCTTGTCCAGTGCTGGAGATGCAGCTGTGGTGGGTGCTTCCAGGTCTGGTTTTGGCTTTCCTGCTGGGTGCCACTTCTAGAATGGGGAAGGGCTGGGAAGGAAGGAGAAGGACTTGTGTGTGTGGTCTCCAAGGGTGATTACTTCTCACCTTCCTTGACCAGGTTGAAAGCGTTCAAGGCTGCTCTCCTGGAGGTCTTCAAATCTTCCCATGCCCAGTCTGTGGGTCTGAAGAACATGATGGAATCCATCAACCGCGACAACCCTGAGCCGTTCTCGCTGGCTGAAGTGAAGGTGGCATTGGCCCACATGCAAGATGACAACCAGATCATGGTGTCCGATGACATTATCTTCTTAATCTGAGCCCCTAGGTGGAAGAGCCCAAGTTCTCATGGGTTGTTAGTCTGGAGACTCTTTGTGTTTCCCTTCAACTCTTTCCTGAATGCTTCATCTGGCTGAGCTGAACTTTGGGGAGCTCAAGTTTGCGCACTTTACAGTCCTTGCTCGCTGTGCATTGCTGGCACCAAAAAAAGCCAGGAGCTCTGAAGGCTCTTTTAGCGTTGCTGTCTTCAAATGGGAGTATTCGGGAAGAGATTTGTTTCTGCAAGGAGCCAAAAGGAAAAACTTAGGTGCAAATTATCAGTGTTCTTAATGTATTGTTTTTAACTTTGGTAGTAATAGTTCTAGCCTTTGAATAATAAAAAAAAATCTGGATTTTGGAATCCAACATTCAATAGTGGTGGTAAGAAGCAATATGAGAGCTCCACTATTAATAGTGAAGCTTCCCCCCCCCCCTTTTTTTTTTTTCCCTTTTTCCCCAGTTTCATAGCCTAGATGTGCTTGTCTCACAAGATACCTGATGCCTTTCCTGTTGGCTGTGACTCTTCTAATCCATTTTATGGAAGATGACTTCTGGTGATGGAGGGGCAAGTGTCATCTGACCTGCTCCATCACCCATGGGTCACCTTGATTGCTAGATTTCGCAGCCCTGCTGAGATTTTCGGCCCGAGGCAGGTGGGAAGGAACTGGAAACATGTCCCTGGTGCAGGTGGGTTTGGTCTCCAGCTGCTCCTGCCCTCGGTTCTGGGATGGTACCCATATGAATATAACGGGACTGTTACACATCAGAGGAGACCTTCTGTAGCAAAGGAAGGTCAAAGCTATGGGGACCTGGGATCTTGTACCCCTGCACGTCCCACCAGCGAATCTTCCTGCATTCTCTGGAAGGTAACCACAAGCTCCTGAGATTGTAAAAGCCTTCCCTTGCTCTTGGAGGGATTCATTGAACTGTCTAGCTTTGAGAACACATAGCTGACCACTTCTTGGAGAAAGGCAGTTTGTAGAAACCAGCAAGCTCCTGTGGTTTGGGATACTTTTCAAGAAAAGCTGAACATGCAGTCAGGCAAGTCGTGGCTGCTCTTGATGCTAGAGCTGCTGAAGGTTTGGGGTTTTGTTTTAGTTTTTTTTGTTCTTTTAATTTGGTTTTGGCAAGTTTGAGGTTAAGCTTTGGAGAAGACCCCAATCAGCAGAGGCTGTTTGCTGTTGTCCTTGCCCATCCATGGGCCCCTGCACAGCCCATGTCCTTGTTTCTGGGTGCCATAAATATCGATTTGAATAATAAAAATGTCTCTAGATACTGTTTCCCCCATGACGTGCTGCTTACTTGGATTCAAACTGTTCCTACTTCTGGGGATGTGACTCTGCTGTCTCCTGGGGACCTGTCCTGCTATGGGAAGCCTTGAGGCAGCTGCCTGGCCCTTTGGGCTTAGGGGTGGTGTTGGGCACATCCTGTCACCACAGTGCCTTTGCTTTGGTGGACCAGGCACTCGCAAAAATGCCCCTGGGGTGGGTGGGTAATAAATGTGGGCAGCTCCTGCCTTGCCCTTTGTTGCTGTGTGGCCTCTGCCCACCTGGAGCCACACATCCCAGTAGCATCTCATTGCATGGGGATGGGGGGAAACCCCCATTTTTCTTCCACAAACAGGCCTGTAGAATTATAAAAGCCTCATTTCTGAGCTCCCCTCATCCAACACAGCTGTGACAGCAGATTTTTGGGCTGGAAGGGGAATTTGCATGTTTGCAGCTTCCTAAAGGTGTCTGGTTGGATGTATTGTACTTCTGCAGACTGACCTCCGACCTAGGGCCAGTGTCTGGCTCCTAAAGGTTCAACACGACCAAGTGCTCTGTCCAGCACTTGGGTCACACCAACCCCAGGCAGCACTACAGGCTCGGGGAAGAGCGGCTGGAAAGTGCCCGGGGGAAAAGGACCTGGGGGTGTTGGTGGCAGCGGCTGAACATGAGCCAGCGTGTGCCCAGGTGGCCAAGAGGCCACCAGCATCCTGGCTGGGACCAGCACTGGTGTGGCCAGCAGGCCCAGGGCAGTGACCGGCCTGTGCTGGGCACTGGGGAGGCCAAACTTCCAATCCTCAGGTTGGTTTTGGGCCCCCCATGCCGAGAAAGGCCTTGAGGTGCTGGAGCGAGTTGGGAGAAGGGAACGGAGCTGGGGAAGGGGCTGGAGCACAAGGGTGATGGGAGCGGCTGAGGGAGCTGGGGGTTCAGCTGGAGAACAGGAGCTGAGGGGAGACCTTCTGATCTCTGACCTGCCTGAAAGGAGCTTGGAGCCAGGGGGGGTCGGGCTCTGCTCCCCAGGAACAAGCGCCAGGACCAGAGGAAACGGCCTCAAGTTGCGCCGGGGAGGTTGAGGTTGGATGTGGGGAACAATTTCTTCCCCAAAGGGCTGTGGGGCATTGGAACAGGCTGCCCAGGGCAGTGCTGGAGTCACCATCCCTGGAGGGCTTGGACAGATGGAGATGAGGTTCTCAGGGACGTGGATTAGTGCTAGCGTTAGGTTAATGGTTGGACTCGATGATCTTGAGGGTCTCTTCCAACCAAAATGATTCTGTGATTCTAAAACTACAAAGACTGGTGAAGGTGAGGTAAGCACAGAGACGGTCAGACTTGTTCTGTCTCTGGTTTTGTTACGCAGAGCAGGTTCTGAGCTTTGTGGGGCTGGGAGGGAGCTGAGCCCGCTCTTGTGCAGCCACCACCGTGCTGGCTCCACGCTGCACAGACCCCGGGCAGGGGCGACGGGCCATGTGTACCCAGGCACCTTTTGCAGTGTGTAGCTGTTTTCTTACCAGCTCATTTGTGGGCAAAGGAACTGGACTTTTCCTTCTGGAAAGGTGCCCGGGTGTTTATAAATATTCCCCAATAATTTCTGCTGCATTGACATTGCTCTGTTGTAGGAGTTGGGGACATTGTCATCTCCTCCCTCCCTGCTTCTCTCTGACTTTTGGAGGCTGTTCCTCTTCTCAGGGCACATCAGGGAGCAGCGACGGCATTTGGCCAGAGTGGCTTTTTGGAGCCATCTCCTCTTTTTGCTGAGGCCTTTGTGTTTTCCCTGTCCTTAGAGCTGGGGAACTGCTAATATTGTATTTCCCGTGACAAGACACCAGGAGGAGCTCCAGGGTAGGTAAATCTCTGGTTCATTTTCCTGTCCTATAGCCTAGGGTCATATAATAGAATATTTTGGGTCGGAAGGGACCTTCCCAGCTCCCCCAGTGCCCCCCCTGCCATGAGCAGGGACATCTGCACCAGCTCAGGTTGCTCAGAGCCCCGTCCAGCCTGGCCTGGGATGTCTCCAGGGATGGTTCAGCCACCACCTCTCTGGCCAACCTGGGACAGGCTCTCACCACCCTCAGCACAAACAATTTCTTCCTCATGTCTGGCCTGAGTCTCCCCTCCTTCAGTTTAAAACCATCATGACGCTATTCTATTTGATTTCCAGGCTTTGTTCTTGCTGATAGAAAAGAACTGAGTGAAAATTCCAGAGTGGAAGAAAATGATGACAGAGTTTATTTTAAAAAAAAAAAAGGAAGGAGACCGTAGAATAAAGATTGCAATTCTCAAGAAACCTAGTTTGAATAATGTTAGGGGCTTGATAGGGAAGATCCCATGCGAAGACAGCTTGGAAAAGGATTTCTACCCTGTGTCCCTGAAAATGACAGGGTCTTATACAATTTTTGCTCCAAAAGATGCTTACTTTTTTACATGTATAGCTGCCTGGACACTATTTAAATGGACTTTTTTTATGAACTGTAACTAGGGGTTTTTTTGGAGTAGGGCTTGTATTTTGAGCATCCTCAAAAATCCTGGAAAATCATGCTAGGGCTTACTTTTGGGGTAGGTCTTATTCCTGGGGAAACAGGGTATGTCTTGAAGAAATAATAATAATAAATGCAAACTGGGTGAAACGAATTTTGCATTCCTTTAGGTCATGATTCATCCAGTACAGATTTGCAGGAGTTAGGATTAATTTGGATTAAGATTAAAAAATATTAACTGAGGTGTAAATGTGCCTGTTGCTTTCTGACGAGTGTAAAGCAAGCTTAAATTGCCAAGCTGAGCTCCAGGTGTCTTGGTTTTAGACATTTTGGAAGGTTTTAGACATTTGGAAATTTTGGAAGATGGATAAAGAAAACTGGAAAGATACTGGAAAAAAAAAGTAAAGGAGAAAGAAAAGGAGAAACCAGAGAAAGCCATGGTTCCCAAAAAGCTGCAGGGACAGATAATCAAGCAAAAATTGTATCACAATAAAGCAATAGCAAAACTACAAGGTAAGTCATATGAAGCTGAGCTAATACTGTTTCTTGACAGGTAATGGGATTTGTGGTTAGGAGATGAACTGTAGGTGTGTTTCATCTTGATGTTATGTCTAGCATTTTGCTATAGTTGCACATAACTCTCTCTCTTTTTTAGCATGCTAAAAAAAATAGTCTAGAAATGAAATGAGGTGGTGATGGGTGAACATTTGCTTGGAAAAGACCTACTTAAGGAGTAGTTGTCATATGAGGAGGGTGAACAGAGCAGATTCCCACAGGGGTTTGCTCTTGGTCCAGCACTGGTCATGCCTTCGATTAGCAGGTTGAGTAAGGGAACAGAATAAGTTCCTAGTAATATTGGCAGGTGATGGCCATTTGAGAGGATCAGAAGCATAAAAAAAAAAAAAAGTTAGAATTGAGGAAAGAATACAAAATAAATAGTATTCAGTTCAATCAAGACGTGTATAAATCTGCCAGGGTTGTCAGGCATTGGAACAGGCTGCCCAGGGTAGGAGTAGAGTCACCATCCCTGGAGGGGTTTAAAAGACACGGAGTTGAGGTTCTTAGGGACATAGTTTAGTGCCAGTCCAATGGTTGGACTCGATGATCTTGAGGGTCTCTTCCAACCAAAATGATTCTATGATTCTACGATTCTAGCTGCTGTGGGATGGGTGAGCACCTGGGTTGCAGGGACTGGGGGTGAAATCCCCACACCAGCTCCAGCAGCATCAACTAATCCCTGCCTCCCACTCAAGCCACAGCTCTGGCCAAAGTGTGAAGCCAAACCAGGCCTGGTAGCCAAAAATGAGGTTTGTCCACGGCCCATAGAGGGAGCTCGGAGGTGCCATTTGTCCCCTCCAAGGGCCACCAGCGGTGACACAGAGCTGTCGTGCTGGACCAGTTCTTGCCGTGCAGAGGTTTCTGCTCTTGATATCTGTGCAACGTTCATCCAGCCACATTTCCCCTCAAAATTTGATCTTTCCAGTTGACATCTCTCAGCCGTGGTCTGCAACTTGGTCATGAGTCTCGTCGGCGTGATAAAGTGTTGCCAGCAAACCCTGCCAGGGGTAAGCATGATGTGTACAATCAGCTCTCTAAATCGGAAGGTGGGTGATTTTGTGTGATTTTATGGTGTCACACACCATGAAGGGAAAAACCTGGGGTGGCCGAGGAGGCAGGAGTAAGCTACTGTGCTTGTGCTTCAGCTGAGATGCTGAGCTCAGCTCTGAAATGTTTATTTGGCATCTGGAGGTTTCAGGGGTTGTGATTTCAGCCCCATTGTTTCCTTTTCTGCTGCAGGCTGTGGAAGGTCCTCTGATGTGCTTCTGCTGAGTGGGCTGAGACACCTGCCCCCAAAATGCTATATGTTCTCATAGGAGAAATCATGGTGGCTTGGTGGGATGCAGACACTGACACCGTAAACCCCACTCATGGGACAGTGTGGTGGGGGGCGCAGGGTGCTCGAGAAACATTACTTCCAGATAAGTCCTGTTAATTTATTAGGTTTACAGCCATATTTAGTCTCCTTAGTCCCTCCTTCATGGCAGGGCACCTGCTTCCAAAGCAGAAAATGATCCTATTGTCAAAGCATGACTACCAGCTATGAATATTTCCAGAGATGAAGCTGAGAAAAACAGCTCTTGCTTTGCCCAACGTTGGTGAAATGCAGGTCACGATTCAGTGCTTGGTGTTTGTTCCACCAGGTTCGAAGGCATTTGAGGGGTTTTGGTTTTTGCCTGCTCCGGAGTATTAATTCCATGTTTCCTCGGAGGTGGCAAAGGTGCCTCCTGTGAGGTGTGAAAGCTGAAGTGTTTAGAGGAGCTTAGAAGGACATGGCATCCAAGCCCAACCTGGAATCAGGCCTGTCTTATGCCTGAAGCCCCCGCAGCGTTATGAAAAACCTTAACCTAAGTGTATAATGAATCCTGCAGTGCAAACTTCTTTTTTTTTTTTTTTTTTTTTTTTTAATAATAACTCAAGTGTAGAAGAGTTCTTGGTGAAATTAAACCTTCTTTTTGATTTCCAAGTCCCCAACCCTGCCCCAAGCCCTCGCAACATGGGAGCGAACTGTTTTTTGAGATAATGAGTGTTTTTTTCCCCCCCTTATAATGATTCATATTAAGTGGCCTCTTTTAGATCACATTTTCAGTGAATTTTAACTCAAGACAAGTTCAGTTGTAGGAAATTACAGGTCAAAGAGGAGGGAATCCTCGCTGAAATTATAAGCTGCTGAAGACAGCGGATGTGAGTGGAAAGTGGCGGTCAGGGCGAACAACCCAGTATTTGACGTGATATCGTCATTGATTCATCGCACGTAACAGTTTCCGCTTAACCCTGTACCTGCAAAATCCAACCCATTTTCATGGCAGTGCCCTTTTCCTTTCACTGCAAGTGGTCAGGGGAAAAAAAAGGGGCCAGTTTCTGGGCTGTAAAAGTGGAATTCTGGTAATTCTACCCTCTTTTGATCTTCCACACTCTGTGTCTCGGTAGATGCATTCGTGGACATATAGACATCAACAGTCAGAATAGGAACATGTGTCACAAAACTGGTATTACCTCAGGTGAACTTGGTAACCTGAATATGAAAAATTTACGTGAGACGAGTTGCTGGTCTCTGAACTATCAGTTGAATCAGACCACAAAATCGTGACAACATCCTGCAGTGACATAAACCATGAGTCGATGGAGATTTCTGCTGGTATTGTTCAAGGGAGGTGATAGAGCAGGTACCAGATTAGTCCCTTCTCGTTTGAAAATTCCATGAATCTGTTGGAGGCTCCTGATTTTCTGAAGGACTGAAAATGCCATGAATCTGCTGATTTTCTGCAGGACTGAAGTTGAATTTCTGTGAGGAGTCCTGTGCTTCAGTCCTTCTCTTTGAGCTTGGCTACATGGCTTTGGGAGAAGCTTCTCTTGGGGTTTTATCCGCAGAGAAGGTGATCAAACTGGTTACATGGTCTTTTTCTACAATAAAAATAACTTTTACTCCCAAAGAGAGCTGCTGGTGCTTCTGGGGAAACAGCACATGTTGGTCTTTCCTCTCCAGTTCGTGGCTGATCCTTGCTGGATCACAGACAGTAGAGCCCTTGCTCCTGCTTCCCTTGTTATTTTCATGCCTCTCATCCCTAATTATAAAATGGATACTGTTAGGCTCTGTCATTAAGAGCCATTGTTTTCCACAAAGACAAAGGATCAGAGGAGCAGTGCCAGGTGGAGGAACCCGAACAATGTAGTGCCAAAGGGGCCCCTGACCCAGCTCTTTCAGGGTTGTCCAAGGAAGACGGTCAACCCAAGTCCAGATGTGGGACCCACCAGACAAGCCAATGGCAGAGGCTTTCCCCACATCACTTTGTTCGTTATGGTGTGCTGGGAAGAGAATTTGGGGATTGTGCAAGACTTATTATGGGATGTTTAAGGGTAGCGGCAAAGCTGGGGAAAGGAAAGAATCAGGGCGGATCAGTGAGGAACAAACAGGACAATGAGAAGAGGGATAATTGGGGCCAATCACACATAAATGGTGGTCAGTGTGCTGCCTTTTTTTTTTTTTTTTTTTTTTTAAGTGTAATTTCACTCCCCAGCCTAAATGAAAGTGCTGCATAAAGCCCAGCGACTACAGGTCTGGTGTGTGTGCATGTTGTGCGGGTATGTCAGCCTGGAAATGCTAAAGACATCAAGCTGGACTAGCTCCAGGTGTTGGTGCAAAAGTCCCATATAAGTCCCCATAAGTCCAGGTAGGATACTGGAGAGACCAGAGGGCCTGCAAATTTGCTGCTGGGGATACTGGGAGGTCTAGAGCAGCTGCTGAAAAGACTATGGGATCTGGGGGTTGGCTATTGATAAGGTCATGTCTGGAGTAGCTGCTGGGAAGACCCGCTGTTGCGTGTTTGTGTCTGTGTACGAAGCAATGAGGAGACCAGGGGCAGCTACTGGAGAGATGGTCTAAGGCAAATAACTGGAGAGATACCTCTTGTGTTTATGAATATATATATATGTACCTATTTTCCACTAGCAGGCTTTCATCCTGATCAGCTAGAGAGGGGAACAAGATGAGGCCATTGGTCTTGTTTGAGTTCTCTTGAGTGATGGTTTTTGCCCATGTCGAACCACATGGCTGGACATCTGTGTATGTGTATATATTATACATGTGTTGCATTTGTGTGTGTATGTACTTACCTATTGAGAATCAGTGCTCAGCTTCACCGCTGGAGGGACATGGAGGATGGAGCTGTAGCAGCCTCATCTCTACTGGGTTTGAATATGGGGCTACTGGATTTGGCAATTCCGAACAAGGACAGCACTACCTTCTTCTTGCTCTCAGGGCTTAAATGTATATTTTACTGAACAGGTGTGATACACTGACCCAGCAGTAGACAAGGCCAGAGAATGGGCAGAAAACCAGGACTCCTACAGCATAGCTCAGGCAGAGACTGGTGCCATAATGCTGGACTGAAATGGGGCTCCTGGTGGTGCTGGTCAAGGTCAGTAAGGCTGACTAGTGCCCTCAGGGTCCCTACAGGGCATGCATGAGTTTTTCAAAGAGCTCTCCAGAGCATGTCAACATGGGATCTCAGCAATGAATAGGGAAGTTGTCCCAGGCCCTGGTGTCCTGAGGTCCACCAGGAGGACTTCCCCAGGGCATCTACTCTTGTCCTGCCTGGTCACAGCAGAACATAGGCATCCCCGAGATGAGGTGGGGGTGGATTGTGCAGTTGAAGCAAAGGGAGGTTCAACTGTGAAGTTCCATATCCTGTCCTCATTTTGAAACCCTTGTTGGGTGCTTGACTTGGCAGCTTGCTGACCTCTGCCATTTGGTTTGTGTGAGGCACGTGGAAGTGCATCCACAGATGGGTCTGTGGTGAGATAACACTAATATTAGAAAGAGGGGGTGGGAAGGGAAAAAAAAAAACCTGTCTGAATTTTTTTTTTCATCTCCTTTTCTTTCCTTACCTCTTTATCTGCCTGCATCAACTGTATTGCCTGATTTGGGATTCTGATGACATAGTATCTGCCCTCTTCTTTCTGGAGGTAGACGGAAGGAAGTGGGCTAGAAAATGAAATATCAGCTCCTAACCTCAGGTCAGGTAAGCCAGCTCTATGCTGCAGTGGAAAGGATGGTAGTGGTTGGGCTTCACTATAAAAAGGAGACTACAATTGGCTTTGAGACACACACAGAGTGGAAGAGGTCTCGGAGAAGGAGAACTCTTGTGCTTTGTCACTGTGTGCATCCACCTAAAGCATCAGAGACATTGCCATGGCTTTTGCCAGCTGCGCTGCAGTGGTAAGTACTTACATTTGGCATAAGTGTTAAGATAAATTTGCTGCAAGAGAAAAAGCAGAATGAAGATCTCACGATGCTGTTATCTAGGAGCAACTCTTATTTGTCTTAGTGGGAGCTGAACGGGATGCTAAGTCTGTCTGATACAGATGCTTTCTCTCTTGAGCTTTTGCAAATGGGTTTGATGCTTGAGTGACAAGGAGGCAGCGGACTACCCATTATTTATCTGTAAGGGCAGCAATGCTGGTGTGGGATTGGGAGAGACAGTGTTTTTCTCAGGCAACATGCTATCAAAATTGCTGAAATGTCATTGTGAAGTGAATGTGCATTAAAATTTCAGCCTGGGTGGTATTTGTAGCATTGTCAAATCCTGTGATTTTATTAAAAGCTTTGCATTTATGTCGTCTTTTCTTAAAACCTGAGCTCCTGGAAATGGCACAAGAATCTCAGATTTCCTCAAGAAAGGGTAGTTTCCAGCAGACAGATGCTAGGTTGCCAGCCTGTCTTGTCCTGAGAAAGTGTATGGCTTATCTGGGTTTCTAAGCTTAGGCATGGGCTCAGCTAAGTCCTTGTGGATCCTTGTGGATTCCTCCTTGTGGATCACAAGACATCGCTGTTTGACTGTGGAGGAGGACCTTTCATAGCTTGTTGGGGAGATGCTCTTCTTGGTGCAGAGCCAACTATAAATCAGATTTTGAATCAGAGTTAAGCATGTGTTGTAATGGAGTATTATTAGCATCATTGCGCCACTTGCTCGTGCTGGTCCCTCTTGCTCAAATATAAGTATGAAGATCAGCCACTGCCCAGTGAAGGAATTCAGGATGGGTCTTATGGTCTGCATCCTTCTCCTCTTTCTAGTTATATGGTCCATTGATGGCCCAGTCTAGTCAAGACTTGGATCTTTGTGCTCTCTTTCTCTTGACTGAAATGAGCCAATGACACCGTTCTCTCTCCCAGTTCAGATCACTGGTTTTGGTGCTGGTTCTAGCACTCATCGTAAGGAGCTCACCCCATAGGAGGGTTGCTCCTCCTCAACCCAACAAGAACGGTGGCTCTGTGAGATTTAGTGAAGATTGCCTGAACCAAAAGGAACTCAAATTCCCTACAACGGTCAAAGTTGATGTTCGTATCAGCAATTCAGATCATGCCTTTAGGATGGTCCACGATGTCAGGAACCGGTCTCTTGCTCCTTGGGATTACAGGTAACTGTTTAGTTGTTACCTAAATTGCATTGCCCAGGCTACACAGGTGTTTTTTTGTGGTGAACAGTGGCTGGTTCTCAGCATATGCCTGGACTCCTGTGAATATTGCAAACACTTCTTGACAGACACTTTCATTTTGATATTGGGTGAGATTTCTCCAAGAGAAACGGTTCACAGTGCAAGGGGACATCATTGGAATGGTTTCTAATCATCTTGTCAATCTTTGTCAAAGAATTATTCCTCTAGGAAATGAAAAATGACAGTACATTGTAATTTTACATTTTCATAGCTGAAAGAAATTTTTCAATGCTGAAGCTGAAACAAAACCAAACAAAAACGAATGGCTCACTTGTGATCAGTTCTGTATTTCAACTAGATCCACTCCATTCATCAACTACTAAAGAATGACACGGCAGTATTGCCCTTCCAAAATTGATTCAATTTCTAGGAATTAATTAAAAAAATGTTGAGAATAGGGAAATTGTTTGTCTCATAATGAGGATACACAGGTAAAGAGCGTGGTCCTTTCATGGAGATAAACAAGAACATCCTACAAAACCACATTGTGCAAGTGCATAAAGCCCTTTTCTGTTCCCATCCCCAGGCTTGATGAAGACCCCAACCGCTTCCCCCAGGTGATCGCTGATGCCAAGTGCCGCTTCTCCAGCTGCGTGAACCCACTGGGGCAGGAGGACCACAGCCTCAACTCCGTCCCCATCCAACAGGAGATCCTCGTCCTCCGACGAGAGCCACGGGGCTGCCTGCCCACCTACCGCCTGGAGAAGAAAGTCATCACCGTGGGCTGCACGTGTGCCGCTCCCGTCATCCACCACCAGTCCTAGGAGGGATTAGTAGGAGAAAAGAACTTTGGGAAGAAGAAATGTCTCCTATGAACATCCCTTTGGAGAAATCCCACAGTCACCCACTTTGCATCCCAGGACTTCAATACGACACTTCTTTCCAAATCTAAGCAGATTAAAAGTACTGATTCTTGCTGTTAATTTATGGGTTTTAGACTGGGAATCACCAGCAGATGGTGATGGAAGGGAGAGAAGGGGATGGAGGAAAAGTTTTATTTGTGTCTATGAGTAGGGAGGGAGAAAAGCTGTGCTTTCTTTTTTTTTTTTTCTTTTTCCCTTCATTGTGGCTTATATCAATTTGATAACTCAAATGAATTAAAGTTTCAAAAGTTGTTTTTGGCAGCAAACTGCCCTAATGTATACATGGCAAGCAGCACTGCCACAAAAAATTCCTCCTCCTGCACCTTCTCCCTCCCTTCCTCATCCCAGAGCCCCTTTTTCTTTCCCTGCTCACTCACGTATTTCTAGTGTAAATCTGACCTAAGTGTCACTAGGTCTGATTCTAATTAGACTCCAGGCTTGTGTCACTGCTGCTCCATGGGGAGCAGTGGCTGACTTATTCCAGGACATTTTGGGAGATGATTGAGTCCACTTGCATTTAGTGTTAAAATGGTGAAGAATTAATATTAGTGTTTATATTTCTAATTATATCTTGTATTTGTGACTGTATTTATGGCTTGGTATGTGCTCAGAGTATCAAAAAAATGGTAAATTCCTATCTGTATTTATTCAATAACTTATACATTGAATAAAAATTGTATTTTATTTAAAAGAACGTTGTATTATGGTAGCTCAAAATGAAAGCAGACATGGAGAATGGGTTTGTGCTGCAGTAGCACTGAGAGATTTCAGCAAAGATCAGGCTTTTTCCGGTGCAGCGATATGAGTAAGAGGGAGTGCAAGACAACTTGCAGCCTAAATATACAAAAAGATGCAAAAAAAGGGGCTGAAAGTGGTGAAGTGAGGTTATACAGGGGGAGTTGGCAATGGAGCCTGGTTTTCCAGACCATGGGGATGGTCTCTGGGGATGGTGGAAAAAGAGGTGGGAGACATTGCATTGCAAGTCTGCAGTTGAAATTTGTTCTGGGGGGTCTAGCCTGGTTCATGTGAGCTGGAAAAAGGCCTGTCCTGTCTTCTTCCAGACAAGATGTCATCCCTATAAGCAATATTGTCCTCCAGCAGCTGGATGGTTGGCTGAGCTGAAGTGTAGGGAAATGTGCAAATATGGCTTAGTCTCCTCATTTGACTTGACTTTTATCCAGCCAAATGTTAGGTGTTGGGCTTGAAGTGGGATGAGGATCCCTTCACATCAAGGGAACAAGGAATAAACACCTCCAGGGTGGGATTTCCTCCTTAGGGAGAGAGGAATTGCCCTTTTTTTCCCCATAGCTACACAAGGAGCACAGCCTAGCAAGACTCACTGTTTATTATTTTATCAGATTTATACTGTGTTGGTTTTTTTTTTTTTTTGTCATATTACTCATCTTTCATGCAGAGCTAAGCCAGATTCTCAGCCCCCTGACTTTGGTTTCTGCTGGTGGAGGTTTGAAGCCTGTATTTCCTTGTTCACCTGCAGTTAAACCAAGGTGAACCTATGTGCAAGCTTTCTCTTATTCCATTTTGGCTGCACAGAAGCTACTTTAAATTAGATACACCTGGTGCAGGTGTCCTCCCCAGGTAGGTCAGACAATCATTGGGTGCAGATGACTCCTCTGGTGGTTGTTTGTCAAATCGGGTGTATTCTCTGCCTCGTGGGTCACTGGGAGCCAGTTTAACAAGCCATGGGTAACCAGGTGGGGAAACCCTCTCATTCGGTTACAAGCATTTGTACTCATCTGTGGCAGCAGCTGTTTCGTTATGACCACCAAGCTCTTCATGTGGTGGAGTGCAAACCCATGGAGGCGTCTTCTGCACGCTCTTGCTTAACACCAGCTCTGCTCTTACAGTAACCGCTGACCAGGAACTCACACGTTGCTCACCCTGGTTCTTACTCCTGACCTATTTCTCTCTGTCTTGATAAACCTAGCCCGTGGCGTTGTCCTCAGTTGTTTTGTGGGGAGAAAACCAGCCTACATTTTTCCCTGCAGACATAATTACTTGGGCATTAGGTTCATCACAGCTAAACGGGTGTGAGCTCCTGTGCTCTCTTCAACAGCCATCAACTTACCTGAAGGGCTGTTCTAACTGGGTGAATTACGAAGTAGCTAATTAAGAAAATGCAAAGGTAGCTAATTAGGGAAGTCTTACGCATGGGTCATGAGGTTTTTCAGCCAGTGTTATCAACTGCAAACCACACACCCCTCAGCAAGGCATGTGCTTGTACATGGGGATTGTTTCTAAATAAAATGAGCAACAAGGGTTATTTATTTCTAATGGCACCATTCTTAGAATGCAGTTGGTTGTAAATATGAGTCTGTTTGTTTTTTAGGTGATGCTTTTTTGATGAGGTAGGTGGTTGGCTTTCATTCCCAGCAATCTAAGAACACGGCCGATAAGTTTATGCTTCTTGTAAACAGCACAGTCATACCGCCACCGAAAGCAAGCATAATTCGTGGCTGAGGACCAGCCTTTGTGAAAAGCTTTGCTTCTTTTTTTTTTTTTTTTTTTTTCCCCCTTGCAGCAATGGATGCAGCCCCTGGATGCCTGGCTGAGTGGCTCTGGCTCTGAAATATGGCTTAGAGCAACCTTCAGGGACTTGGTATTTTACCAGAAGGAGAAGACACAGCTATAGGGGTAGCAGCAGTCCCACAGTGTCTCCTTGTAACCTGCTGGGTTCAGCAACCTATGGTCACAGGTTGGTATCTGATCCTCGTGGCCTTTTTGATCCTCCTCCTCTCTTCTCCTTGTCCCTCACTAACCTCCTTTCCCTGTCCCCTTGCTCACTTCTCCCCTTGGCTGTGCCAGTTCTGGCAGCTCAACCAGGGATCCCGTTGTGCAGTAGATCTCGTGGGATGTTGGAGGGGCACCATGCATGAGCATGGGTTGGGAGGCATGACGGTGGTGTGAACCCTGTGAACCTGGGTAGATGCCTTCTCCCAGGCTTTGACCTGTGGATGTGTTGGCCTGCAGATGTGAGTCGGGCTTCTCTGGACCCTTGACAACACACAGATGGTCCTGGGGGTGCTTAAAAGCATTACAGACCAGGTCAGCCTGTTCCACCAAATCATCGCTTTTAAAGGTGCGCAGAGATGAAATATATAAGGAATGCAAAGTTTGCAACCTAAAAGGCTGAAACAACGCAAGAACTGTTTGTGTTTGGTAAGCCAGAGGAGCAATGGCTTGAAAATCCAGAAGTCAACATGATTTGCAGAGAGTTAGACCTAAAAGACAAAATTTTAAGGGGATGAGCAATTTACTGGTCAGTCCTGTGGGGTCTGTGGTTTGGTGCCAACATGATGAGGGTGGTTTCCATGTCAGTTGTGAGTTCTGGCTGTCCTGGGAGACGGCCTGACATGTCAGACCAGAAACCTGCTCCCATGTCACCACCATGGGATAAAATGTGAGGCTTGCCTTGATCTCCCTCCCTTATCTCCTTCCCCTTCTTTCTCTTCTTTGTTCTCTGATATTATTTTTAACCTTTTGCTTAAGATGAGCTTAAATGTGTGGGCCAAGTCCGTATCTTCTACAGCATTGTTGCAAGGTGGTGACAAAAAAACGCCAACAACCTGCTTAAAATGTCTGTGATTGCCTGATACTCCTTGGCAGGCTCAGAGCTGTTGGTGGGGATGGGACTGAGTGCTAGTGCTGGATTTTGGGAGCTGAGAAGATACCAGCCAGACTCAGCACCAATACCAAATCATACTTTCTGTCTTTGCTACTCCCATAAACATTTTCTGTTTTTGCTAATTATTCTCCAGGGCTGGATAGTGGTAGCGACTTCAAGTCCTCATCTCTTCACATAAATCCATTCCTGCTTTCTGTGTAAATTTTCCATTTGTTTATTTTTTTTTTTTCCCTTCAGAAAACTAACTCGGTTTTCCTACCTTTTTCTGTAACTTCAACAAAAGATTAAAAACATGTTTGATGCTCTTTGGGGTGTCACAGACTGTGTAGGCTCCGATCAAAGTGCAGTTTTCTGGGCATAGCTTTCTATGAGTGAGTTTTGGTGGTTTTACCAGTACAAAGTAGTTGTGTTTCTGTCTTATCCTCAGTCTTAGTAAGCACAATATGTTTGTATCACGATCAAGGTTCCCTGTTCCAGTAAATGAATAGAGATAGTTTACCTTCTCTCTAACTTGGCTCTATAATTTTTTGGGTTAGCTTTTTATTTCAGATTTCTGAAACCTGTACTCCTGGCTGCACTCACATCGTAAGACTTGCCAGATGGTTGAATTTATGTAACTTTTTACAAGCATCTGTTATCTGTCCAGCTTGCTTTGATAACTGGCAATGATGAGCATGGTTATCTGATAATTTGCTACACAACTCCAATCTCAAACTTCCCTTTCTGCTGGGTTTTACTCACAGGTTGCCAAGCAATCTGGCTGCTAAGTTGCTGCTGCTGCTGCTCAGGTTTTGCAAACTGGCATGAAACTGAGGGAGCGGTGCTGGATGGGAAACTTCTGTGTTCAAGAGGGTTTTGCAGCAATTTTCCCCCACACTCACAGGATGGTATCATTAAAGGACATCAAATAAGCAGGAATTTGCACTGAAATTCCCCAAAACAAGACAGAGCAAGCTTTACATGTTAAACCTCAAACTGATAAGAGCTGTGCAAGGTTGAAAGAAGGGTCTTGCTCTCTTTGGTCTCCGAACATGATCATTGTTGACTGTAGTCATGAATCATTGCCCAGAGAAACAAAGGCACTGAATAGGTGAGCTCAAGGCAGAGTGCGCTGATTTGATATTATTCTGCACCTTTCCCACTGAACACAGCAATGTGATGGAAGAACTCTTACCTCATGATGCCAGGAGTTACAAGAGAACTTGAAAACAGTCCTCAGGCCAAATGAATCCAGGTGATCAGACTATTAAACGCTTCTGCAGGAGCATGTACAGCACCCAAGCATCTTGCAAGGGTGAGCATGAAGTTGACATGAGGCCAAGTAAATAAGAGTTGTGTCCTAAGGCACATATTTAATTGAGTTGGTAAATGATCCAAGGGAGATTGACACTGCTGGATGGGAGACCAGAGTTTTTCTCCAGCCAGTCAGCAGAAAGCTGTCGGTGTTTTTAGTGTTCCAACTGCATCATCTGTTTGTTGCTGACCTGGTTCTGACTTTTCCCACACGGTGGTTCTCTCTCAGCATTGCTAACTAGTCTCCATTACTCATGTGCCAACTCCAGCTAACTGCACATCACTACCAGGTAACAAAGGGTGGGACTTACCATAATTTTAACTGTTAGAAGTTACTTGGGCTGCTGCAGGCAGTTTGCCAAAGCTCCTTCTGTAGCAAGTGGTAGGATGTCGAGAGATTATCTAACAGACAAGGCAGTCAGCTCTACCTCAGTCTTCCTGGACTGATATTTGTTTAGCTCATTGGAAACCTCAAAGAATGAGTGTTCCTCGATGTATTTTTAACAGTCTGTTCCCATGCTTAATATTCTTGGGACAGCCAGCTGGGTGAACTTCAGGACCTGCAGGAGACCTTAAGGAGACAAGGTAGGAAACAAGCTAAGTTAGGATCATGTATGCTGCTAGATACCTACATATGGGCAAAGTTATATCAGTGTTTGAAGGTAACTAAAGGCACGGACAGGAGTTCACTGTTGTGATTGCAGATACTGTGATCACTCAGGGTTAATTAATGTTTTGTTGGACCAGTGTAAATCTGCTAGGTCAAGGGATGGTACAAAACCTATGGCTGTCCTGTGAGTTTAGGTTACAGACTGACCCACCCAGTTTTGCTTGGAGTAGATTAAGGAGGGTTTAGACTCCCTGGCACAGCTGGAGGGAACAACTCCCAGCAGCAAAAGTTGATATGATCACATCTCCAGTTAGTACAGCTGGATCTGGAGAAGATGCTTTCACCCGAGAGGACCTTGCCTCTCATTAAGGACTTGCATCCCTGACCTCTGCATCTCTAGAAATCCTGCTTTTGCTGTAGCATTTACCAATGGCACTTTGCCAGTGCCGGAGAAAGGTCACACCTCCTCAAGACGGCAGCAAAAAACCAAGACATCCATGTCTTTGCAAACCAGCCTGCCTTTTCAAACAAGGAACATTTTCTTCTGAGCACTTTTAACCCAAGTATGCTTTAAATAAATCCACCTGTGGTGCTAGACATCCACCTACGCAAGTCCCATTGCAACCATGGTAGAAGTGCTGTGTCAGTGTGATCTACATTTGAAGCGCTAAGCGCTGGCAGCGAACGTGTTGGGAGGACACGATCATGGAGAAAATTACGACTGCAGTTAGCAATGCTTGGTTAATTGTTTCAATTATCCACTTGTCTCACTCATGTGCTTTTCTCCGTAATACCCAGGTAGTGACTCTGCTCCACAGAAATGTGTGGAAATGGGTTGGACTGAAATTCATAGATAGCACCAGATCAAAGTTAAAACTCAGCAGCGGAAATGCACATGCCGTTTTCGGGGAGGGAGTTTCTTTTCCCCCCAAAGAAGCATTCAAAATGTTGTGTTGAACCTATCTTTACAAATTCTTTTCCAATCAGATAATTAACTGGATAACTGGCTAGTTATACACTGCTTTTTTTGCTAGTCTATCTTTATTGTGAATTTATTGGGTGTCACTTGGTAAATAATTTTCCTCTTGGTATCACAATTTCTCTACTGGTAGAATGGTATCAATGATACAAGCCCAAACTTTTCTATGAGCTTTCTGTTCTGCAACAGAGCTAGGTGTTATCAAGAAAATTTAGGTTTTAGTATTATACAGATCTCTTATATGGTCATAATTGAATTGAGTGGTTTCTTGCCTTATCAAAAAGGCTTCTTCAGAAAGAAAGGAGAATACCACAGAGTTATTTGCTTTTTTTTTTTTTATTACACAGATAAATAAACAGATACATTATTACTAACTTTTTCACCAGCATAAATAGAATTACATAAATAAAATTTCAAAGTGTAAAATAAAGGTGTGTAAAGAGTTGCCATTACTTTTTCAGCCTGGCACATTAAGGCGTCTGGATTCTGAATTCACAGAGTTCAAGGTTTTGGGGAGGAAGTGTATGTATATGTATTTAACTGAGACTTCTTCATTTTTATTATATTCTGATAGATTCTAGCTAATCATTATGGCTTGTTTTAGTTTTGTAGATACTGAATCAGGCCCCTTCATTTCGTTGCTGTTAGGCAAGGAGGTTTTTCTCCATGGCTCCCTGCTCTTATGCTATCGGTTCCCTTCAAGCCTGGTGTCGGATCAAGGGGGTGACACATGTGCAGCCCACAGTGATTATTTTCTTCTCCAGCCAGTATGACTGGTGGCAGCCCTTTTGCTCCCTCCGCAGGACAAGGATCTCCTGATGAATAGGGACGGAGTTGAGGCTGTGGTCCAGCTGCCCTTCCAAATTCACGCACCTGGAGTGGCGGCACTTGGCGTCAGCAATGACCCGGGGGAAACGGTTGTGGTCCTCATCAATCCTGTAAGTTGACATGAAAGAACAGAGAAATATTTGAAATGGAAATGCTGGTGCATCTCTAGAATTGTGATAGTCTGGATTGTTATGGGCTCCCAGCTCTTTAACCTGTATCTCCTGGGATATTTCCTATGAAGGGGCAGTAGACCCTTCTCTAGGTTTTTAAGTTTGAGTGAAGTGTAAGCAAATAAATACTGCATGTTTTTAAGTGTAAGAAAACCATGCCAGCACTGCATGAAACTGCCATTGCAAAGAACTTGCTTCAAATAGGCACTGACTTCGAAAGGCTAATTAGAAATTATTTGAGATTCCCAATGTGCCAGACTGACTAATGGACCCAAAGACCTTCAGCTCCCCTCCAAAACATGAAGCGTTCTTAGGGCCTGATGCTGATGTTATTAAATTACTACTAAATTTGGTGCAATGTTGGCCGTTTGAGGTCTTTTTCATGATCCCTTAGGTAAAGAATGCTTTTGAAGAGAAAGCTTGACGCAATATACAAATAAATTAAATTGCAGAAGTAATTTGCTTTACCTTCTGTATGTCAGCATAGACCATGTTTTTGCTCTGTGCTCCTTTCTATATTGGTTATCTTTCAAAAAAGGATTATATCGACTCTGGATACCCTCGTATTTCCAAAATCTCTCAGCAGTGAAGCACCAATAACAAAGATATGGACAGAACCTCAGCATTATTCTTGACGAGGGCAGCCAGTATATTTCTATACCATTAGGGACAGAGATCATACCTGTAATCCCACGGAGCCAGAGAGCGGCTGTTGACATCAGGAGTCGTTTTAGTGTCCTGGTTCATGGTGCCAATGCTTATGTTGACTCTCACAGTTTGAGGGAATTTTGAGTCTTTTTGTCTCAGGCATCCCGCATACGCTTGCTTGAAGAGGGTCTCTGGCTTGAGTCCAGGCTGTATCACCTTCCCGTAGGCAGAACCACTGGCTGACAGCACGGTCAGCAGTGTTAAGAGCAGCGATCTGAACTGAAGACAATTTAGGGCACGTTTAGGACACAACCCAGGTACAGTCGCGGTAGCGCGGCACATCTAATGACTCCTCTATGGGGCTGGGAAGCTCATCCACAGGCAGTCCAGCTGGTGGTTAAAGTCTATGCTGCAGGCTGGAGTAATTATGGAAATGTGTATAACCTCCATGCTTGCTTTCATTAACTAGTTACTACAGTGCTAACATATATGGTATGCATTCAGTTGTAATTTAATGATAAAACCTCCCTCAATTATACAAAATAATATAATATAGGAGATAGCAGAAAGGATATAGCAACAAAAAGGCACTGCAAGGTTGAGTTTTCAATGTATTTCTTGATTTCAGAGCACGTGGCAGAAGCCCCATTCACTAATATACCAGTCTCATTGCTGCCCCATGCTGATACTATTCAGCAGTCTCCCACTTTAATTATTTTCAATTATTAATGGTTTAAACAAGCATTTTAAAAGTGGGAGTAGATCCCCATTCCTGACAGTCATCTGTTAGAATTTAAATATGGCTCTGTCAAATTGGAGATAAAAGAACAGAAAGCAAGCTCTTACCAGAGAAGCACGAAGGACTGGAGACATCTTCCTTCCTTCTTTTACCACGACTGATGCTTGTGCTGGGCTCTGTCGAACTGAAGGTGTCTGGGCACATTTGCTGGTGGACTTTTTATAAGGGCTTCTGTGCTGTCCTACTTTATGTGGGGTAGGTGGTTTTTTTCCCAGCCGTAGCTGTGGTTTCTGACCATAACTTAAATTAAAAGAGTGTAAGTGTATATATTCCATTAACACAGGTGGAAGACAGGATATGGGCTCACTCTTTCTTAGATCTGTAGATGATGTCATTACTTTAGCCGTGTCACTCAAGTAGTAACAAAACTCAATGGTGATATTGGAAAACCACCAATGAAATTGGTGCACACCGCAGTAAGCAAGTATAAAGTACGTAATTTAAACTGGGACTAGAGTCGTCATCTAGACAAACACAAGTTGATACTCTTCGTGCTCTTGGCTTGGAATGCTGTAGGTATCAAAAACACTTATGTCCCTGGCGCTGCCACATTGGATCCATTTGCTCCTAGGTCAGTCTAATGTCTTTCCGTAATGATTTGGACAGATATTGGACCGCTGGTCCACATCTGATTGCTCTCTACACTTGCCATGTGTTGCCACTTGCTGTGGTGCCTAGGGACCCAGATTCCTTCTCAAGCTCCTATTTCTTTCTCAAACATCCTAGTCTGGATCAGGCTGTTTTTATTCACGTCTGTACCTCAAGTGTGATATCTCAGTTTTGACCACAACGCTTCTTGATAGAGAGTTCCCAAATTCAGTCGTTCTCCATCTGGGGAAAAAAAAAGTGATTATTGATATTGAGCTTGCCATTTTTGCATTTCACTACAGGCTTTTGTGCTATGAGACGGGGCTGGCGATCCTAAGGAAAGGGGTCTGTGAAGTGTGATAGGTGTAGTTAAAGCTGTATGTGTGAGTTAGGGAGAGGATAGAGGGATTCAAGAGAAACCTTGTGAAGGCTGAGAGATGCAAGGTTACTCCGCTTGTAGGCAGGAAAACTGGAAGGAACTGCAGGCACCTTGTCTGTGATATATAGGTGTTAGTAGAGTGCACTTGAAAATATAGGGGGCTAAAATACTGTGCGTTGTGTAGCCCCAAGGCATCATGACTCCATGTGTCCCAGCTCTGTGTCCTGGGTGACAGTGAACAATGATTCTGTGTAGTTACTAATCCCACCCTGCTGTCTCTCCATCCTTGTAAGACCAACATACTGCAGCTGTAACTTGCCATGTTAATATTTAAATGTGCAATATTTAAACCCATGTGTCCAAGTGGACAGGCTCCATTTTACACGGTGACAGTCAGGATCCCTTTCTCCAATTCAGGGATATTTTTCTAGATTTTCAGTAAGATATTGTGAGGGGGTTGCAGATCTGGAGAGGCTGGGCTGCTTCAAGGCTGTGCCTCCTTTTGAATTCGAATCATCCTTGTTGCTCTGGCTGACAGCTACTACCTTATTTTTTTGTTTCTTCTTAGGCAGATGTCTTGATGAAACCTGAATATACATTAAAAGCTGTGGGCTTGACCCTGAAAAAGACCTTGCCTGCAAAGAGGTATGTCTGTATTTGTTCCTCTCATCTGCTTTTAGGAACTTAAATCAATAGCCTTCTAGTGTTTTGGTCACTGGGATGTATGGGATGTTCTGGGACAGGTGGCTTCTGTGCCATCATTCAATATCCATTGTTGATAGGACAGAGCTCTGCAGTTAGGCCAGTCAGCAGCAAAGTAGGGATGTGGAAATTTTGGATAAAGCAGATAATGTACCAGGAACTAGAAAACTGATGCCTCTCCCAGGCAAATATCCCAGTCACTAACCTACAATGTCTTCTTGTCCCTGGCAAATAGTTCATGGTGTAGCTAACTAGGGCAACAAAACACCTCCCAAGAAAGACTCTTCACCCATAGTGCTACAAAACCTGGTGCACAGAAAGAGGGGTAGGCTCATATCTCTCAGGCTGCAGCTTCCCAGCTAATGATGCTGATCGTAATGAACTGCAAGATATAATAAACCATCTACTCTGATGAGGATCCTGGGGAGTAGGTGGGCGATGGAAAGACACAAGAATGTTGATGCTGCTCATAGGCTGAATTCCAGAGAGATTATTGAGAAAGCGGCTTACGTTTTAGAAAGAAGGGCTTGAACCTTGAATCTATCCTTCTCTAAATTTTCTTTCTTGGGAAATGACTCTCATCACTTTGCTTTGACAGTGAGTTCCAAGTAGCTTGGACAGGCACCATGAAGTAACATTCAGTATTGACCTGCTGATGCATGTTCTTTTCTCAGGTCTAATTCTGGTGATGTTTTCAGATGAAAATGGTGCAAATAAGGATTGTTTTTTACATTTGCTTAATATTTATGTGTAAGTCCAAGTTTTACTCACCTTGTGCCATCCGAAGGAGGATGTAAATAAGGGTAGAATTTAGTTTGCAGTTTCTGGGATAGCCATGACCTATAGCAGCTTGTTTAAAAGATGCTGATGCTTGAAAAGTTAAAGGTATAATTCAGTTTCCCCTCTTAGAGTTAGAGATGTACAGGTTAAAGGAAATTGTTCCCTCCGAAGGGGTTTCCTCTAATGCCATTTACCGAAATATCCATTCAAAGTGGGTTAGTTAAATTTCCAATTTTAGAAGCAAAAAGATTTCAAAAGTATGCAAGGCAACAGAAGGTCAAGTTCAAGCAGCCTGACTCTAAATCCAGGCTTGTCTACCCTAAATGTTTCTGTGGTTTGGGTTACCTCAGTACTTGAAAGGTGACTAGTTAACCATTCAAACATGGCTAATGTAATGCGACATTGCAATGGTGAAAAAAAAAACCCAAAAAACTTTCCATGGTTTATTCTGCGTGATAAACGCCTTCATTTGCAATTGTCATAGGCAAGAGGAGAGGATGTCAGGAAAAAATATACCTCTTGAGATGCTTCCACAGGGTCTGAATTATACAAATAAAACTCTCACATTTCTTGTTCCAAGATTTTTCCACGTCCCAAATAATTATTTTCTGATTCTTCCTGGTCTGAAGTGAAAACAAAAATTGAACATGATTTTTTCCATGAGATCAGATTTTACCCCATGGCATTTCTTTTGTTCTGACACTTAGCTTTCTCTTAACTAGAGATCTGAAAACTGGGACACTAACAAAATCTTACTGGAAAAAAAAGACTGAAGACTATTTAAAGCCTTTGAAATTAAGCCTAGCCCTCCTCTTAGCTCTGGTGAAAGCTTTTTTGAGATTAAGTTGCTACTTAAGTACTTTACCCAGCTGAGAGCCTTCAGGCACCTAAATCTGAGCATATTGGTCTTGATGACACTTTCTCCCCTCAAAGTCACAGTGTGAGTCAGTGCCAGAGCTCTGGTGCCCTGACTGATCTTGCTGTAAATTAAAAGAGAAACGGCAGATATCTCAAAATACTTAAAACATTTTTTTCAATCACTATCAGTTAAGTTTATGCTGTTTTTGAAAAATAAGTTTTTCCATTTACACACAGGAAAATACATATTTACTTTTTTCTTGTTGGAGAGAATGCATTTTCTTCCTCTTGAGTACATATTCTTATACATCCCTATAAAGTAAGTGAACACTCTTATTGCATACAAACATTGCATGACCTGCTGTGCATTGTGGAGGTAATTTCTAGGAGATCAATGATTAGACTGAACATGAAGGCAGTGGTTATCTGAGGGAAACTCAGAGCTTGACACGGCAAGGCTCTGAGAACCTTGATTAAACACTGGAGTTTAATTTTAATTGAATTTAAACCTGCTCTGAGTGGATGGGTGGATCAGAGATACAGACGTCCCTTCCAAACTGGTTAAATCACCCCGCTGGTCTCCCACCTGTTGATCTTTGTACAGGCGACATAGCAGAAAAGATAGAATAACCTTTTTCCTCTGTTGAATATTTCTACTTTTCCTCTCCAGCAGCTGCAGTAGAAATTATCATGCCCTCCCGCATGCCTAAATTTTCCAAACACAGCTAAGTCGATATCACAGTTATTTGTCAGCTGTGGTTACTGCCAGTGGTTGACACGTCTGTTGCATGACTAATATTTAATAGATGCTCAGTAATAACCAGGGAGTCAACATAAAGGAATTAGACCAGCCAATTCATTTTTTTTTTGTTTGTTTGCTATTTGGAGAGACAGGGAGGAAAAAAAGGGCTTCCAGATATGTGAGTTGGACTGAACAAGAAGCAGGAAATTTCTGTCTGCTCTGTGGTAATTATTAGATGATTAATATGTAACTGCAATGTAGTCTGGGTAAGTGGAGAGGGGCTTTATGCTGCCAGGAGGTGGGTGTGGGATATGACAGCTCTGATTAGATGAGGGCAAACTTTTTAGCAGGGCCTGTTGCGATAAGACAAGGGGTGATGGCTTTAAACTAAAAGAGGGGAGATTCAGGCCAGACATGAGGAAGAAATTTTTTACCCTGAGGGTGGTGAGAGCCTGTCCCAAGTTGCCCAGAGAGGTGGTGGATGAACCATCCCTGGAGACATCCCAGGCCAGGCTGGACGGGGCTCTGAGCAACCTGAGCTGGTGCAGATGTCCCTGCTCATGGCAGGGGGGGCACTGGGGGAGCTTTGAAGGTCCCTTCCAACCCAAACCATCCTATGATTACATTACAGCTGGACCCTGATCAGCATCAGCCTCACTACTTGTGTTATAATAATGCCCAAGGGTTCATTGTAAAGCTGGGCTGAATTAGCACCTGACACCTGATGGAAGGGAAGATATCTCCTGGCCAGCACAAGGTAATTGTCTATGTGTAAAGGAAAGTTTGAGAAACGCAATGACTGGCTGATGATAGGCTGAAGCCAGATCACCAGAGGTGGTGAGGATCTCCCTTGTGCACTAATGATTTAATGTGTCTCCTCATTTATTTGTTTTTGTGGTTATCGATGATGTTAATGACCAAACAGTTTTGTTATCTATTAAAGATCTCTCTGTCAATGCTTTATTTTCATGGCTTCGAAGACATCCTGTGGCAATACATCTCACAACCAGTTACAAACGACACAAGAAAAAACCCTTTATGCATAAAATTGGCTCACATTCAAGCTGGGAGAATGATTTATACAAACAATTAACTCATTTTGAAATTCTCTGTTTGCTGTGCTATCTGCTTGCATCCTGTCTCTCGCCCACACCTTGGCCCCAGCGAATGGCAGGAAGCAGGGGGAGAAGGACTTGGGGTCCCTCAGCAGCTCCTGCCTTTCCAAAGTTCCATCTGAAATTTCACTTACTGCAGGTTGAGACATTTATTTCCCATCCCCAGTGGGTACAGGGACAAGTTGTTCCTGTCCCCTTTCCCTCTTGGGTCATGCTTTCAAGACGTCTGCACATTTTGTATTTTCCTTGCTCTTCTTGGGAGGATCTCCACTTGACCCATCCATCCCTTGCAGAGAGGTACACCAAGCTCAAGAGAAATCAGAAACTCTCCTCTTTGCACAAAATCGATGTCAAATTTCCAGGCAGCTTGTGAAAAATCTTTATTCTTCCTTTTTGGGACCACCATAATTAAAATTCATCTGAAATGAAGTAAATTCTGAAGGTTGCCAGGAAGTCCTTGGTGTATTCATCCTTATCTCAAAACCAGTTGCCAGTTGCAGATTTATCAGCCTCTTTCACCTCCAGCTGCACATACTTTTCTGATTTTTTCTGCAGTAAATGAGGAGTAGCTGCACAAGATTGCTCAGAGTTTCCAAAACTGAAAATAGGGAGAAAAACATCTCACAGACTCTCTGGAGAACATTTGAGAGTTAGTTTTTTGCATCATCCATTGGGGGGGGGGGGGGGGGAAGAGACAATAAATTCTTGTGTAGTTTTATCAGTTCCAGCTGTTAAAAATTGCAAATATGAGCTTCTACATGGGCACAGCTTGTGATTTTACATTAGTGTATCACCCCTGACTTCAACCGGACAACAAAACAAGGAATGCAGAAGGGCATGAGGTTATCTGTACTGTTGTGTATACTCTTCTGGCTGATGCAAGAGAGGAGACATACCAGAATATGGGATGCTGAAATTCCTGATTTCATGCTCTCAGATGCCTCATGAGGATGAAATTTAGCCCTGTAGCTTCATTCCCAGTGTGATGAGGCTCACTTCTTTGGGAAAACTTATAGAAAGCACAGTAAAAATGAGAATCTGAGGCTGAAATTTTAAGCTGTATCAGGACGGGGACCAAGGGGGAGGGAAGATTAGGCAGCATTGTTAAATAGGTGTAACCTCCTTGCAGTCTCAGTTGTCATCGTCTGTGATGATGCCCATGAGGTTCGGGATCCCTGGAGACATCCCAGGCCAGGCTGGACGGGGCTCTGAGCAACCTGAGCTGGTGCAGATGTCCCTGCTCATGGCAGGGGGGGCACTGGATGAGCTTCGAAGGTCCCTTCCCACCCAAGTCATTCTATGATTCTATGATCTGCCCCTGTGAGCTGCTTGGGGAAGAGGAAGGAACCTTCTCCATGCAGGGCACCACACAACACCTATGAAACCACCTTGTGGTTTCGGTAGTGGTGCAAGGCGATGCTGTTGGAAAAAGAGTCGCGTGGAGCATCGAGAGGTTGGTGCTACGTGCCGAGTCACCAGCCCTTCACCGGCAGCTGCTCGGCCACCCGGTTGCGCTCCACCACCCACTGCTTTCAGACCAAATTAGGTTCAGAAAACAAGTTTTATCACGGATGCAGTCAATGTACCTATATCCCAGGGCTTATAGTCAGGGCTCCCAGGTAGGTTTGATAAGGCAGACTGCAGTAATAAAGTCATTTACACTGTGGCCATTTGCCTGCTGCTGGGTAAAAACTGAAAATCTTGGTCATTCATCATCTCATTTTAAGAAGTCAAGCCCCAATTTTTTTTTTTCTCACAGAGAAATGACTTCTGCCCACAACATTTTGTGTTGCAAGAAAGTGTCATAATTCAAAAGTATTAGAGAATAAGTGACTCAGAGTGGTTTTCATGAGAGTTGCAAATGCGCAAAGAAGATTCTAATTTTTGAGCCCTTTCACCTAGCTGGGGTTTGAGTTGACATTTTATTTTTCAAGAAGAAAAGGAAATTCATCATTTTTCCAAACGTATGCAAATTCTGACCGCAGTGCAATGCGGTTTCCAGAACTATCCCAGGCAGAGATTTCAGAGAATAACCACTGCTGAAGTTTTCCTCCTCTGAGATGTGCGGTCATGCAACAGTGGGGTGGGGGCAACAGGTGGGCGACAGAAGCCTCATGTCCCATTTTGACCTGAATGATGCCTCTTAACCAGACCTGGTCCTTTCTGTGCTGATGACATGGCTACGGGGCAAAACAAATAGGTCCAAACAGAGCTCTTGAGTAATTTCTCTGTTTTAATGGATCATCGCTTTTGACTTTAACAGCTCTTTATTCTGAGTGAACTGACTGTGCTGAACCCAACAAGGGCTAGAAAAATGAATTGTGGTCCAGTCTGTATTTCAAACAATCTTGCACAATCATTTATTTCTTCTATAACAGCTTCTCCATCAATGCTGGAGGCCATAATCTATTCTCCGGTGCTCGTTTGCAGGCCTTACTCTCTTAATTTTCCACTGCAAAGAGTAGGCAAGGAATGACAGCCAACAACTCAATCTCAAAACCAGTACAGAGATAAGAAAGACCAGTATCAAAGTTCAGCAAACCATAAGGGTCAGGGGCTTTTCTTTCTTTAGTCCGCCTTGAGCCCAAAGTAGATGGGACCCCAAGAACATCATCTTAGATCAGGAGAAAGCAGCAAAAGTCTGTGGGAATTAAGATCTGTGGTTCCCGGGATATACCCAACGGCCAGGTCACTGCATCCTGGGTGAGAGTGAGGATGTTCTTGAGAAGACAAGAGTACTGCAGTTTACACTCTGATTTTGTGAGCATGAGATTATGTGATAAACCTTGTTTGTACAGTCCAGTCTCTTAAAGGTCACCACCCACAGCCCCAAATCCACTGAGCATCTGTGTCTCACGCTCCCAGCCACTGCAGGACATGAACATGTCACAGGATCCCATAGTGACCATAGCCCACATCATGTGAAAGTGTCAGGTCTTTGACACTTCATAGAATCATAGAATGTCCTGAGCTGGAAGGGACCCACAAAAATCATTGAGTCCAACTCCTGTCCCTGCACAGGACAACCCCACAGGTCACACCGTGTGTCTGAGGACGTTGTCCAGTCTCTTCTTGAACACTGTCAGGTTGGGGCCGGGACACCTCCCTGGGGAGCCTGTTCCAGTGTCCAGCACCCTCTGGGGGAAGAACCTTCTCCTCATGTCCAACCTGACCCTCCCCTGGCACATCTTCCTGCCATTCCCTCGGGTTCTGTTGTCGGTCACCAGAAAGAAGAGTTCAGTGCCCGCCCCTCCTCTTCCCCTTGTGAGGAAGCTGTAGACTGCGATGAGCTTTCCCCTCAGTCCCCTCCAGGCTGAATAAACCAAGTGGTTTCAGCCGTTCCTCCTGTGGCTTCCCCTCTAAACCCTTCGCCAATTTCGTAGGCTCTTCTGGACACTCTCCAGTAGCTTTGTATCCTTTTTTATCCTGTGTCCCCAGCCCTGCACACAGTGCTCCAGGTGAGGCCAGAGCGGAGCGGGACAATCCCCTCCCTGCCCGGCTGGCCGTGTGGTGCTGGATGCACCCAGGCCACGGTTGCCCTCTTGGCTGCCAGGGACACTGTTGGCTCATGTTCAACTTGCCGTCGACCAGAAACCCCAGATCCTTCTTGCCCTTGTTGAACTTCATGGGGTTGGTGGTTGCCCAGTTCTCCAATTTGTCCAGATCCCTCTGCAGGGCCTCTCTGCCCTCGAGAGTGTCGACAGCTCCTCCCAATTTTGTGTCATTAGCAAACTTGCTAAGCAGTCCCTCAAGTCCTGTGTCTAAGTCATTTATGAAGACATTGAAGAGCGCTGGCCCTAAGATGGATCTCTGCAGAACCCACTAGTGACTGGTCACCAGCCCGACATGACCCTATTTACTAGAACCCCTTGAGCCTGGCCCATCAGCCAATTGCTCGCCCACTGCACCGTGTGTTTATCCAACTGTGTGCTGGACATCTTGTCCAGGAGAATACTGTGAGAGACAGTATCAAAGGCTTTACTGAAACCCAAAAAGATCACATCAGCTGCCTTCTCTTGGTCAACTAGGTGGGCATCCTTGTCATAGTCAAACAATACTTTCCCCTTACAAACCCGTGCTGGCTGGGACCAATGACTGCATTGTTGTTCAGATGTTTTTCAATAACTCCCAGAATAATCTTCTCCATGACTTTGCCAGGCACAGAAGTGAGGCTGACGGGCTTGTAGTTACCAGGGTCATCCCTGTTGCCCTTCTTGAAGACTGGGACAAAGTTTGCCAGCTTCCAGTCAACTGGGACTGCCCCAGATTCCCAGAAACGTTGAAAAATCATGGAGAGAGATCTTGCTATGGCATCAGCCAGCTCTTTAAGGACCCTTGGATCCTTTTCATAGTTCTGTGGTCAAACTCTTGCACATCCAGTAAGGAAGCAGAGGGAATTAAGCAAACAATATCTATACTATATCAGCATGAGAAGATATGGACAAAATCTTAGCTGACAGTAGTTCATCCAAACCACATCCATGGCAGATAGTCACACAGAACGAATTAGGATGTAAATTATTTCCTTGCAAAAGACTTGATCAGATAACTTAGTTGTTTCATCAGATAATTGATTTGCAAAAGATAATTCAAGTAGCTCTGCCAGGGTGGAGTTTTATTTTTAGCTACAGACCATAAGCCTCCCAGCCAAGGAGCTATGTAGCCACAGTTCTCACAAATGTTGTTTATCAACCCTCCTCATTGCTAATGGGCCAGTCTAATTTGGTAGAAGGGGTTATGAAGCAGCTCACAGACAGAGGTCCCACATGGACCACAAAGGGATTGTGATAACCATATTTTGGTCTTTGCTTCCCTGTTGTTCCTTGGGGAGATAAGAAATGTCTGGTTTCTCCACCAGAGAATCTTTGGGAAATGGTAATGGATTATAGGCAATGGTGGAAATGTTTGGAGAAGACAATGTATGAGGACCTCTCCTGAGACACCATGGACCGATGATGCTTCCTTGTGATTCCAGAGATACAAATACCTGGCATATAAAGGCGTTTCTTTGCATTTTTGGCTCCTGTGTTTCCAAAGACTTTTCCTCTCACATGGCCAGATGCAAGACATTCATACAGGAGCCAGTTCTCCATCCCAAAAGCAATAGAAGCATTCTGTTTTGAAAGTGATTATCAAGATTACTTGCACCATTTTCAGTTTTGAACTGCTGTCCTTTTTGATATGGACTGAATTCTCCCTGTTAAATGTAGTTAAGCTCTTAAGAGAAATCAGATTCCTGATTTTGTGAAATACTTTTGTGATCAACCAAGTGAGAACTTTGGATTTAGTCTTCGGAGAGAAGTACACGATAAGTACCATGAATTGAACTAAAGAAGTGACATATGAAAAGTTTGAATGAGCAATAGCAAGCTAGAATTTAAACAAACTTTTCAGTTTCATAAACATCATAAGATGAATCTGTATATTATTTTTGCTTTCTGTTTGTATGCTGTAATAACAGATTTCGTTGTGCAGGCTGGTTGTGTATTTATTCGGACACAGTTCCTCTGCACAGAATTAAAATAGCAGTTTTATCCATCTCTATCTACCCCATAAGTAGAGAAAATTAGAAAATAATCATTTCTGGATTAAACAGGTTTTTCACATAATTATGACCACTTGATCATCATGGTGACAGTAAAGAAATTATCGTCTTTACATCTAACCTTCACTTCAGAAGCTCTGCACCCTTTTGAAATTACCAATGCTTGAAATTAAGTCTCTGTAGATACACTAAACCTTGAAATAAGATGCAGACACTCAGGAATAGAGGAAGCCATTGCATTAGAGGGAACAAGCTGAGTGGGGTAGGAGCAATGAGGTTTTTGGAGGAGAGAAAAGTTATGGATGATTAAAGGTGGATTTCATGATTGCTCTTCACATTACCTGTGTAAACCACACTGCACAGAGCAATTAGAAGGTTGTAACAATATACAGGAGTTGCATGTACAACTGTAAAGAAACTCTAGTTTCCCTGAAATAATCAGTTAAGCCTTCACCTCCCCTGATGCTCAAGGGGTTCCCCTGGCCTGGCTCAGGAGATGGGATTTAGCTCTAAGAGCAGCAGGTCAGGACATGCCAGATATCACAAGACTTCTGTGGTGCACAAGAGCTGATAACTGATAAGCAACTTAAACGAGATGAGCGGAAGGAGACAAGCAGGCAAAGTACCCAAATGTCTCATCATCCCAGTCTGAAGTTTCTTTGCAAAGGATTCAAGCAGGGTTTTACCATATAAAGTTGCATTAGGCAAAGTCAAATTTTTATCAGATGGTGATTGCTTATCTGTTTTATTTACAACAACATCCTGGATGTATCAGCACTAGTGTGGCCAGCAGGACCAGGGCAGTGACCATCCCCCCTGGACTGGGCACTGGGGAGGCCAAACCTCAAATTCTGGGGTCAGTTTGGGGCGCCTCATGCCAAGAAAGGCCTTGAGGTGCTGGAGCGAGTTGAGAGGAGGGAACGGAGCTGGGGAAGGGGCTGGAGCACAAGTGTGATGGGAGCGGCTGAGGGAGCTGGGGGTTCAGCTGGAGAACAGGAGCTGAGGGGAGACCTTCTGATCTCTGACCTGCCTGAAAGGAGCTTGGAGCCAGGGGGGGTCGGGCTCTGCTCCCCAGGAACAAGCGCCAGGACCAGAGGAAACGGCCTCAAGTTGTGCCAGGGGAGGTTGAGGTTGGATGTGGGGAACAATTTCTTGCCCAAAGGGCTGTGGGGCATTGGAACAGGCTGCCCAGGGCAGTGCTGGAGTCACCATCCCTGGAGGGGTTGGACAGATGGAGATGAGGTTCTCAGAGACATTGGTTAGTGCCAGCGTGAGGTTAATGGTTGGACCTGATGATCTTGAGGGTCTCGTCCAACTGAAATGATTCTGTAATTCTATGATTCTTTCTTTCTTGTTAGCGAAGGAGGCATTAGCAGAGTCTTTCTGCATGTGTGCAAGCAGTCTTTGTTCCCTGAGGGGAGAGAAAAAGATGTTTTAAGCTGGATTAAATGGTCCCATGCCCTGGCAGAACCTGGATATGGCTGAGGAAGGAGTAGATAAATGGTAGTTGATCAAGAGGTGGGTTTGGGTCCTTGTCCTCATGAGAGAATTATGAAGAGAAATGAGAGAACAGTAGTGCTTTATGCCCTGGAAAGCAAGGACTGACCGTGGTCCCCTGTGACAACCATACTCAAAAGCTTTTGGGTGATAAGTGCCTGGTTTTGAAAGACTAAGTTACTGAGGTGGATTGCATCAAGGTCACAGAAGTCTTCCGTTTGAATTTTTCATAGTGAACATACAGACATATATCTATACATATATTTCCTCTGAAAAATGGCCTTTTGGGATGAACAAAACACTTCCTGAAAACTGACAGTTGGGTCAAATAACGCCCAATAAAATTTCATTTTACTTTACACCCATAAATATTTTGCAGAGTATTCTCAAGGTGGATTTGCACCATGCTGTCATTTATTGTAAACAAGGTGTTTGTTTTATGCAGAGTTTCTGAAGGCTGTTTCTAAAGTGCTTCGGGCTTTAAAGCATCTGCAGTGAACAAAAAATGGGTCAATTTTCTGCTTTCTGAAGACAAAGGAACTTGGTAATTTCTAAGAATTATTTATTTCCTGAATTTACTCATTTTTGCTTCTTCTTATCTCATCATTGTTTGGCTAAGAAATTGAAATGGACGAGTATGCCTTTTCACTTAAGTCAGTGGAAAAAATCACATTAGCAGCGATGAAGTGAAATGAGACGTGGTGACAGTCAAATCATGCGTATGACATATGTGTGAAAATGCCGCTGTCTACAGGCCCCTTTGCTCCTGCTGTGCCAGGACTAAGGACGATGGATGCTCTTGTCTTATAGAGCTCTGCAGAGAAAGGAGTGAGATATTGTCCTGTCGTGATTACTCCGGGGCAGAGAAAGCTGAACCATATTTGGTTCAATATTCAGTGTTGTTTCTTGCTTTGCCAAACAATTCTTGGGGGACCGAAATGACTCAAAAACATCACTGGAAAGCAAAGCACACCAAAATATTTTTATTTCTTTTTTTGTAAGATAATTTAACATGGAAACTGGATTTTAGATCCTCAGTGTAACAAGATATTTTGTTCCAGATCATTGTAAAACAAAATTATGAGCTTTGAGTATTCAAAAAGACTTTGTCTTTTAACATTTGTTAGTATTTTTTATTAGTTTTGATTTATGGCAATGGTAAGAAATCTCCTGGTGGAATCTCTGGGTATATTAACTGCTGAAATGCAGGAGGAACACAAGTATAGCAAGGATAGCCTTTCCCCAGCTACTCCAATGCAAAGGATATTTACCAAGAGGGAACATCACATCAACAAGCTAAATGTGAATTTCTGTCTTGTTTTACATATTTTATTTTTCCTCACATTGTGGAGCAAGTAGCTAAATATACTTGTTCCACACTCATATTTTTGACAGGAATTTTTTGAGGTACTTGGCAGGACAGTTATATGAACTTTCTTTTCCTTTTTAAGTTGTGGGACTATTTCCACTAGTGTGCTGGTTTTCCTGGGCTTTTCTTTTGTTTTGGTTGGTTGGTTTTATTTTTAATATGGCTGGTTTTGGTTTTATTTTTTCCCTTTGGGAAAATAAAAACAATAATCTATTTTTTCTTTTTATTTACATCTCAAAAACCCCCCAAAACTACTTGAAATTTTATATTCAAAATCCATAATCTTTGAGGTGCTGGGAGAATCTCATTATGTACATAGTACAACCAATTAAATGATTAAAGAGAAAACAAACAAGCAAGAAAATCTTAACAACTCTGAGAGGGTAAACTGGAAAACAAAAGAGCATCCACATACACACAAAAAAAGGTACAGTACTTGATGGGAAGGGCAGCATTGATTGCCAATACACAACATTGCTGATGTGCATTTCAGAGGAGTGAAAACTGGAAACACTGTTTTGGGTGAATTGTTTAAGACAGGAGTCACTGACTGCCACTATCTCAATTTTTGGCTGCTTGGAAAGCCTGCAAGCATGTTTTTCAGACATCGGTTTAAATGGGACTACAGCACAAATCCCTTTGTAAAGCAGGATTGAATTTAAGCATGTGTCGCACTCCATCCAGAGACAAATAAGAACTGCTGGGATGATTTTTCCAGCCCTGCTTTCTGCTGGACATTATTGCTCTAGACAAAGGTTTTGGCTTTGGCTTGTCAGCAAAATCAACACAAAAATGGGTTGAGAGGATATTCTGTAAAAATGGATTTAAAGATAAAGGGCGTGCTCCTGGATAACGCCAAAAGCCAGGTCCTTGCATGGCAAGAGGGTTTTGGGAAGCTGTGGGTGCTGGCTGAGCATAAGCTGCCATGTCCCTGTCATGTCGCTGCTTTGCAGTCGCTGCCAGTGCTGTAGGACTTGTTCCTCACTTGTACCCGAAGGATGCTCGGGGTGTCAATGAAGGGCTTGGTCCATGGCTGATGTCTACTGGAGGTGTCAGAGCAGAGGAGAACTGCCTGCCCACCACCGCTGCCACAGCACAGCTGGCTCAGCCACAGGCTGGGAAAGGGGTGCCGAGGGACCCGTCACCTCCTCCCCATCAGCTGTCTGGGAGTTGGGTTTGTCCGACGCTTTCCGGGGGAATAGTTTGGATGCAGCAATGTTGTGGTGGTGGCTGAGCATGGGCATGGGCCGGATGGGTCTAGTGGGCCTCAGGGACAGGAAACAGGCCCTGGAACCACTTATTTCTCTAGCAGAGATACAGTTTCGAAGTACCATGCTGGAGCTGTTGGATCTTCAGTTCGGGCTGTTTTTTAGTTTTGATGGGACTGTATTTCCAGACAACATTTCCTGCCATGGAAAATACGGCCAGAGAAGCTGAGGATTGTGTATCCCAATGTTCACTTTGTTAGGATGCTCTGGCTGCAAAACCCAGTGCTGTACCCTGCAGGTGGACCTTGCATAGATCTGGTGTTGCTGCAGGGCAGTGTTGAGGCTGAGGAAACCCAAGCTGTGTAGGGTGGAGATACAGTGAAGATATGAGATGTTAAAAAGAAATCCCCTTTTGACTCATCTCCAGGAGCTGTTTCAAACTGGGAGCAGTTTGCCTGAAGTGCTAAGAGACCTCTGGGGATTTAGGACTCTGACATGTGGCATCTCTGCTCATGCAGTAAAGATCCATGAGCCGTCAGTGATGACACAGTCCTTGCTCATGACGAATTGTGTATTTGGCATGAGAGGGAAACTTGAGTATCTTGGGACAATTTGTCTTTTGACCTGAATTTACTAAGCCTTTTAGATTCAGTAGTGCCAGCAAACCCACGTTTCTTGTCTCTCAGAAAAACCTAATGACATGTGATGGGGACCTAATAGTCGGTATCCTTTGTTCTGTTTGTCACACAGATCCTGGGCAGACCGGCACTTTGTGTGCTGTCACCCTTGTGTGTCTGCATCTTCTCAAGAACATTGCCCATGGAGACCTGGCAGAAATGAAGTTGTGCCCCAGTGCATCTCTGTAGGGAAAATACATGGATGGGGACCATGTAACACTCCATGGAGCATCACTGTCCTGTAGAAGACACCCGTGTTGATTGGGACACACTGATGCTAGTCCTCGTTCTGTACAGCATCCATTCCCCTGATGTTCTGCACAACATCCTCCTCCCCATCCATCCAGCAAAATATCAAGGCATCACAGGTAATGAACATAATGAACTTACGTTGATATACATTTGTTCATTTATTAGTTGATAGCTTTACACTTTTTTTGCTGAGGTGGGGACAGGGAACCACTTGCTGAGTTGTATGTCTAAAGTTAGACATCTAAATTCATTGACTGGCTCAGGGAAGAGGTCAGGGCCTGTCAGCAAAGCCATTTTCAAGTTATTTGGCTGATTTTCTTCATTTGCTGCAGCGTGGTGTGGATGGGAAGATTCAGAAAATACCTTGCACAAAGATGTATGAGGTGATGTGTGTGTTGTGGGCTAAGTGACTATGGGATAACTGATATGTTGTTTCCTTAGGGTTACAAAACTTTATCCTGTAGATCATGGTTCTTTACAGCACCTTTTTGCATTAAAAAATTAAAAAAAGACACATTGACACAGTGTACTTTCAATGAAATGTTGTTCTTGATCACTTTTAAAAAATTTTAAATACAAATTACTGGGACCGGCAATGCTCAGCAAAAGGGGGTGCGTGGATGCACATTTGGTAGGGAAGGGAAACAAAAAATATTGTATATTAGGGCCCTGCAGATCCATATTGACTTAGAAACCTTCTGAATACTGCAGAGCCAGCAAGCCTTGTATGCTACATTTTGGACCTGTAGTGATGCTGGAGTAGGCACACGTATGCGTCCTTGCAAGGGCAAGAATCCTTGCAGTGATGCTTATTAAAACAAAAAACCTATTTTATACCTTTTCAGGTGGTTCTTCCTCAGATGCACCTCTGGAGATGTTCAGAGGGGTAGCAGATCCATCCAGGAGGAAGGGCTGGTGGGGTCGAGCTGAAGCAGAGGGCGGCACATCTTCCCAGCTTGATGTTTTCAACACTGCTATAGCTGGTTGAAGGGGACCAAACCTCCGAGGAAAATGGGCTTGGTTCCGTTTGACCAGCCAGAGCAGAGCATAACTCCTGACCACATAAGTTGCTTGGCTTCATTGCACTTTGCCTGCAAGTGGAATTAGATACATTAGATTGATTAGATAAAAGCACTGGTGCTGACCACTGCTAAAGGGAAAGACAGATGGTGCAGAACTTAGGACACCAGCTTAGGAAACCTCACCACTTTCCATCTTAGACGACTTCTGATACATCCATTTTGGACAAGAACTGGTCCCTGCACACGGTCCATGTGATGCCCCAGTTCCTGTGTGAGCATCTGGACTAGGGTGAATTTCTCACAAATGCACAAATTAACAGTATTTAAGGATGCGGAACCAAGTTCTGGGTCCCTGTCTGGATATTTCATGGAGTCTGGGTTTATTTTGGGATCTGGTCTCAGCTCATGAGCCTGGGAGTGGGTAATGAGGAAAGTCCTCTGAAGCTTGGGAGATTGGCATTTGCTCATCTTAAGCCACAGCCGCACGTGTCTGAAGATTTCTCTTCATGCAGCTGCTTTCTTCCTGCTGCTTTCTCTCTCTTTTTCCTCTTTATTATTATTATTATTATTTTTTTAAATTTAAGTAATAAAAAATAAAAGGAAAAGCAGGAGGGAGGAAAGGAGGAAAGACTCCTCCTTTGTCTGTTGAAGTCACCTGCCAGTTGTCAGTCAGGCATCACTTTTCAGAGTGCTGTCTCGAGCCCTCCAGCTGTACCTGGGACTCTCGTTGAGGAGACAGCTGCCGGCGACCACGAGCAGCAGGGAACAGGGCAGCTTCCAAACAGGACAAAAGCAGCATTTTTCCAACCCTGTGCATAGGCCCCTTTCCATGTACATGTGGTTTTACAGGGACGTGATACATTTTTCTCTGAGATACATTTTATTAAGGAGTTTTTTTGGTGGTATTGGTGGTGGTGTTTTTTTTCCCCCTACCAGTGCTCAACCTTGGGAGGAATATTAACCTGAGTAACCTCAGGACTCCTCTGCTTGATTCTCATTTTCTTTTTGTTTTATCAGGGCTATTCAGTAGCAAGGCAACTTCAGCAATATAAATTCCTTATTCCCTATGGAGGTATCCACCTTGCTGCCAAAAGAACAGCTTGTATAAGCATTCAGTCACAATTACTGTTGGCCTGTTGCGATAGGACAAGGGGTGATGGTTTAAACTAAAGGAGAGGAGACTTAGGCCAGACATGAGGAAGAAATTGCTTCCACTGAGGGTGGTGAGAGCCTGTCCCAGGTTGGCCAGAGAGGTGGCGGATGAACCATCCCTGGAGACATCCCAGGCCAGGCTGGACGGGGCTCTGAGCAACCTGAGCTGGTGCAGATGTCCCTGCTCACGGCAGGGGTGGCACTGGATGAGCTTTGAAGGTCCTTTCCAACTAAAATTATTCTATGATTCTATGATATTAATTTCATTCACTCTCCCATAGGACTAGACTGTTGAAACCTTGATGGAAGTGATGAAAACTTAAACCTGTCCTTAAGCTATTTGGTAATTTTACCTTCAGTTCGAGCATGAATGGCCCAACCAGATGATGGAGGGAGGAACAGGGTTAAAACAGTGGCCTTGACCTCCAGCCAGGCTATAACTTTTCCTAAATCTCAGTCCTGTGTCTGCATGACTAGTCTGCATTATTTCTTCTCATGTGTCCTTGCAAGTGTGTGCCTGTAACTTAATTCTGGCCCATGCTGTGCGGCAAGAGTTAATGCTGATGGCAGGCTCCAGTGGAACAGGCGTTTGCAGGCTGGAGACAGCTGCAGAAAGTAAATGAGGGATGGGATTCTACTCCAGATTTAAACCCCAAATTTATACAGTCAGTCAAGACTGGGGACAGGTTCAGCTGACCAGCCAGAAGGGTTGGCTTCATTTGCCAACACGCAAGCATCTGGCACCATCTGAGGAGCCACAGAATCATAGAATAGTTTGGGTTGGAAGGGACCTTCAAAGCTCACCCAGTGCCCCCCCTGCCATGAGCAGGGACATCTGCACCAGCTCAGGTTGCTCAGAGCCCCGTCCAGCCTGGCCTGGGATGTCTCCAGGGATGGGGCATCCACCACCTCTCTGGGCAATCTGGGCCAGTATTTTACCACTCTTACTGTAAAGGGACTCTGAGACAACCACATGTGTCATGCAGGTATGGCATAAGACATACCTGAAGAAGAGATAGAAGCCAGTCAACTATTCTTAGGATGTCTCCAAAGTTACTAGGAGTATCTTCTTAGGCAGCTAAATGAAGTCCAGATCTCCACAGACTACAACGTCGTCAATGTTTTAGAGGTAAAGAGCTCATGGGTGAAGAAAAGAAGTGTTGTGTTTGAGACATGGGCAGTGGTTGATCAACAAAGTCAAGGAGAGAACAGAGGTCAGGATCCATGCCCCTGCCTGCTATTTCCATTGTGTGCCCTTTTATCTTGCATAGTTGTCACAATTAAAAAAAAAAAAGATATTTTTCCTCTACTCTGTTTCTCTTCTGACTTAGTCTTCATAACCTAAGAGTGAAATCCGTAGAAGGACAGGATGAAACAACATTTGACAAGCACCTTCTTGAGTTACATCTAGGAGACCACACGGCTTGGGTCAGATGCAGAAGCCTTGGTTTTGATTCAGACCGAAATTTTGCAAACCATCTTGGTGACTGAGGAACATAAATGTCATTGGTTTCAAGGTCTATATTGGTATATTAAATGATGCTGAGATACAAGCACAGGAACTCAGTGGTTTCTGCTGTGTTCAGCACAGTTGTTGGCACAGTTTTGGCCTGGGTCGACTAGCAGTGACCCCAACAGTTCCCAAGCTCAGGTTGGGAATTAGGACATATCAGGAACCATTCCCAGTAGGGAGTTTGAAGATGACCATCTGTTTAAGAAAGTGAGAGAGCTGAACAGTTGTTTTTTTTGCCCATTGGTTTGATAGCAAGAACACAAGTTCTGGCACTACTTAGAGAACTAATAGTGGTGTAGACAGTGAAAACTGGACTCTTAGATGCCAAAGCCTCTTTGGAGTATGCGGCCAAGGAATGGCCTCATACAAGCTGCTGGGATAAAAGCTAGCTGGCTCCAGTATTGCCTACAGCAGCGTGTGTCCAGCCTGAACTACAGAACCGGCCTGGAGGTTGGATGAATAGAATCACAGAATCATTTTGGTTGGAAGAGACTCTAAAGATCATCGAGGCCAACTGTTAACCCAACACTGGAACTAAACCACATCCCTAAGAACCTCATCTATGCATCTTTTAAACCCCTCCAGGGATGGTGACTCCACCACTGCCCTGGGCAGCCTGTTCCAAGTCATACATGGGTATGAATTTGCTGAATGACTGCACGTACTTGCTAACAGTAGCACTCATAGCAGGGTTAAAATTAAGATGCAAGCATGAATCTCTGCAGCACAGACATATCCTTGAGCCTCTAACTACATCAGGTTTGCTGAGGGTATTTTGAGGCGGAATTCCTACAGTTTCCCAAGGGAAGTAAGGGTATGAAAACTTTTCAAAATTTTGGCCATAATACTAGCAACTGTTCCCATCACTGCAGAGCTTCAAAATATTTCCTAAATGCTCTCTTAAAATAAATTAAGACTGGTTTAAAAATTGCCAAAATTTTGAATATTTGGCCTATAGGGGAATAAGGTAATCTGTGAGAAAAGGCTTGAGGTCTTCAGCTCCCAGGAACAGGATATTCAGGATATTCTAGAGATATCTCCAGGCTGTCCTAGGTGGGTGAAAGGCAACTAGTTCACTTGTCTTGCAGTTTGCAAAAGAATATACTGAACTCATTGCTACACAGTCTTATTAGAGCGAAGAATTAAGCAGTGCTCAGAAGACGAAGGGACGTTTATGTACATGGCAAGACTATCCTGAATTATAACAGATTTAGGAAAACAAGCCTGTAATTTTTGAAAGGGCTGCATGCCTGCTTTGCTCCATAGTGTCACATTAAATAAGAGGCAACTTTCTGCAGCCTGTTCTATTACTGTGCTGAGACAGTGTATTGAATTAATCATGATCAATCCCCTACAGCATTTCCTATATCTGTAGCATCCATTTTGAACTTAGTAAAAAAGCTCTTGTTTTGACTTACTGTGAGTAAAGGGGAGAGTTTTGCAACTGATATGAGATCTAGATCATATTCAATCTTGCTCTTTGCAAGGCGTTCCTGCCCTGTGCTGTTTAATTCTTTCTCCATGTCACTAAATCCAAAGCATTTTCCACCAATACAGAATGAAAGACAATAATTGAGGCTGTCTGCGATGTAGTGATTTTCAGAATGCCCTTGAAAACCATTTTCAGGACAGTGTAAATAATATTTTGTTTAGGTGGAGCTTATAATCAGACGGGTGATTTTTCTGGAGAAATATGTGTAAAGTACACCTTTGTTATCAAATTTGCATGGATTCGAGAGTTTGCAACCTTTTTAGATTTGCAGATCCTTATGTGCTTTCCGTGGGCACTGAGGCCACTGTAGAGTGAATATAGGCTGCCCCACTGTATTTGACAATGTCAAATTCAAGTAAAATGCAATTGCAGAAAAGCATTTGACTTCTTGCAGTAGCTGGAAGTAGAGGACACTGGTGATGTCTCCCTGAAACCACACACTTCCTTACATTCCATAGCAGCCTAATCCATATGGGGATATAAAGAAGCATGTAATCTCATAAGAGAAGTCTGGATGGTGACCTCTGGGCAGCAGGACAGCTTTCCATTCTCCACTCCTCAAGAGGTAGGGTTGCTCTTCAGAAGTGTTGCAGAGCTGGTGGTCTGCTTCCTCTTTGAAAAATCCATGGCAGCATAAAACCCTGTAATTTTGCTGGTGCCCTCAGTCAGTTTGGGATGGTTTGGAGGTATATTTTCATACAGTTCGGATTTTCCAGTGCCCATCATTTGCAAGCTCTTCCATGTGTGCCATTGCAGAGTGATGAAGGCTGGAATCTCATGTACATGCATGGAGGTGCATGTTGAGGCATGTATTGGACTTGTTTTTATCACCCTGAATTCCTGAAAAACTAGAGTCTGCTGTAAAAAACCAGGACGTATAGAATCATAGAAACATTTTGGTTGGAAAAGACCCTCAAGATCATTGAGTCCAACCATTAACCTGACTCTGGCACTAAATCATGTCCGTAAGAACCTCATCTACACATCTAAACACCTCTAGAGATTGTGATTCAACTACTTCCCTGGGCAGCCTGCTTCAGTCCCCGACAAGATAAGTGAGAGGTGATAAATAGCGTGTTCTTCCCTTTCATTTTATTATCATTACTGAGGCAGGGCCTTAAGGACCTGGCTGAGAAAGGCAGCCGCTCATACATGCACAGGGAGATAGTCCCTGACCTGGAGAGCTGCCTGGCCAAGTGGGCAACACTTTCAAGAGCAGACAGCAGTTCACTGGAGCCTGGCCTGGCTGTTCAGAAGCAAGGTTTTAAGTTATAGAATCACAGAGTCATTTAGGTCAGAAGGGATGTCTGGAGGCCTCTTGTGCATCTCCTGCCACAAAGCAGGGCCGGCTTAGGTCAGGTTGCTCAGCACCATGTCTAGCTGAGTTTGAATCTCTCCAAGGATGGAGATGCCTCATCCTCTTTGCGTCTCTGCCCTGGAGTTTGACTACCTTCATGGTGAAAAGTCTGTCTGCTGATATCTAATTGGAATTTCCTGCGTTCCAACTCATGTCATGTCCTGGTACACCTTTGAGAGGAGTTTGTCATGACGCAGAGGTCAGGACATATGTATGGCTTTCTGTATCTGATGACAGAAATGACCTGCAGAAGTGAAACACAAGGTCTCCTGGTGTCCACTCCTACGCTAAGTCCTTGATTTGGGGCTATTGCACATTCTTGTTCTCAGTGGGGAAGATTCATAAAGTTGAAGCCTCTCTGAGGATGGGAAAAGGGACAGAAGTAACTGTGATACTAGGCTAGTGATACACAGCTAGTGCACGCAAATATATAGGATAGAAAAAGAAAATAAGCTTTCTCCCTTGTCTTCTCTTCCAAAAGAGTCAAAGAAATGAGGAACAATCTCAGCTGATGCAAAGCACTAAAATCCAGGTGGGAATAACCCCAAGATTTGAAGGAAACACAAAAGCTTTTTGAAGGCAGATCCTGGTGAGAGGCTGCTGGCCAGGTACAGACTCCAGAGAACAGAGCAGCACCACATCTCCTCTGAGGCTGTAGGTCTCCTTGCAGCATGGAGGCCTCTCTCCAGCCTCTGTCACTCTCAAGGCTTTTTATTGTGTTCGAGAAGGTGGGTCAGAGTTTCTCTCCATGCCTACAGGGCTCTCCATCCTTCCCTGTGGCAGAGGTGTTCCCCTGCATGACACCAGTTCAGAAAAAGTCTCTTTTGTAACTTCCCCACATATCTGACATGGCTGATTTTTCACATCTCACACACAAGCACTTCGGTTTTCCTACCCCTACTTTTTCTCTCTGTCAGTTACTCAATAAATCTGTGTCCTTACATGATGTATATCTATAAAAGGGGTTAGGATGGAAGTCCATCCCATGGCATTGCTTATCGTAATGCTCAGTTGGGGCTGATCTGGTCAGTAATCTATGTTTTTACTTACAGCCAAACTTCAAGGACTAAATAGCTTGTGGATATGACAAGGCGTGGAAGGGGGATTTGTATAGAATCATAGGATGACAGAATCATAGAGTCATTTTGGTTGGAAAAGACTCTCAAGATCATCGAATCCAACCGTTAACCTCATTCTGGCACTAAACCATGGTCCTAAGAACCTCATCTATGTGTCTTTTAAACAACTCCAGGGATGGTGACTCCATCACTGCCCTGAGCAGTCTGTTTCAAAGCCTGACAATGCTTTCAGTGAAGAATTTTTTTGCTAATATCCAATCTGAACCTTCTCTGTGTGTCAGGAGGAAAAGTGGTGCTGAGAGGTACATGGCTGGTCCGTGATGTATGGGAAGCTCACAGCAAAAGAGAGAGTCATATTTCTCTCCTGAGCCTCATCTTGGACCCTGCTTCTGTATCTGTCAACAGTGGAGAAGCAATTACAGATATTTGTAATAAAAATTACTTTGCTGGCACTTTGCTGAAGTAGTATTTCAAGCTTCAGTTATCATAACATTTGACAGGGAATATCCTGGGACAGATAATAGCTGCATCCCTTTAAGGAGCAGCAATCCAGCAGAACCGGGAAAACTTGTGCTATTTACAACACAAATTCATAGTTCACACAACATTAGTAGCTTTTCTTTTCCATGGATTTAGAAGCTGCTGAGTCTAGGAATGGTTCCGATTTATTTTCGCTTTAAAACTTCATGATTCTGTTATTATAAATGCTGCTGTAAGTAACTTTCCTCAAGTAAAAAGACTTACTGACTGCAGTGAACAGATTGGTGGCTTTTGGGAAGAGTTGCTTGTTTGTTTTAAAGCAAGATAAAGCAATTCTGTGATTTCTAGAACAATTAATGGCAGGGAACGTAATGTACTCAGTCATTGCTTCATTAATATCAGTAACTGATAAAGCAAGTGAATAAGAATTTCAGAGAAATACGAGTCATGGACTGACTCAACAACTGATATTGCTTAAAAGTCCACAGGATCAAGAGTGGTGTCTGCATTTGCATTATATAGAGATTTTTAAACCAAGTGCAACACAGGTGCTAAAAAGACCCCCAGCCAAACATTCCTGTTCTTTATTTTCTTAAAATGTGAGACAGACCAATATTATAGGAGCATTTATTACATTTTGAGTTAAGATTAAGAACTCAAAAGCTGTGTCTTGCTGACATCAGGGCAAAACTCCCAGAGATTTCAACAGTACCGTGACTCAGTCTGTGGGTTCCTGCTCTTTTGGGTGCAGAAATCTGTTTACACGACTTATCAATAATAATATATGAATATATGTTACTTCTTAGCCCAATTGGCCCTCATGTGGATCTGCGTGATTTTTATTACTCATGATTATAAGCACTTAACCAGGTAGATAAGACAAACCCTGTTTCATCTCTGTGCTGCATTTGAGGCTGCAAACAAGACTGGAATAGGGGCTATAGCAACAGCTGTGTATTGTAAGAGATTTTCTCCATTAGGGAAAAAAGGCACTTTTCCCAATGAAATTCAGTTTAAGCTTGCAAAGTGTCCCCCAAGGCTCTGACCCCAGATTTCTTGCTTCTCATTCCAGTTGCACAAAAGTTTTTGATTGCAAACTTGTAGGTGCCAGGCAGGGAAACTGAGGCACAGCAGAGGGAAGTGGGCAGATGGGATCAGCACTAGGTTTCCAGAATCCCCACCCCATTTGCTCTCAAGCACATTACTGTATCTTCGTACACATGGCTATTAGGCATGACAGAGGAGAGTAAGGAGGTGAGAGTCACCTAATTTGTTGGGTGTTGGACACAGAGAAGTTGTATGTCCAACCTCAGTAGGGACTGGGCTGTTGTCAGCATTGACAGGACACACAGGTACCATCACAGACTGACAGTGGGAGCCTGGAAACTTGACCTAGAGGAGACTGAGGGCAGGAGGAGGGGATTTCCATTCCTGCAAAGGGAGAAATGAAAATTTGCTACCTAGAAAATAGGGAAGGAAATAACACCTTCAATAAAATTCATTGTTTTAATAAAAAATTCAGCCTGAAGATGGGGGAACTAAATATATATATATATATATATATATATATATATATATATATATATATAAAAATATACATTTTAAAGAAAAGGATTAAAGAAAAGGGAGGAAAATTCTTATGCAGACATGAGCAGCCGTCATCTTTAGCAAGACTTTTAATTTGATTCCTGACTTTTGCTAAGCTGTCTAAACTTTTGTGTTCTTATAGAAAAACTAACAGCCCTTATCCAAGATTATCCATTTCTGAGGGATTTCCTTGTTGCTTTTTTCTGAAATAAGCTGAAGAGTTTTAGAGCAAAGAAGTTTTGCACAGATGAATTTTCCAGACTCATTTAATATATATGGAGAATGTATTGTCCTTCGATGAATTATAAGTTACGTTTATAGCTGCTTACTGGCAGCATGTTCTTAAATTCTCAAGCTATCATACAAATTCAGAGACCAGATAGTCAGTTCTGAGTAATTAATGATGAAACAGACCTAGTAATTTAAAAGTTCCTTGTTTCCAAGCATGTAGGTAGGCAAATATTCCTTATTTATACACATTATCTGGTACATTTTGTGGGTTGGGATTTTAAAATCTTAGGTAGGTGAAACTGGGAATTTACTGAAGTTAACAGAAACTTAACTTGAGCAAGATTTGTATTAAATTCAATGACTTAAGGAAACAAGACTGTTGCAGTTGACTGTTGCTCACTGGGTCGACTCGCCAGAAACCACTGTTGTGAGACTCAAGAAAAAAACAACCAAAAAATGTGTAGAGTGAAGAAACATGGATTTGGAAATTATACCTAAATTACTAGAAATTAAGGAGTGAAACAGGACGCATACATAAATATAAAAGATTTACAAGAATGACGATAAAAACCTGCAAAGAAGGAAGCCAATAGGGCATAAATGCATAAATTCAGAGCCAGTATCTGGCATTTTGACTACCGAAGAACACTGTATTCACTGCAAACGACAGAAATGCAAACTAAGAGCCAACAGATCATGCCTTTTTGAGCCTCTGAGAGTAACCCAATCATCTGAGGCATATCCAGAGCCACATCTGTCCCTGCCTGGCGTAAGGAAAAGAAGGAGGAAAGAATGGGACAGCTGTCCCCCAGGGGTCACTGGGACTGGGATGGTTTGCCACCGAGGACGAGACGGGAGGTGATACTCCCCAAACGGGCTCTCTAACACGCCTGGTATTCGGGCACTCACTCGTCTGGGCTCTTCGTCAAATTTCTTTTTCCACTCTGGATTGCAAGGTGAATGCTTTCCTAGGAGCAGTTGTTACTGGGAGGATGGAGGCTGCTTAGCCTGTCTACACTCACATGTATAATGAAGTGCATTGATGTGACAGCAGTGCAAAGAAGGGAATGGGTAAATAAGAGTCATTCTGTTGACTTAAAAGCGAGAAAAAAAACCCAGCATGAGAGCTAAAAGGTGTAACAGTCTCTCTCCCTAATTCTTCTGAGTGCTCTGCCCCTCTCCGCAGGAAGGATTTGAGCCCAAACCATTGCAAAGTTGGAATTTACCACCTCATTGTTCCCCTACCTACATCAAGAGGCACCTTGCATGAGGCAAAAACTCACGTAGAGCCTTTTCTTGCTTCTTTTGCAAATTTTCTGTGTGACTGTGGGCAACTCAGTTTGGTTAACATTTTAGCCCTGGGACTCAAATTAGTCGTCTGAGGGTATATTTGTGCAGCAGGGCTAATTAGTTTCATCTAAATGCTATCCTAACCACAGCTTCCAGGAAGCTTAAAACTCAGCAAAGCAAGTTTGCATCTGTCTGCAAAATATTGCCTGTGTCTAGCCAGAGACTATATTTAGGCACTTGGGTTTTGGAGGTGTTTCGTAGGCCTATATTTTTCAAAATCTGGTGGGGTTTCATGAGGGTGTCTCAGAGCTTATTGGGTTTGCTCCATATGCTATGGTCATGAGTTCTGTGCCTGAAGTCAGTTGGAATGAGGCCTCAATAAGCACCTCCTAGTGTGCCAACATTTAGTGTCTTGAAAAAGAGAGGTGCTAAGCATAGTATAAAGCTGGAGAAAATAAGTGAGTTGCCCAGAGTTATTTAGAAAGGCTGTGTCAGAATCACCAGAAGTCCTGGCAATATGCCTGTCCATCCTACTAGTTTGATTTTCTACCACTTTTAACTCAACATAAAAAGGTATTCACATTATGGCTCTTTAAATTGTATTCTCTGCTTTATCTGGTCTAATAAATGGCGCTTTTAAATTGACATCTTGGCTATGGCTTAGCCCCATCGTATTTTCTTTAGCCAGTCTGACCCTTCACACCAGAGCAAAATAACTGCCCTTGAGCAAAACCTGCTCAGCAGTATTCCCCACTTATGGGTGGGAAAACTGAGGCACGTAGGTGAAATTGTTTGCCTGGAACAAAATGGAGAGCCTGTAGCAATGCCCATACAGGTTCAGCTTGGCCTCCTTCATCCCTTACCTTTCCCTTTTTTTTCCATATCTTGAATGCAGGTGAAGTTAGAGAATAGTGCAACTTAGGATAACTGCCCTTCAAGAAGCTGGTAGGATTTTTGCCACTGGCTTGGAAAGGCGAGGAATCTCCCTTGTCTTCTTTCTGCATCTAAGACTTTTTAGCTGGGGATTTTTGGATCACCTGGTATCATGAATCCCTCCCCAGCCTGAGGTTTCTCCTGGAGGCCAAGAGGCACAATGGTATGATCTTGGTACAGCCTCAGGGAGGAGACCAGTGCCCTTTTTTCTAGTTTCTTTTTTGGTTAGTTTCTTCCCACGTGGTCCAAGCGCAGGGAGCTGGGGGGATGCACTGAGACAGGAGGAGGATAAACCCACACTGGGCTCTTGACGGCTTCCATCATGCATTCCCAGTTAAAATGACCAGTATCCCTAACATGACGGGAACACGAGGAACCCATGGAGGGCAGGAACCCACAAAGAGGGCCCAGGAATGTGTCGAGAGGGACCCATCTCTCTCCGTTGACTCCAGAAGGAGCCAGGGTTGATTGTCCTCTTCATTTAGACTCCTGACTCAGAGGTCTAAGGGTGACGGGGATGAATTTGCATCTCTGCATGTCTGTACCTTGCTTTCCATCTGTGAAACAAGGAAAGCACTTTGTTGTCTAATAAAGATTCTGGGGTGATAAATACATCAAAAACTGTATGGAGGTGCCATAGTCTAACAGCTGGCTTTGGTGGGCAGGGAGGCACTAGAGGAAACTTGCTGGTGACCATTTATTTCAAGATGAAAAATAAAACTAGAAAGTCACATCTGAACACCCTTTATAGTCAAACGAAGCTCCTCAGGAGCAATCTGAGATTGCAGCACTTCCCAAGAGATGACACTGGCCCTCCAGCCTCTGCAGACTGGCTGAGATCCTACAGTCCCTCCTCCATGGTCCCTGTATCCCCTGGGTCACTGAAGGTTTGCCTTGTGTTATGTGAGATCTGGACAAGAAAGCACCAAACACCAACTCTTCTGCCCTTGTGAACCAAACCCTTTTTTTTTTTTTTTTTAAATGTTCCTGAAAATCAAACACACTCCCTGGTTTTGCCCGTCCATAGCTATGACTCTGCAACACATGCACTGTGAAGGGATGCTCCAAAGCCACAACCATGGGCTACATCCAGGCAGCGTGGTCTGCTCTGTGGGATCTTGGTACTGAGTCTGGGGTCCTGTTTGGACTATGAGGGCACCACTCTTCCCTTTTCCATCCTCGCATCTCTTGCCCTGCCCAGACTTCCTTACGTTCCCTTACGATGCTTCCCGCAACCCTGGATGCACAACACTGTCTCTTGCTTGTGCTCCCTAGGCTTGGACATAAATACCAGCAATTCTCACATCGCAGGAGATATTGAACTAAAAAAAAAAGCAAATCAGACATTACCTCCAGCAAAAAAGCAGGTGGTTTCTTTGTCCTCCTCTCCTGGGTCCTTTGTCGCTTCATAGCACCCTAGGGGTGTTATCTGGGCTGGCATCTTCAACAAGGGGTGTTTTCCTCCTCTTCAGGGTTTCCCCAAGGAAGCAGGAGCTGGTGTGGTCAGAAATGCTGTCCAGCAAGCAGCCTACACCTGGGGGTGCCCAAGAGTCCTTTAGCAAAGGCAAAGGCTAAAAAAAATCCCTTGAAGCAGCTTATACTACTGACCCCACTGTGTGTGTGAGTGCATATGGGCAAGCGGGTATTTCCCCATCTCCCACTCTCCTCTATACCACTGCCTCCATTTTTTCCTTCTCCCTAGTGACAATCTTATTAAATTCCCTTCCTGTCACTCACTTTTCTACTGTCTGGCTTCATTTCCCCCGCCTTCCTTCCATTAGCATCCTTTAAACTCTCTTGATAGCTCTGTTGCTAAAGAGTTTCTACTGATATTTTTCTCATCCTGCTCAGGACAGACCAGCCTTCTGCAACCCTGGATTGTCCTCTGGCTCTTCACACATATCTTCCTTGTCTCTCTTCCCCTCTCTGCCTTGCTCTACCCCTGAGATGCTACCCCACCATCCCCATGTGGTCCCTGCCCTGCCAGGCTGTCACGGTCCCTTTTGTATCACCTACTCCCCTGGGCCAGCCCACCCCATGGCCCCGTCCTCCCACCTGCCCGTGTCCTTTACAGCCCGTGGCCATTCCCGTCCCTCCTGTCCACCTCAATCACCCCGCTGACAGCAGCACGTTGAGTGACATCGCTTCAGCTGTCCCGTGCCGGGAGGGCACGTCTTCATTTTATCCCTTTTTCCAGTGCTGCTGCTTGGTCCCATTAAATGAAAAAGCAAACAAACAACAAAAAACTCAAAAAAAAAAACCAAACAAAAAAACCCCAGAGCCCCAAAACTCCCCAAAAAATGAAAAGGAAAGAACCAAAACCAAAAAAACCCCAAAAAACCAAAAATCAAAAAACAAGCAAAAACCAAAACCAAACCCAACCAAATAGCAACAACAAAAAAACCCCCAACCAAACCCCAAAAAACACCAAAACACACACACACAAAACAAAACACCCACCAAAACCCAAAAAACAACCGCCAAAAAAACCCTCCCAAACAACAAGAAATACCCCAAAAAACCAACCTCAAAGATTCCTAAGAACAGAGGTATTTATTGCAGGTACATCAGCTTAATATTTTAACGGCCAGAGGGATGCAGGAGGAGGAGGAGCAGGGAGCTGGAGCTGGTCTGAAATCCTGATGGGACTCTTGGATTAGCAGAGGTGGTTGGGCAGGACAGAAGGAGCTGGATTTTTGCAAGCTGAGCTCAACCAGTTCCACAGATCACACGGGTACAGCCAGGAATAAAAACAATGCCCTGGGTTCTCCCCACCCAGGTGTCTTTAGAAAATGACATTAACTATAATTGCCTTTTCTTCTCCATCAGAGCTGTTTAAAAAGTAGCATCTCTGGGAGAGTGGAAGTGAACATATTTGTATTGGTGAATGTTTGGAGAGAGGTTTTAACCAATGTCTTGTCCGGCAGATGATATTAATGAGGTGTTTGACAGCTTCAGAGTGACTCTTAGGTCCTCGTCCCACCCTGGGAGAGAGAAGAGCTATCAAAATGTTGTTTATGGCTGAGAAACTGAGGCACAGGGTGACATACTCAAGTTCTTGGAAAGAGTTTATGGCACAGCAAGTACTTAAAAAATCACACCCTTCGATCCACAGCTAAACTAGTAAGTTAAATATGCCTGGCACGGTTCCCTGGCCCCGATGCCAAATGGCCCACATTGGTATTATCACAGCCTCTTAAGCTCCAAAACAGGGTTGCTGCATCCAGCTGCCTGTTGGGATGTGTCTTATACCATGGAAACTCCTGAACTGTGCCTGGAAAAAGCTGCAAGAGAGTAGTTGTCTCAGCCGAAACCATCCTGAGGATGTTCCCACAGGGAGGATGATCAAGTTCCCGCACCCAGCAGCATTGCCTGGTCCTTTCACATTTATTTTAGGGCATTTCTCTCTCAAACTGTCTTATTTGAGGCTGTCTTTCACCATAGAGCCTGCTCCTTGTTTTTTATCTCCATCTTACTAGTGCTTTTATCCCAGGTGGTTGTTCAAACCTCTGGAAGTGACTGCAGGGTTATGTGGTCACTCTGCTTTTAACATTAAAAAGTTTTCCTGCTAAAAAAGCTGAGTACACTTCAAAAGTATTTTTCCCCCAAAGAAGAAAAAGGACACTCGACATTGATGTTTCGACAGAAAACAGGGAAAATGTTATGCACTTTTAAAGGGTATTTTGGTTTAGGTGTCATAAGGTAAGGAGCAGAGTGACAGGTTTACTTTTTGATTTGCTTCTTTCACTCTCAGGAAGTTGAGAATGTTTCCAAATGTTGACATAGGAAAAAGAAAGAAAAAAAAAGAAAAAAGGGGAAAAGAAAGCGAAATGATGATAAGTCACTTAGGAAGAATCGTTGTACTGGTCCTGTCAAATCTGGGACAACACCCCCTGGCCCCTTGCCCCATGGTAAACAACAATAATGTTAATTGAAAAAAAGGATTTTTTTCCCCTGAATTCACAATCACATGTAACTATCCAAATTAAAAAAAAAATATTTTTTCTGTAAACATTTTTCTGTTGCTCAGAATTTTTTGGATACTAGGGAAGCAATGTTTATTTGATCAGCTTGTGAAAGAGAATAGATTGGGAAGGACGATTTCATCTAACTAAGCAATATGAATGAATTACCTAAAACCCAAAAGCTGCCACTGTTTAATGCAAAGTTTTCCTCATATTACTTGTCTGTGATGCTACATGGATGGTGCTCAGGGTGCTTCCCTATGAGCATTTGCTCCTCTGAAGCAGAGTCCGAGCCTGGGAGGGTGTAGCACACAGACTGGGGGCTGTACAGCCCCCCAAAACAGCCTCCATAGCTGACGTGCTGTGCAGAACAGGTGGGTGCCCCCTGTGGTGTGAGCCGGGCGGACGAGGCTGCTGCACATGCAGATGTCACCCTCTGCGTTGGAGCCTCTGCAAAAGTCATCTGTGGTCAAAAGGGTCGGAAGCGGGATGAAAAGAAATGGGAGAACAAATGGACCTGCTGGAGAGGGGCCAGAGGAGCCCCAGAAATGATCCGAGGCTGGAACAGCTCTGCTGGGAGGACAGGCTGGGAGAGCTGGGGGGTTCAGCTGGAGAAGAGAAGCTCCGGGGAGACATTATTGCAGCCTTTCTGTACTTAAAAGGGGCCGATAAGAAAGATGGAGACAGGCTTTTTAGCAGCGCCTGTTGTGATAGAACAAGGGATGATGGTTTTAAACTGAAAGAAGGGAGACTCAGACTAGATACAAGGAATTTTATTTTTTACACTGAGGGTGGTGAAACAGTGTCCCAGTTTGGCCAGAGAGGTGGTGGATGAACCATCCCTGGAGACATCCCAGGCCAGGCTGGACGGGGCTCTGAGCAACCTGAGCTGGTGCAGATGTCCCTGCTCATGGCAGGGGGGGCACTGGGGGAGCTGGGAGTATCCCTTCCAACCTGAACTGTTCTGTGATTCTATGTTTCTATGATTTTTCCGCTCAACCATTTCAAACTTAGCTATAATGGCATTAGTGCTATGACATAGACAACTCGCTCCTGGAAAGCACAACTGGAAGAGCATGATGGTCTTACCAAGGAGCTGGAAATAGAACTGCTCTGCCCTCCTTCAGCTATAGCTGAATCAGGTTGATGGTAGCATGGGTGCAAGGCCACCATGGAAAGGAAGGAAAAGGGACAAGAACACATCTTGTGCATGCCAGCAACATGAGATTGCAGAGAGGAAGACACGACAGGGAGAGGAGGCCCTCATGCCTCAGTTTACCCACCTGCAAAAGAGGGAGAACGATACGGCTAACTTTTTAGTTTTTCCAGGTTCTGCATTTATCTTTCCATGGCAAGATTACGTTTGGGTGGCTGGAGGCTGACACTCTCCTGTAACAGCCTGGGTAGATACCTGGCAGATTTTGGACACGGCAAGCTGAGACCCAGAGGGGGATTTGGTGTCACTGGAGCGTGCCGGTGCCTGTGGGCAGTGCCGGGTTTCACGAGGATGCGGGGACGGCAGCTGGGCACAAGCTGGGCTTGTGACCTCTTCTACGGCCACGTGGATGCTGTAAAAAGTGGATGTTTTCTATTTCCAGCGACTGATACACCTTGTAGTGATACTGAGAGCAGCAGTTTAGCTCAGGGACCTCACATGGTCCCATGCAGTCATGAGATTAACCCTGGCTGGTCTGAAGTTTTTATAAGGTATCAGCCCTTTTGTTACGGAAAGAAAAGTGTTTTTTCCTCTAAATGCACCACCTTGGTACGTTGCACACACTTGCCAATGGAAACTTTAAGAGCAAAATGGATGCTCTTCCTTTTTTTCTTATTTTATTTTTTTCCCTAAAATCCAATTACTTTGAAAGAAGTTGCATACACTAAACCTTTTTTTTTTTTTAAAATGAGTCCTAAGTAATAACCTGTAGGGCACAAACTGCCCAAACTACATTCCCTTCATTTTTACTTTATTTTCATTCAACACTTAAAGATTCACAGTGCTCTATGTTGATTACCATCCGTAAAATAATTAATGTGATAAACAACTAGAAACTTGCCAGGTATCTCTTTCTCTTGTAGCATTTGAACCACTGTAACATTAACCAAGAAGAGACTAATTTCTATGTAAGGTGACTGGCCTCAATTGGAATGAGAAAAGCATAACCATCACTATAGAAAGGCCTTTTGTGTAATTAATGCAAAAGAGATACCAAAATATTCTCTATGAAGATTGCATCTAGTTGTTTTTTAGGTGCCTCATGTCTAGAATTCTCAGTGGGTACTTGTCTCTCATATCCTTCCAGTGCAGAACATCTACCCAGTAACAGATGGCTGATGGTACAAACCTGATCAGAGAAAGGGTTTGTTAAATATTGGAGCTTTTCACAGGTGTTCAAGTGGAGGAATTGGGGTGGGAAGGCGAGTACAGACTCCATGAGTCGAAAAGTTGTAGTGATGTCAACTTCTGCTGCAGCAGGTAAATGAGCAGATGCTTAGATTGAGAGTGAAAATGTTCTGAGATGTGGCTGTGTCTGATCTGATGAATTAGGCAGAGTCATAAGGGCCTTTCTCCTCATGAGATGCCCCTGAGGGGACAGCACCCTTGCCTCATCTCCTCTGAGATGATGACGGACATCAGCTCCTGGCAATTTTGTATGGTAGTGCTGGTATTCCTGGCTGATGTGAACAGAGTAATTTTGCTTTGCCACTTTATTTTCTTTGCCATTGTAACTCTGTAATGCCTACCATCACCTTTTAGCTTGGTTGGTTGGAGGAAAGCAACCAGCAGTGTTTTTGTTATGAGTAGTGAAAAACCTGTTGCCTTTTTTTTTCCCCATCTTTATCTTCAACAGCAACTGTTATTCTTCGGAATCTCTTCATTGTGGGTCCTTTTAGTGTGAGAGTAATCCAGATGCCATTTATTTTGCACAGTATTCTGTAGCTTTGCTGAACTAAGTCACACATGCTCCAGATACCCCTTTGTAACTATATGCTGCAGTGCACCAAGAGCCATGGACTTTTCTCATTTTCATTGTGTTAAGTCCCTGTTAGAGTGAGGTAGAGAGGAATTATATTCAGCCATAGAAGATGTAAGATTGATCCTTTCTGCGTTTGCTTCAGTGGCCATGGAGAGAATGGGTTTTGTTTCTATGTGTTCCTCAGAGAGATGCAAAGAAGACGGAGAGGAACAGATCATTCGCCCTTTTGGCCATGCCTTCGTTTGCACTGCCTTGGTGAAAGTGGCTCGGAACAAGGGAAGTTGTGGTGCCTCACACCTGCTTGCATATTTGCGGGGGTGGAAAAGAGCAGATGTCCAGAGCTGCCAGTTCTGGGAGTCCTGCAGGAATTCGAGGACTGTGACAGCTGATTGAGCTGGAGAGGGTTTGGGTGGTGGAACGTGCCTGCACGTTGCCTGGGAGAGTAGGTGATGGGGAAAAGATGTAGAAAGTTGACACAGACTCCAGAATGAAAAAGACTGAACCTGGAATGCTTATGGCCTGGATACATAAATTAAGTCCTCTCCCCTTGGGAGACACCTAGTCTTAAAGTCTCTGCTAGGTCGAAGGTGATGAGGCACAGAAACAGCCTGCCCAGAGAAGTTTTGGATGTCCCATCTCTGGAAGTGTTCAAGGAGAGGTTGGTTTTGAGAAACCTGGTCTAGTGGAAGGTGTCCCTGCCCATGGCAGGGAGGTTGGAACTAGATGATTTTTAAGGTCTTTTTCAACTCAAACCATTCTATGATCCTATGATTCCATGATTCTAATATTTGGCATGTGCTTTCTGGTTTAGTCAATGGAAGATCAGGTCGCTAACCTCTTCGGACTTGGTCTGATAAAGTGACTGCCAACAGGTATCATCAGTTCAATTACAGCAATCAGAGCTTCAACTCCAACAGTCCCTTGCACTAAGAGACAGCAAGCATGGGAGGATATTATAATCTCCAGAAAAAGGCCAAGAAGTAGCCTAATTTGCACCCCACCCAATATTCAATGAATCTCCTAACAAACCCTCCTGAACCTTGCCATTTTCTGAACTGGCTGTTGTTGAGTTTGCTTTGGCAACACATTTGGTTTGAAAGCAGCTGAGTAGGGCTCCACTGAGTGGGTTTGAACAGAGCAAAGACTACAGAGGCTCCCAGCTCCTCCCGACAATGCCAGTAACTCACGTGGCAAGTGCTCCTCGTTTCCTATATTAGGGGTTCCCCAGTTTGAAGGTTGTATTTCCTGCTTCATCAGGTTGATGTTCCATCATGATGCCTTTTGGCTTACTTAGCTCTTGTGAAATCAAGGTTTGGACATATGAAGATTACAGTGAGTTATGCAACCAGCGTAGTGCTGTCCAGCTGTCGGCACAGATGTGGTAAAGGTACATGATAAAACTGATAATAATGTAGAACATAACTAAGATGTTATCTGCTTTTGGTCTTGGACTAATGAGAAGAAAATGGGTAGTGAGACATTTATTACCTTCACAGGCTCATCATCTGAGGATCCAAGATGTCATTAAGCTAATATTATTTCTGCTGTTATCCTTACTGACGAGTAAGCCTGAAGACCTCAAATGAATTATGTATAGTCCCTTGTAACTCTAGGACAGAGCTGGTAAGTAAACCTGAGCTCCAGGTATATCCACCTTTTAGTATATCCAGTCTCAGTTACGGAGTTGCCATTTTAGATTTCCAGATGTTTTCTGAAAGTTAGGAAGAGAGGAGAGAGATTTCTGAGGCCATCCAGTAGTAAAGGTGGGTCAGGTAAGACTGCTGGGAAGGCAACAGGCTTCATTTCTTTGCTCCTCTTACCTGATGAAGGTCAGGAGCACCAAGGAGGCTCTCCTGATGCATGGCCAAGGACTCATGGCAGCAGCAGGATTGCTTTTTATGGCCATTGCGCAAGCCACAAAGCCACTGTTCCACTGACCTGCTGAGTTGGACAGCTTGTGATTATCTTTATTGGCATTAGAATAGAAACAGTGGATTCCAACACCGCTTTCTCTGTACAGATATGTCTTTCCATGTAGGACAGCTCCATCTCCAAGGCAGGAAAAAAGATTCTGGAGGAGCATTGTTGAGTTCTGACATGTATCTAGACAAGATAAAAAAAAGTGATGCCTTAGGGTTGTGTTTAAATCTCATCCTACTGGTGTTTTTTACAATTAAGCAGATTAAGGAGGATCTCATAAAGGCCCAATTCTGTGTCAAGCTTTTGGAAAATAGCCTGCAGACACAGAGGCACATACATGGGTTGCATCAACCTGTGCATCTGTCTCTTTCTGAAGTCAGGGTGTGAGATTTACTGTCCCTGACTGCCAGAAGATGGAAAAATCCTTCCTGCAAGTTCCAGGTAATTTCAGGACTTCATACAGTGCTCAAGAGAAGAATTGATCTCATCCTTTCCTCCCCTCCCCACCTTTGCATCCATGAACAGCAGGTAGCCAGGGTTCTTCAGTAGCTTCTTGAGATCACAGCACAGCTGAGCAGATTCTGAAGCCCAAAAACCCAGTCTGGAGTTCCTTGAGGCAGGCAATTACCAAATTAACACCTTGTGGCAAGAGCACATCTTGAGAGCTAATTAAGTTGGATTTATGGGCCTGGGATTTAAATGGAATCATAGAACCATAGAATCATTTTTGTTGGAGGACACCTTCAAGATCATTAAGTGCAACCATTAATCTCACACTGGCACTAACCCATGTCCCTAAGAACCTCATCTATGTGTCTGTCCAACCCCTCTAGGGATGGTGACTCCACCACTGCCCTGGGCAGCCTGTTCCAATGCCCCACAGCCCTTTCTGGGAAGAAATTGTTCCCAAGATCCAATCTAAACCTCTTTTAACGCAACTTGAGGCTGTTTCCTCTGGTCCTGGCGCTTGTTCCTGGGGAGCAGAGCCCGACCCCCCCTGGCTCCAAGCTCCTTTCAGGCAGGTCAGAGATCAGAAGGTCTCCCCTCAGCTCCTGTTCTCCAGCTGAACCCCCAGCTCCCTCAGCCGCTCCCATCACACTTGTGCTCCAGCCCCTTCCCCAGCTCCGTTCCCTTCTCTCAACTCGCTCCAGCACCTCAAGGTCCTTCTTGCAGTGAGTGACCCAAAACTGACCACAGGATTTGGGGCGCAGCCTCAAGTAGCACCAAACTTCGTGTGACTTAAGTAGAGTCCCCGCTTTCAGGGCAGTGGTTTGGAGCCCTTGCAGATGCCGTTTGCTGTATCTCCACCCAGGAGCTGGAGGCATCGTCCCCAGTCCCCAGCTGTTGCCCTTGAGGTTGACACAGCTGCCACGGGGGAGGGTGTGCAAGGAGTGGGGGATACAGCCTTGCAAGTGACTTGGACCCTCAACGAGGTCAGAGGTGGACACGTTCGGGCTAAAAGAGGAACAGGTGGGTAAAGGGCTGACAGCGGGAACACTGGCACTTTTATTTTTAATGACCCTCCCCCCTATACACGCACACGTGGCACTGGAGAACGCGAGACACGACTGTCTGAAAAGCATTTGACTGGAGTGAACCAGCACTCCTCCCTAAAAATAAGAGGATTGTCTTGCTTTTGGGGAATGAATATTCATTCAATTTGCATTTTAACCCATGCAAAGCTTATAAATCAAAGCATTAAGGCATGCACTGAAGCGAGCAGCCTGTCACAAGGCTTCCTTCCTCACCCCACCTGTGTGCTTTTGTATTCTTTTTTTCTGTTTTTTCTTCTTCATTGGGTCGATGGGTCTGTGCAGCAGCAGGCACAAGGATATCTTGATTAACGCTATGTGAGTAACCAGTTATTCAGGTCCTTGGCAGTACTGAAAATCTGGGGAAAAAAAATTCTTGCTGTGGTTTAACTGAAGTATTTTTTTCAAGACTGAGTAGGAAATGGTTTCTTTCTGCATTCAGGCAGTTTATGAAGACCCTATGAACATAAGGAGAACAACAGAAGGAAATGTGAAAGAAGTTGTTTTGACTGTGAAAACAAATTAAGAATCATAGCACTAATAATAGCAGGGGCTTGAATTGAACCCTGAAACATCACTGACACCTTCGTTTAAGAGAACAGCACTGTACAGTCACCACTTCTGTCCTGTGGTTGTATCAATGGTTGAGACACTTGTGCCAACAGTCAAGGCATTTTTTTCTTTAGTGTCTCATTCAACCGGGCATGTTATTGTCCCAGTCTTGGTGAGACTGAATCCTTCCCTCTGCTTTCAGGGACCTGTATATCTGCCTGAAGATGATTATGGGAATGGTCATGCTGATACATAAGCAGACCTTGTGTGTGAGAGCACCTGAAATATGTGAGGAAAAGGCTTTGCTTTTGCTGAATGGAGTGCAAAACTGCTCACAGTGTAACTGCTGTTGTTGAGCTGATGTGGGGGGTCTGTGGCTTCCAGCAACCAGAGACAGCTGAAAGTGGTGGAAATACTGTTCCTACCTGCTGGTATTAGCACAAGAAATTAGTGTATCCATAAAAACCAAGGTCAGTCAAGTCTATGGTGAAACCTATTCTTTGACTTTGGAAATACAGAGCATACTTAAGGTTATAGAGGTACCTGAATTGCTTTCTAGTGGTGTAACAGATTTGGTGTTTATTGGTGTGACTTCCATGAGTTTGTGGTTTTTACACCCGAGAGAAGGACAACATCCCGAGACATGGATCACTGACCAGTACAGAAACATGAGTCTGTCTTGGTGGGGGGTCTGTCTGAGAGTTTTATGTGTGTGACATTGAATTAATAGATTTAGGACTGAGGGGGACCATTAGTGCTCTTCTTGAGCCCACCGTGTGATGACAGGCTGTGGAGCTCCACACAAGGTGAATGAATGAGACCAAATCCCACCCTAAAGATCTGATGACAGAAAAAGATCTCGTTTTCTGCTAAGTGTCTGGGTCTACACATTCCCCTGCATAACTGGATCATTGTAAGGTGGTGGTTGTTTGTGGTTTTTGTTTGTTTATTTTTTGGTTTTGTGTGTGTTTATTGTTTTGTTTTGTTGGTGGTGTTTTTTTCTTTTTCTTTTTCTTCTTTTTCTTTTTCTTTTTCTTCTTTTTCTTTTTCTTTTTCTTTTTCTTCTTTTTCTTTCTCTTTTTCTTTTTCTTTTTTCTTTTTCTTTTTCTTCTTTTTCTTTTTCTTTTTCTTCTTTTTCTTTCTCTTTTTCTTTTTCTTCTTTTTCTTTTTCTTTTTCTTCTTTTTCTTTCTCTTTTTCTTTTTCTTTTTCTTTTTCTTTTTCTTTTTCTTTTTCTTTTTCTTTTTCTTTTTCTTTTTCTTTTTCTTTTTCTTCTTCTTCTTCTTTTTCTTCTTCTTCTTCTTCTTCTTCTTCTTTTTCTTTTTCTTTTTCTTTTTCTTTTTCTTTTTCTTTTTCTTCTTTTTCTTCTTTTTATTTTTCTCCTTTTCCTTTTCCTTTTCCTTTTCCTTTTCCTTTTCCCTTTCCCTTACCTTTTCCCTTTCCCTTTCCCTTACCTTTTCCCTTCCCCTTTCCCTTTTTTATCAAGGTCATGTCACATTTTACATAGACGTCAATTTGTGCAAATAATATTAAAAAAAAAAAGAGTGTCACTTGATTCCAGCCTTGAGGAATACAGTGGCAAGCCTGGAGGTGAAGCAAAGCCCGGGAGCAGCCTGCTGCAGGCTCTTTCCTTTCATGTGACTAATACACACAAATCCCCATTCCCTGGGGGCTGGGGGATCACTGACAGCAGGGGCAGGCTGTGAGAAAGGGGTGAAGGGAATGAAACTGTGCTCTCCTTTCATTCACCCGGGTCAGCTGTCCCACCTGTTCCTCCTGCTTAGACATGGGTAGCAGGGACGGAGGAGGTGGGGCGGTGGCAACCTTTAAAATGAGAACTCATCGAACAGAAGGAATTCTGTATTAAAATGAGAAACAAGTGGGAGTTTGCCTTGCCACAAGGGCAGAAGAAAAGAGGCTTCTGGACACAGCAGCAGGGTTGGTATTTGCCTAAATTGTTCTTCTGAGAACTGGGGACCAGGCCAGGAAGAAGTTTCCCAATGAAAAGAGTAATGATGGATGGAGCTCAGTAGGTGCTGGGTTGCAGTTTGATTTGGAAACCCAATCTGCTACCAGCTGTTTGTGTAAGCAAGTGCTGTGGCTTCAGTCTGCACTAGTGCCTGCCTGGACTTCCCTGGGAGATTTCTTCCATCGAAGCAACCCCTCTGGATTTAACAGCAAATGCTGCCTCTGAGGTCTGCAGTCCAACCTGTACAGTTCTGTGAAGCTGGTGAAGGGTTTAGAGGTGAAGCTGTATGAGGAGAGGCTAAAATCACTTGGTTTGTTCAGCCTGGAGAACAGGAGACTGAGGCAAGACCTTGTCATGGTCTACAGCTTCCTCACAAGGGGAGCAGGAGGGGCAGGCGCTGATCTCTTCTCTTCAGTGACCAACGATAGAACCCGAGGAATGGCAGGAAGATGTGCCAAGGGAGGTTTAGGTTGGACATGAGGAAAAGGTCCTTCACCCCGAGGGTGCTGGACACTGGAACAGGCTCCCCAGGGAGGTGTCATGACCCCAAGCCTGACAGTGTTCAAGAAGAGACTGGACAATGTCCTCAGACACATGGTGTGAACTGTGGGGTTGTCCTGTGCAGGGACAGGAGTTGGACTTGATGATTCATGTGGGTCCCTTCCAGCTCAGGACGTTCTATGATTCTTGTGAGGATGTTATCACAGAGTTTGCAGAGTCCGTAGTGGGTGTCTTTTCCCACAGCCAAGTGGGATTCTGTTTCTTCGCCCCTATTTAAATCAAAAACTTTTTTAGGCTAGACACTGTCTCGTATCATGTGGTTACAGAACATCCAACACAACAGAGTTGTAGCTTTTATTGGATAATGTTGTTAGCTGGATGAATAGACCTGTAGCACAAAGAGTGTAGGAGTGATGGTCAATCACACTGAAACAGAGCCCTGCTTCTTGGCAAGTGTGAGATGGTGTCTAGGAGCAGCCCAGAAAAGAAAAATCATAGAATTGTAGAATACCAGGTTGGAAAGGACCACAGGATCATCTGGCCCAAACTTTCTTGGCAAAGTCTCAGTTTAGACAAGATGGTCCAACACCATGCCCAGCTGAATCTTTAAAGTTTCCGATGCTGGGGACTTCCCTGGGAAGGATCTCTGGGCAGGTCTCAATACCAGGGTGTTTTTTCACAGTACAGATGCAGCTAATGCTTTATTTGAAGTTGCTTGTGCTTTATGGCTATGTTTTTTATTTAAGAGGATTTGTATGACATGATGGGTCTAGGAGCCAGCTTTGACCTTTGTTTTCTCTGGCCATTCCATGTGCTTTGCAGATCCCACAGGAGCAGGGGAACATCCTCTACATGTCAGCAAGAAGACCAAAGGTGCAGAATGCAAATCCCCTGCAAGGTCCTGATTTCTCCTCACTCAGTTGCCTTGTGCATCCCCAGGCTCCAGCATCTGCCATGGGCAGGCGGCTGAGTGACTCGCATCCCCTCCACGACCCACGCGGCCACAGGGGACAAGAGCTGATACACACTCAGCCTTGAAACCAAAGAAGCCTCAAACCTGTCATTAAAGCAGCTGCACTGTCAATAAATTCAGTATTTAAAGAAGTTCATCGCCTGTTTAAAATGCAGCGAGAGTAGCTATGGGAACAACTTCAACAGACTTTCATCTTGATGAAAAGTGACCCTGTAAAGAAAGGATCCTGGAATCACCAACATTTTTTGCTCTCAAAGGAAAGAATTAAACCGGTTTCATACTGGCTAGAAAAATGAACCCGGCAAGACAGGCAGCTCAGTTACAGGCTCTAAATGTAAATAGAATCAGTCATAATAAAATGTTTTAAAATCTGAAAAAGGTAAAAAAAAATGCCAGCTAAGATTTTCAGGATTTCTTTTTTAAATTTATTTAGTGGAAAGGAGCAGGAATAAAGGCAAAGTTGAAAGCATTAGATCTACACAATAAATATAAAGGATACTTTTTCTTTTAGTCTTCTTAGTTGGCTTTCAAGCCTCTTTTGTAAAATTCTCATTATCTTCCCTAGATCAGCTCATGCAGTATTCATGTTAATGTTATCTGCCTTCACCTTCTGCAAGGGAGCAGCTCAGCTGGGCAGATTATAGCCTGGTGCCTTAAATACCAGAGTTAAGGAGACCTGAATGTCATTCCTGACCTACCAGGGGCTTCTTTCTTCCCCTGATTTGGGAAATGTTCATGAAGTGGCTGTATCGGCTTTCTGTGCTAAAGTGTTTAATGGGGGAATGAATGTTGCAGAAGCAGACACTGCTGCTGAAATGTCTCTGCATGGCCCAGCTGACTATTCTTGCCCTACCTGTGAACATCCAGACATGAGCGATTTGTGACTTAAGTACATTGAAACTCAGAAGGAAAGATGGGACTTTGTGTTATTTTACAATACAAGATGCTCCTAAAATCTCAAGCCAGCTTAGCTCATCCCTGCTTCTGTGGCTAAGAGTGTGATGGAAAGGGCACAGCTCTCACCACAGTGAGCAGTTCAGCCCATTCCAGCAACTTCAGGATCAAACACAGGTGCTTGGTGAGTGCAGACATTTCAGACTGTGATGCTGATCCCATTTGCAGGATGCTCAGGGCTGTAGAAAGTGTGAAGACAAGCGGTGAAGTCCACTTTCCATGGTGGGACCCGATAGTGGTGAGAGGTATTTACCTAGTCTATGGAGACCATTGAATACTGATTACAACTAAAGAAACACAACCCCTGATAGATGCCCAATCCCTGCCTAGCATTACTGCACTGTCTCCACTCACCTTCCCATGGCTAGCTTCACTCAGATGGATGCTGATGGCCAGGGGGAGGAAGGCTGGGATTCAGAGAGGAGAATTCAATCAGAGAGGGGTTTCCAAAACCTCTAGGTTCCTTTGGAAATCCCAGCTCAGCACACTGCCTGCTGGTGTCTAACGAGCCTCTCAAGAAAAAAATGCTATCAAACCCCGGGATTTATTATTAATCAGTCCAGGTTCTTAACACCTTCTCTTGTGACCTTGGTTGCTAGGAAGTTTGTGCCAATACACAAAAAGTGAAGTATTAATAGAAAGAAAGAGCAGCTGTAAGAGCTCTGCACGGAGCAGCATGGCCAGTGCAGTGGCTGCCCTTGCAGGACACACTAGCCTGTACAGTCTTCCAGGCTACACATCTACTAGCATGTCAACCTTGCAGGGCCCCTTTCCTCCTTGTGCAGCCATGACTATGTATTAAACTCAGAAACAGCCTCAAAAACTCAGTTACTGCATCCATATTGCTCATTGGGAGCAGGCACCAGCCATACTGACTCCCGAACCATGCCTGGGAATTGTTTGGGCTAACGTGGTCTGGTCTGCATCAAAACCACACAAAGGATAATGTTTGTAATTTGTGATCCATGGAGATGCAATGCCAAGGCCCTTGATCCTTTTATTTCACTCACAGATGTATCCACAAAGTTTGAGGCACAGGTTGGCCAGTGGGCAATGTTGAAATCTTCTTTCAAGACTTTCCAAGCCTGGGAGCTTTGCTCCAGATCCTCAGTATTTGCAGAAGTCCCAATTTGATTTTGGCAGGAGGCTGAGGGTGTGGGTGGATAACCCATCTCCTCTTGGGCACACATGGTTTGCACGTGGCTTGGGGACATGACAAATGTGATAGGTAGGGGCTAGAAGAGGACACTAACTACAGACTATGCCAAACAAGACCCATGTCTGGACTGAGTCCCTAAGTTCAAAATATTTTGTGTTGTTTTTTCCCCACTGTGTGTCCAGCACGGCACACCTTGCGTTGGAGGGGAAGCTGCTTTTCATCAGCCATGTCCAAGAGAAACACAATGCTGCTGGTCCAAGCATGAATCCCATTAGGCTTACTTTCCTCTGGGGTGTTTTGTGCTCTATTTACAGGTGTGGGTGCAGAAATTGTGAGTGCAAACATCATTCCCACATCATTCCCTCATGACGAGGTCTGACTTTGGTGAGGAGCTGGTAGGAAAGTCTGGTGCCCCCAGCGTGGGGTGGTGCATGCACCAGCAGGTCTGTGAAGGAGCAGGGGACCTCCCAAGCGTTTGCAGACAAAATTGCTAAACGTCACTTTATCTCACATTATCCCCTACTCAGCTGTTCGGCTGAGAGATGCCATGTGGTGTTCAACAATTGCCGCATTCCTTTCGCAAGGTGGCTGCCATGAGATGTCTGGGAGGAGCATGAGGGGAGCCCTCACTTGGCTCCTGCAGAGCTCTTTCCTCCCAGAAATGCTGCAAGTCACAGAATCACAGAATCATAGAATAGTTTGGGTTCGAAGGGACCTTCAAAGCTCATCCAGTGCCACCCCTGCCATGAGCAGGGACATCTGCACCAGCTCAGGTTGCTCAGAGCCCCGTCCAGCCTGGCCTGGGATGTCTCCAGGGATGGTTCATCCACCACCTCTCTGGCCAACCTGGGACAGTGTTTCATTGTAAAAAAATTTCTTCCTCATGTCCTGGGGAAACATAGTGTCTCACATACTGCTACCCTTGAAGAACACCTGCCATGCAAAAAGGCCTCATAGGGAGCACACTGCAGTCCCCATTTTATATGCAGATGACTTGAAGATGAAGCTGTTTGGCCCACATCATGCATTAGTGAGTGAAAGAGCTGGGAACATGTCTGACATCTCCTTTTCTTGTGCTCTGTCTGCTGGATTGGGGGCTTTCTCTCAAACACAGGGGCTTAACAGCAACCGGTCCTGGACCTGTGTTGGACAAAGCAGTGACAACTTGGATAGCCTTCAGTTGTGTTTCAAGCGATGAACAGGTCTTCAACAGCTCCATACTTCCACCTAGTGACGAAGAGCTATTGCTCACACAACCTGCTTTTCTTTATGTCCTTTTTGGTTTCAACCTGGGAATGTTTCTCAGATTCCCGATGCTGAGCCTGTCCACAGGTATATTTCTACTCATCTGCCTAAAATCTGCAACCTCCAAACGAATAACTGCAAACAAACAAAACCACGTAGCCCGAGGTGATGTTTTTTTAGCAGAACTTTCCTTCAGCAGGAAAAAAATTGCTTGCACGCATATACAAATATGCACTTATTCGTCAAACTGTATTGCTTTCCTCCTTGGTGGAGAATCATTCCCACTACAAGCTGATGAACAGATTTAGGTGAGTATTTACACTTCATATAACAAGACCCCTGTGTGACTCGACTATTGGTCTCCTGATCTGAATTGCCTGTGTTTCTGGTTATTAAGGATGATATTCTTCACCAGCTTTCCTTACTTTTCGTGTTTCGGTTCCTTCAGGTGGATGGTTCCCTATGGAGTCTCTTACCTAATCTGAGACTTTCTGCAAAGAGTAAACTTGTCGCAGTCAAATCCTTTAGAGCTGCAAACCTCATGTATCAACACTTATATATATATATATATAAAAGATATAATACTTTATATTTATATATAAAACATTTCATTAAGATTGGATCACAATGTCCTATGCAGAACGTCAGAGGTGACAATTCATTTTTTTTGCCCACTCTCATCTAGAGAGTTTGAGTGACTGAGTATGTTGGGAACAGAAATATCAGGGCCCAAAGGCAGCACTAAGCCCTAATGTCCCTGATCAGCCTCACCTGGGACCCCCATCCACGCCCTGCCCATGGGTTCAGGAGCCCTACTTAACCTCAGTTTTGAGCCTGCAGTGCCCTCCTGAGCTATGTTGTAGGAATAGTGGTCTTCAGTCCCATTTCTAGTCCTGGCTTCTAGCTGGATCATGGGTCCCTGTTGTAGCTGAGCCTCCAGCCCTGTCTTCTGAGGATGTCTACCTGGGGAGACCCTGGATCTGGTCCATCCCCTGATTTGGGGCTGTCAATGAACCCTCTTACTAGCATCTGGATCTGTCTATGGTGTTCAAGTTATCATCTTTGAACAGTTTCTTCTTTGGCGATGCTTTTTTGTTTGAGAATTCCCTCAAGTTTACTCTTCATTTTGACTGTCTTTCCAATGTAATTCTGGCTAATAAGTAAACTGAGTGCAGGCTACTGAGCAGGATAGGGTTAACTTTCATTGAGTTCCTATAATCATTGGCTATATGCAGCTGAGACACTGGGGCTTGGTCGAAGAATAAAACCAAACACAACTGGTTCCACTGCTGGGCAGAACTCTGGAACTTCCCTGAAAGTTGATTGCCTGTGACTTTGTGCTGTTGTGTCTATGAATTGAGGCTGAGGAAAATCAAGCAAGCCTGTTTCACCTCCCTTTGAGGATGAGGTAAGAGTGTGCATACATAGTGCTGTTGTTTGACTGGTGCATGGTCACTCATTAAACTGCAGCTATTCTGGGTGAGAGCTTCCTCTGAATTTCAGTGGAAACTTCCACGAAGACATCCACATCAGTGCGGGGGCTCAGCAGCCTGTCATATTTCTGACGACTCCACCAAAAAACCTCTGGGCTTCAAGCAGATGAGTGCGGAGTAGGGTTAATGTTCACACAGCTATTCAGGACTTGATGTAGGCTGAGCTGGGTCTTCCCTGATCTCAGCAGGGGCATGTGGTTCTTCACAAGGTGAATGATAACACTATGTAAGTACACTGCACGCTTTTCCACCATTGATTGTATAAGGACCCGCAGAGGTGTAGGTACTTGAAATGTAGTAGGGGGTCTGAACACCCTTTGGGCAGAATTCCTACCAAATGCAGACAATGTTGGGAATGACATGGAAAAAGATGATTTAAGAGTATACAAGGAAAACCTGAAGTCCACTTGATGTGAAAGTCAGTCCTGAATTGGATATCGGCAAAGCATTCCATCAGTTTTTCTGTCATGTTGTGAGGGAAAAAAAGAGGATAAAATGAATTAATTCTCCTCCTGTTGGAGGGTCTAGCCATATATCAATGGAAGAAAGATGACAGGCTACTTCCATCATTGTCATTAAAGACTTGGAACAAAACAGTTAATAGCAGCAAGTAGCTTAGGTTAATAATTAAGCGTGCCCAATGGACAGCACTGAGCTGTCTGTGAGAGGTATTCAGCCTTTTGAGAAACTAGTCTGGTGGGTTGCAGCACACGGTGACTCAGTTACCCACACAGGGACTGAACTGGTGCCTTACACAACCTCAGACTGAACATTGCGGTAGAGCTGGAGTCAAAACAATGGAGCAGTTATGCTGGTACCAGAGTGTCTGCACTTTGCCTCTTGGACAAATGGAAGAAGAACAAATTTAATAAGGTAAGTAACACCAGAAAAGGTCCTAATTAGAATAATCAGTGTAAACCTAAATGATCTTTTATACACCTGTTTTGAAATGCAAAGTTCACATGCATCAGGGTTCTTGACTCTGACCTCTACAAATTGCAGTTTTGTTGAAATGTGCAAGAAATGTAGGGTGAGTTGTTATAGTAGGTTTTGTGGTACAATGAGCAATAGAAGCTTAGAAGTTGGCTTTATGGGGATAGTGTTTGCTGTAGTTACATGGTAACTGAAGCTTCTGCCCAATTCTCACCTCTAAGAGTGTTGCTCTCCTGTTCTGTCTTTTCTAGGGTGCTGACTCGCACTTATTCCGCTGGGCAGCCCTGTGCATCTCTGCTCTGCCCCAGCAGCTCTGAGGAGCCTTTTTCTTTGAGATTTCGTGACCGCGTTGTATAGCATTTGGATAATCTTAAAATCATGTTTATGGTAATACCAGTAGGGGAGGAAGCATGTGAAAAACAACATCAGCTTTGCTATAGAGTTTGCTTTTCCTAGAGGACCAACCAACAGACTTGGTTTCTTGAACACCCACTATGGATGCATTGCATTCCACTCTAATCTTACAAAATAGTGCCCACTCCTAAGAGAGGACGAGGTGCTTTAGAGGCTGCACAGGATCTCCTTTAGTGTCCCTTTTAGACCAGGAATGCATTTTTTGAAGAAAGTCTTCTCCAGTTAAGGTGATTTGTTCCACACCACCTAACTCTCCATGAACAGATGCCAATCCTTCTGGATAAATTAAAACAAAGATATGTTCCAGACAACACTCCAGCCACTAACAGATGTTCAGTCTTGGAACTAGGCTAGAATTAGTGCTGTGTGTGACACCCCTAAATGGTTGTAGTGTGGATATTGGGTCTTCAGCAACAGTTGTTTTGCTCTACAGATCTGCTTGTACTGGGTTGTGCAACAAATGTGGATGTGTCTTTATTTGGATTCCATCCTCTTCAGCCATTTTCACCAAATACTTTGCTGGCCAGTCCTGAGCATTTATTTCTGTTCTCCATTCATTCCCTCCCTTTCCCATGAGTCAATATATTGCTATAAAAAATATCCCAATTACCAGATCAGTATTGGTTGTCCCTTAGTACTTGGAGAAGGGTTCTTCTCCAACCTGTCACCTTGAAACTCCTTACTGCGTTATCTCGCAAAGGCCAAACAGAAGCAGGAACAGAGAAGCAAGTTCCTTTCCCTCCACTTTCCTCTCAAGTAAGGAATGTGCAATGCCTCAACAGTATCCAGCACCTTTGGACGCAAGTTGAGCATATTTTCTAATCAGTGTTCAAGAGCACTTTGTGCCTATAGACTGCAGGTCATTTCTCCACATGTGTCAATTCTTTTAAAAATTACTTAAAGCATCAGGTATTCTGAACTACTGTAGCAGCAGCAAACAAAGAACCACCCCCCCCCCCCCCTTTTTTTTTTCTTTGAATAGTGTTCTTTTATTATATAGCTGTTAATTCAATTGGCTTTATTTTGATGGGTCTTATGGACATTTACAGAAGGCAACAAAGCAGACAGTGCCATAGACAGTTAGACTTTCTCAGGTGACCTGACAGGCATTCATGAATGTACAAGAGGTCTTTAATCAGTGCAGAGTGTATGTTCAATGAAGCAAGACCACTACATGGAAAAACGTACGAGCTCTGGGTACCATTGTCCTGTGGAGGAACGGGGCCTAAAAAGAGTTGAGGTCTGCCCTTGTCCTTTTTTCAATAACTGACTGGTGCAGCAGGGATGTGAAAGGCTGTCTGACTTTGCATTATTTTGCTCTTCTACATGCTCTTCTCTCCCTTCAAGAATTACTGATTATACAGTGCCTCATACGGTGATTGTGAATTTTGCCCTTTTGATCCTGCTATAACAACAATCCAAAATTAGCTTTTTGCCATTTGATTTTATCTTTATGCCTGAGGCTTTTGTGATCTGAGCTGAGTGTTAACAACCAAGGGATGTTCTGGATAAGTGTCCTATTCTCTGTGCTCACTGGTGAGAATCTGAGGTTCTTGGTCATTTAAAACATGGCTAGGTTATTTCCATACTAGTACAAAACCCAGGATGAAGGCAGTAGAAGTTAATGGTTTATATTTTTAAAAGTTAGAATGGTTTCTGGCATAGCCTTTATAAAGGTATGACTGACTATGATAGCAAGTAAGACCAAGGAACTTCACAGGTTATAAGGACTAAAATGTTTATATTTTTAAATTATTAGAGCAATTCCCAGCACTGTTGTGATCAAGTCTACCAGTGCTCTTCCAAGCAATACCTAAGCACATCTGAGGAGCCAGCACGGGCCATTCCTAGTTTGAAGCTAGCTGTGGAAGGCTAGAGAGCTTAATAGTATAGTCAAGTCACAGAATCACAGAATGGTTGGGGTTGGAAGGGACCTCTGGAGATCATCTAGTCCAACCCACCTGCTAATGCAGGTTCACCTAGAGTAGGTTGCACAGGAATGTGTCCAGGTGGGTCTTGAATGTTTGCAGAGAAGACGACTCAACAACCTCTCTGGGCAGCCTGTTCCAGGGCTCTGGCACCTTCAGAGTAAAGCTTTTCCTCATGTTCAGATGGAACCTTCTGTGTTTCAGTCTGTGCCCATTGCCCCTCATCCTATTGTTGGGCACCACTGAACAGAGTCTGATCCATCCTCTTGACATCCACCCTTGAGATATTTATAAACATTGATGAGATTCCATCTCAGCTTCTCTTCTCCAGGCTGAACAGACCCAGCTCTCTCAGTTTCTCCTCATCAGAAAGGTTCTCAAGTCATTGGCTTTCAGAGCTGGAGAATGACCATGGCACGATTTAGTTTAATATAATAAATGCAACAATTTCACACGAAGCAGCACAGAGCTAGGACATTTTAACACGGTCAGCTGTAAATTCTGCCATTGGTTTCACCAGTTTGCCTGTGCCTCATGCTTAATTAGAGTCAGTCTCCCAAAACATGACCCAAGTGGGGGAAAGATCATCCTGAGCTTGGCTGGAAAGTGTTTGCTTGGAGGAGCATATATTCTATATAGGTCTGTTAGGTAGGAGGAAAAAGAGTATGGTTTGCAATATATCGATCCTTTATACCATGTGAGAGGTGAATCAGTGTTTTCTCTGTGATTCCACATTGCAGTCCATCTTGTCTGTCTCTACAGGTCCGCAGTGTGAAGAAATAATACAAATGGGGCTTGTTTTAAAGTTACAGAGAAGGTGCTATGGCCTCCAGCCATGATCTTGGAGCCAGTTTCTTGTGAAATCCCCATCCAAAGTTCAAGATGGTCCCTTGGAGATCAACCATTCTGAGTGCTGAGCTGATATTCTTTGCAGGTGAGTGACAGAGAGCTGGTGTCTCCAACCACACTGGTCATACAACACCAGCAAAATCCAGTGCTGCTGGGCTGGATACATACTGTGAGAGAGATATGAAGAAGCATCTCTAAAAGGTGTTGAACATTATGATATATTGACTGCAGTATACTGGACATTGTCCACCCTTATCAGTGGCTTTTAATGGCATTATTTCCATAGCTAGTGGAGATTTCTGGATTTGTTGTTAATTGTCCCTGTTCTACCTGTGTCCATCTCACACTTGTTCGTTTTCATTCACTAGATGATATTCATATTGCTGTTTGTGTGTTGATATTAAGGGCTTGTGGTGCAAGTGTGTCCAATATTTGGCTTCAGTGATCAATACTGATGTTCAATGAGATTGTATTCCCGTGCAGCTAAGAAGTTGGAAATCTCCTGAAATGCTAAACAGGCAACTGGATATCACTATAAAAGGACTTCTTGAAAATTCTGATATTTGTCTTAAAAAAACGCAACACCAAAAAACAACAAAAAAAAAACCCACAAAAAAAACCAACCAACCAAACAAAAAAACCAGACATTGGTTCATCCTTGTTAGCTTCAGAGGATCAGGATAACCAAAGTAAATCCTAAACCACCTTAAGAATTTGATACCTTTCTGAAAGACGTTGTATGGCAAGTTACAGGTAACTTAATTTCATGAAACAGAAGTTCCTTTCCAGTCCTGTGTTTCTTTCCTAAGAACTTCAACAAGAAGGAGCTGGATAGGCTGTCTCAGAGCCAGAAGAAGATGTATTTTGTGGATGACTCTAAGTTTGGGACGGTGTGTAAAAGTGAGCAAGCACATTTCTTGGAGAGTTGAAGGAATAAACATGAGGTTTATTGTGTTAATTTTGATTCTTGAGGAAGACAGGAGGCTCAGACTGTAGCTTGGTTCACCAAGCCTTGAAGGTATTCAAACCACCCTGAGGAGAAACAGGCCTATTACATGGGGGAGACAGTTGTGGGGAAAAAAAGGATGAACAATATGACTAATTTGGATGCCTGTGAAGGAGAAATGAGATGAAGGGTGGGATCACAGGAGGGACAGTGGTCAGGCCATTATGTCTCATCCTGAATGAAATATTCTAGATGTTTGCATTACACTTCAACCTGATATTGCTGGGTTCTTTTTGCAGTGACAGCCACAGGATTGCTCATTAAGCCCCGAGAGGGCAGTGTTGCTGGAGGAACATGGATTACTATCACCCTGGATGGTGAGTTTTAAGCTCTTATGAAGGACGTGTTGAAATAACAGAGAATCATTCTGAGATTCGTGGTTGAGTGACAAACCCTAAGCAGCAGATACAGGGACTGTGACACCCATAATTGGTGAAATTGGCTTGAAATTATTACTTCATAAGATATTACTAATGATTCCTTGTTTTTAAGTCCTTTCTAAGTGAGAAAAGTCAGATTTCTGCCTCGTTTTTGTAGATGTAGGGCTAGAAATTTCTTCCCTGCCACTGCTTTTTTTGTTTGTTTGTTTTTTTGAGAAAAGCTGAAAGTCTCATTTGTTGGAATGTCCTGTGACGCTGGAACTTTGGAAACACTAATGATAAACATGAGACCTGAGTAAAAATCACAGAAATTGATATGTCATGCTCAGTTAGACCCAAACCCAACTGTACAAAGCTAGGCCTGACTTTCTGTCATGCTGAATATTGATTCACTGGGAAGAGTTGGTTTCTGAGCCAGCTGTGTGTTCAGTTTAGCTGCTCAACTTCTGACACTCAGTAATTTATAACTATGATGAAAGGTGTAAGTCTTATTTCTCTGTATATTGTGCATTCCCATAGAGATGATGAAATGGAGAGAAGAAAGGAAGCTCAAGTCTTCAAGGGAGATGTTTCTCCAACAGCACTGTGTGGCTGGCAGAGACAGTCACAGCTGGGAACTCACAGTTCAAGCAGAGTCTCTTTGTTTTTGGTGAGGGGAAGCAGAGAGCCAGGCCTTGGGAGAAGGGGAAAAACCTTCCTCGGACCAGGAGGAAATGTGCAGTTTTCTGCAAATTGAGAAACTGATGTCATTTGAAGTGAACGTGTGGGCTGGGAACCACCTGTGAAGATTGTGAGCGAAGGGAGAGTTGTCTGCAAGCCTTCTTCATTTACAGTTTTATCTCATTACACTAGAAAAATTAAGCGTGCGAGTTTATGTTCAAATAACACTTGACTTTCTGAAGATTAAAAGTCTTTGATCCTCTGGACAGCTCTCTCTGAAGAAATAGGCTAAGCAGGTCCACCTTGCAGCACAGGCCAACTTGAGGCCTTGCCAACAAAACTACGCAAGACATCAGCAACTGCAAAAACTGTGTCAAATGATTCTAATTTTGCAGTTGCTTTAAGTATCTATGAGCGTGATTTTTTTTCTAATGTAGATGCCTGAGGTGATTAAAACTCCGAATAACTGTCAATCTCTGCCTAGAATACATGTGGAAGAGACCAAATATTGTATTAGAGGCAAAAAAAGCCATGCAGTTGCATGGTGTGATGAACTTGGTCTTAAGATGAAATTACACAAACATGATTTTTAAAAGCCTGATTAGAGGTTCTAAGTGTTGCTCCTAAAGAGAAGCTGAGTTGTACATCCAAAAATGTTCATATCAGGTGTGACTGAATGTGGGTGATCCTCTCCTCACACAGCTCTTCTGGTTTACTTTGATTACTTAGGTTCAACATCCCACCAGCTAGAACATGTCTCTTCAGCCAGTGGCTCCCAGCTGGAGGTGTCCCTGGTAAATCTAGATCTGCCCAGGTTGCCATGTGATGTATCTCCTGTGTATTTTGACTCATCCACTATAAGATGCAGAACAAGGTATGATCCATGACTACGGTGTGGGTGAGACCTTGTCTTTTGTCTGATAGGATCTTCATTTTTTTTTCACGGTTGTTGCAGGCAGTTTGGGAGTTTAAGGCATTTCTATGACTGCTACTGTGTTTGCACCTGAGCACCTTCTAAGTTGTGTTGCATTTATCTTTGTTTCAAGTTAACGAAGCACTAGGGTAGTTAGCATGAGAGTCAGAGTGAGACTTCTTGGAGAGGCTAGACTCAGATACTGAAAGGTTTGCAGGCGCCTAATTCTTAGACGCAAAACTCCCAAGAAAATCTTGAGGAGGGATTTTACCAGCTTCTGGTGTCTTTGACCTCTGCAATCTGATGGGAGAGGTCATGGATAGAACGGGAAGCAAATACGGTTCTGAGCACCAGCTGGACAATATAAGCTCCCCATTTACTATCCTGTCATAATTTTAAAGATTGATTGACTGGAAGACTACAGATGTCACAAGAGGCTGTAAGAGTGACCCTAATGGGGCTTTTCCACTTCTTGCTGCTACCATTCAGCTGGGAGTTGAATCTGCTGAATGTGGTGCTGAGAAACTGCGTGCATTAAGGACGCGGCATTAATTTACAAACCAGGACCAAGATACTCTGTAAATCCAGGCAGCCCTGGGTTATTTTAATACTAATGAATAGTAGTTATTCATTAGTATTAATGAACACTAATGAGCATGCCTGTGTTTTGCATTAATGTACAATTTGGATAGAGTTCTGATGTAGTCCTATCACTTTCTGCACTTAACTGTAATTTATTGCTATTATTCTTTTAAACTGTAGTTTTAGAGTTTGGGTTCATATGTGTAAAGTTTGGGTTCACAATGTAAATTTGCTTTGCTCCATTGAAGCCTCAGTGGACCTGCTAAGAATGGAGGCCCTGTGAAGGACCTGGTGTTTCCTAAAAAATAAACCAAATCTGTATAAAAATAATGCAACACATTTGCTTCCACCTAGGTCTTCACCCCAGGAGGGTTTGTACTATGTGGAGGTGATCTTTAGAGGACATGTACTTAATAACCTAACTGACGTGGAGAAAGAAAACTATACTTTCAAGGTAACCACCAAGCAAGGATAGAAGTGGTGATAAAGATTGCAAAGTATTGAAGGGAGACACACTTCAGAGTTAGTATCACAGATAACAAGTTGAAATATTACCTCTCATACTGTATGTGTGACTGCATGTCAGGACAAGAAGTTAGGATGTTCCTTCTGCCTCTTAAAACTAGGTGCACTGAGGTACTCATCATTCTGGCACTGGGTAGACTAGATGATTGAAAAAATCTTTCCAAATCAAAAATGTAGGTGCAAGTTAATCTGTCTCTGCACTTAAGCCACACAGTCAGAAGACCCTATTGTGTCAGAAGATCCTATGCTGGTTTCTTCTGGTATTACCCTCCAAGCTGCAGGGTGGCACTGAGAGGTAACCACGGGCAAGGATACCTCCCATGGGCACAGCTGGTTCTGGGAAAGGACATCTCTTCAGGTCTAGGACAGCTCTCCACACCTAAGATGAGCAAGACCTGGAAAGCTCAGACCTCACTTGTAATTTCCTATCTGTTTCTCAGTTATTTTAAGGGCTCACTACTCCCCCTGCTCCCCCGACCAGTATTTTCTCTTTGGCACTCAATGTCAAAGCATGTTGTCTCAGGAAGTTTTGGAGTATGGTGGTGTTAGAACCATTTAATGACCATGGTGTCAAAATCTCTTTCAGAGAAGAATCCTTAACCATGGCTGTGTACTCCAGGATGAGGCCTGGTGTGTTCAGAAGTCACATCTCACTTCAGTTCTGTCTTTGAGTATCAAGCAAGAAAGCCAAGCGTTTTCAGTAAATTGCACATTAAAGCCAAAGAGTCATTGGGTGGTTCAGCTAGCTTAGAGAGTTGATGAAAAATCACCAGGGGATGCCGTTAATGAGGCACATTCCAAGCTAAATAAAACACAATGTGTATCTTTGTTTTGGGACTGGGACCTGGGAGCTATACGTATTAAAAATTAATTTTGCCTCCACATTAGATTGAAAAAGCCTGCTGCAGGCAGCAACAAGTCTGAACAGCTCAGAAGACTTGTGTCAGCTAGCGGCCTTAACTTGTATTTTATTTTTGGCTTCTTTCTCTGCATCAGCTTCAGCCCAGGGTATGGCATGATGTTCCTTTTCTTCTCAGAAGTAGCCATCACTGGAGAGTTTGTGGTTACTCATTTATTTTTAATATGACCATGAGGAGAAGAGGAGGCAAAGACTGAGCTTTGAAAGGGAAAGGGGTTCAAGGAAAACTCGAAAAAAACCCCAACATATGCAATGTTGTCTTTGATTTGATTCAGGAAACCAATTTTTTTAATGCTATTTATTGGGCTGACAGAAGCAACTTTAAGTGCAAGTGGGGACAGCAGGGTCAAAAAGAAGGTGGGGAAGGTGATATGTGGAGAAGGCTCTGAGAAATGGGGGATTTGGACAATGGAAACACATGGAAAATGTACATTTTCTGTAAGGTGAATGGAATCAAGAAGCTAATGACTTTGATGGAAACAGGATTTAGCCAGCTAGTGGTACGGCAGGTCAGATTTATGGAGTTATTCGTAGCTCGTAAGGAAGCAGAGAGACATGGATTTTATGAAATCTGAACAAGCTAGGTACTTTTATATATCACCTTAAGTCCAAGACCTCTACATACTTTGATGGATCTGACCCTTGCTTTTCATATAATGATTTTCATGTCCAGAGTGCCAGATGCTGCAATGGGGGAAGGTGATTACATTACTCTTATTTTCCAGAACAAGTATCTGAGAAATAAAGAACTGATGTGGTTTTGCCAAGGTCTCTCTGTGAAATGCAAGCCTGTGCCTGTGTTAGTTGGCAAGGCAGGGTCAGGATGTGATCTCCAGCATGGCCTTGGATCACCTACCTGCTGCTCCTTGGTGCAGATTTTTCTGTTTTAAGTGATGGCAAGTCTGCTCCAATTATACAGTGTGGATCAGGCCACCTTCTTTTTGGTGTAGAGAGAAAATTTCTCTAAATGGCTATAAGCCATGCTGTTCCCTGGGCCACATATGGTTGGATTTGACGATCTTGAAGGTCATTTCCTACCTAAATGATTCTGTGATTCTAAAAGCAGGTTCCAAGTTATTTTATTTACTCATATAGCCATAGTTCAAGAGCTCACATTCCCTTTCTATTACTTCTTGTGGCTTTAATAGAATCGTAGAATGGTTTGGGTTGGAAGGGACCTTCAAAGCTCATCTAGTCCAACCCCTGCCATGAGCAGGGACATCTTCACCAACTCAGGTTGCTCAGAGCCCTGTCCAGCCTGGCCTGGGATGTCTCCAGGGATGGGGCATCCACCACCTCTCTGGGCAATCTGGCCAGTGTTCTACCACCCTCAAGATTTTCCCAAGATAACCAGCTATTTTTAATTGCCTGTCCAGGTACATTCCAGATGACACTGGACCACATGGTCTCAGCTACAACAGCTTGTTACAAGATGATATGCATCTTACCCAGCACTGGATAATACTTAGTGCACTGGAGACATCTCCTCATCTACAGCAGGAATTCTTTTAACACTTCCAAAGGGTTGCCACTGCCTTTTTATTTCCTTTAGTCCTGGGATCCAGATGCTAAATTTGAACATAAGGCACTTTTTAGCTGCTGAAGCCATCCATTATTTTTTCCTGTTTGGTTTTGCATCTTCCAGGGAGGGACAGGGAGATTTACAGAAAATACTGGTTCCACGTGAGTTAACAGTGTGTGGAGGACCTTGTGTGCATCTGGCCACCTGACAGATGAGCAGTGCTCCCGCACACAATGACATTTGAATAGGATTGGTGTTAGCCTAGGCAAAAAAATTCTAGAGTCGTTTTGGTTAAAAAAAAAAAAACCAAACCAACAAAAAAACCTCACAGATTTTAGATCTAACTGGAGAAAAGGGGCAAAAGGGCTGCTCTACCTGGCAAAAATGCAGCAAAAGAATGTGCCAGGTCAGGTATCCTTCTGTCATAGAATCATAAAATGTCCTGAGTTGGAAGGGAACCCACAAGGATCATTGAGTCCAACTCCTGTCCCTGCACAGGACACCCCCACAGTTCACACCGTGTGTCTGAGGGTGTTGTCTCATCTGCTTTGGGAGGCTGATGATGACCTGACTCCACTCAGAAAGGATCCCTGTACGTACCCCGTCTTCCGAGACCCTTGTTTCAAAAGACAACCTTTCTGCTTTTTTTTGGTCTCTGTTTAAGTCAAAAGTAGTACCAAACAACAGATTCCCAGTATTTCCTTGCTGTTCCCTTAGAGGCCAAGGTAGTTCTTTCCCAAAGACACCTCTAACATATTATACTGCTTTAAGATGGGCCAATACAAGAATTTTCTTTGCTACACTGCTGTAGGGTACCCAACAAGTTTGTTAGAGGCTATCTGTGATGTAACAATGATTTGTAATAGTGTACTATTGGGAAGAAAAATGGTGCCATAATGGAAAATAAAATGGAGGTCTCAACTTCAGATAAAACATGGCTTAGAAAATTTATAGTGTATTAAACTGTATCTTCTGGAACCAACTCAAGCCAAGGTGGGCAACCTGGGCACGAAGGAGGACGTAAAGATAGCAGTAAGCCATAATCTGAATGCAGAGGGGGCAAGAAGGGGATATTTGTACTTATTCCCTTCTTAGAGCAGGACTCTCTGCTTCAAAGGTCATATCTGAAGTGTGAGTCTCTGAAGTGCAGTTGCCAACTGTGTTGTGAGCAATGCATAATCAGATCTTGTCGGACTGCTGCGAAAATGACTGCCATTTAACTACAAATTCCTCTTTGCAGTTTTCTGATGCACAGACACCTGTGGTTTACCAAATTAGTCCACCATCTGGCATCCCAGGTACGGGACCTTTCTTTAAGCTGGAGCCCACTTTAATTATTTTTTGATATTCCAGACTGTCTTTCTCCTTATGAGGGATCTGTCTTGCTGGGGACTGAAATAGGCACTTCCTGAACTTAATGTCCAAGCTCATGCTGAACAGGAAAATGGGTTTGCACAAGGGGAGGGAGTCTGCAGCTTTGGGTACAAGAGTGATGCACAGTGAGCAGGTTATTTGGTACTTGGCTTCTGCAGCCCAACTTTGCCTGAATGGAGAGATGGGGAGGTCTAAATAGGCTCAACTCTTGAGTCATCCGGCCTTATTTTAGTAATAGCCTTAAGAAGAATTAGCTATTAGATGATGATATTGTAATGCCATACAGGTATTTTAGTTAATGGGTTTGGATCAGACTTTAAAGTTACATGAGAAGACAGTCGCTGTTTTTGGTCTGAACAGTTGATTGCCATCTGGAAGATATTTTTCTGCCTATTTCTATTGTTTGCACTTGCAGGCTTCTTTAGAGAAAATTCAGATGCTGATTTCCAAAGCCAAGATTAATAAAAACATTTTGGTCTTGCAAGAGTTAAGAGAGGTACCTGGATGATTAGATCACATAGATGCTCCTAAATCTAAGTCCATCCCTCATTTCTGATTATTTTCAGGTGCAGTTCAGCTCCAGATTCTCATGCCTTGTTTTAGGGTGTCTGTATGGAAGTTTCTATGTGTTAGCTGAATGTTGGATCTCCCAGTGTAGTCAGTGAAAAACATAAGAGTAACGCTAAGTGTCTAGTATTATTTGACACATCCCGGAGCATGAAGAACCTTCATGGAGTAGCTAGATAGGATACAGAACCAGGAATGTACTTTTTTTTTTTTGTGGGAAACAAAGACATGTTTTGGGAAAAGAATATGAGATGCAAAGTCACCTTGAACTATGATAGAAGCTGAGACCAGACATCAGTGCAGCCAGTTGGGCACCTCTCTGCAAAATTTGCAAAGACCAAGGACTTATTTTTTCAGCTGATAAAATTTGCAAATACAGATTCTCTGCTTCTAAAGGACTCACTTCAATTCCTGTTTCCCTTTAAACAGGAAATTTAATAGAGATCCATGGGAAGACAATTGCTGAAAGATATGAGACCTTGGACTTCAATGTGGATTATATTGATGGGTAATTATATATCGGCTGCTATCTGACCCTGTCCCTGTAAACTGGTGTTTCTTCTATCAGTCTCCTTGACAGCAATAAATTGCAACCAGTTGGCCCAGAATTGCCATTTACTTCCTTTGTGGTTTATTGCAGCTCATGAGTTGGGCTCCAGCAACCTTTGTTAATCTAATTGCAACTGGTCCATTAAGCTAGTTGGTTTGTTTACTGGCAGCACAGTCAATCACAGCTCAGTGTGAATTGTACTGTAATTGCATCTGGTTGCAGTAGATTTTATTTTGGCTAGCAAATTAAAATTTAACTAATTAAAATAATGTCAGAATCTAAAAGTTAAATAAATTTTCCTTTCCATTTGCATTTTTAGAAAAACTATTAGTTTGAAGCAGATGTTTTGGTGAGTTGAAAAACAAAGCAGAAGTGTTTTGAGACAAAGGACTCTGTTGTTCACTGCTTTAAGCCCTCTCTGGTTGCTCAATTGTTCTCAAGGAAGGTTTGATTTTTATCTTCTGCTGCTCCTATGGTTACATGCAACAAAGCAAAGCAGGTAGATTTAAAAAATTTACTTCAGGCCAGCAGCACTTCAAACACAGTGAATCCAAAAGCAGCGTGAACGCTGACCTGCCGTCTGCCATATGTATTTCCATATGTATGGAAGCATTCTCAGATGCTACTGAATTACGATTTCCTTGCACTTGTGTCAATGGCAGTGAAGAACTAAGCCCAGATAAGTATTTTAAAGATAAACTGTTAATCTATAGTTACTGTGTGGCATTTTGAGGATCATTTCAGGAGCCAGGGAAGGTGTGTATTCTCAGTAGCTAGAAATTTTAATTGCAGTGGCAGATATTTGACCACTAGATGCTTTTTAAATACTTCTCAGGCTCAATGGAAATGTCCCTTGCTAATTTACTAAATTCTCCGCCAGCATGAATGAAAGCCCAGTGCAGATTCCTGCCATGCCAGTTGCACCCATTTATCAGCCTTACTTTTTTGCCCACTAAATGCACATTAGCATCTTTTTTTCAATATTAATTATTCTCTTACCTCTTTCTAGTGGAACTGTGAAGCCTTTGATCAGTGGGAAGAAAGGCTGGTCTGTCTGACTGCAGGTTGGACGTGCCTGCACGCTCCCGTGCTAGATTACTTATTTACAGCTTAAGCTCACTATTGCCAAAAAGGAAATGGCCTCAAGATTTTAGCATACCAGCCGGGTTCACATTATAGCTTCACATGGATAATTTCCCCATTTTTGGTGTGTTAGTAAATATGCACCAGGCAAGGACTTGGACTTGACCAGAGCAGTCTGTCACTTAGTCATACCGATTCAGGATTTGTGGCAAAAAGGAGAACCATCTTATATTTTCAAGTGCGTTTTGGACCCTTTTCCATGCTTTGTATGAGATGCAACGGTCCAGTGATGACGAACCAAACATTTTTCAGCACTGAATTTTTTTCTATTCATCCTTAAAAACAAAGGCATCTCAATACTGTATTAAAAAAAAGCAAATTCTTAATAAAACCTCATAAAACTATACACTGAAACATGGATCATAGCAAAGTGTTTGCACTACACGTTTTAATTGAATATTTTTATCGAATATTTTCCTTAATTGTTTGTTAATTCTCAAAGAATCATTGCCAACCTTTATTTATTATGCTAACTGCTGTGAATTTATTGCTCCCACCTGTTTCCTCCTCTTCAGTGGAAGCTGTCCCTTGCCATATTGGTTCTTTAAGGTAAGATAAGAGATTAGGGTTTATCCAGCTTTCTAGGACATTGACAAATGCTAGATACAAGTGAGGGGAAATTACTGTCCCATTTGAAAATATTGGCTGCTGATTTTAATAGGAATAGGATTTCATTAGTGAAACTTTGCTGCATCGTATTTCATCTTCCCTGTTTGCTTTTTGCCTAGGCCAGCTATACTTGTGGCAGAAGGAGATGGATGGACCAGTCTCTGCTCTTTTGCTGACAGGCGAGCTGGAAGAATGTCAGTTCTTGACTTATCTTTTGTTTGTATTGATGCAAAGGGTCAGCACAGCTTGTGCACAAAACAAATACTTGGCTTTGAAGAAGGTTTTCTGCTTTGGCTTAAGATGGAGAGGGGCCATGGGGAGTTGACCATATGGTCTGTGATGGGTGGGTGAGGGTTACTGTCTCTCTGCGACATTAACTATAACCAGGCAGGACCAGGGGCTGTTCTCTGGTCTGTAGATGATATACTATGCCCCAGCCACATCTGTCCTCTTCAACTCTTTAGACTCAAAAACAGGGTAGCCATTTCCAAGCTGTCTGTTGACTGTGGTCAATGGTCAATGCATTGTTTTCGGTCACATATAGACTCTAACTTGAAAGGTGGATTAGCTCACCTGAGCCTAAACTGGGCAAATAGAACTCTAAAAATCCAGTAACACAAGCAGTCAGGCTCTGGTGCCTGGGCTCCAGCACTGTTCATTTATTGGTATTAATGGATCTTTGTCTTCTGTAAGTTTCTGGAGATGTTTTAGCATGCTGGCTCTTGCACACTGTTGAATTACAGAAAAAAAACCCAACCAAACAATGGACTCCGCAGCAGCTTTTCTTTTATGAATGCTGCACTTCTCACAGTGCCTGTGAGCCCTGGAAAAGGGAGGCTGCTTTTACAGGAAAGAAGGGGAAAAACCTATTCCCACAGAAGTCAGTGCTAATACTCCTGGGGTCCTCAGCAGACCCTCTTATTGCATTGTAAAATTCCTTCTAGCTCTCAGGAGGGGGACTTGTATACAAATGTGAGCTGATGGTGGGACTTGCTTCGTTCCATGACTCCAGAAGTTTGATGTGATGCCAGCATATCTGGTTTAATTGCTACCCGCTCCTTCTTTCAGATTAGGGACATGTAGAGGAGTAAGATGAGGGGAAACACTTTAGTTGTCCTCTTCACACTCACCCTGTTCCCAGACTTGTCTTCCCTCAGCTCTTATTTCAAACGGGGGTTCTTGAGGTCACCAACAGGATAAACATCTGATAACAAGGGTAAAGGAAACAATCTGGAGCGGTGGGTGTTGCTGGTAGGCTTCCTCTTAAGCTCCTGATGCTCAGTGGAGAGATGGGTAGTTCCTCTCCCATCTCACCTGTTTCTCTCTTTTACTTCTAAAGACTAGCTCAGTTGTGTAAGTCCACATCTTTAGTTAGATGATTCTCACTGTATTTTGCTCCTTTTGCTCACAAGGCTTAGCAAAGTCATTTGTCTCTCCACAGCTACCCTATTTGGGCAGAAGATGGACTAGGAACCCTGCAGTGCCGGGTGGAAGGGAATCACATAGGTTGGTGAAAAAAAAGAGGGGAAAAAACGTGGGGATTTGTTATACCTGCAACTCTAGAGGTCAGAGAGAAGGCGTCCATCACAAATTCCCACTCTGTCTCCGGTTAGGAATTTGGCTGAGGGTTGAACCCACAAAACCTGCTTCATGTCAGGGTTTACTACAGTTCAACACCACCACTGCAGTGATTCACATCCTCTGCACAGCCTTGGAGAAAGTCAAGTGCGGTGCTCAAATGAAACCATGACAGAGATGATGTGAACGTTGCTGACTGTAACAATGTCATTTGGACTTTTTGCTCAGGTTTTTTTTTAAACTCTATTTCTTCTTATATGTGATGGACCTTCCCATTTACTGCTCTGTTAGCAGAGAGGAATAAATTAGGTGCCCACTTCTGTTTATGGTTCCTCTGGTAGCAGGTTGGATGCCTTTCATTTTTGCTTGCTTCCCAGCACTCTGAAGAAGCTTCTGATTTCTTTATGAGGCTTTGTCTGAGCAGCAAACTTCCTGCTTGGGAAAGTTGACCTGAGTTAAATACATATAAAAGAACTGAATGTCTATCTCTCATGTAGTCACTGGTGGCGCAATTCAATAGCCTGAAATTTAAAGATGTCTTAGGGTATCTGGGATGTCTCCAGAGTGGTGTAGGGAGATAATGGAGGTCTTGAAGGATGTCTACACCTTCGTAGCATGGCAAGTGAAGTCAGATAGGATCCGTGGGTTGTAAGACAACACAACGCACTTAGGCAACCAAATCCTGCCTCTGAGATTCAGCTTGCGAGTTCAGATACATAACTGCACTTGTCTGTAGTACAGCATCTGGCTATGATCTAGGGGTCTAAGCTCCCTAGGCTGATATTTGATTCAGTTCCTGCATGAACACTCTCCCGCAATCAACACAGTTATACTGTTGTAAGGAAGAGGAGAATCAAGCCAGGACACTTGGACAAGGCTTGGTAGGATGCACTCTTCATGGAGCCCTCCAAACTTCTGCCATGAAATATATTTGTTTTCTCTCCTCCAGGGTCCCACAATGTTAGCTTCTCGGTGTTTAACAAAGGAAAGTGAGTAAAAGACTATTTTTTCTCTCTCTTTTTTTTTTTTTTTTTTTTTTTGTGGTTTTGCATGGGAACACAGCTGCAGGATAAGTGTATGATGTTTTTTACTGAATCTTGTGTTTCATTGCTTAGAAATGAAGTTTTGCTATCTTGAGAAGATGATCATCAGATTGGGAATGAACAAGGGAACGTTCCTTCCCCAAAGCATCTCTGCTTTGGGGTTTTAACACCTTAGCTTCAGTGCCCAAATCATAAATCATCTGTTAATTCTAGGTGAATAAAATCATTTCACATCACTTTTAACTCTTCATCCAAATGGGGAAAATATTAGCCATAAAATGAGGTGAAAATGGGTTTTGACAGTGTCAAACCCGTACTTTACAATGAGACAGTATTTCTAATAAAGAGTTTCAGCCATGTGATAGAGTCTTTTGAATCAGTGCTTCAGTGTGTTGGTGAAAGGTGTTGTTGGTCCTTGTACAAATGTTCCACTGTTCCTCTGGAAAGTGAGTGTCCAGCTCTGCCAAAAGAAGTTCTACTTACTTAAATGGTCAAGGTTATCTCAGACGTTTTCTCTCTCTTGCAGGTCAGCAGTACACAAAGATGCTTGGCTCATCAGTGCCAAACAGGAACTTTTCTTGTATCAAACGCATTCAGGTATTTCACTGATTCGCCTCAATTCCTGCACTGTCCCTTGGCAGTCCCAGCATGATCTAAGGAGACTTTTCATGGTTGGTCTTCTCAAGGACATAATCCTGTTGTGTCCTCAGTTTGGGTGTGCCATTCCCCTGCTATGGGCTTGGCTACACAAAAATCTGCAGATCAAAAATTTTGGGAAAATCAGATTTGGATGCTAAGACTAGTTGTGCTGCCAAGGGTCAGTAAAGTAAGTAAAGTCTAAATATCAGATAAATTAAGAAAAATACGCAGATCTGGAAAAACTTCCCACATCTTTTTATTAGTCTTTTTTTCAGAACTATACAAGTACAATTGGGTGGTTAAACTAGGACATCTGAGTGCAAAGTGAGTAACCGTCATCAAAGAGAAAAATTGGTATCCAGTGTAGAAGGGCATGACTCCCAAAAGATTCTCGTGGTCATGATGTGAACACTTGGATGTCAGATGTACAGTGCTCTCCAGTTGTCCCTGAAGCCTAAGGGATGACTGGAAAGGCTAAATTAAGAAGTGAGTCAGACAAGGTTAAAAAGATTAAAACAATTTTAATTCTTTTTTTTTTTTTTTTTTCTTCTCCCGATGCTCCTCGATAGCACAGAATATACTGGTTTGCAACCTGAGCATGACAGATGCAGCCACTGCTAAGTAACAGTGCAAGCATTACAGTATTTCTCCTGTCACATGTGGCCAAGTTATCCATGTTGTTCATTCCTGGTGTGATCCCAGTGGCTGCCAAAAACCTCATGAAGGATCAGTGTGATGCTTGTTTCATTCACAAGAGCCTGCTTGGGCTGGAAACAGTGTAAATGCACTGCTGGGTTGGACAGAAATAGGGCTGGGATTAACCTTTCCAATGCTTGTTTTCAATAGTAAGTGATAGGATGAGAGGAAATGGCCTCATGTTGTGCCAGAGGAGGTGTAGATTGGATATTGGGAAAAATTTCTTCCTGGAAAGGGCTATCGGGCATTGGAACAGGCTGCCCAGGGCAGTGGTGGAGTCACCATCCCTGGAGGGGTTTAAAATACACGTACATGAGGTTCTTAGGGACATGGTTTAGTGCCAGTGTGAGGTTAACAGCTGGACTTGATGACCTTGAGGGTCTCTTCCAACCAAAATGATTGTGTGATTCCCCTTTTCCTTCCTCTTTAGAGATAATCTCTGTGTTCCCAGCCACTGGGAGTCTTGGAGGAGGCACTGATCTCACCGTCACAGGGGATTTCTTTGAGGAGCCGGTGCAGGTCACTGTTGCAGGTAAGAAGAGAAATGTATTAATTTTTTTTTTTTTTTTCAATGCAGTGGTCCTGGCCCTGACCACAGAACCCAACTGATGTTGAAGGATACCAGTGTGGGAGCTGTAGGACTCACCGTCAGGAAGGTCCGGTTATTCTGACTGTGGGCATGAACAATTTTGCTTGCCAGAATAGTACAAGCCCAGGCTTTTTGCAAAGTGTTGACACCTTTTGGAAACAAAATGGGTTCAAGCTACAGCTCAGCTGTGTTTTGAAGTCTCATTTGTCTCCTTGCTGCCAGGTGTCCCCTGTAAAATCAAGCACGTCTCTCCCCAGCAAATCAGATGCACCACTGATCCTGTTGGGAAGGGCAGGAGGCTTGGTGTCCCCGAACCAGGTACGATATTCAAACATCTGAAAGTCCAAACAAGCAAATACATATGGAAATGGAGGGCAGAAATAATTTGGTGATTAATGCAGTCAAGAAACGGGGCTTTCCAAAATGTTGTCTGCTTCGACATCACGCCATTTTCTCCCAGACTTGATAGGGAAGAGGGCCACAAAAATGATCCGAGGCTGGAACAGCTCTGCTGGGAGGACAGGCTGAGAGAGTTGGGGTGTTCAGCTGGAGGAGAGAAGCTCCGGGGAGACCTTATTGTTGCATTTCTGTACTTAAAAGGGGCCGATAAGAAAGATGGGGACAGACTTTTTAGCAGGACCTGTTGTGACAGGACAAGGGGTGATGGTTTTAAACTAAAAGAGGAGAGATTCAGGCCAGACATAAGGAAGAAATTTTTTACAGTGAGAGTGGTGAGAGCCTGTCCCAGGTTGGCCAGAGAGGTGGTGGATGAACCATCCCTGGAGACATCCCAGGCCAGGCTGGACGGGGCTCTGAGCAACCTGAGCTGGTGCAGATGTCCCTGCTCATGGCAGGGAGGGCATTGGATGAGCTTTTGAAGGTCCCTTCCAACCCAAACTATCCTATGATCCTATAGCAAGGAAAGGCATGGTGGAGAGCTCAGCCCACGGCTTGCAGATGGGTGATGGTGGGAGGAAGGTCAACCTGGTGTGTAGTGCAGTGCAAAATGAGGGGAAGAAAGTATGGATAATATTTAGAGGAAGGATAGCTGAACTAGAGCTACTGCAGAGGCTCCTTGGGACATTGCTTGAGTGGAGCACTGCGGTACGAAATTATTGTGCATAAAATGAGGCTCAGCTCATTTTGACTGTGGGTCATCCCAGTACCTTTTCCTGCAGGAGCAGTCTTGTGAGCTTGGTTGGCTGCCCTGCTCTCTGCAGAATTTTGTTCTTTCTGGTGGGAGATTTCAAGGTAGAACAAATTCCCTAAAGTGAGATGTGTGCTGCCTTGGACTGCAAAAAAAGACCCACAAACAGAGCCAATTTATTATTAAAATTTTCTGTTCTGGCCTGTTTCCTTACACCGCTGATTTTAGCATGTGCTCTGGGATTTTTGTTGGCTGCTACTGAGAACACTTTTATGTTAACTTTCTAGGAAACAGAGGGCTTCTCTTTGAAGTCTGGGATGACGCCTCTGATCTGACAGAAGCAGGTCCTGGATATAGATGGCAGTTTGTACCTAATGCCAGTTCCCCAGTAAGATTTCTGTCTGGGGCAAAGAAGTCCTTCAGGTACTCAGTCATCTTGAAAAGAGATGAAGCCACGGCAATCACCTGTAGCAGTGTAAGGTGTAGCAATACTACCTGACAGCTGTTTATAGCAGAGCCTTACTTCATAGCTTCCATAAATCAAAGCAGACCCTCTGTTCCAAGGTCCTTTTGAAGCTCCAAATATGCAGGGAAGTGTTTTATTTTCCCCCCTTTTTCTTTAAATCAGTATTTCTGCTCTGCCTGGCCTAGATGTGCTGAAATACCACAAAAGAAATTGCTGCAGAGGTGGAAGGAGCTCCAGTTAGAGGCTGTCTTGGGCTGGAGCTTTGGACAGATGTGGAGGGCCAGATCCTCAGCTGATGTTGGCACCTGGAGTTAGTGGAATAAACTGATTTGCCCCAAGATGCGAATATATCTGAGCTGTGTTGATGCTCATAGTCTCTTCAAATACACCCTTATAAAGCTGTGCAATGTGCATGAATGTTTTCGTTCTTCCATCACCTGTTTTTTTCAGTTGATCTTGTGTGTGATTTTGAGCATTCTCCTGCCTGATCAGGGTTAAGACCTTGCTTGAGAAGAAATGCACAAAAAAGTCATCAACAACAAAACCATATGTATCTTCATGGAGGGTTCTTTTGATGTTTGAAAATTTCTGTAAAGCATAAACAACATTTAATGTAAAATTGGGTCATTATGAGCTTCTTCCAGTTTTAAAACCTCTGAGTTTGTTTTTTATATCTTGGTTTCGCAGCCTTTTCCTTGTTAATCAGTGTACATGTGAAGGTGGGGTGTGGGGCTGGTTGGTTTGTTTTGGTTTTTTTTTTCAGTAACTGTTTTGTATATTATGGATGTTCTGCTTTTGCTTATGGGTGTTCTGCTTTCACTTAGCTCCAGGCTTCGTGGATTTTTTGTGGCTCCTCAGACTAACAATTACACCTTCTGGATTCAGGCAGATGGTCAGGCGTCTCTTCATTTAAGTTTGTCCCAGGATCCAGAACACAAGGTATTACTCTTGGCAGAGAAAAAAGGACATCTTGATAGGAAAGTGTTTTAATTAAGGTATCATAAGTGGGTATTTCCCCAGTATGAATTTGCTTATTGACCATTATTTTGAATCTGTTACAGAGTGAAAACTGTATGATTGTATTTGCTGTTTTATATTGGCCTTATCAGCTGCTCATCTCATAAAAAACACTTACTCTTACAATCAGAGTCTTTGATTGCCATTTCCAAAAGACCTTATTTGTTCAGTTCATTACAATCAGCATCGCTGACAATCTGTGCAATGGAACCTGAAGGTTTTTTGTCTCACTTCCTCCATTTACCTCCTTTTTGCCTATCGAAATTCTGCCCTTTGAAAACATTGGTCCTTCCCTTTGTAAAGCTGACAGGATGCTATAAATGAAGGTGATCTATTTCCCTAAGCTGTTCTTAAGCCTAGTAAATCAACACGGCTAGAGTAACATAAATTACTTCTCCTTATATATTTTTAAAAAGGTAGCATTACTGGTCTTAATAATGGTAACTTATTGCATCTCAGAAGACTGTAGACATAGTTCTTTTGTATTTGGAGGACATAAGATGTAGAACTGAAGTCATCCATGAGAAGCTGTGTGGGGAACTGTTATTAGGTTCGGCCATAAGAATTATCTTTGTGGTTTCAAGACCTAAACAAAAGCTCTTTGAGATGGCAGCTTTTTCCTGTGTAATAGGAAGGAAGGGGTCAATCATCAACCCACTGCTATCAGCTATAAGCACAAGTCTGTTTTGGGTTTTTTTGAGCTGTGGTATTGGACAAAGTGTCTTTTGGGGATGGAGAAATGTCTCTGTAACTGATCAATTTGTTTGATCTGGACACAGGTGAGAATAGCTTCTCTCCCTGCCGGTAATTCAGAGTGGTCCAAGAACTGGGTGAAGAGCTGGAGTGAGAGTTGGCAGCCAAAATCCCAGAAATTTGAACTAACTGCTGGCTCAAGGTACTACCTGGAAGCGCTGCACCATGGAGAGGCACCCAGCAATGGGATGAGAATCGGAGTCCAGATACATAACACATGGCTTAATCCCCATGTGGTGAACAACTACTACATCGAGAGGCATGAAATTCGGGCTCGTGCCTTGCAGCTTCCAGAAGTGCAGGTCAGTGCCATGTGCTTGGGCCTGGCAGCTGGATGAGCCCTGGTTCAGTTGGCAGGGACGGCAGCAAATCCTAATTGTAAAGGCTTTGTCCATACTTGATATGACAGTGTGTTGCCAACTTGTTTTAACCTGCTGAGAAAGCTGATTAATAGCATCATGAGCTGAAGGTGTTTGTGGCTTTTTGGTGGGCAGATGTGAACCTTACAGTTGCATTATGTGTTTAAAATGTAAGCAATGCTGACTCCCCTCAGGTTTTATCTTGCTCATTAATACCTCACCTCATGACTTAATGCTAACTAATATAAGTTGGAGATAGTTTGTAGTTCCTCCTCTTAGTGACAAAGCACTCAAAGTGCACGTTATCTGGTCAACCCTATATTGCAACCTGATGATGGAAACTTTCAGTCAGAATATCTGCACAGGTCACGTATCCCTTGTGGTCCTGTTAACGTTAAGAACGGGAGCCCAAGGCTTGTGTCAGGAGAGACCATGGAGGACAAGAACAGTTTAAGAGCAGCTGAAGGTACTTTTGATTTACAGAGGGCTTAAAAAAGCAAAATTCTGGATGTAAAATCCTCAGTAGAAGATCCATACACCAGATTTGAAAACTGTGCATCTCATGCAGCTTGTATCATTTATTTATTTGTTTCTTTGCCTGCCAGATGTTGACTGTGTCTGGTACAGGGTGTTTCAGCATCTCCTGGAATAATGTATCACGCAGATTGATCCCCACAAACGCTACAGCTCACCAGGTAGGCATCCCTGAATGCAGAGACCCAGTCCTCTGCTGAGGTGTAATTGATGGAACTCTGGTACTCGGCAGCAGTTAAGTGTTTGATCCAGAAGCTGAGATAAATTTTACATGATGTAGAGGTGATTTTTGTTACTGGGAGTGTCTCACAGTGAGATTTTTTGGGGGACTGATTCCCAGACATATTCTAAGCATATCACAGCATCTGACCTTGGCCTGTCAAGTCTGCAATGAAGTGTGTAGTATCTTTATGTACCGGACCCTTGTATTTCTTCTCTAAGATGAAATTTGTAGTGAATGGCTGTTCCTCCAGGCAGGAGCTCTTGTCTGGCTTCTTCAAAATCCCGTAGTCTCTTGATGCAGTAGCTGGTCGCTGTCGAAACTACCCTGGGTGACTGTTGGACATCTAGTCAACACAGCTGGAGGAGCATGCACATGCCCAGGCCGTGATATAATTCGTATAAGAAATCTGCACCTTTCTGAGGAGGCTGCTGGACAACTAAAGGGTGCCTCATACCCCTGGCGGGTATCAGACCTGAAATTTTATGCTCTGTGTTGTAGATGGTAAAATTCAGCTCCATTTAGTTACCTGCTCATTCAGAGCTACCTTGCCACTGCTCCCCAGCTGATGAAAAACGCATTGATGTGTGTTGAAACTCTCTGCTGAAATGAGCCAGAAACTGTTGGGCTCTGGCTAATTTTCATGCTCCTAATTTTTTTTAAAGGTGCAAACAGCAATAGAGGAACTTCTTTCAATAGGATGTGAAACCAAGCCAACTTCTGCTAAAATCCTTTTCCACGGTGGCTTCGAGAAAGAAGGTAGCCATCTTCTGTGACAAATAAGCAGTATTTACTGTGACAGCTGACTTCTTTTTATGAAATAAATTGTCTTAAAACTTTTAATGACGTTAAAAGTACACTTTTGATGGGCTTAAGTACATACATTTATGTTTCTCAGCTTTCATTATTTGAATGTATTCTGATGGGCGAGTTTATGGAACAGATATTTAAACCAACATGATTAATGTAGTAATGAGACATTCTTTCTGAAATATGTTGCGTGACTTGGTCATTGCAACACACTTATCAAAGCAGGTAATATGTTTTGATTGTTAGTGCCAGGTCCAGTACTTGGGTCACAACGAGCCCAGGCAGCACGACAGGCCTGGGGAAGAGCAGCTGGAAAGTGCCCGGTGGAAAAGAATCTGGGGGTGTTGGTGACAGCAGTTGAACATGAGCCAGCGTGTGCCCAGGTGGCAAAAAAACGCAACCAGCATCCTGGCTTTTATCAGGAATAGTTTGGCCAGCAGGACTAGAGGAGCGATTATGCCACTGTACTTGTCACTGGTGTGGCTGCACCTCAAATCCTGGGGTCAGTTTTGGGCCCCTCGTCATAAGAAGGACATTGAAATACTAGAGAGAGTGCAGAGGAGGTGACGAAGTTGGTGAGGGACTGGAGGACAAGTGTGATGGGAGCGGCTGAGGGAGCTGGGGGTTCAGCTGGAGAACAGGAGCTGAGGGGAGACCTTCTGATCTCTGACCTGCCTGAAAGGAGCTTGGAGCGAGGAGGGCGTTGGTCTCTTCTCCCAAGTAGCAAGTGATAGGACAAGAGGAAATGGCCTCGAGTTGCACCAGGGGAGGCTTAAATTAGGTATTAGGAAAAATTTCTTCCTGGAAAGGGTTGTCAGGCATTGGAACAGGCTGCCCAGGGTATTGGTGGAATCACCATCCCTGGAGGTGTTTAGAAGGCATTAAGATGAGGTTCTTAGGGACATGGTTTAGTGCTGGAGTTCGGTTAGGTGAACAGTTGGACTAGATGATCCTGAGGGTGTCTTCCAACTGAAATGATTCTATGATTCTATCACTATTAGAAGTAGAGATAAAAAATCCAAGTTCTGGGGCATGTGAAATTACTGATGTTTCAATACGTCTGCTGGAAAAGCAAATCTGGCGTAGCTCATGGCTACAGCTCAGGCTGTGGAAATGACTGATTCTGACTCTGGAGCTCTTCACTTTCAGTGTTTCTTGATGACTGAAAGTGAAACAGTGCAAATATCTGTGGTATACTTGACTGGTCAGACAAGATGTAAAACATTAATTGCTTCTGTAAAAAAAAAAAATATTGATAATAGTTTACTGCCATGAAGCTATTGTGCACATAAGAATGCTCTTTTATTTTATATACCTGACAGCAAGAACAGTGTACTAATCCTATGCTGAAAAGCAGATGATTGCCTAGAGACCTCGTCTCATGTCCTTGTATTTAGTATGGATGGAGAACAGGTCCTAGCCAGTAATATGTATATTTGGTGACTGATTCCTCCAAGTGGAGGAAAGAAATTAATTAATTTAATTGTTAACAGAGGGAAGCTTTAGGCAAAAAAATTGGAATAGAAATTGGACATTCTTCATCTAATTATGTGATCCCAAATCTACAATTCTGCCAACAAAAAAAAGAGGAAAAACTTGAGCTAAAAACCAGTGGTGGTTATCTATGTATTAAAAGGCACCAGAACACTGGTGAAACTGTGGTGAATGGATGACAGAAGAATAAAAGAACAGCCACACACATTCAGACCTACGATCCATCTACCCCAGTGTCCTGACTTCTAGAGAAACCAAAATGGATGCCTAGGGAACAGTAAAAACTGGATGACTATGTAAAATAATTCATCATTAATTCTCTCCAAATATAGGGCATTTTCAGCTCAATTATTCTCTTGAGGGTGATTTTTTTTCTTTTAAATGTACTTACTTTAGTGATTCTCCCTTCCCTGTATTTACATAGTCTCCCCTTGAACACAGCTAAACTACTGCATTCATAGTTTCTTCCAGTGAAGATTTCAACAGGCCCATCACTTGTTGTGCAAAGAACCAAAATGAAAAATGACCACATTTTGTTTGGTTTTTTTTTTTTCTTTCCCCTCAAGCCCTGCTATTAACTTCATTTGGCAGGCTTTATGTTTTATTGGGAGAAAAGTTGAATTGTCAGTACTTACCGATGGAAGAAATTCTCTTATGTACTAGAAACAGAAGAAATCCTAGCAGTTTTTCAGCAGCATCATTGATAGACTAATGGAACAAAGATTCCAAGGGGAAGGTGGATTCACTGTTGCTTTATACATTATTTTCCAGCTTTCTCTGAGTGTTTTCTGGAAAGAAAGAGTGGATTGGGTGAAAATACTCTATCTGGCTAAAGACACAGTTATTTGATATGAGATTTTATGGTCAGAACAATAATTTAATGGTCCCTCCTGCTTTTCAGTGCCCTTAAACTAGTAAACAATCACCCTGCAGATGTTCATGATTTGTCTGGATAGGAGAATACTTAAGAAAAGGACTTTTTGACAAGTATTGGATAATCACCTCCTGTGTTTTCATGAATCTCTTGACTGTACTAGTGTCTTCTGAATTATTTTCAAGCCTGTCATTCCTCTCCCCTCCCCCCCCTTTTTTTTTTATTCTGTCAGATACGAAGGACTTATTATCTGTTACCACAGAGCACATTGTCAGTGGTACAGAACCTTTCTGTGGGAGGTTCAGCATTCACAGACCAAGCCAGTTGGTGAAAACTTCCCCATCAACTCTACCAAGATATGACCTTGCTGAATACACACATGTAAGTGGGTGCTCCTGCTGAGCAGGTTGCACTGGGGAGGGAATACTAAGAGCCAAATCTGACCTTGAGTAAAATATTTCCCTACTAATGTTAAATGGAATATAATGTCTTCTACGGACATTACTCATAAATTACCTGCTTTGATCTGTGAAAGTTTTTTTTCCCCATTTTTGCAGGTGTGTTTTGCACATAAAGGCCATATGAGCAATGTCCTTCATATCTCAGTGTCCTACACCAATGTTTCTTCATGTTCAGTGAAGAGGAACCTCACTTGCCTGTGGGATTTCAATGAAACTGACTCTAAAAGGTATCCAGATGCTTATAGTTTCCAGAGATGACACTTGCCATAGTAAGGTGTTCTAGCAAAACTAGAAGTAATTTCTTATTTGTATAGAAACAATTTGTCAGCTGGAGGAAGCTCACACAACCTCTGGCCCTGCAAAGGCATTCCTCTGACATTTTTCCATTCTTTTTGAGAACTTACTGAGTAAATCTGGGTGTTTCTTGTTATATATACTATCTCACCATAGTAATGTACAGATGGAGAGTTTGTTCTGTCTCTGGTAAAAACACCAGAAGGTTTCTCAGGACACTAATTTCATGGCTTCTTTGTCAACTGTCAGTGGATTCAGAGAAAGGCAACAAAGCTGGTGAAGGGACTGGAGCACAAGTATAATGGGGAGCGGCTGAGGGAGCTGGGGGTTCAGCTGGAGAACAGGAGCTGAGGGGAGACCTTCTGATCTCTGAACTGCCTGAAAGGAGGTCGAAGTGAGGTGGGGGTTTGTCTCTTCTCCAAAGTAACAAGCAATAGGATGAAAGGAAATGGCCTCAAGTTGCGTGAGGGAAGGTTCAGATTGGATCATGGGAACAATTTCTTAACCAAAAGGGTTGTCAGGCATTGGAACAGGCTGCCCAGGGCAGTGGTGGAGTCACCATCCCTGGCGGGGTTTAGAAGACATATAGATGAGGTTCTTAGGAATATGGTTTAGAGGTGGACTTGGCAGTTAAGTGAAGAGTTGGACTCCATGATCTTAAAAGTCTTTTCCAACCCAAATGATTGTATAGATTTTCTGCAGTGAGACAGAGAGATGAACTGATTTTTTTTTTTTCTTGTGAGATCATTGGTACACAAAGTTTTGAAAGTTGATATAGTCTTTGGTTTTCTTTATTTCACTTAGAATAGATGAGTGGAAAACATTTGGTGTTAGAATTACAGTTAGGGGCAGGCAGACTTAAAAAGTCAGGCGTCTCTGAAGAACTTCAGGAAGAGAAGTTGGCAGCTCAGGTGTCTGTAATGTGGTGTGAGGAGTGTGTATGTGCATGCCTGGAAGGGTAAAAAGGGGTTTGGATTAAATTACTACATGATGGAGAGAGCTGGGAGCCTTGAGGAATCATCTGGTATTCCCAAGAGTCCTGATCTCTGGATTTACCCCTGCTGAGGTGAGTGATGTTATCGTAGGTTTTTTTGCAAAAATAGAGCAGCCACAGTCATTCCCACGTCCCAGTCTTGTGATGCACAGGTGGATACCTAAACAGAGATCTGAATCTTCATTTCTCACTATGGGGAACCCAACAGAGATGTAGAGAGTAATCACAAGTCATTGAGTAAGTGTCTTACGAATGAGTAATAACTGTAGTAATAAGAGCAGTACCTGGTGTTACCTGGAAGCTTCACAAAGCACCTCAAGAGTCAATTATTGCCACTACCTCACAGCAAATGAGATCTTGCACAACCTTGGTGTCTTCCAGCTGGACATTCGCCTGCACTGACCTCTGGAAGGGGTGTGTGAATCGCTCCGCACTTCTCCGGGACCTTCCTGCCAATTCTCCGGTGTTTGTGCATCAGATTGGCTTGTGGAGCCCTGTGCTTCAAAATAAAAAATCTGGGTCATTTTACCTCGATGAAGTCATAATCGCAGACAGAGCTGTGGCTGGTAAAGGAATATTTTTATTTCTTTTCTGTTAAGGTTGTGACCTTTCCAGGCTACTCCATTAAAATCTTTAATGATGGGGCTGGTTGAAACTTTTTCAAAGGAGAAGGGTATTTCATAACAGGCACAAAAATAATTTTGTTTTCTTTGACTTATATTTTTTTTGCGAAGACAATCAAGAAGGAATTGACAAAAACAAGTATTCTTGGGGTTTTTAAAATGTGTTTCTACAAATTTAATTCTTCAGTTGTCTTGCCTGGAAAAAAATAAAACAAAACAAAACCACCACCAACAAAATACCAAAAAACCAAACCAAAAACCCAAGAAGCTATGAAATGAAAATAACCTCAGCATAAAGACAGCTGTTTTCCTTGCTCTAATGAATGCTTGTGCTCTTTTTCTTTCAGTTTCTCAGAGGGATCCCAAACCACCTTGGCTAGGAGGGAAGGTAGTTGAAACAGTATCTGTGGTGGGTTCTTCTCCCGCTTACAATGTGTCCTGGATGGTGTCTGGCTGTGGTGCAAGCCTGCCCCTTCTCTCCCTAAGGTATGTACAGTGAGTAGATTATCTCAATGCCTGTAATACCTCTTGCAATTCACCCTGACATGTCTGGAGCAAGTTTTGTCCAAGACTGGACATGAGAAGCAGTGGAAGATAAGACTGCAGTTTGGCAGTCCTTGTGCTTTCATTGAAGTCTTCTCATCTAGTCATTTCTAATGGACCACGTTCAGACTGTTTAGACTACTGAATCCCACACAGATGTCTGTACTCAGTAGATGGGCTGCAGTTCTAAGTTAAGATATTTAATTTCACTCTTAGCCCATTAGTGTTTTGAGCTTTGCTCACCATATAGGATCCTGAACATATACTGTAGACATCTTAGTGAAGGTATCTGATTCTAGTATGAATCAGATCTTCTGGTTCTTGACATTCCACTGTATGAGTGGCATTCAGTTGCTGAACCAGAGGTGCTTAAGAGGTTTCAGCTAACCTAGGGTATGTAAGATACGCGTGGGCCACCAAGATATGATGTAGGACTAGAAGGAGATCTAAGACCTTCTGCAACAGTGGATGGAGAACGGCCAGAGATGCTCCCAAACAACTTTAATGACACCAGTTGCTGCGTTAGTCAATGGAAGTCCACCTTATGTGTCCTTGTTTACTGAGATGGTTTGTGTTCTGGAAATCCCAACATGAAAGAGGAGGTAGAGCCAAAGGTTAAGCAGATCAGAGAGAACAACATTAAAGGGCCATACTGGCAGAGAACGAGTCCTGTAAAAGTTGGATTGTATCCAATTGAGTCATCAATGACTTGATGGGGATAGAGCCAGGCAAGGGTGAAGCTGGAATGATGCAGCCCCTTCTCTATAGCAGCCAGCTCTTAGTTTGGATCAGTTACTTCACTTATTGACTTGCCCAGGTGTCCACAGGAAAGCTCCTTTCAGAAGAAAGTGAACGTCAGTCTGCTGTAACTTAATTTGGTTTCTTACCTTGTGGTGTCTCTTCTTCCAAGCAAAAGCAAAGCAATGTGTCATTAGTTTTGAGTGGCCTAAAGAAAGAGGTATTCTCCTTTAAGCAGTGGCTAAAAATTGAAGGAAATTAGCATGTTTGGTCCGGTTTCCAGAGCAGTCAAGTGAAATCCAAGGCTTTGGTGAATTCATCAATCACCTGCTGGGGTTCAGAGACATAATCTTGGTCAGCACAAAGGAAAAGGCTGGTGTGAAAATGCCTTGGATAGAAAGATTTAAGAAGCTTAGTGTTTAGCTTATCAAAAAGAGGATTATGAGACAGGTTGATCACAGTACCTCTCACTAAGGAAAAAAAAGTGCTTGGCACTGGTCAGCTTTTCCATCTCACAGAGGAAGAAATAAGAGAAACCAGTGTGTGATGCTGAAGTCAAGACTGAAAAGCGAAATCAGTTCATGCTTTAAAAATGGGTGGGCTGGTCACTGTCTTTGGACATCTTCAAAACAAACTTGGCTCTTTTTCTTAACTGAGCATGTTCTGGGATTTATTACCACTTGCAACAGTCGGGACAGGAATATTAGCTAAAATCTGATGTACCGGCTGTACATCAGATGAGAAGGCTCACAGGTCCTTTTGCCTTCATGTTATTAAAATTTGCTCTGCAGAAGTCACGGCTGAGCTCCAAGTCTTCAGCTGTTATCCAGACACTTAACCACATGGTGGCACCATTGTATCACAGAGAGTCTCTTTTTCCTGTAAAAAAAGAGACTTTTAGTGGCAAGGGAAAAAATATTTTAAATTTTTGAAACTGGGCTTTGGGTGAAGTCTTATACGAAATATTGCTGCAATTCAGGGGAGTTAAGATTTTAATAGACTCAAAGAGACTATAGGATTAAGTAGAAAAGCTTTATGCTGCATTGTTGGTCCTTTAAAAATACCAGTACTGGGGCAGGACTTGTTTGTGCTTGGTGCTGCATGAACTATTTTGTCTATCACAATTAAAAAAAGGTGTTTTTCCACTGTTTTCTGTCGTGTGTGTTGCCTACATCATATAGGTATAAGTTGGGAGTATTCAATTCTGTCTGAACTCTGAATGTGTTCTTCCCAGGTCCTTCAAGAGTGTCGTTCCCATGGGTGTCCCTCTGCTGGTGATTGACATGGGGGTGTCACAAGTGGGGTTCTTGAGTGCTAATGTCTTCATGTGAACCCTCTTTGTCACACAGAGGTGCTTTGCTTGGGGAAGGCTCTAAGGAGGATGGCTACCTCTATGTCTCCACGGAGGATGTGAGAGTCAGCCTCACCATTCAGAGACTCCAAAAGTCATCCCCACCTATTGGAGGGACTTTCCGCATCCACTTGGCCAACACAGTAATATCAGGTAAGAGAAGATGCAAGTCCAGTTCCTGGGTTTCCTTTGGAGGAAGCCGGGTGAAGGAGAGACAATATCGAACCTTGGAAATGCTCAGGGTACAGGCTGGCAGGTTAAACTTATTGTGATAGTTTCTAGATTTTTGCATTTTATGTCCTTCAAGACAAGAGTTAAGGATTATAGGCAGGGTAATATTTCTAGGTATTAGGTATGGGGTTGTTTCAAAATCCAGGCAACCACTATGAAATATTTTGCTTTAAAGAAGATTTTGCATCTCAAGATTTCATTAAGCTGATGTTTCTCCAACACGTGTACTTCTGATTTTCTTGTATGACAAGACCCTTGCAGTTCACCAGGAAATTCATTCTCTTCTAGGGTTACCAGATTGGTAGTTGGTTTGCAGATACCACAAAAGCTTTTGTGCATAGAATTGCTTGATTTGAGTTAGTCACCCTTTAGGTGTGCTAGGTTTTCTTGCGTTTGGTACGCGTAATCAAAGAAGCTTAGAATTAAAGTGACCAAGGCCAATTATAAAGTTCTTGACTGAGGAACTGGTGAGTCAGTTATAAAGTCAAATGGTAAAATAGGAAAATACAGTCTTAGAATATTTGTGAAATAACTCTTTCCTCTTTCCTCTGTGTTATTGCTTCACATTTTCCTGCAATGACTGAATGTCATCTCAACAGTGCCCTGCTTTGAACATAATCTTTTAAAAATGTAGTCCATTCCTCTTACCCTGTTCCTACGTCTTGTGCTTTCCCTTCCTTCTTATGAATTGGTTTAGAAATATTTGTTATATTTGCAGCTTTATATGTCTGTAGCTGTTTATGTCAAAAGAAATAAAACACCATTTGTATTTATTTGGGATTGAACTCTCCAAAGTGTTCTTAAGAGGCTGACTCTCCCCATGCCCCTCACATCTAGGTAAGTTCTGACCTTTCTATTTTGAAGGAACACGACTTGCACACTG